>NC_132992.1:50917500-51542500 GCF_048564905.1 Vicugna pacos | reverse complement strand
TTAAAATACCTTCATCACAGCTCAAGAAGATGGACTCATGAAGAAGTTTAGGTAAGTCACAGATAACGACATCCAAGTGCAGGGTTTACCCTTACATTTTTAATTCTCTCTCCAACCGAAATCTAAGCTCCACTGGCATGAACTAAGTCTTCCTCATCAACATTATACCCCTGGCACTTAGCATAGGGTCTGGTACGCAGCAGGTATTCAATAATATAAGAAGGCAGTAGGGTCAGAGTTAGAGATGTGCTGACAGAAGCAGATGGCCTCTAGAAGCTGGGAAAAACCAGGTAACAGATTTTCCCCTAGAGCCTCCAGAAGGAATGCAACTTGTCAATAATGATTTTTTGCACATGAAACCTATTTCGGATATCTGATCTCCAGATCTGTTAAATAACAAGTACATGTTGTTTTAAGCCACGAAGTTTGTTATCAAACTTCTTACAGTAGCAATAGGAATCTAACATACACTCTTCGTAAATGAGGAAATCAGTGAATATCTATTTTGGTGACTTCCAATAATCCAAACTATCTTAAATATTAAAATTTATTATTGAATGAAGGTTTTTAATCACACTACACAGTTAATAGTGTTTAGACTCCAGAGTGCACTTCTGTATTTTACTCGTTTAAATAATGACGGCACATTGAGTTTACATAGCTTGTGCTCAGAAAATACCAGAAGGTAAAATTACAGCTAATCATACTCTTTAGTATTTGAGTTTGTATCAAGAGTACACTCTTGTTGCTAAGATGGCTTTTTACATGCTTCAATAAATTGTTTTATAACTTCGTAACAGTTGCCAATCTTTTGTATTTATCACACTAAAGTTTCTTTTTATTTTTTCAGGAAATATTTAACTAGCCATAAAGAATTTTCATTAAGCTCCCATGCTCAGTTACAAGTGCACAGTCTTGCCAAAGGAGAATCTGGTATACATAACTCCAAAATAGCAAGGTAAATTTAGGAAGTTATAATTCATTTGATGGTTTACAAAAATATTCCTTTATATAGAAAGCTTTGAAATAAAGTAGTTGCTTCACAAATCACTGTGTACTTGTCAGAAGGTCTACAGAAATAATACTTCCAGAGTTAAAGATTGAAGGTAATCAGTGTTACTGACTGAATAATGAATGAAAATATGGCACCTATGAAATTCTAATAGATGCCAAAGGTAAAGTATGAGTCCATTTGAAAACAACCAATTTTTAAAAATCCATTAAAGAATACAGGCACTGTATAAAGAGGGTACATAATTTAAATATTTCTAGTTATGTGACTATCATCTCAACACACTGATTTTGCTATGAAGAGCTGAAAACGTAACCACTCCTCTTGTCAGTGCTGAATTGACTAATGAAATGATTTTTTATGCAAACAAAATTCATAGTAAATACTAATTGCCAATATAATCTTTGTTTGCCTTAGACTTTTCACTTCTCCTTATCCTTGGATTATAATAGTCTTCCTAAGCTCTCTCAGTTTTGTCCTACTTTAAACCTAAGAAGAATGGAAGCTGACATAGCTATCCTACAAAATGTTTCTTGTAATTTTAACTGACAGTCTAATGGAGGGTCTAGTTCACCCTTGTAGGACTGTGATGAGACCAATGTATTAGTGCAGAGTTCACAGTCAATTTCTTTATTAACTTTTCTTATAGGGCCAATAATTCCATAGCGTTCATATTTCAAATCCCAAATGTTAGCTTGCAACAATCGTTTAGCACCTATCCTTTCTGGAAATGTGACAGTGTTTATTCTTGAAAGTAAAATGAAAGGGGGAGGGTATAGCTCAAGTGGTAGAGAGCATGCTTAGCATGCACAAGGTCCTGGGTTCAATCCCCAGTACCTCATCTAAAAATAAACAAATCTACTTACCTCCCCCACCACCAAAATAATAATAATTAAGAAATACAATAATAAATAAATATTAAAAAAAAGAAAATAAAATGAAATAGTATGAAAGCAAGAACAGCAGGATGGAGGAGGTGACTGAAGAAAGGAAGGAAAATTGGGTTACTCTGATTTGTTTTTCTGAAATGTCCTTCAGCATGGCAGATTTATACAAGTAGGATGTTTACTACTTCAATATTAGTACATTAGTATTTTCTACTAAAATAGTCATATTTTCTAACTTGTCACCTATAATTAGGAATGTAAGAATGACACACACTAAAAAAAATTGTATCTGCAAACATGTGTATAAGTGATGATAAAAGATAAACAAAACTTCATTATTTAACTCCACTAAGCATGGAGTGTCCAGTTGTAGGCAGGAAATGATTGTGTATGTCTGTGTGTGATTTTGAAAACAGACTTATCCATTCATTAATATATTAATTCATTCATTTAATATAAATATTTATTGAGAGAAAAGATTCTAATTTACATGATATGTCATTGTATAATCATTGAAAATGATTCCAAAGAAAATGTCATCTTAGACCTATACTTAGTAACATTTTACTTGCTGCACCCATGGTGACAGATTTAGAATTTTTTTTTTATCTCCAGCATCAGAAATTTAAAAAACATTAAATTCTAGCTTAAGATATTTCAAATGATTCAAATTATAAGAATATTTAGTTAAATGCATATAAGTTGCATTATCTAAATCTAAATAGATAAATGCTGAAAAAGATATGAACACACTTTTATAAAATAAAAATATGATTGAAAATAACTGTCTAGCAGTATCAGTATAAATGTAAAGAAAATAATGACTGTGTTTGTTTAAACAATTTAAACAGTTTAATTGTTTATTTAAAACAATGAATTCATAAGGAAAATACAACATTAACTTGCTAACTTTGACCTAACTTAGTCTTTTTTATGTTTATCTCAAAATGGCATATTCACTCTATTCTTGCTTGATAATATGTGTTTGATTTAATAGCAATGTGGACAGCCCAAGTAAATCAGGTTTAAAATGCAACTAGACAATAAAGTGACCGTTTCTTCAATAAGCATAAAAATTACTAAATAATAGTAGTTTTGTTTTGCATTGCAAACAGAGAATTAAAGTTGTCACTTTCCTTTGTCCCTTTATCTAAGTTCAGAAAAACAGTGGAAATAAATGCAGCATTCTGTGGATTTGTTAGCCATGAGGTGAGAGGGGTAATTTTTAAAACGCAAGACATTTTACTCACTAATTTTCCTTCTTAAAAATCCCTGACCTTTCAAAAATGTGCACATGGATGTTGTTCTGATGGTTTGTTTCCCTTGGGAATATTTCAAGAGGAGTTCTCGTTTTACCTGAAGATTTTCTCCTATTAATAGCTTCCCAACAGCCATAAATAGAATATGGGGATACCTTCCTTGATTTTAGCTGCAGTGTAGGGTTTTAATTCTTTGTAAAGTGTTCCACAACACCTCCTGATGGAACATGTAAGTCTGCATTTGACATTTTTCTGTTTATTATTAATGTCTCTTAAGCAAGTAAAAGTTTGCATCCCAGCTATTCTTTTCATCCAAACTGCTTTCAGGTTTATGGGAAGGGTAATGTGGACAATTCTGGTAACAGCCTTCCCCTATCAAGGAAAAACTTAGCAAGATGGATTCCTTCTCTCTTTGCCACTAAATTTAATTCATTTTTAGATTCCTGTTTCCTCACGGAATTTATAGCCTGTAAGCTGAATATTTTCTATTTTTTCCTACATTATTCTACTAACTAAATTAGGCAGCAACCTGTTAGAGCTGCTGCTTTTGAACAGAGCTGGCACTGCAGGAAATACCAACTGCAAAATAATTTTCCACGATTGGCTCATTTTACAAAAAGCTGACACTTCAATATTTGTGTGTCCATCCTGACCCAAATCATAAATATGACTTGGTCACCTGCAACTCTCCTGCTGCAGCATGACAATTCTTCCTTTCTTCTTTGCTGGCCCCTCATCAGGACCACAGTGATTACTGATCTTGCAGGTCGAGCCATGTGCCTGTCTGGCATTTACATTCTGATGACCTACTCATCCAGTCCCTTGAGACTGTTCTCATATCTCAAGGGGTCCCCAGGCCCAAAAGCACTTACAATAAAAGACAAGTAATGAGAAACTGTGGTAGGGTTGATGGTTCCTATGAATGGCCAGGAGCATTATGGAATGCCATGGTTTTAAGTTTTTGTTAACCTAATAGCTAATCGTAGGCGATCAAAATGATGACTAATTCTAGGTCTCTGAGGCATGCCACATAGATAATTAAAAGTTGAAATCTAAAGTTTCAAAACTTATCTTACAATCACTCAAATATAAAAACAGTCATGCACAGAAGATGTTTAGAATTAGTTTACTTCACTTTAATAAGTATTAAATAACTATTTTTCCAAGTACCTTTCTTATTGTTCTAATGAATACAAAGGACGTGTGAGACATAGTCCCTGTACTAAAATGTGTGTCTTCTAGCCAGGGAAAAGCGACTAACACTTAGGAATAATTAGATTAAAATACAAGGCAGTCCATTCTTAATCCTGTAAAGACAGAGAGATAGGTTAGGTCTTAGGAATTAGAGAAATTTCTTAGAATTATGGGATGTAAGAACTGCAGAGACCACAGGAATAATTTAGTTAAGGTCCATCATTTTGCAGAGGTAGAGAAGAATGCACACTGGTCAGAGGACCTGCTCAGTGATTCAATGCCTATGCTAGGTGTAAATATGTTGTATTAACTCCCACCTGGGGCTCCTTCTATTACAGCCTGCATCCTTGTTTACCAAACTGATTTTTTATTCTTAAATATTAAAATGGCAAGCCAAGCATTTCCTGCTGATAGTTATCTTATGTAAGCACAAAGCCTAGTAATATCATTGGTTAAATATTCTGGAATAAATTATACATACTACTTGTTTTCCTGGAATTTATAAGTTGAGAGGGCTGGTGGCAAGTGGAACCCATTTGCCCAATTGTTCCTAGAAGGCTGAGGAGGGACTCATGTCTGCTCGGAAACACATCTGCCAGCAATCAGCGTGGTTTCACTGCTCTTCTGCTCTCAAGCTCGAATTCCCTTTGGTTTTCATGTAGCCAAAACTCTTGTTGCCAAAGCCTGAAGCTACTGAGGGCCTGTCAACTCTACTATATTGATGTAGCAAAAGAAAACTGTGCTGTGTTGTACTTGTAGTCTTTAAAAGTTATGCAAATTAAATAGGAAGCCGAATTCAATCTTTTTCGTGCATTCCAAAACCAAAGCACACACAAAATATCCTGTATATTAAGATACTGTATGTTTCTTGGACTAGTGACAAATGACAAACTTAAGGTGATGTTAAGGCCATGGTGGTTAAAAAATAAAACATTATTTTCTTTCTTAACAACAACTGTTTCTGCAATAGGTTAATTATTAAAATGATATTCCTATGTAATCTGTGAATTAACATATTTACACTTAACAGCATATAATGCATTCTAAGATTGAGTGCAGAGAGTAAATAATTGCATAAAATTTTATATAGAGGCAATGGGAATAGATTCAAAATGAGCTTGCCTGATTTAGCCGATCGTGATCACAGAGCCTTGGCTGGCTCCGATGTGTTCTCTTTAAAATAGTAACTTAAGAGACTTTAGTCTTAGAAACTACGAAGCAATATAGCTTCTCTTTCATTCTGAATTAGAATTTCAAACTACTGGGGATAGGAGCCATCCAGGAAGTGCTCAATATGAAAATTAAGAATAATTTAGGGACAAGAATTCTATAGACCAAGCAAATTATTAAAGTCAACATGTAACTGGTTTGCTTTCAAATAGTAAAGTTAGTAGTTTCATATTTTGATACAATTGTTGTGGTAGTAGGTAGAATAATGCCCCCTCCCATGCTTCAAAGACGCCTACATCTCAACACTCAGGATGGATGAACACATTATATCACAAGGTAAAGGGGAATTAAGACTATAGATAAAGAATTAAGTTTGCTAATCATCTAACCTTAAAATAAAGGGATTATCCTTATATACGTATGTGTGTATACATGTGTGTGTACACAGAGGGAAAGAGAGACTTTCTTTTAAGGTATTTACTCATAGTACTGAAGGGGCTGGCAAGTCTGAAATCTGCAGGGCAGACAGGTGGCAGGGGACACAGGTAAGGTTGCAGCTGGAGTGGAAGGCAATCTGCTGGTAGAATTCCCTTTCTTTCGGTGGAGGTCAATCTTTGTCTTAAGGCCTTCCACTGACCAGATGCGACCCACCCATATGGTGGAGGGTAATTGCTTTAACAGTTAAATCAGTTGATTTTTGTAATCTCACTGACAAGGTACCTTCACAGTAACATCTAGATTGCTGTATGACCAAGTATCTGAACCCCATGGCTCAGCCAAGTTGAGACAAAATTAACCATAATAACTATCATACATTTTGGAGGTCAGAAATCTGAACAGGGTCTCACAAGGTGCCAAAGGGCTTTCCTTCTGAATGCCCTAGAGGAGAATCAGTTTCCTTGCCTCTTCCAGGCTGCCCACCTCTTCTGGCTTGTGGCCCTTTTCCACCTTCAGAGCCAACAAAGGCCAGTTGCCTTTCTCATGCTGCACTGATATGACACTGACTCTTCTGCCTCCTGCACTCCTCCACTTTTATGGACCACTGGCCCCAGCCAAATAAGCCAGAATAAACTCTGTATTTCAAGGTCAGCTACTTAGCAACTTTAATTCCATCTGCAATTTCAGTTACTCTTTGCCACATACTCACAAATTCCGGGGATTAGAATGTAGACATGTTTAGGGGTCTATTATTCTGCCTATATACTCTTCCAGAGTCTCCAAAAAGAAATACAGCCCTTCAGACACCATAACTTTGGCCCAATCCTTAGCCAAGTCAGATTTCCAATACCCAGGACTGTAAGATAATGAATTTGTGTTGTTTAAGCCACTACGTTTGTTGTGTTATTTTAGCAGCCATAAGAAACTAATACAGTTGTCTAAACTTCTTCCTTCATCATGACAGAGTCTTTATCTAAACATAAAGCTCCCTGGGAACTTTGAGTAAACCCAGAGGGATTCAAACATTTCATGCACTTTAGCATGATGCTTCCAGAGTGTTAAAGCCTAGTATTAGGAAACGGAAAAAAATAGTGCATGAAAGAAAACAGAATTGACAGTAGACCAGGAGGTAGATAATACCCTATGTCAAGCTTCTCGAAACGTGTTCCTTAGAGTATTAGCGCTCTATGAGATTGATAGGTCTTCAGGCAAAAATAAAGTTCTCCAAAATCAAAGATTTCTTAAAAATTCAGGTGCTTTTTTTTTTTTTAAACATGGGACTTTACTGTGTTTACATGCAGTAGAAATATTCAAATGCTTAAGGTGCAGACTTGGCTCAAAATTTAGTCACAATCCAGTGGGAATGATTACTGAGTGAAAACATACTATAGTTTAATAAGAGATTAAACAGAGACTACAGGTATCAATGTGTGGCTTGCATTTTGACATACGTAACAGAAAAATTATTGATTTTCTATTATCAAAAGCTTGACTCTTGAGTTTTCCAACCAAACATTGGGTCCTTCATGACTACTGACTTACTAAGACTTTAAAATTCTTTCATATAAAAATTAAGGCCAGAATTCTGAAAGATTGTTTTAAAAATTTCTGACCTTGACAGAAGAGTTTAAAAATAGAATATTGGGGTATAACTGATATACAATAAACTTCACATATTTAAAATGTATAATTTGATAAGTTTGGACATACATCTTCAAATCATCACCACAGTAAAGACAGTGACCTCTAAATGTTTCCAACCATCTCTTTGTAATCTCTCTCCTATCTTTCCACCTCCCTTCTCCAGACAATCACTGATTGGCTTTCTTTCACTGTAGATTAATTTGTGCTTAATATAAAAATATTTTATATAAATATTTTATATACTCATTTTTGTCTTTCACTCAGAATAATTATCTAAGATTCACCCATGTTCCATGATTTTTTTAATTGAAGAGTATTAGTCTTCTAAAAGGATGTACAACAATTTGTTTATCCATTTGCCTACTAATGATGGACTTTCAGATCACTTTTTTTCATTATTACAAAACAAAACTGCTATGAAAATTCATAAACAAGTCTTTGCATAGATACAGGCTTTCCTCTCTCTAGGTAAATACCTTGTAGTGCAAAGCCTGGGACATGTGGTAGGTAGGTTTTTACAAAACTGTCAAGCTGCTTTCCAAAGTAGTAGTAACATTTTAAATTCCCACCAGCAGTATATAGGCATACTTCATTTAATTGTGCTTTGCAGATAACTGTGCTTTTTAAGTGGCATGACACACAAATGTCTAGGTAAAACTGGAGAACTCTTTGGTTCAGTGCATCCTATGGTGAGAACCATGAAAATCAGTGTATGACTAGACATGTTCCCTCAATTCCAATCAACCCACACTTTTCTGTTGAGACATTTCTGCAGTGGTGTCAACAATCAAGGTTGGACCTCCTTGCTAGGCTCACTTACCCAGGGCTCTACATCTCAGGTGTAGCCACAAAGTAAAGAAGAAAGGGAAAAGTAAACAATCTTGAGAGAAAAGTTATGAGCAGGATTGGAGTAAGTAGGAAAGGCATATTGATCTTTGTCTACAAAGAACATAATCCAATTGTAAATAAAATATACACACATGGATTCAAAGTACACAGAGAGAGTCGTGAGATTAGAAACCAAGTACATGATTCAGATAATAAGTTCTAACAAAAACTATGAGAAAGAGAAACAACATGGGTAAAGTGACTTGGGGTTCTGGAAACTGATATATTAGCTGAATTTTGTGGATTTTGGTTTTCGGGAGAAAAGAGGAAAAGAAATTTCTAGGTGAGGGAACGTGAGAAAAATGCAGACACAGGAGAGAAAAATACATGCAGAGTTCACTTAATCATGCCAGAAAGCACTGTCTAGAATTAATCAAGTAAAGTTTCTTCTCAATGTACCTTCAGTGGACATCATTCATAACTATCTTAAGATTGTTGTTATTAATGCATGTATGTAGGTGTTGGAAAGATGTAACGTAGCAAGGACCTGAGGGCCAAAGTCTAGAAAGAAAATAAATCCCACAGAAGAAAGCCACATAGTTAGTGCAACTTCTCTCCTCAAGGTGCTTGCTAATTTTAAATCAGCAGCTAAAAGACTAAGAAGTTAAGCACAATGTAATACCTGAGCAGAGCTTGCAGTAATACAATGGGTTTAGGGAGACAAAGAAGGGAAATCTAGACCCAAAACGAAGAGAGACTCTACTAACACCCCAGGTTTTAGGCTAGACATCATTTTGAGAGTAAAATATCTCAAGAGTAAAAGCAATACAGAACTAGACCCACCTGTACCAGTACAGATGTCCCTCTGTATCCTGGGGCATTAGTTCCAGGAGCCCCCACCCCCTGTACTAAAACCAGCAGATGCTCAAGTCCCTTATGTAATATGGCATATAGTACAATGGACACATTTTGCCCCATATCTGTGGTTTTTGCATCCGTGGACAGAGTACCAACTATATAAAGCCCCGATTCAAATAAGGGTATTTTGTGATTGGATTAAAGTGAATTTGCTCTACTTAAAAGGCCTGTCAGAAACAGAAGTAAATCCTTTCTGAAGAATAACATTATTTAGTCTCAAACTATCTTTAGTTTATTAAATACAATGCCCAACGTTCAATCAAAATTTGCCAATTATTAAAGAAGTGAAGGTCGCATGACTACAAATCAAAAGAACAACAGAAACAGTCCAACAAAAGATCCAAATACTGGAGTTATTAGGCACAGAATTAAAATATCTGTGAGTAACATATCGAAAAACTTCATGACAAAGAGGAAAAATTCAGCAGAAAATCAACAACTTATAATAAGTGGAATTTATAGAATTTAAAATAAAAATAACTAAAAGTTCAATGGATGCTTTTCTTACACATAGCAGAATTAGATACAGTTGAAATAAGAACACACGGAATGTAGGTCATGAATAAAACATATGCATGAAGCATGGTGAAATAAAATGATGAAAAAGAGAGAAAAAGAGCGTAAGAGACAAACATAATGATAAAGTGTTCTAAATAAATGGAACTGGAATATCAGAGGAAAGGCAGAGGAAGTACCGAGGAACCAATATCAAGTTATGATGGTTGGGAATCTTCTGACAAAAGATACTGTGCAAGAAGGTCTTAGAACAACAGATCTGGTCTTCTGTAGTCTTGACCCATGGCTGGTGTCTGGAAACTTGGTTTTTGAAATTTTCTGTAAAGGTGTTCCTGCTATGTCAGCCAGCTTAGACTATACCAACAATGTGATTTATGGTGAACATCTGCTTTACTCCTGAAGTCTGGAATTTTGGTCATGGAGAGTGTCTGTGTTCTGAGCTCCTAGTAAAAACCTTAACATCTAAACCTCACATAGGCTTCTCTGGACAGAAACACTGCATATATGCTGCTGCATTTTCACTGCTGGACAAAGGAACATGCTCATTGTGACCCTCCCTGGGCTGAGGAAGAGAGAGAGCACAGAGTACTGGAAACACATGCCTTAGTTTTTCAAAATTTTGCTTTATGTGCATTTTCCCTTACTGATTCAGCTGTTCATTCTTACTGTGCCACTATAATAAATTTTACTCATAAGCACAACTGTATGTTGAATCTGTTGGGTCCTTCTAACAAAGCATCAAATACAGGGGTGGTCATGGGGCTTCCTCAACAAACAGCTCCTTGCAAATCCAAGAAACTACTCAGCAACCTCGGATAGCATAAGTAGAAAGATGACCGTATCTAAGCACAAATAGTAAAAATGTAGAAAAACAAAGATAACGTGTTAAAGGCAGCCAATGGAAAAAGATACATTACTTTCAAAGGAGCAACAGGACACCCTCAGTTGGCTTCTTAGCATATTCAATGGTAGACAGAAAAAAAAAGGAATAAAATATATCAAAGTTTTGAAACAAATTAACTACTAATTTAAAAATGTATATCTAAATAGAGAAAAGACACTCTTTTCAACAAGTGGTGTTGGGCATACTGGACAGCAGCATGTAAATCAATGAAGTTAGAACACTCCCTGACATCGTACACAAAAATAAACTCAAAATGGCTTGAAGACTTAAACATGAGGTAAGACACAAACCTCCTAGAAGAAAACATAGGCAAAACATTTTCTGACACAAATCTTAGCAATGTTCTCCTAGGGCAGTCTACCCAGGCAATAGAAATAAATAAAAACAAACAAATAAACTTACAAGCTGTCGAACAGCAAAGGAAACCATAAGCAAAACAAACAGACAACCTATGGAATGGGAGAAAATAACTGCAAATGAGGCGACTGACAAGGGCTTAATTTCCAGAATACATAAATAGCTCATACAACTTAATAACAAATAAACAAACAACCCAATCCAAAAATGGGCAGAGGACCTAACCAAGCAATTCTCCAATGAAGACATACAAATGGCCCTTGAAAAGATGCTCAATATCATTAATTATCAGAGAATGCAAATCAAAACTATAATGAGGTATCCCCTCACACTAGTCATAATGGCCATTATTCAAAAGTCCACAAATGATAAACCTTAGGGTGCGGAGAAAAGGGAATGCTCCTACACTGCTAATGGGAAGGTAGTTTGGTGCAGCTATTATGGAAAATAGTATGGGGATTGCTCAAAAAGCTAAAAATAGATTGACCACATGATCCAGCAATCTGACTCCCAGGCATATATCTGGAGGGAACATGGGGATACATGTACCCCAACAGTTACACTATTTACAATAGCCAAGACACAGAAACAATCTAAATATCCATTGACAAATGATTGCATAAAGAAGCTGTGGTATATTTTTACAATGGAATACTACTCAGTCATGAAATAGAATAAGATAATGCCATTTGCAGCAACATAGATGGACCTAGAGATCGTCATACTAAGTGAAGTAAGCCAGAAAGAGTAGAAAAATACCATATATTACTCATATGTGGAATCTAAGAAAAGAAAAAAAATGACACAATGAACTTATTTACAAAACAGACTCACAGACACAGAAAACAAACTCATGGTTACCAGAGGGGGAAGAGGGTGGGAAGAGATAAATTGGGAGTTTGATATTTGCAGATATTAACCACTATGTATAAAATAAACAACAGGTTTCTTCTGTACAGCACAGGCAACTATATTCAATATCGTGTAGTAGCTTATAATGAAAAATAAAATGAAAATGATTAAATGTATGTATATGTATGACTGAAACATTATGCTGTCCACCAGAAATTGATACATTATTAAGTGATATACTTCAATTAAAAGTAAGAAATGTATATCCAGAGAAGTATCCTTCAACAATGTAAGATAACTAACTCCTTTATGTTCTGTCTACCTCCAGAATGATACATTTCATTTTGTTCCCCAAGTTAAAAGTTGTGCCGAGGCAGATGCCTATAATAAAGGGCTGTGTTTTTGGAACTACTGTGATTGATGGCAGGTATGCTTACCACGAGAAGCAACAAGCTACTGCTTTGACTATAATAACTAGGAAAGAAAAGATAAATTTAAAACACAACATAATAAATAAAAAACATAAATTAAAAAATAAAATAAAATGTAGAGACATAAGGGAGTTATATAAATCAAGATAACTGAATAAAATGTAATCCCAGAAAGCCCCTCCTGGGCAAGTGAAGACCATTAGCCAGCTTCTTCCTTGAAAGCTTTTGCTAAGCCAGGGTAAGGGCTGATTATCATGCTTGGCACAGTCAAAGAGACGCCACCAGGAGAAACAGAGGCCTACAAGAAGGGCACGACAGGGCTCTCTCTCAAATTTTTCATATTTTAAATATCTGTGAAATGTGAGGCTTAAGAGTTAACCTCAAAACATTCAACAGGCCAAACTTTCAATAAGGCAGAGAGAAGACTGTCAGACTCCATCAAATACAGGAAAAGTAGCACTTCAGGGCATAAAGGCAGTGTATTCTACTACAGCCTTATAATGCTTACAAAATTACGTCCCATCAGAGGGAGAGACTACAATAAACATACACTTGGTCTCACCTACAAGACTTAAGACATCAGAGGTGGGCTGAAACAAACTGGAGTTGCAACCCAGTTCTAACCTGGCTCAGTATCTGATTAGATTGAAGTATCAGCCTTTCACAATATTCTCACAAAAGAGAAAATTTTCTAGGAATAAATGGCATCAACTTCTATGTCTGTGGGTATTTTGTATAGTAGCATTTTACTAAATGTTATGAGACATGAGAAGATTCATGAAATGTGACAGATAATCAAGAAGAAAAAAATCGTAAAAGGAAACCCAAGGATTATCCACATGTTGGGCCCAATGGACAGGGACTTGAAAAAAACACTATTGATAAGACATTAAAGAAAATGGAGGAAAAGGTACAAAATGGATAAAAAGATACAGAATCTCAACAGATAATTAAAATATATAAAAACAAAGTATATTGTAAAACTAAAAAACAAAGAGTATGAAATTAAAAATCCATTAGATGAATTAACAGAACAAATATAACAGAAAACAATATTAGTATACCCTAAGGTGAAAAATAAATTAATGAATAAATATTTATATTTATATTAAATATAAATGTATTCACTTATTAATAATTGGAGTTTCAGAAAGAAAGGAGTGGAAAAATTTAGTAGAAGAAATATTTTTAGTAATAATGGTCTATCATTTTCAAAATCTGATTTTAAAAGACAAACAATATAGTCAAGAAACTCAACAAATGCAGGAAGGTAAAAACAAAGGAAGCACATCAGGATAAAAGTGTAAAAATCAAAGACAAGAAGAAAAGTGTACCTATAGCTAAAGATAGAAGATTTAGTATATACAAAGGAACAAGAAGAGAGATGGTAGATCTCTTTATGAAAAGATGCAAATTATTGCCAACTTAGAATTCTACACCTTAAGAAGAAAAAGAAAGGGGAATGTCGGAATGAAGAGCTGATTGGATAAATAGAAAGCAAATACCCAGATAATAGACTTTAACCAAAATGTATCAATAATTAAATATAAGTAGACTAAAAACTATAAAAGATAAAGATTATAGTCTGTAGGAATTAATAAAACTTAATGTTGTGCCTGTACAAGAGGACACTTTAATTAAAAGGCATAAAATGGATAAAACTAAAAGAAAACCATACCATACAAAAACTGACACAAATTATTGAAACTCTATTAATATCAAGCAAAGCATATTTTAAGACAAGATGTAGTAATAGAAACAAAAAGAATGTTTCTGATAATAAAAGGGGTAAAAGTGTCATTTCACCAAGAAGACAGTAATTCTAAGTTTGGAGGGCAGCTATGCTCACTACTATACCATTGACACCACTAATAATTCTAAGTTTATATGCATCAAATAGCTTCAAAATATATGAAGCTAAATTTGACAGAATAAAAACAGATAAATTCTAAATCATGGTTAGAGATTTTACTACTCCTTTCTCATTAATTGACATAAATCAGTAAGCACAAAAATCAGTAAAAGATCTAAAATCAAGGATATAGAATACTTGATAAACACTATTCCCCAGACTAAACGATTATATATGCTCTATACCGATATAACATTCAGATATTTCATGCAGAATATATATGCAGAATATCAATATATCATGTAGAATACGGTATTCTCGAAAGTATATACGGATCGTCCCAGTCCATATACTGGGACACAAAGAAGTCTTAATAAACCTCAAAGACTTGCAACATTTAGAGAATATTACTGATCACAGAGGAATTAAACTAGAATCAACTATAAAAAGAAAATATTGGAAATGTTTGAAATTTAAGCAGCATAGCTCTAAATAATTCATGTGTCAGAGAAGAAATCAAAATGGAAATTAAAAAAAATTTTGAACTGCATGAAATGGAAATTAAATTATGCCATAATTGTGAAATGTAACTATACCAGATCTTAAATACAGCTTTAAATGTGTATATTAGAAAAAGATAACGTTTGAAAAGCAGTAATGTAAATGTTTAAACTTTCACATTAGCTAAATTTTACCTGCTGGACTTTCTAACTTCTAGAAAAACAACAGTAAATTCTACCCTAAGAAAGTTTATGGGTGAAAATCATAAAGATAAAGGCAGAAGTCAGTTAAATGGAAAAAACCCAAAGATTAACAAAACCAAATGTTGGCTGTCTGAAAAATGTTAACCAAATTGATAAACTTCAGCAACACAAGAAAAAGAGAGAAAAACACCAATTACCAGCATCAAGAAAGAAAAAGGGATGGCCACTACAGTTCCTGCAGACATAATAAATTAAAAAAGAGGATATTACAAAAATTATATGCCAATATTCTTGAAAAGTTAGATAAAACGGAAAAATTCTTGAAAACACAATTTATCAAAACTGTCACAAAAAGAAAGATGTCAGTAGCCCTCTGTTACAGTAATTGAGTTTGTAACTAAAATATTTCCCACCAAAAAAAATCCAACACCCTGATAGATTTAATTTTGAGTTTTCCCTCAAAGTTTAAGGTAGAAATAAAACAACTGTATATGGACACTTTCTGAGAATAGGAAGGTAGAAATAATTCCCATATCTTATCATGAGGCCAGCATAAATCTTACACCAAATGACAAGAATATTTCAAGGAAAAAAAGGAATTATAGATGAAAATTTCTCATGAATCTAGACACAAAGTGGAAAGAAAAAAAATTAATAATCAAATCTAGTGATATATAAAAAGGATAATATTAAATAAATTGAGTTAATTCCATTAATGCAAAGTAGGCTTGGAATTTAAAAAAAATCAATGGAATTCACCACATTAACAAAATAAAGGAGAAAAAACATATAATCATTTTATTCAAAACAAAAAGCATTAGATAAAATGTGATAAGTATTTAAGAAAAAGAAAAATCATTAAGAAAAGAAAATCCTTAGAAGTTGGCACTGCAAATTAGTGGGGAACACACTCTTTTCAACAGATTGCCCATCTATGTAATAAAAAGAACATAGATCCCTTACCTTATACTATACACAAAAATCAATTTGAGGAGAATTACATATCTAAGCATAAGAGATAAAACAAACTTTCTAGAAAATAATATAGGAAATACCTTCAAATCTTTGAGGAAGGCTATTGTTCGTCATGAGGATACAAGAAATAGTATAAATGAAAATATTGGTAATTGGACTATGTAAGTATTTTTTAAAGTCTATTTTTAGACATTAAGAACGTTACAAAGTGGGCCACAGAGTAGCATAATTTTTAATACACATAACCAACAACGTACTTGTTTCCGAGCCATGTAAAACTTGCTGATAATAGAGGAAAACAGGTGACCTAGTTTTAAAAAATGACATTTATAAGAAGTTCATAGAAAAGGAAATTGAAATGGTCAGTACTCAAGGTCTCTATTTCATTGTCAGTAAAAGTAAAATGAAATAAATTATGATATGCAACTACCTTCTCACCGCCAGAATGGCTAAAATGAGAAACTGACAATGGCAAGTATTGGTGAGGACAGGGAACAACTGAAAGTCTCATACACTACGGGTAGGAGTGCAAATTGGTACAAATGCTTTAGAAAACTGGTGATATATGTCAAAGACAAACATGGGTACATCTCATGACCGATCAGTTGCATCCTTATGTATACAGCCAGTAGAAACTAATACTATGTACAGCAAAAACATAAAAATATTCAAGGCAACATTTTTGAAATAATCAAAAAATAGAATAGGATGAACAAATTGAGCTATATTTATAGTCAGATATTCTACAGCAATAAAAATCAATGTAGTTCTACTATATGCAGTAATATTTATTAACCTAACATTCCATGAATGATGCAAGACACACAAAGGAGTATCAACTTTAACATTCCATCTATGTAAAAATACTAAAATAAAATCAAAATTAAACTATGATATTAAAGCTAGGAAAGCAGTTATCTTGAGAAGAGGGTAGAGTTAATGTTAATATTTTATTTCATGGTTGGTATAGTCGACACATGCATCTGCCTATATATTAACTTAGACAAAGGTTTTGTGCACTTTTCTATATATGTTTTAATTTAAAATTAGGAGAAAAATTCTTTAATGTTCTAGCAGTATAAAAATAGAGTAAAACTAATTCTTAACTGATAATCATAACCAATAAGCACTTATGTGTGTTAAACTAGCCTTGTGAATATAAAAATTACTTAGGTAACATCAAAAACTTGGGAAACAGTCGATAGTAATTATTATTAATATGACACACCTAGGTGGAGCAAATACACAGGAGGGTAAAAAATATATATCCAAAATAATCCTGACAGATTCAACACTGTGTGGTTTAATACCTTTAAAACCACATTTAATATAAATAAACAGAGGGCCTGCACTTGGTTCAAAATATATTCTAAACTAAACTAGTCTGGGAGAAGAGCAATATAGGCAGAAAGAAAAAAGTGTCTTAGATTAAGTTCTCTGGAAGACAATTAGACCAATGTTTATAAGGGGTCAACATATGTAAAGGCACGGTGGGAGGGGAAGAAGGTGTACTGGGCACAGGAAAACTGAAAGAAAGCCTTGGCCAACCCAGTGGGGAGTTAACAGATCAAGTACTGCCCATCAGTCATCCCTTTTTGGACAGAAATGGCTCTCCTCCCTCAGTCAAAGACGTGCTTAGCTAACTCTGATTAAGGCTCTTCTCTGTAACTGATTCTGATCCTGAAGAAATTAATGACTGCAGGCTGTTTTCTGACCTCACTCTCCTCACCTGGGCAGCAGGTTGAGGAGAGATCTCAGTAGAACATTTCCCTGTCTATGACATATATGGAAAAATTGGAGTATATTCAGAAGACAGTAACTAGCATAGTGATTATGCCATATATTCATGAAACCATGTTATATATCCTAAACATGTCATGTCTATCCTAAAGAGGGGAAAAATTAGGGGGTGTTTTCAAATATCTGAAAAGTCGTATGGTGGGTAATGTTTTAAACATTATGTATCATACAAGAAAATTAGGACCGACTGAAAAATTATTTAAAGGCATATATATGAACAGTACAATGAGTAATATTAAGTAACATAACTTAGATTACTTTTGTGAGGTGGTAAGCTCCCCAAGGCATCCAGGCAAGTCCAGATAACCACTTGTCTGGAATAGAGAAGATTTAAACATCGAAGAGAAGACTTGACTGTTGACATCATGGATCATATCAGGTCTAATAGTCCATGACTTTCAGTAGTCACTGGTCAAGAAACTTTAAAGCAAAAATGTAAATAAATTAGATGTCATGCAAATTAGAGAGGACAATTACATTTTTATAAGAGGAAAATTATTTTTATTTTTATAAGAGGAATCATTAAAGATAAGAGATATACATTCTGAAATTATAATAAAGTCGATTGATTTCAGAAAAGATCAAAGGAAAGATGGCACTGCTTGGCTAAGATTTATGAAGTTCTGTCAGAACTGGAGAATGTGGAACAGGAAGGTCAAGTTGACTGTGAATTAAAGATATGAACTGTGCATGAGACATATTACAGAATATCAGAGCGAGGAGAAAGAATTATGCAAAAGATGTGATGGAATCAAGAGAAAATATTTTTATTTGATCTCATTCCCTTGAAGATTTGATAAGCTGCAGATTTTTTTTGTCATCTTAATTATGGCTGCATTGCACAAAGTACAAATAACACTTAATCTAGACAATTCATTGAAAAAAAAAAAAAACCCTCCAAGGGTTGTGAACAGACTTGATAGATTAGTCCTATCAAAACAGTAGACTTGGTAGTTATAGCTCTATTTCTATTTACAATGCTGCTGTTACTATTTCAGTTAAATGTATGACAAATCTACGTGTTCCAATCTTCAAATGTATCCAAATGTCATCAAAACACCCACAGAAGTGCACCTCTATAATCTGCCTGCTCCTCAAAGTTGCTGATTTCGAAATACTGCATCGTTTCGGTCTATTTTGACATCATGATTCAAATGTTTTCTGTGTAGGCTGGTATGGTTTTGGGACTGAAAGACTTGGAAACAGCTAGTCCTTGCTTCCGTGATTATCTCTCAGTCCCACCTTCCAAAGATGAAATGAATAAATATATTTTTTTGCTCTACTAACATGCAAATTCCAGCTCCCCGCATTGAGAGTTTTGGAGTGCAGATTACTGTAACTGATGGAAAAGTAGAAACTGGTGGAAATGCTGCTCTTGGCCTTGACATAAGAATAGATGATTAAAATAAAATTGCACTTCTCTGGTGCGGTTAAACATTGGCCAGCTTCCCAAATTCAGCGGCGCACATTCTGGTAGATTTAGCTCCTCTCCTGACACATTGCACCACTGAGCACAGACTTCCCCTGCCAGTTACTTCAGATGTGCTAGGATTGATATATTTATCCCGCCTCATTGCCTGTGAGTATCTAAGGCATTAAAGAAAAGATTAACCCGCAGGTATGCTGAACACTGGAGACTCTTCCATTACATGTTACTTCTTGAAGCATTATCTTTCAAAGATGGCACACGCACGAGCCAGATCAAAATGGAATTTGTACTATGTAGCAGTTTTAACCATTTTCTAGAGGACTTAAATGTGTATAAATAGGACATATCATAAACCAAATGCATGCTGGAGATTTTATATTTAATTAATAGCCATAAGCATTATAGTCAAGATGTGTAACGGCAGCAAAAGGTCCCGTGAATTGTTTCTGGGGAAAAAAGATCTATACAAATTCCTGCTTTATGTAGCAGACCAAAAGCTCAAAAGTTCTTTCTAAACTAATTTAAGAAAAATTTCCCTTTCTTCACCTACACTCTCCAATTGATTGGTAGCTTGGTTGCATTTTTACGGATTTAATTACATATTGCCACACAGGATAGAAGTTATTATAATGTAGTGACTGGGACTGCAGACACAGAATTGCCAGAATAGTAATTGTGACCTAGAGTGTATCTCTAAACATGCCTTTCATGTCTGTGCCTCAGTTACCTCATCTGTTTAAAAAACTTAGCTACTCTCTCATAAGGCTGCTGTGAGAACTAAATGATTTAATACATAATAAGCACTTAGAGCAGTACCTGACTCCTAGTGGATGTATGGTCAATGCTGGTTGCTATGATTAGACAGGACACACTGAATGTTCATGAAACCATGGCATGTATCAAACTGCCCGTGTTTATCTCAGAGAAGGGAAAAATTGGAGGTGAGATGGTAGCTGTCTTTAAATGTCTCAGCTGTTAAGTGGTTAAAGCTCTAAACTTAATAAAATAGCCCCTACTCATCTGCAGTTTCAATTTCTGCATATTCAGAAAATATTACATGGAACATTCCAGAAATAAACAATTCATGTATTTTAAATTTCATGCCATTCTGAATAGCTTGATGAAATCTTGCACTGTCCCTATCTGAGCTGCCTGGGGACATGAACTACATCCTTTTGTCCAGCAAATCCCACCTTTAGTCACTGAGTAGCTGTCCTCATTATCAGTAGACTGTCGAACTGCTTGTGTTCAGTAACCGTTATTTCACTTAGTAATGACCAAAGTGCAAGAGTAGAGATGCTGGTAATTCAGATAATGCCAAAGAAGGAAGACAAAGTATTTCCTTTAAGTGAAGAGGTGAAAGTTCTTGATTTAATGGGAAAAAAAATCTTACACTGAGATTACTATCTACAGTTAAAAACAAATGGTCTATCTGTGAAATTGTAAAGAAGCAAAAAGAAATTCATGCTAGTTTTGCTGTTGCACCTCAAATTGCAAAATTTATGGCCACAGTGTGTGATATGTGTTTAGTGAAAATGGAAAAAGCATTAAATTTGTACAATAAGATATTTTGAGAGAAGGAGAAAGAGATCACATTGAAATAACTTTTTTTTTTACAATGTATTGTTATAATTGTTCTATTTTATTATTGGTTATTATTAATCTCTTACGTGCCTAACTTATAAGTTAAACTTTATCATGAGCATGTATAGAAAAAATAGTGTATATAAGATTCATAACTATCTGCAGTTTCAGGCACACAAACACATATGTATATACACGCACATCACCTCTCTGTTCCCCACCAAAAGCCATGCTCCAAGGATCCTGAAAGTAATATACATTTTGACAGAAATCATTTGGATTACAGAATTTAAAGCAGTCTGTAAGATGGAATCAGATAATGTACTGGAATCTTAAGAGACTGAGTTGTTCACACAGACATCATAAATTCCAAAAATTTGTAAATCCTCAAGTATCCCTCCCCCAGTCTCATCTTCTCTTAATCAAACAGTGTAGTTTCTTATAATCTGGTGATAAAAGACCAGGGGGGAGAAATATAAGAAACAAAGAAACAGCCTTTTTCTTGAGCTTTATTATCCTGTTCTTTAATGTTACAAGAAAACCATAGTCAGATCACACAACCAAAATTCAAAATTCCTCAAGTCTAAAATTATATACATTTACTAGGGAAAAAAAGTCTTCTATAATTTTCAGACCTACTGATGTTTTACTAGGATGGTCTAACAGTTCAAGAAGCAGTGATTTAATTTGGGATGCACATTAGGATCACCTGGAAACTTGAGAAAAACACTGCTATCCAGGTTACAACCCCAGGGAGTCTGACTTTAATCTGGGGTGGTGACCTGGAACCAGTGTTTTTGAAAGCTTTCCAGATGATTCTAGTATCTAGCCTAGGTTGAGAACCATTGATGGAGTCTTAATTGTTCAAAGGAGGTATTCTAATGTAATGAATGGGAAAGGAAATAAACAATGAAAATTATTAAGCAAGTTTATAACCTTTTAAAGGCAGGGTGACTTGCTGGAGAAGGATAGTACATTTGGACTCCAAGTTCTTAATAAAGTTATAGTTGATATCAGGTTTCCATGTGAATAGCTATACAACCACTACACACATAAAAGTAGCCCCAAATGTACCACCATAGTGTAGCTACACACAAAAAAGCACAATCTAGGCTCAGAGGTAGGAATATAAAGATGGCCAAAACAAGGCCTCTGCTTACAACAAGCTCAACATTAAGTTTCAACCTAAACTAGCAGGCTAGCTTGAGCACGGAGCTAATATTTATGGAGTTCCTACCATGTGCCAGGCAATGTTCTAAGCAGATCGCATGGATTATCTTCTCCCCACTTTACAGTTGAAGAAATGGAGGAATTTAGGGGCTAAGAAAATTATCCAAGATTACACTGCTGCTAATGGTGGAACAACGATTTTATCTCGAACAATACCCATGGAGAGTCTGCACTCATAATGACCATGCCATACTGCTTTTCAAGTTCAAAACTTCTCCAACCTTTTGTCACTCAATGATCCACTACGTCTTCATGGGAAAATCCATATGTACTTATTACAAAAGAAGTGTTCTTTTGAAAACAGATTATTTGATGCCTTGTTAAAAATAAGATTTGATATGCATTGCTTTGCTGCTCTGCCTTTTTTTTTAAGGTTTTAAACAGTCTAACAAAAATAAATTAGTGATACTTGATGGCTATCAATGAAAAAGAATTCTTGGTAACTTACAACCTAGATAATTTCATAGAAATATTTAGATGACATAACCCACAGACCTGAAAGAAAACCTAAAAGAACAAACCTTGGGAAGTTCAGGCACCAAGGCGGTTCTGGCAATAAAGGGAGCAGGAACTTGGAGACTCTTTGATTGGAATAGTTTCCTCACCTTGTACCACTTCAGTAAATGTTTAAATTTCAGGAAAAGTGTGATTGGCTGAGCTTAGGTCCCATGCCCACCTCTTGCCCAAGAAAGGCTTGGCACTTTGGTAATTAATCTCACCATGACCATTTGAAATAAGAGGGAATAGTTCTCCAAAGAAAGTCAAGGTATTGATACCAAAAATAAATAAATAAATATGTAAAATAAGGAAAACAAGCAATAGTAACAGCTGTCCAATAAATATCTACTGCTATTGGAATGAAGCAATGCAATGACTTTGAAAATCTTACATAATGAGTCAGCCTATTGGTCAAAAACAGCCCTTTGAAGAGGAAGGTGCAAGTAGGGCAAAGTGTAATTCATTCTCAAGATAGCTACAAGGACAATCACTACGCATCACTAAGCTTTACTCCTACCTTCCTATCCCCTACGTTACACTTCCAAACAAGATTGATCCTTTCCTAGATAATTAAGGCTGGAGCTGATGAACCCCAAAGGTCCCATCATTGAAACTGATTTAATGTGAGGTCAGGAAAAGCTCTTTTCTAATTTAGCTAAGTTAAAATTTGAGATGACCGGCCTGTCTTCCCTTAATTAATTCCCTTTCGAAGGATGGATCTCACCCTCAAAGTAGAATAAGCATTTGTCCAGGACAGGGATTTGTGGTAAGGCATAGGCATTCTCTTACCATCACCTCTACATTTAATGTAACATTGTCTTCATCTTATTTCTGTGCTAAAGATCCTTCTGCTACCCATAAGATGAAGTTCAAATTCCTAGTCACAGCCTAATTTTCCAGCTGCACATCACTCCAAAACTCAAGGTTTACCAGCTGTGTTATGCTGCCTCTTCTCCAAAAAGAAAATGAGAGTGGATATAATCACCTCTGGAGGGCTGGGTAAGTAAAAAGAGAGAGACCTAGACATTCCTAAGGAATATCAACACGTAAGGAAGGTGGAGATAAAGGGCTGCCTAAAAGGCAAAGTGAAACAGGGAGAGTTTGTATTGTAGGACAGGGCATGATGGCTAGCACAGAACAGCTACTTAATACCCAATGAATAGCTAAACAGAAAAATATAATCATTAAACTGGTTTTTTTTGCATTTATTCCTTGAAGAAAGTCTGAGGATCATCCCTAACTACTCTTTTTAGGAGGATTTAAGAAAATATTTATCCTTTTCCATAAATAAACACGAAATCACTTAAAGGACATTTTTCAGTTAGGTTGAAAATTGATTCCAACTTGAGAGACCTGTACTCTAAATTGTGTAGATTTATTCTAATTAAGTCAAGGTAGAGAATAAAACATAACTTGATGATTAGATACTTATTTAAGGCCTTATTCATAGTTCCTTTTTTCCTGGAAAACTACTTACAAGTAGAAATTGCCGATTCATTGAAAGCCTTGACAATATAATCCATCAAAGATGGAACTGCTGACCAGATCCTGTATTTAATATTGGGATAGGTTCTGACTGGAGCATTTCATAAATGCATTACTGTTTCCACTTGATGGACAACATAGAATACATTCCTGGACATATATGCAAATGTTCAAAACATAGAAATGAAATGAAATAAGTGAAAAAGGAAGTTTTAAATTCCATTAGTATGCTCCAGAGAAAGAACAAGGATGAAACTCATTCAAGACAAACCATTAGGGTGATCCTTCCAGATGATATTTTAAAATATGAGAATCATGAGATAAATGTTTATAGGCCTGGCTCATTAGTGCTATTTTGTAGGCTGCAGGGTATATCATGCATCAATCCGGTTAGTCAAGAGAGAGAGGGGAGGACAATAGTAAATAGGTAATAGACTACTGTTCAATTAAAGTCATTGGAATGCTTAGAATTGACTTAGTTCCATAATCAAGGTCAATCCACCTAATATAGCCCATTATATTCCACTCAGAGGCCTTCCCTCTAAGGCCTTATCCAACATACTTTCCATTTAGTAAACAAACTTTAGTAAAGACTAGGAAAACATAATACTTTCCTAGCCAACATACATTATTTTTAAAATCCTGTTTTCAATCACCCATAAATTCACAAATAGTTTTACTGGAGTTAGTTCTCAATACAGGGCACCATTTGTCTCCTTTCTAGTATGCTAATTAACCCTATCAAGTGACAGATATATTTTCTCATATGCAACTGAATGAAGGAGCATATGAATTGTGTGTCTAATAACTAGTCATCTATGAAGCACCTTGATTAACGATGATGCCTTCACCTCTGTTCTCTTCCATTCACAGTCCACGCTTCGGTAATCTAGCCAGTGCCAGAGCCCATTGTGCAATGCTGTCAGATGTACTTTCTGATGGTTGAAGGAGTCTCCTTAATCATCTTCTGTTAGAATATCAATTTGGAAATCCAAGCAGGCTAAAGCTTCTAAAATAGTATCATAATGGGGAAATGCTCTAGTTTTCTTTGTTATGTAGTATTATTTGCCCCCAAATTCTGTGGCAGGTTATTCTTATAGTTAAGTTTTATCAAACTACTTTTTATAGTTTTATGACCTAAATAAATCATTTATGGAAAAAAGTTGTAAGTTATTGACTGTGATCCACAGCAGATGCCACATTTTCATCTCCATTTTGCATGTCTTACTCTTTTGAGGATTAACACCCTGCCATTTCAAGCATGAAAATTTAAGGACAAAGAAAACTTCTCCTTACTATGAACGAAGCTACCTATAATCATGTCCCCATACTTTTTCATTCTGAGAATCCCTTTTCCTATAATCCATTTACTACTGAATTCACCCCAGCCTGAATTGAGACACCATTCTACAAATTATTCTTGCTAAGAGTACCATTTTACATCATGAAATCCAATGGTTTTATTTCTTTCCTCATCTTACTGGAATTATCAGAGGTATTTGATACAGGTATTGGTTCCCCCTTCATGGAAAAACTCTTTACTTTCATGATATAATATTCTACGATTTTTTCCTCCAACTTCTCAGAGCTCTTCTCACGTCACATTTATCAAACTCTTCCTTACCTAACCCCTGAAGCTTGGTGTATTTCAGGACCAAATTAAGCACTCTGTTCTCATTCTATATTTTCTCTTAGCTCATTTCATCTACCCATGTCTGATTTCAATTTTACAGTGAATACCAGCAAAATAATATCCGAAGTTAAGCCTCTCCCCTGAGCTCCGTATCTACACTAACCACCAGATATCTCCACTTGAACATCCCACAAACATCTCAAATTCAATGTACCCCACACTCAACACTCTGCTATCCCTTCAGTGTTTGCATCTCAGTGAATGGGATCTCGCACTAACCAGCTGTCCTAACCAGAATCCTGACTGTCAAGACTGACCTCTCCCTTACTTCATAAGCCAACTGCAAGTGCCAGTTCCTACTGATGTTGGTTACTAAATATATTTACATTATAACCATTTTCCTCGTCCTAACTAGTCCAAGTCACTGTCTCATCCTGTGTGCATTACTATCACAGCCTCATAAGTGTTTTTCTTATATCCTCTTACTCCTTTTTTCCATGAATAATTATATTTTTAATTAATTAAAATGTTCTATTTCATATTGGAGAAAATTATGCTTTTAACAAAAACTGTATTACATTTTTTTTTTCCATTCTTAAAGCCTTTCAATTGCTTTTAGTTCCCTTCAGATAAAGTTCATTTCCTAGGGTAATACCACTACTGGTGGCCCAACAGCCATTCTCCCCTCTGACCAGGCTGGGAACACCCATATTTTGAACTATTGTCAAAGATTTAGGGACATTACAACTTAGTTTTGAGCTAAGTTTCAAGCTATCTACCATTTTCTCTCTCCCCTTCCCTCCCAGACTAACTAGTGTATAGAGCTGTATATGTTCAATGCCTCCATTTTCTCATCTCCCACACCTTTCTCAAATGACTTTAGTTATGGTGGTCATATTCCACTTATCAGTGACCAGTGTGGAAAGCTAATGATCCTGTGACCCACTTGGGCCAAGGAGATGAAAGGGAAATTTCCTGGGTACTTATGGGAAACATTTATTTTAAAAAAGAAGCACAAAGAAAATGTTATGTTTACAGCTCTGGATATTGGCATGTGACTCATGAAACTGATGTAGGCATAGTGCAAACATGAGGGGGAATTAACATTCTGAGAACATCATTTAGAAATAGAACTAATTTGATCATATGACTTGCTAAATTAACCAACATCAAAGCAGTCTTACTTTATGACCTTATCTAAGACCAAAAAAAAAAAAAATCCCTATTTTTGAAGCCAGTTGGGGTGAGATTTTCTATTATCTCTCTTCAAATACAAAGCACTGAAACTGACAGGTCTGCTTAGAGACCCATGGAAACCTGGCCCTAAATTCTTCTTTAGCCTCTTTGGCTGTTGGTCTCCTCACTCCTCTCTACAGTGCAACCATATTGGCTCCTCTGACTGATACCCTGATAAAATACTGTGCTCAACTCCACCTCAGAGTTGTTTCACATATAGTGTGTTTTCCTGGAATTCTCCTGTTGTGCTCTACTGCCTACTCAAGTCTTAGTGGAAGTATCACTTGCCTCCTTAGTCCTGTGTTATATATGTTATAGCATGACACTTGTCCGCATACTACTCATCATACCTCTAAATGCTTGATGATATCCATGCCCATTTCATCATCAGTTTTATAAGAGAGCAGGTGTGTCTGTCTTATTCCTTTTAATTCCCAGCAGTGAGCCTAGTTCTTGGCACATACTATGTGCTAAATAAATACATCTTAAATAAATTAAATTTTTAAAAAGTCATAAATCAATAAAAGACTTCCAAAGTTTTATTCCTGGATGTGTATCATTTAATTCTAGAGCCTACTTACTGAGAAAAGTACAATTTCCAACCATATCCTAATCCTGTTAAGACCAGCCCCATAAGGAACAGCAGTGGCCAGACACAGAGTCACTTGCTATGAATAGCACTCCTTACCTGGACCCCAAGACTTAAGCTAAAATAAAAGTGGAGAGGAGATGGGTAGATGCAACCTCAAGGGGAAAAGGAAACTCAGATAGAAGCTGTGCCTTCTATCTATAGACTGTCTATAGCAGATCCATTAGTCTGCGTGAGACTCACAGATGTACTAGGGGTACAGATGGATTAATTTGGTGCATCCATAACGACCTCTCTACTAGCCAAAGCTGGAGAAGAAAAAAAAAAAAAAGAACATCCTAAGCAAAATCATTTTCTTTTCTCATCTTATTCTTTTCAAATAGTACGGTCTGCTCAAGAATATGTAGCACATTCAGTATCAATTACTATCTGGATGCTGAAATCCATCCCAGGGGCCCCCGTCCCCTTCCTACTCTGGTCTATAAGCCCCATGTGTGCCAAAACACCCCCTTTTTATTTTTCTGACCTTTCCTTTATGACATGTATTGTAATTATGTCTTCACCTATATTTGACCCCACTTTTCTATGGCATGGACTAAATCCTACAGAAGTAATGCATTATTTTTAGCAACTAGCAAATTGTGGGACACATGGTAAGAATTTAGAAAACACTTCTATTAATGTTAAGTAGATGGATTGTGTTGAAACTGCCAGCTGAAGGAAACTTCTTACACTGAAGGATGTATTTGTATGAAAAGATAAGATGAAGTAGGGAAAAAAAAAATCTCTCTTCCACAGGTAGGCTGAGGATATAATTTAAAATGTAGCTTTCCTCCCTACGATGGACCCAGCTATCTTTTTCATAAATCAGCCCTTTCATAAACACTATTGAGAGATCAATTTGAAAGTGGCTTGTAAAAGTGCATTTTTTATGTTAAAAGTACCATATTTTCACTAAAAATATTGTCATGTATTTTCTGATTTTAAAAGTAAAAAAGACGTAAACACGAAAGATAAAATGATAAAACTTCTGAAAGAAAATATAGGAGATAACTTGGCAACTTTCAGGTCGGCAAAGATTTCCAGAACACAAAAAACAACCAACCTTTAAAAAAAATGATGTTAGAATTCATCAAAGGTAAAACATTCAACTTTTCAACTTACTGTTAAGAAAATTAAAAAGTAAGCTCCAGGTTAGAAGAAAATGTTTGCAACACATGGAGCTGAAAATGTATTTGTAAGAGCTCTTAGAACTCAATAATAAAAGGACAAACAACCCAATATTTTTGAAATGGACAAAATCTTTGAACGGACGAATCTACAAAAGAAGATGTACAAATATGCATATGAAAAGATGGCCAGCATCTTTCACTTATGAGGGAAATACAATTTAAACGACAAAGAGATACCAGCAGGTACTCATAAGAATAGCTAACATTTAAAAAGCTGGAGATACCTAGTGTTGACAAGTATATGGAACAACAAAACTCTCACACATTTCTGGTAGTGGTACAAAATGGTACAACCATTTTGGAAACCTCTTCAGTAGTTTCTTGTAAAGTTAAACATACTTCTACCCTATGATCCAGCAGTGTTAGTGCTGGGTATATAGCCAAGAGAAATGAACATGTGCCTATAAAACACTTGTACGTGAAAGTTTATAGCAGTTTTAATCATAGGAAAAATCTAGAAACAATGCAAATACCCTTCAAGAAGGAAATGAAAAACCAAATTGTGGCATCATATAATGTAACTAGCAATATCAAGGAGCAAACTACTGTGTGAATACACTATAGCATGGTTGAATCTAAAAATCAATACACTGATCCAAAAAACACAGATCTGAAGAGGATACTGTATGATTCCATTAACATCTAAAAGAAGTAAATTAGTTAAAAAATAACCATTTCTCTGGGGCTAAGAGCTGGGAGTGAGAGGACTGACTATGAAGACAAAATTTTTCAGGGTGGTGATGGCAAATGTGCACATATTTTTCAAAATTTGTAAAAATGTACACTTACAATTTTACCTCAAAACTTTTATTATATTAGCATATTTTCACTAACATATTTGTTATTTATTATAAAAATTAACTATAATCCTTCAAATATTATAAAAGTATAATATAAAACATGAAAATGGAGATCTCCCACATTATTACCCCTCCTAGAGTAAAACAACTTTAAAATAGTTTGGTAATATCTTACTCTACAACTTTGTGTATGTATATATGTTTGTATGTATGTATGTGTGTGTACAGGTATGTGTATATACATATTTTTACTTTACAAAAATGGAACAAGCAACATATAACCTACTTTTCTACTTGTTTTTTTTTTAAACTAATAATGTTTTTTGATGCTGTTAGTTCTAATGAATGTGTAATCCAATTTGCTGATGACTACCATACTAGTGGTATGGTAATTTATCTTACAGCACCACCATATTTTATTTTACTAATGATAATTGGTGGAAAAAAATTCAAAATCTACTTCTAGATCTTTTAAGCTGACAAATAAAGGTTTTAGTCTTTTTAATATAAAGATATCTTTATTGACCACTTTAGTAGAACAGTGCTTTGTGTAATTTAACCAGGGTCAGAATAAATTTGATTTAGTCATGCATACTCTCACAACTGATGAAAAATGTTAACAATACAAACATCACATGATAAAGTGTGATGTTCTTAATAGATCACTCAGATTACATTACAAAATGCAGCTCAGATTAATCAAGGGACATATCCAAGGTCATATATTGCTTGGTGTATATTGGTTGTACATTTGGTTGCCAGAGCCAGCATCAGTGCCAGGTTCCCTGATCTTACTGTAGCATCTTCTACTCATTTTCCTTTGTCTATAGTTCACTAACCTGGAAGAGGCTTCAACCCATCATCTTGGCATCATTAACATTGTGTCTAAACACCTGGGATCACCAGTCTTACCTATATTTGAATCATTTAGAAAAAAAAGAGAAAAAACACTCTGTGATGAAGGCATGGAGGTAACATGGAGCTTATCTTTCAGGAATGTTTCTTTAGCTTCACAATTTAACATACTGCAACAGCATGACGCATCTAATGATTTTTTAAAACAGCTTTCTGCTGACAGCATAAACAGAAACAAGTTTATTTTGAGTGAGCAGCTGCTGTTTTTTCATCGAGGAAACGTCGCTTGCTGAAATAAGGCAGCAGGCTGGCACTGCCGTGAGTGGATAAACATCTATGGGGTTTGTGGACTGGCAAACATAGGACCATTCTGCTTCTGCAGCAATTACCAATAAACCAAACAGCCCATCTCCAATTTTATGAGAATGAAAAGTTAAGCCAGTCTGCAAAAGACTTACAGAAATGGGCTGCACAGATTGTCTTATTTTAATGAATGGATCAACTGCAGATGTCAGATTTTTTTTTTGTCACTATATGTGGGATTTGTAAGTTTCTTTATTTTCTAGGTTATCTGAATTAATTAATCCTTTAAAAAAATTCTCATTTCCCTTTAAGTGGCATTTATTACAAGGAAAAATTAAGGCAAAGCTATGGAGTTTCATTAAAACAAAATTATTTTTGCCCCCCTTAACAATTTATTTATTCGTATATATTTACCTCCTCTTAAAGATTTTAGTGATCCTAATTTGCCTGAAAGAAAAAGAGTACTTGGGAAAGGAGTATTGGTCAGCAAATGATCTCAAGAAAGTTGTGATGGACAGAAGTGTTGAAATGAAAGATGTCTACCTTTTGCAGTGTTTTACAGCTTTTATCAGTGCCACCTTTATTTTACTGCTTCAGGGAAAGCTGACAAAGTCTCTGGCCTGAGATCTATTATTTATCCTCCTGTTTGTACACTTTGGCAGACCTATAATTAGGTAACAGCATCATTTGGCTGAACTCAGACATAACTAGTCATGTGTTCTATTAAAAAGATTTTTAAAAACTGACCTCACAGAAGAGTTACAAAAATAGAACAGAAAGTTCCATATACTCTTCACCTAGCTTTCCCTTATGTTGACATGTCACATGGCCATTCATCAAAATCAAAGAGTAAAGTTTTAAATTAGACTTCGTAATTTTTAGATACAAGTATATTCAAGACAAATATAAACTATAAACACATAGTACAAACACAAGGACCTAAGAGGAAATCAAGTATGAAGAGTTTCTGAGAGAAAGAGATTACTTTCTACCAAGAGGAATACTAAAGTGTTCATGGTTGAGGGGAATTTCTACTGGAACCTAGACAGGAGCAGTGGAACAGGAGGGGGACTTTTAAATTAAAAAAAAAATAATGAAAGGAATAATACAGAAAGCAAAAATTTAGGAGTAAATGAAGTTGTGGAAAACACTCTATGAAAATTTGGGAACAGACAAGAGAAATCAAGGGCTCTTTTCAATGCTTTTTCAGTGTAACACTTTAGCTGTTATATCATTAGAGAAACTACAGTTGTATGGAACACATCAAAATTAATAATTAAAAGAAAACCTTCAAACTTTGATCCCTTGGTAAGCTACTAAATGTGCCATTAAATTAGATAGTGAACTCTTTCTTGGCCTGATCCCAGGTAATTATAATTCTGCTCTCACACACTTTCACCTTTGCATAGTTTGCATCTCAGCAGGTGAACAGGTCAGGTCCTTAGGGTGTCAATTAATCAAACTGCAGAAACTTTACCATTTTCTTTAGCACTTTAAGCACATTAAAACTAGTCTCCTTAAGGATTGTGGAAATTTGCTGAAAATGCTAAGTATAGTAAATGTGACCTATTATTCATGTGATATTGTTACCATTTAGAATTTACACTGCACTGACGTTTTAAAAATAGGACAGGTCTGAATTGATGTAGGCATGGAACAGTCACAAAGGCAATGAGTTGCTGGAATAATTCCTAGGTTTTATTGGGTGAAAGAGCAATAGCCTATTGTCATTACAAGTGCTTGTTGCTCTTGCCTCTTCTACAAAGATTATTCGATGCCTACCTGGAATCACTGTTTCTAGAAAGAAGTGCCACAAAAATTCTAATTCTAGAATTTTAATTTTATTCTCAAAAGTGAACATCTCTCCTTACATGGAACTTCTAAAGTCTTGAAAGCAGCTTTAACAGAGAGAGATAAACAAACTTGTTTTGATCCTTATTTAAACAAAGCAACTATCCTGAGGAATTTCTATTTCTAGAATAAAATCTAGAAATCGATGGAAGAGAGCATTCAATTTATCACACATTATGTGATTTTGTTTTGGGCTCTTATTTTCCCTTCACTGAAGCCATTACTAACCAAGAACTCAATTCTAAAGGTCATTCTCCCCTCTTCTCTGCCCAGGTAAACTATCAATTCTACATGATCCAGCATTCAACTGACCACCCCTCCTCAGGAGTATTCCCTCCTCCTCTGCTACGTGTGTAGCATTCAAGTTCTACATCTCTTATTGAACCCTACCTACTATATTGTATTTTATCATTTGTTCCTGTACCATACTTTACCTAGTCGTCTCAGCTGGACTGTGATCTACTGGAGAACAAATCTAATAAACATATTAACAATCCATTCTCTGGTAAATTTTTCCCAAAATACTGTAAACCCAATCTTTCTAAGTATTTTGTTTCTGACCTATGAGGGCCACTACAGGCATAGATCACTACAGAAGACTATGTATCACCTAACTGACCAAATCATTTTTTATTCATCAAGTAATTATTAAGGGCTCATTAAGTACAAAGTATCATACTAGGGATATACAAAGATGATTCATGTGCAGGTTCTGTCTCTACAGGGCTTGCTGTGCATAATTCATGTACATAAATAACTATAATACATGTGGGAAATCTGTATGTGATTAAGAGAGTCATACTTAAAAGGCTTCCCATGTGCTAGGGGTGCACTTGAAGGACAGGAGGATTTCAGGATGAGAAGGTGTTAAGGAGACCATAGCACACAAAAAATCCTGCTTAAGTCATTGCAGGAAAGTGCAAAGAATCCACAGGGACTAGTACAGAGTTCAAACTGATAGAAGAAATAAGTGATTCTAATTAATTTTGAAAAAAAGAAACCAACTCCAAAACAACAAAGAAATATTAAATGTGATATTTAGGAATTTTGATTTTATTCTGAAAGCATGAGTTTTTTTTTTATTTGACAAAACCTTAAATGTGTTTTGAGAAGGTTATTCTTACATCAGAATGAAAGACAGAAGTGGGAGATAAGGGTCTGGAAGCTGATGTCTTACTCTGTGTGATAGTTTGGAGAACAAGCATTAGAAATGGAAAGGAGGGGATAGATGAGAGTTATCAGAGGAATGTAATCAAAGTTACATGTATGCATCATCCTTCAGCAAACACTCCACTTTCTTCAGGGACCCATATTTGAGGTGAAAAATATACTTTGCTTTAATGAAGAAAAATTAGATATTCAGAATCCCCAGGGAGCAAAGAGAAATTTGAGGAATTATCTTACCAATATCTTTCAAACAAATTAAGAAAAAGTATACTAAAGAGGGTATTGTCTTAATGAGGAGGCAAAAAGCAAACTTTAAAAGAAATATTTTAGAATAGAGATAAGGAGTTGAATGTATCAAAAGAAATTTAAAGGAGTCAAATACTTTATAGCAAAAGAGAACACCTTAGGCAAAGAAAAGGTTAAAAGATGGCAACTTAGTTGTCAGCTTTTTATTTAACTACACACTGGATATATCTAAAAGATACTCGTTTGGGTAAGGAAACTGTATTACTAAACGTCCATCAAACTATATACCAAGAGCATGTATAACCAATTATCTCATGAGCCAAATGAGGATTATATGCTATTCAGATTATATTTTATGCTATTTCTGTTTATTTCCTTTTGCTTAGCAGCCAACATCATCATAATTTTAAAGAACCTCTGTGAGTTTAATCATACTATATATGTTTCTGGTATCACGGTACATTATTAATGACTTTGGAGAGATTAGTATTGTGTACTAGGGTAAAATAAGAAAAAGAGAACTGTTAATCTAAGAATAAGATGTTTAACTGCAAAGCAAAAGAATGTGAAGTGAAAAGAAAAAAATCAAAAGTAGAAGCCAGTAATAAAAACCGTCAAAAAATAAAAACTATTCATGAATTAAACATACTTATTTACAGTAGCTAGAATACCTATTAACTTCTATTGATCAAGATAGTGGCACTTCAATGAACAGCCAAATCTGTTTTCTATGTAACTCTTTTCCCCACAGAATATTTTATGGTAATTGAGCATGTGTCTGGGGAAGCTGCTTCTTAAGAAAACCTGATGCAACTGGTGCTACAGGTATAGGAAAATGACTGCCAGCAAAAAGGACATATATTCAGCCACTTCTCTGAGACCACACAATACACACACACACGCACGCAGTCCAACATGTTTCATAGATCGTGATGCGTCCCCGGTAATGTATTCTTCAGTCATGAGACCATAAATATATGCATGTTCACATACAACACATACATACATATGTATATCAATATTATATTAGGGACTACTGTATCTGTCTTTATGGCCTTTGTTTGAAAGTCTATTTTGTCTGATACGAGTTTGCTACCTCCATTTCCAGTTGCATGAAGTATCTTTTTCCATCCTCTCACTTTCAATCTATGTGTGTTCTTTGCCCTAAAGTGGGTCTTTTGTAGGCAGCATATTGTAGGCTCTTGTTCTATTATTCAGTCTGCCACTCTATGTCTTTTGGTTAGAGCATTTAGTCCATTGACATTTACGGTCATTGATGGATGTGTGTTTAATGCTACTTTAAACTTTGTTTTCCCAGATGATTTTGTATTTCTTCTTTTTCTTTTCCTTTTTAGGCTTGATAATTTACTTTTGTATTAGCTTGATTCCCTTTTCTTTTTGTTCTTTGTGACTCTTGTACGCTTTTGATTTGTTTTTACCCTGTTTATATGTATACACATGTATATATTATATAAATAAAATATGTTATATATTATAGTATCTTCTAATCTTCATGTTAGAGATTCTAAGAAATCAAAATGCTCATATTGTCAATTAACCATAGTTGAAAAAGACAAAAGCAGATTTAGTATGTGGTATTAATAAATATGGACAGCATCCAAATTTTACAGATCAAAAGCATCAGTAATTGTTTTTACTTCTCATTGGCTCGTTTCTCCTATAAAACCAGGGAAAGACTTGGCAGAAGCCACCTAGTCTTAAGAGGAAAAACTCATTTCCTCTCAGGAGTCCTTAACACAGAAATAGGCATATCTTTTTTGAATTTCTTACACAAAAAGATACCTCTGTTGTACTGGGAGAAATATGAAATATTCACCATAATTAATTCATTTTATTCCAAAGTCACCTAGTACCTTGATCAAGATGTTCATTAATTACACCCACCATTACAGCTCTGATTGGTAATAAGATGGTTGCTCAATCATTACTGAAAAATAGAGATTTTACTATGTCTTAAGGATCCATGGGCAGAAACAAATACAACTCAGCATGAAATTATGTGATTCTTGTGACTAAGTATGATAGTGAGGAAAATTATTTCCCTTCCTTGATTATTTACTTTTAATTATTTATGATATCAGGATAAAATTACATAATGGCTTTCAGAATCCATGTTTAATGAATTTATCTCATCTCCTCTCAAAGGGGGTCTTCCTTGATTTTACCATCATCCATAAAGCAATGCACTTCTCAGGGCTCCATGTTATGGAAAATAGTACAAAGATGAAATGAAAGAACTGATCTAACACCTGCCATCCCAGAACAATACAGAAGACAAGATCAGACTAAGAAAAGCACTCAGGAAATCACAAGAAAAAGAAGAATTTAACTTTCTTTTTAACCAAGAATGAAAAGTTGACCAAATAACTTCCTCCAAATTATGGGTTCCTAAGAGTTGAATTTACATTGCCTGGAAGGTAAGGATGTGTGAATTTACGACTGATGAAAGGAGGTAGCAAGTGCCTTACACCTGGTTATTTGCAGGCATCTGGAAAGGCTTATCTGTAGAGCAGTTCTTGAGATCCTTTATCTACCCAAGACTATTTGCTGAATGCACAGTCATTGTGGAAAACAGATGGAAGAGGTGCTCACTTGTGGATAGCAACCTAATTATATTAAATCATAGTGATTTTGCCAGGAGAGGGAAAATGCATAATGCACTTGCTTGAATCTAATTGCTTTTTGCAGAGCTATGAGGATACAAGGGAGTACACGTACACATGCAGAATCTTCCTCCACATCTGGAGCATCAAGGAAATGCTAACTTCAAATATACCATTACTATGCTTAGCACTGCTATCAGCACCCAATTTTTCAAAACAATAGGGAAAGAACATTCTGGTAACAATCCTTATGGCTGCTAACCTTCTTGCTTCCTAACTCCATGACAATCATGGCAGCTTTTTTTGGTTGCAGTCAATATGCAGAGACTTTTCTTCACATGAAGAAAAAACAAGCACAGAGTGGACTTATTTTCTACCTGTGTTTTTTTAAGAGATGTGATAGGTCACTGGAATGGCAAATTTACTACCCATACAAATACAAAATATTGCTGCTCATCTTTTCTACAGTTTCTACTAAACTAATTAAAGCCCTCTAGCTAATTACCTAGATACCCAGAATTTGCAAAGAAGGGAAGTTTTACAGGAGCTTGAAGGCAAGCATGGTGAAAGAGGAAAGAAAACGCTGGCTGAACTAGGATCATTAGGTGTAAAATTGCTGAGCAAGAAAGAAATATGTAAATTGGTTAAATTTTTCAAAAGAGAGTCATTTTCCTTTCTTTTCTTCTCATACTGAGAACTTTTTTTTTTCAAAGATCATGATCACTAGAGGTTGAATACCTCACTAAAAAGCGCATTTCAGCACAATTGTATGTCATATGTCAAATCTTGCTAGACCGAATGTGTGCTGGTCTTTGTGGGTACTGGTATCTTTGAGATAAAATGTGTGCTAACAGTCCATAGTGATGATACAAGTTAATTGCATCATTATATTGTGATAAGGGAATGCAATTAACACATGCCACTGTACAGAGTTCTCAGGATGGGCATCCAATTAACTTGGGTCACCAGGCGCCTTGCTTAAGATGGGGTTTTCAGACTGTTCCCAAGATAACTTCACACAGTTGACTATCTCCTGAACTGCAACAAAACTTTTTAAACAAATAAAGCAATTTTGAAAAGGTTAGGAGAAAAGTGCTGTATCAACTTGATTCAGAATATGCTATGCTGCTAAATCTTTTCCAGTGTGTCTTAGAAATATTGTTTAAAATTGAGCAGACTGACTAGGATATGCAAAAGTTCATCATATTGTTTTCTATAAATATTTCATTCACTGTAACAAATGGAGGGTGTTAGAGCTGCCTATAGCCTCAAAAATACCAGAAAGCATGGAAACCGTATTGGATAAAGGTCTATTTTAAACTGAGATGATTACTGGAATGTCACAAGCAGAGCAAGAATCTAGCATGTAATTTTAGAAAATTTGAAATGGCCTTTTAAAATGTGTCAAGGAAATAGGTTTCAGATATATAAAGAAATGTGCAGTATCATGAAAAGGTTCTTTAATTCGTTATCCTGAATAAAAAAGCAGCCCTGGGCAGAAATGGCAAAATAATCAGCATTTGTTACATCTGTTAGCACCAGCCCCTCCAGCAGAAGCTGTTACCCTCTTTGCCACTACTAGCACTATTTATCACTTTTATAAACACTTGTCATATTGCAACATAATTATTTCCACAATGATGTAAATTGCTGAAAAACAGCGAATGTATCGAAATTCACCTTTTCATCCCTGTTGTCTATAATACAGTTGGTTTCCCCAATAAAAATTTGTTGACTAAACAAGGGAAAATGTTATGGACAACAATGTAATAAATTCCATTATTCATTAAGCCACACAGTATTGATCTTTTGTAGTTATTTCAAAGGGGGCCATCCTCAGCTTTATATAAAAAGTTAATAAATAGAATGACAGCACAATGTTATATGTTACATGAATTAAAATGCTTTGGTTTGTCACAATGGTATGGGAACACCATATCATGGGTCCACCAATGAGACAAGCCATAAAGTGGAACTAAACATAGTTGCTAAAGTTGGTACAGATGCTGGGAGAAACTCTAGCCTAACAGACCATATACAACATCCAAATATAAACCAAGGTAATGCATTGGCACTGACATTCCTCAGATGGGAAGTATGATGCCAGATGATATTTCATAAGTCTATGTCAACATAATGTCTGTATCTTTAAGCTCTGTCAACAATTCCCTGACCACTGTCCCAAAATTCAGTGACAGGTCTCTTGGTTTTTAACTTAGACAAGGGCTTGGTCCTAAAGAGGCTGAGATTCTGGTCCAAAATCAAGACAGGGTTTGTCACTGGGAAAAGTACAGTGATCCAGAAGCTGGGGACAACATGGAATGGGATCTAATAAATAAATCACAAGTCCAATATAGAGCTATAAATATAGAAGAAAGTTGATCTGGCACTTGGATGACTTAATTCTAAGCTGCAGATTGCTTTTCTTTTTTTACTATCAAAAGTTAAGTATTGCTTCCAGAGACAGGCTGGTTTGAACCTGCTAATAGGAGATGAGCACCTCTATCTATCAGTAAAAAAAAAATGTATGTCACATTAAAGAATTAGGCAGAGTCTAACACAAAGTCTGCAACTTTGGTTCCCCACCAGCATATCTGATAATTCTTCATTATATGCAGCCCAATTCATGGTTTCAAGAAGTGAATTTAAACAGAAAGCAATTAGACATTTTTAGCCTCAGAATGGTTCTATTCATTGGGCCATATTACAATCTGCAGTCTGGAATGACCCCAGATCTGTTACCAATTCCTATCTGAACTTCATTTATATGGGTCTACGCTCCCGGTTTCCTAAACCTAAGTCCTTAACTGCTCAAATCTTGGCATCAGTATGTTATTTATCTTTGCTTTGGAAACATGAACACTTAGCTCATGGGTCACATGTGTGTTTGGACTCAAGATTCAGTTGTGAGTAATCCTCTTGAACTAGATGAAACCCACATCCCAATAGCAGTTGGCAAAACCCCTTTTCTTGTCACTGTCCCATCCTTGAGGACATGAGATGAGATGGCTCTTTTTCCTGTTGAGTGACCCCGACTGTGAAACTGCAGGACGAATGACCAGCCTCTGATTAGACTTGACTTTAGCTGATATGCTAAACTCTTGGATCACTGTGAGAACAGTATGCATGGCCCTGTGCTATTTGTAGTTCTACTCCAAGATGTATCTCTTCTCTCAGATTATAAAGGGTATTATTATTCAGGGTGACTAAGCAAGGAAAGCAGATCACTGCAGCCTCATGGCTTCTGCTTCTTCTGTTTATAAAGATCTAATCTGTGAGTCTAGATGGTGCAGCTACCAAGTCCCTGGGCACATGACTTCCGCATGCTGCTGGCAGAGAAGTGACAAGCTAACATTCATAGAGACCACACAGCCAGGAATGCAGCTGTGTCCTGGAAATCAAGACTGCACACCCTAGCAAGGGGCACTGCAACAACAAGGTGCTGGGGAGGTTCTTCAACCCTTCACCCTTTGGGAAAATGTGTTTCCCGGATAACAGAGAATCAAGAAAACTGTATGTTACATATTGAACTTTAAAGGTAACTGCACAAAAACTATTTAAAATCACAACTTTATTTCCAACCTTTTGAATAAACTATATTCAAATGAATTTACCACAATTTTTTGCTTCTGCTCATGATGAAGATGCTTAAGGCATATTTAACAACTTTCTCAGTTTCTTTTTTTTATAATGAGTTGTACAGTCAACCACATGACTTTAGGTAGTAGACTTCCAGGTCTATTTTTAAATGCCCTTCAAAAATTAATAATAACTGACTGGAAAACCACATTTACATGTATTGGATAAGAGAAATGAGAAGGATTTTTGTTCTCATTAAACCATCTATGTAAGTTCTCAAAAGTTAGAATACCCAAAGTTGAACTGACATTTAATATTGAAAATGATCAGCAAAGAGAATGCGTTTAGCTTTTTAAATTTTTTATTTGAAACTGATGTATAAATATTGTATCTTCTTCAAATGTTTCAAATAACTAAATCACATTAACTAAAAGCAGAGAATAAAATCTACCTTTAAAATTGGTTTAATCAGTGTAGGAATTTTAGAAGGAAGCTCTCACACCACGGGATTTTATCAAGTTACCCACAGATGCCATGCTTTCTCAATCTGAAGTCTGTACTTGATGTTTTACAAAAATTATAACACTGTAGGAATGCCAGACTTTGAGATCAGATGGGAATGTATGAGTAGTGTTTTAGTTTACTTAAAATATTTAGCTACCCAAAAGGTAGCCACTCAATTGTTCTTGCTCTGAAACTTTTATAACAACCCCAAACTCTCTATGGAATGCCAGCACAATACACAAATAGCAATGTCTAATACTGAAACAGAGGAACAAATTAATTAACTACTGCACTGGAAACCTTACGTGATTTTTCTCATAAAGCTTTCCCTTTTCCCTCTTGTGCTGTGGCAGGAAAAGAATCTCCTTCAATTAGAGTTTATTTCATATGGCTGTAATAATCTTAAGAATTAAAAATCACATACATACTTCCTTAACCTTTTAAGACTCATTTCAAGTTGTGCCATATGCAATTAGCGAATTGTGTAAATTGGCCTTACAGGAACCATAAAGTTTTTCCCATTGATTCCATTCCAAATAAAATAATATACTTTATTAGTCATCATGATTGTGTCCTAGATTAAAAATTCTTGCGATATTGGGAAAAAGAAACTTTTCTCCTTAATACTGAATCATTTAAAATGATCCTAATTGATTAATAACCTACTCAGTTTTACATTTTCCAACCTCAGATCCATTGTTTTCAGTAACTTGTCTTCAAAGACAGACAGATTCATTCCTATGAATCTACATTTACAGAAATCATGAGTTATAGTATATCACATCTTACTTTTTATTTTTGCTATATTAATTAATACCATCTGATATTTCAGGGGGTTAGCTAGCATATATCAGTAACAATTGCAGAACTACAAACTGTAAAACCTACAATAATTATGCCTTTCCTAGGCTGCTTAAAAATAGCTATTTTTTATAATAAATTTATTTGATTAAATTTATACTGGGACATTATGTATTCTCACATTCATAAACTATCACTCTCATATGCCTCAAACTTTAAAATTAATCCTTAATATCAAAGTAGATCTTCTCTTTGTTCTGTAAGTATTGTTTAGGCTTTTGGCCCAAACCAATATAATTCCAACTTAAGACCTATGCAATGCTTAAGTATGCTTATGCAGAGCGTATCTTACTCATGATCTCCTTTTTTTACCACATTGTTTTTCCCAGGGTAAATTTAAAATGAAAATAACTATGGTGACTTAAGGCCATCATCATTCTTTAGATGACTATTGTTCAACAATAAATCACAGTATTTCAGATTAGATATAAGATTAACAAAGACTCCCAGTTATCTGGGAAGCTACCCAAATTCCAAATCAAAACTCCAAGCCCAAAGGACTCAGAGTTATTTGGGAAGAAAGAACAAGAACTCAATAAATATGACTAGATCCATCCATGTGCCTCATGAAAGACCCAAACTTCATCAACCATCTCTTCGAAACACACACCAAGTGCCCTATTTTGCTCATTTATTTCCTCATTGAGACTCTCATCCCCTTACTCTAGACTGTGAAACGGAGAAGAATACACAGTTGGAGGTTTCAAAACTCTATTTTCAGTCAGTTCCTCTTGAACAGCCTCCAAAACACACCACCAAAGAATGTATGTAGGTTCACGTATTTTATGGGTTGATGTATTTATTGAATTCTTTTAAGAAAGCTCAAGTTTTTGTATTATAAAGATAATCATGTACATAAACCTGTGAAATCACCTATCATATGACAACAGTGGATAGATTTTATCCAAATGTGGGATTTATGTATGGGGTGATATGACTTACAATGTGGGTTCTATGTCTATTTGAAATTCAGTTTGGAGAGACTTTGGAACTAAAGAGATTACCAGTCATGTCCCAGAGCAAATGGCACTGAGGTCTAAGGGAGAGGACTGCACGGGGGCCTTTGGGGAAAGATACAGTGTATGAGCCAAGGGGAGGGGGAAGCAACAACACAGTTGGAGCGTCACATATGAGGACAGGCTCTTAAGTGGTGGGCCCTGATTTTTAACATGCTGTACACCTCATCTGGAAATACTTATATAGCTTACTCCAAGCGAACAACAGCAAAATTTAATTACACAGAGAAAGATGCACCTGCCTTTTCTCTCTATTTTGCAGGACACCTTATAGCACATGGAAGATTTTCTCGCCCTCATCTCAAACACCCCAGATATTTCTGCATCTTGGTTTGGCCCCTGAGGCTCACTGACTTCCTCAATATCAAGGCCCTAAATTCAGAGAGGTAAAGAACAGAACTAGAAATCAGAGCTTTTGCATCCCGTTTTTTCACATCTGTTGGAAAAATAACTTAAAAGTGGTATTTTCTGGCATCTTTATAGTTTTGACACCTTTCTCTCCGAAATAATGTTTGAAAATCCCAAACATGAAACAAATAATATTAGACATGGATGGTCACGAAGTAGGGTTTCAGTGAGCAGCAGAGTACAAAGCACCTGCACACTCATGTTAGCAAATGAGCTGCATTTGTCTGGCAAATAAACAAAGATGTGAATCACCTCCTTGACTAAAGCTGCTCATTCTTTGGAGCATGATTATCACAACAGAAGAAAGAACAGTTGCTATGTTTGCTCATGATGCAACCAAGAGTGATAGCTAACAGAAAACATTACCAAAACATTTGGTGAGTTACATTTACACTGATAAATCTATAAAATCCCATCTGCATCTTGTCAATAATATATAAGCCTAGATCAAGCTTTGATCAATAGCAGCAAGTGGTTATCTTGGAAAAATTTATTTTGCCTTTTCATTTTTGGACTCTGTTCTTAAGGTGATTTACTGATTGAATTTTAGATCTCATCCACAAATAGTGAAGATTATTAGCATTCTTTGAATATAAATGAATACTGTTATGGGATTCAATTTCACCCTGAATTTTAATTTGGAAGATGTTCTTTTTTTGTTTTGTTCATATTAATAATCAGAATTCTAATCATTTTTATGTTCCCCTGGAAGTACTACAGAATTGGAAAAAGAAACAAATGTAGTTAGATATAGAAACCATAAAGTTTCAGCTCTGTGACAACATTAAGATCATAATATACCAGAGACAGGTCTCCAATGTAAAGCAATCTTATTGTTATTTTAGTCCATAAAAAGAGTGACTATGATGAAAAGGTGTTCACTGAATACAAAGCTTTTCCTTTCCTGGTGATGACTTCTCCTGATCAACTATATAACAAGTCACCTAAACATACTAAATTGCTTTTAGTTTGTATCCATATGAGGCCACTAACTGAACTTGCTCAGGGACATGAAAATACCACACTTGTCAGTTCTTCCCCAAATCAAAAGAGAAGATATATAATATCACAAAGAATTCAGAGCAAATGGAACAGGCTGCTATCTGGGATATATCTTTAAAGCAGATTTTATTTTCACCTTCCAGAAAGCAGACATTAATCTATCTCTCACCTTTTTCATCAACTCTCTCCCCACAAAACTACCTTTTATTAATGAAATAACATGAAGTATAAAATGTAATGTCTCAGTTAAGGTTCATTTCATAAGACAGCATATGACTGTTTAAGACTGAAATACCATCATTAGCAGATAACTGAAGAAGTAGTTCCATTTTTGCGACTACATGCTTCTGGGTGTCCATGCTTTTACCCTCATTCTAAGGGTATTTATCTACTAGCATCAGATAGTTAACATTGAAAATTATTATTTTGCTTTTCATCAAAAACTCTACTACTGTAGAATAAACTAACTTGCAACTGTGCTATATACAACTTTAAGCTCCTGTTTACTCTAAGTAGGGATAGGTGTTTAGAGAGATTTAGCTAACATTCCTTCAGGAGAAAAGATGAATTTAAGGAATTTAAGGATGTATAACAGTGCCTGGAGATAAAGATACTGAAACAAGAAAAAATTTGTAGTATTTAACTTATCCTAATTGCATTTGAACAATTTGGGGAGCATGTGGTTAAATCTAGACATTCAATTTATACAAAATATTTTAAAAATCGGTTTAAGTAGTAGATACAAAGTAGAATCTGACCAAATGCTGCACCAAGTAGCTAAGAATATAAGCCTTTTAAAGCATCAAAGTTCAAATATAAAATTCAAAATAAAACCAACATTTATGCCATACAGTTTATCTACACAATGACTATCTGAATAATGTAGAAATATCTTAATTTTTTCCTAATTTTTTACAAGTTTCATTGTACATTTCTTCTTGTATTTAATCTAAAACTATACTTGTCCCCTTTTCTTAGAGTTTGATGAGATCCAGCCTTTTGAGTTGGTGTAATGAGGTGAACAGGACGTCCTTGGTAAATGAGCAGTTATTCAGACTGGATAGGTCCTTTGCTCTACCAGAGTTACTCAGTCCTCAGGAATTTGTACGAGATTTCTAACAAAAAGTTTTAACATGATTTTACCCTTCTAAAATTCCCAATCTAGAAAGATTTCTACATTTTAAAACAAGTGGGAACTGGACCAACCTGAAGTCCTGATGGTCAGGCATATAGATGACTGCCGTGTTACATCATTAAGTAAATTCCACAATTTCTTTTTAAATATATGCCCCAATTTCCTGAACTTTTTCCAGAGATTTTTACCTTCCGTAGCCACCTCAGTACTTTGGCAGTAGGGAGAGCCCTGAAAACATTCGATCTGAATTAAATCTATTGCTTTCCATTTGGAAGAACTTCAGCTTATCCCTGTTCCAGCCTTTCCTCCGTCCTCTCTGCTGCACCCTAATCATGTTTAAACACATTCCACCAATGGTTCTTTTGTTCTAATACTGTACCAATTATCAGCCACATTTTAAAACAAATTCCAAAACCATGAAATGTTGGATAAATTGTATTAAAGGAATTTGGGGGAGATGATATTTTTTAAAGAAGTGATTTAAAATAAAACCTTCTAGTTCTTTTAGCTACTCTGTGCTGGAGAATGCTGCTCTCTGTATCGTCTCGGGTCAGCTTCCTCAGAGTGCAGAGAAACCCTGTCTCCAAACATAGCCTCTACAAGAGCAGCAAGAGGGAAATCATCGAGCCTCGCCATTGCACGCGCTTTTTACTCGGTTCACTTTATGGGAGCACCTGTTCGTGTAGATAAATGATGTCAAACTTGGATGCCAGCCTAAAAGATAGTGACTTCAGTGAGGGAAGCCAAGCAGTTGGACCTGTGTGCAGCAGGGTCTGTCCATCCAGCCTCTATAATCAGGCCCTAAGGGCCCACATTTGTGGCAGCTGTTTGGACTTCCTACATGTCTGCTCATCCTGCTTACTGCGGGAAAAAAAGTGCACTTATAAACCCAAACCCTGTGTGAACATCCATCTATGGCTATCAGTTAAAATGGGTCGTCTAGTCTACATTCATTGCTTGGCAATTCAAGAGTCCATTTGAATGAGCATGGTCTTATGTAACTAATTTGAAGTGTGGCAATTATCACAAGTGTGCACATCCAGCAGGCTTTGTCTCCCTTCACTTGTTGCCAATTCTACAATGAAGGGGCTATTTCTGAGTCAAAAAAACAGCCAGCATACAGACCTGGTCAAAAACTGCACAAGGTATTTCCTATCAAAATATACAAACTACCTTTTGGAGCACATCATCATCAGCCCAAAGTTGAAATAAATCTTAATGTTAATCCATGATATTAATCAACTCTACTGGAAACAAAAATCATTAAAAAATTTTTTTTGAGGTGGGAGGTTAAGTTTGTTTATTTATTTATTTAAATGGAAGTACTGGCGGTTGAACCTAGGACCTCATGCATGCTAAGCATACACTCTACCACTTAGCTACACCCTCCTTCACAAAAATCATTTTTAGAACCAGTTTCGTTCCCCAATAAATACTACTGACTTTATGAAAACTAACCCTTTATAGTTGGCACATCACTTTTCCTAATTATAGTTAAGTAGGAGTATGTTTACTGATGTGGAAAATACAGTAGCATACATAGTTAAGTGGAAAAATCAAGGGCAAAAACGGAGGTACTGTCATTTGCTAGGAAACAATAGTAAATACTTATAAATATGTAGAATATTTTGATATAGTACAAGAATCTATGAAAGTAGTTGCCACCTGCAAGGGAAACTACATGGCTGGGAGCAGAGGAAGGAGGGAGACTTGTTTACACTCTTTGGAACCTATTGAATTTTATATCTTGTGTTTTTATTACAAAAGAAAAAGGAAGAATAAATAAATGTCTTACTACTGCCATGGAACTATAGGAAAGTTAGTTGTGTTGGTGGTTGCTGTTGTTAGCAGAGCCTTAGATAAGAACTTGACATGCATTACCTCATTCAATCTTCTGGAATTCAGATTATTACCTCTCCATCTACATGGTGAGGGGGTTATCAAGTAGAGGCTGTGCTTCGTTCACTGTTGTTCAATAATAAGATAGGAACCAGGGTTTTCCTATTAGCTTTAACACCCATTTCTTCAGACGTCATAGATACCTCACTCTGGGGATAATGAGGTGCTTGTCTAAGCCAATGAAACCGGTGGTGAGGGAAGACCATCCACACAGTCTACATAAGAATCTGCAAAGACCATAGTCAACAAAAGGGTCATTCTGCTGGACAACCCTGTGTAGTTAGTTTTCAATGGGAGGTTTTTATACCACGGAATCCAAAACAACAGCCAACTTATTTTTTCTGCTTTGCTGAGCCACATTCCTACACAGAATGGCAAAGGAAGACCTGCTAGCGAGGGTACAGTTTCCCCACAACTTCCTGCAGCTGGGTGGGTCGGGTGCCCAGTCTCTGCTCCTCTTGCATTTGTGCCCACCCATCCCCCTGCCTGGTGATCCTCTTCTAAACCCTTCAGGAGTGGAGGCAGTGCTGTTTGGCTCTAACTCAGCTCTCTTTTCAACATTATACTTTCGGCATAAATTCTCTTCCTAGCTCCCCCTAATCCTTCCTTTCCGATTATCAAGATCCTTTCTTTATGAATTACAATTACTTCTCGAGACAATGTATAGAATTCTGTCCAACTAGAAAAATTATCAAGTAAGTATAAACAGTAGAAAAAATTTTTGCATTTCCAGATATTATCTTCCTGCAAGTAGATGAAGAAATTGAGAGAAGTCAACCAAGACAATAGTTAACTGTTTTGAAAGAGAGGTTCAAAACACAGACCTAACTCCAGTGCTCATGTTTTGAAACACTAGGCTTCACATTATTTCATCCAGTTCTCAAAACAAACCAATACAATAATTTTCTGTTGCTGCTGTAACAAATTACCACAAATTACAAAACTTAAGACATCATCACAGTTTAAAACAACAAAAATTCATTATCTTACATTTCTGGAGCTCAGAAGACTCAGTGCGCTCCTTTTGGAGGTTCTGCGGAGAATGTTTCCTTGCTGCTCACCTTTTCCAACTTGTGGCTTCTTCCTCCAACCTCAAAGCCAGAAATGGCAGCTCGAAGCTTTGCCTCACTCTTATAAGAACCCTTCTTCCACAGGTGTACTTAAGTAAGGAGATGACCTTGAATTTATCCAGGTGGACCCAATGTAATTACAAGCACTCTACAACTGCAGAGCAAGCTGGCAGCCCATCCTGACCAGGGATCTTGGTTGGCAGTTCGGCCTGATTTGGGTCCTCAGCCAACAGGCCGTATTTGCCATAGAGTAGGTTCTACAGCCCTGCAGAGGAAGCGAAGCAAGTTCCAAGCCCAGCCTAATGACTGAGCATAATCTACATCCTGCTCCACTGGGAAGCATGGTCACAGACTCTTGGCAGCCTTTCATCCTACTGCCGTGCAGGCCAGGAAGAAAATCTGCAAAAAATACCCACAGCTGCTAAGCAGAGCCTCCAGTCCCACGTGACCAGGAGACTGGCCAGAGAACCCAGGGAGTCATGAGCCCATCCTGCAGCCCTGCTCTGACAGGGAGCCAAATCAGGAGCCACCCCCTCCTGCTGAGCATTGCATCTGGCATCGCGTAACCAGGGAACCTGAACAGTGATCCTGGGCGGCCTTGGAGCCCAGATTATGGTACTGCCCAGCCCGTAGCCCTGCCTGACAGCTGTACATAGCCTGTGACCTCTCCGAGGGAGTTGTCGGCAGCCTCAAGAGAGCAGGCCGTTGGGCCCAGGCCAAAGTTCACAATAACTTGCACCTGGTAAAGGGTAAATGTACGCATGCGCTGATGGCGTGAGTCCGCGTTATGAACACCACGCATGTGCCACTAGCATTATAAGAGGACAAGTGCGTACACCTGAGCGCCAGCCGCCAACCGCTGTAGGCGCCACCCGCTTGTACTGCAGTAAAGTGCTGTTTTGCTCCATGTCGGCTCCTTGCGCCTTTTTGCAGTTGGGCAGCTCACCTCCTCGAATCCCCCTCCAGCCTCCCTCAGCTGACAGGAGTCCAGCCAGTAACCCCATCTAATTGCAAAGCATAGCCTGTGGCCTTCACCTGACTGGGAAGCCTTGGCAGCAATCCTGCCCAATTGCAGAGCATGGTCTCCAGCCCCAGTGAACTATGGGATGCAGGTGGAAGTGCTGCTCCGTGAGAGAGTCCAGCCAGCAACCTTAACCAACAAAAGAGCACAGTCAACAGCCTACCCAATCAACCTACCCATGTTTGGACACAGCCTGTGGCCCCATCTAATTGCAGAGCATAGCCTGAGTGTCCACAGGGCTGCCAAGTGCTCCCTGTGGCCCCACCTGAACAGAGTCCATAAGCAGCACTACCTAGTCAGGGAGAAGCCCTGGCCAATCACAGACTCCATACAGTGGCAACAGTCTGCAACCCTACCAGTGAGAGATGACTACACATCCCATCGAGTGATCCCGTTTGACCATACAGCCTGGCCAGCAAGCCCACACATCCGTGGAGTCCAGACAGTGGCAAGCTCCCAACTCAGTACAGGCATTTCTCTTATACCAAAACCAGATAAGGACACTACAAGAAAAAAACAAAAAAACAAAAACTACAGGCCAATATCTCTGATAAATATAGATGCAGAAATTTTCAACAATAGCAAACCAAATTCAACAGCATGTTAAATATTCATATGCTATTTAATAAAATGCAATGTAATGGCATTCTTCATTTTTTTACCTTCCTACGTTATTAAGTATTAAAATGACAAAATATCATACCATAAATATTAAAAATATTGAAAAGACACTTTGATAAAGATAATAGGATGCAAAATTCTTCCTTTCATAAATATTTTTATGATAACATCTGGAAAGCATCAGAGCTATTTGCTGGCTTTTTAAGTGACTAGTTCAGGTGTGTCTCTCAGCTACCTCTTCTTTTCTTTGCAGCTTTTCTTCAACTTTTATCAGTTTATTTTAACTGATAACTTTTATTATCAGTTGCTCCTGTATTCAAAAGGAAAATCAAGTTTCCTTGAATGATGAAAGCTTCAACTTTCAACATTAGATTTAGCATGCACTCAGGATTTTATACCTCCAAAATACACTCACATTACATCCATTCTTTTTAGTCCTTTAACCTCTTTCTAATTTGTTATTCAATGTCAAAACATTATAGAACTTTGACTTGACTTGTCAGCCTCAAATGCACTCCTGGACATATGAAAGAAAGCCTTTCAGTTGCCAAATTCCGGCCTTTCACTTCTGACTCTGCCACCACTAACAGACAAAAGAGTGAGATAATGGAGTTAAGATGAACAAACTCAGGAAAGGAAACAGAAGTAAAAGAGGAAGGAACAGGTCATTTATTTTTGTGTCATGCCCATCACCTGGAAACCTAAAAGAAGGGATTATACCAAGTTCAGTTTGGGAATAGGAAAGATGAGATGTGGATCTAGGCTAAGTCTGGAAGCCAGAGAGAATCTTAAAAAATAATCACTAAGAATACTAACTTATCCTCATCTTCATTAAGTATAATTCTGGGGCTAAGAAAAGAAAAACAAGTAAGTGAGAATCCAGAGATATCTACTCTTCAGTACTGTTAACTTGAAATAGGACTCAAAGTATAACAATCCATTTTCATTTTATAGCTAACACATATGTCAAGCACTCTGACTGAAAAACAGCATAAAATTTTCCCTGTGATAGAACCACTGCACTATAACCTCTTAATCAAGAAATGTCTTCTGAAAACATTGATCCTGTCCAATGACCCTGTGTCAGTTTCAATAGACCTATACCATCAAGGCTCAACCTGTAATTTGCCAGATGACGAGGACAAAATCCTTCATTTAGCTATAAATTTAGGCTTGTTTTTTCAAGTAATGGCCTAAAACTGAAGATGAACCACTTTGCTGGTTTCAAATAAACTCAACTTCGACTTTTCCCTAATATGGTACATTTGTGTATGGGTGTGAGGCATCTCTTGTAACTGGAAGAATTAGGAAATCAAGAGGCGGAGTTCCCTGTCTTCTGATTTATGTTCAGCCCGTGAAAACTTTGGAGATGTACACAAATTAGGACAAAAAATACAACTGTGAGCAAACTGGGGTATTTATTAAATATGATTCCTTAGAAACTATAATACTTTATGAGCAATGGAGGAAAATTATAAGATCATTATCTCATCAGGGAATGCTGTTTGCATACCAGTAATGAAGTGTTAACTTCCTTTTCCCAACTGCTATGCAACTCAGAGAGAGACAGATTTTTGCAATACATATTGAAGAATATGTTTTTTATTTACATGTTGAATACATTTTTTAAAATGTATGGGGTATTGTGGGAGACAGATCATCCTGAAAGTTATACAATCAGAAGAAAAGATTCTAGTAGCTTAAAAAACTTTTCTTCTGTGCATGTCTCAGGTCTTAGGATCACTTCCTACCAGTATCAGAAGCAGAGGAGGGTATAAGTGAAGAAGAAGGGATGGGAGCAGTGAAACCAAACTGAATGAAGCAAAAGAGAGAAAAGAAAAGTCAGACAGAGATGGAAAGGATATCTGATACTGATCTTTGAGCAATACACAGACAGGAACTAAGAGTTCTCTGCAATTTGTTTGAAAACTCAAATTCAAAATGACATGAGTATTCTAATATGGATGGTGCAGAATATATTGGGCACAGAAAGAATCAGTGTACAATCAGGCCAAAGAAAGCAAGTGTTGACAATCAAATTAGGCCAAGAAAAAGACAACATTTGCCACAAAGTGCCTACGGGTTTCACTAATTCTCTGATGAAGGCAGATTGCAGACTAGCATCAGGACCAAACTGCATATTCTTTATAATTCATTGTTTATTTATATTTAAGCTGTTAGATGAATTATGAATAATTCATTTTACAGTTGGGTTAATTTTTGAGTAACCCTTTGGTTACTATGTCCAAGTCTTAAGTTAAAGATTCCTCCCTTCTGGTGTTAAACAAATAATGCTAAGCTGAAGCGACTCAAAAGAATGTTGCAGCCACTACCTTGATGGTATTTAGAATGGACAGACCAAGTTAGTAACACCTGCCTCAGAATGCTTATCCAGCTAGACTTGCAACTGTCTGTGAAAGCCACAGATAAAGCCACTATCTGGAGCTCAGGTCTGCCCTGAGTGTCCTTGCTCATAATGGCTTTGAAAAACATTACCAGTATCTCCTCTCCTTATTAAAAGTGTAACGCATTTTTGCAGCTGACAGTAATTAGTTTAAATCTATTTCTTTTTATATTACCTTTTATATATGATCTATTTTCAGTGAAAAAATATGTAAAATGATTTAGGCCATTTATATAGAAGAGTTTTTTCCCAAATGATAATTCATGGAATTGGTTCTTCTGGAGCAGGAAGATTTTTAAGAAGTCTCCCAAAGGTGACAAAACTCTAGGAATTTAAATTCTATTGTTTTACAGCCAAAGGCCTATCCAACTTCCAACCTGCCTACAATGTAATCCCATTTCCTATTGCTCAGACCAAGTATCCAGATGACTAGCCTTCTAGTTTGTCATACATTTTGACAAATTTTGATTTACTTCTTATACGCCAAACCCTTGATTATCTACCTTATCTTTGCCATTTATCTTTTTGTTCCAGTTTGCCTACCTAATTTTTGACCCACCGATTATTTAAACTCATCTCTTCAGTACGTCTGGCTGTCTGGTTACAATTTAACCCATCAGCACATAGGTACCAACTGAAACCCAACTCGGTTTCCATAGTACTCATCTTTCTCTCCTGTAACATGACTCCTTTCCTAGGCTAGTGACCCCTCCCCTGTATGATCCACCTTTCCCAACTCCAGCCTTCACGTGTGCTCTCTGTCCTATATCTATGGCCCACAAGATACAGCCAGGCAGAAAAGGACACAAACTCCCTGCATGGTATCATCTTACTTCATAAAAAAAAAAAATTGGCAAATGAGAAATATTTGAATTGTCTCTGAATTGCAATAAAATAATTTTAACTTATAAATGAATCACCATTGAGAAAGACATGGACAAGCGACACATTCTTCTTACTGAAGTTAAGTGTGGGGGAAAAACAATAGAAAGCAGAAGATCTGGTTTTTAATAGCCACATGATAAAGTGTTTTAATTCCTCTGAATTTGGTTTCTACATCTGTAACAGAAGAATGGTTCTATCAGCCTTACATATGTCCAGAGGTTATAAGAGAATCAAATAAAATTTAAATCAGTGAAAACTCCTTGAATACAGTATGAGCTCAACAATATAGAAGAGTATGTAAAGAAGCATGAAATTCAAAGCTAATGGTCCTCTACTATATAATATATCTTAAAATAATTTTCCAGTTGTGGTGACATATGTGTCAAAAATATAAGTAGTATTTTCCCCTTGTCCGTGAACCTTTGGAATACGCCTTACAGTACTGACATTGGTGTCCCTCCCTTTACCACACTAGGGACATCCACCTGCCAGTGCCCACATGTAGTTGCTCTGGGGTTTTCCTCTGGCCAAGAGAGCCCACTTTATTATCTGCTCAGGAAGCCAGACTTTTGCATCAACTGGTTGGAAGAATTCTTAAATGTATACACTCATCCCTTGGTGTATGTGGGGGACTGAACTGGTTACAGGACCCCCTACAGATACCAAAATACACAAGTCTCAAGTCTGTTATATAAATTGGCCATAGTACTTGCATGAAACCTATGTACATCCTCCTATATACTTCAGGTCATCTCTAAATGACATAATAACACCTAAAACAACTAAATGCCATGTAAATCAGTGTAAATACAATGTAGATGCTATGTGAATAGTTGCTGGCACGAGGCAAATTCAAGGTTTGCTTTTTGAAACTTCGCAGATTTTTTTCTTTTCAAATATTTCAATCTGCAGTTGGTTGAGTCCATGGATACAGAACCCATGGATATGGAGGGCCATCTGTATTTTACACCAGCTCTCAGAGTTCTCCAGTGGGATTAGTCTATAGGTACTCAAAGGGGGAGCTGGCCGGATAAATTCTGGGCTGCCTTGACTTACTTGTTTTACTGTCACAATACTTACAGCTGGTATCCTGGGACCATCTAAAAAGATAAATATACACTTTTGTTTAAAAAAAAAAAAAGACCTTTTAAAATTTCTAGAGAATATCAGATCCTTAACCTACCATTTACTTCTAGTTTCTTCCTTTTCTGAAAACAGTATGTAGATGGACAGATTCAAAACCAGTTGTCAGTTTTATCTTTCTTTATTCAACAACATCATCCTCAAGAGAAATAAAAGCACTGAAATGAAAAAAAAAAAAAACTCCTTCTAGGAGTCTTTGCTTTAGGGCCAAATTCTAGGGAAATCAAAAACAAAGAAATTTCTTTAAAAATAGAATATAGAAAGCATTCCTATACACAGTTTTTGATCACATGACTGACTTTAAAAGCACATCTATTTAAGCCAATCGACTATTGGCTTAATCTTAGATACCTACTACCTAAGACTACCTAAGCCAATCTTAGATACTTAGGTTGCTTCCATGTCTTGGCTACTACAAACAGTGCTACTATGAACACTGGGGTGCATGTACCTTTTCAAATTAGAGTTTTCTCCAGATATATGCCCAGGAGTAGGACTGCTGGACAGATGACTGGCTTAAGAAGATATGATTGAGATATATATATATAGAGAGAGAGAGATACACACACACACACACACACACACACACACACACAGGAATATTACTCAGCCATAAAAATTGCCATTTACAGCAATATGAATGGACCTAGAGATTATGACACAAAGTGAAGTTAGACAACAACAAATATTATACATTACTTCTATGTGGAATCCAAAAAATAATACAAATGAATCTATATACAAAACAGAAACAGAACCACAGACAGAAAACAAATTTATGGTTACCAAAGGGGAAAGGAGTAGGGGATAAATTAGTAGTATGAGATTAACAGACACAAACTACTATACATAAAATAGGGAAGCAACAAGGATTTACTGTATAGCACAGGGAACTACATTCAATATCTTGAAATAACCTATAATGAAAAATAATCTGAAAAAATATATTTATATAAAACTAAATCACTTTGACATATACCCCAAACTAATACAATATTGTAAATCAGCTATACTTCAATAAAAAAAATAAGTAAAACCCAAAATAAATTACATTAATGACCTGGTAAAACAAAACAAAACAAAAACACATCTAATTACTATTTCCTGTTATTTTGAAACCTGAAATCCAGCAATGGGCTCCTGACAGCCTACCAGATGATGTGCATCCCTCAGGAACATTCCCTACATCTGCCCTGTGCTTCAGCCATAATGAGCTACTTACATGTCATCTACGGGGAGATTTAATGCTTCTATGTCTGCATTTGCTAGTTTTATAGGACCTAAAGTATCTCTTTCCCATTCAGTGCTAGGAAAGGATCTACTGAATTTGGACATGCAGGTTGACTATCTCCCCATTATAAAGCTTGCCCAGGCTTCTCAGACAGACTTGACTTTTCTCTTTCGTCTGATTTTGTCCTTCGTCTGTACATCTGAGATACCTAATATGGTCTCTGGAAAAAGAGCTCCCACACAACCCCCACTTTTCAAAGATCGTAATTCCTGACAGTTACTGCACACAAAGACTCATGATCACACCAGGACAAGTAAAGCTCTGCTGAGATGGAGACTTCCGATGGAGCCAGCTACACTTAATGCCTTACTAACTTCTGCATGACAGGCTCACAATGCTCATGGTCACTGTCTCAAAATTACTGATTATTTCCATTTCAAGAGCCAAGGAAATACTTTCAAATAGTCAAAACTACAAATGATAAACCAAAGAATGCCATGAACTCAATGTTTCTAATTAGTCTGACTGCAATTACTGTATTTCTTTGATATACATCTTCCATTTAGGTAATACAGTGCTTACGGGAATAAGTTTTCTCTATTCCCAGACCCTAGTAAAGTACAGACACATAACATGAACGCAATAAATATATGTTGAACTTGGAAAATAAAGACAATTATAATTTTGGCCATTACATTGAGAACATACATCTTAAGAATATATGTAACATTGAAGGTCCAAGCAGTGACTGGATGAGATGCCAACCTGGAAGGAAAAGAAAATCAACTGGGCCAGTTAAAAGGTAGGAAGGGAAGCAGGGGCTGCCGATGCATTTATAATATACCCTGGTTGCCTTGGTGACCAACATGCATTTATTTCATAACTCTTTCAGTCAGCACATGTTTACTGGGTATTTACTATGTGTTACACATTATGAATTTGAAGAGCAACTAACAAGAACAAAATGGATCCTTGCAACTGTGCAAAGGAAGAGTTTTCTTGGTGTTTGCTGATTCCTAAAGGCTGCCCTGTCATGTTCCCAGAAAACTTATTTTTAAACTTTGCTTCATGATCGCTTGCTCACATAGACATTATTATTTGCCTGAGAGCTGTTGAGATACTAAGTATGGAATTTGCTGTATTTCATAATGATAAGAGGAGGAGAAAGAGGGATATTTAGAAAGTAACAAATAACTGACTTCGTAGTTCCACCATCCGTTAACAGATCCCAGGCATTGCCTTTTTGTTCCTGCGCACCTACTTCAGTAAGGCTTTCCTGCATAAAGAAATAAGTGTATAGTAGTTAGCTCTACCCAGACTGAAGAGCCCACGGTTTAATCTCAGTTGTGCACTGATGGAGTGTAATTTGCAGATTCAGGGAGATGCATGAAATGCATCTAAATTTAGAATCTGACACAATGGCGGTTGCTAGGCGCTTAAAAAGAAATCAAGGAACAAAGGGAGTGGCTTTTGAAGTGGCTGAACTCATTTACAGAAGCAGAGAGACAGTACCTTGTGATGCGGCCTCTGTGCTGCTGTAGACTATTAGGGTGAATGACTGAATGACAGAGGGATAGCTTGGCAAAAATGTCATAAAAGCTAGCATTCCAGGAGAGGCAGAGAGGTGCCTTTCATTACAGTGAGCCAGGATTCAAGTATGAAAGTCACATTAACAATGGCTGAATCTCATGTCTAATTTCCTGCCTATTGAGTCAAAAATTGTCTCTAGGTTTCATATAATGATAAAACGTAAGGTATTTTATTTCATTTTGTCCTTTTTTAAAAAGCTATATGCACAATTTCTCGAGTCACTATCCATTTTCCTCTGATTTTGTTCCTTCTCTATTGATGCCATGCTCATTTCCTGCAACTTGTTTTGTTAGCATTAAGCTGCTCTGTACAAATACTCCAGAAGGGCTAGGGGTAAATCTTGATGGTGTCAAGTTATTTAATTACTAAGGTTTCTTTTGCCAGTGCCTTCTATAGCACCCCAGCTAATCCCTTCAGTTACTGAAGTAGGCAGATTAAAACGGAATTCCGGGAATGACAAATTTTGGTTGGAATCAGCAGCTGAGTCTCCATATAGTGTTTTAGGCTATTGTTAGACAACAGCTCTTGTCTCTATCTGATGCTCAAAAACCATTCATAAGACAGAGAGTTATCATGTAATAATCCCAGTGGTGAAGTGAGCCAGGAAACCCAGCACATTTGGAATAGGAGATGGAGTGTGGGTTTTTGTTTTCACTAATAATAATCTTCTATTCCACTAAGATAAATGCAACTCCAGAGTCTCTTCACAGATTTCTAAGAATGGCTTTATTTAAAACAAGCTCCTAATCTGCCAGAGACTATCCCTCTCCCATCTTCACAATCTGTTTTAAATTTCTTTTAAAACTCCATTTGTTTCCATACAGTCTGGAAAGTTTCCTAACCAAAAAAAAAAAAAGTTTACTTTTTTTCTAACAAAAGAATCAGCAATCCAGCTTTCCAAGCTGGATTTACCTATTTTCAACTTCTGTAACTCATGTAGTATGCCATCAAATAGGTCCATCCAAAACAGACCATCACCTTGGAATAGACTATTATGAAAAATAATATGAAAAGGAGTATATATATATATATATATATATATATATATATATATACACTGTATACACACACACATATATATATGACACTGAATCACTATACCATATATCATAAATTAACACAGCATTGTAAATGGACTATACTTCAACTAAAAAAAAAAGACCATCAAATAGGTCCTTTCTGAGTATATACACTATGTCTACATGGCTGTGTTCTCTCACTTAGTGAAAGGTAAACAAATGTCAGGAATATGATTCAAAATTCATACTTGTAGAACTCTGGCCCTAAATGAAGGCATCTCAGGTACCTTTAATCAGGTCGTCCAGAGACTTCTCTACTGAATTCAGAGCGAAGAAACTTTAGAGTTAGAAGTAAGGCTCTGGACAACATAACTAAAATCTATATAACATTAAGGATGAGAGAAAAATAATTTTGCCTAATAAAACCTAGGGAACAAATAATGGAAAAGGGGGACCAGGGATGCCCAGGAACCAGGGCAGACAAAAGCCCAGAAGTGCATGCTTGAAGACACGGTGGCATCAGAAAACAGTAGTGATGCCTCATAAGGAGCTCCTGAGTCCCTGACATTTATAGAAAGAGCTAAAAACCTAGAATATGGGGGCTCTCTTTAAGAATCTGAATAACTTCTACCATGACTCCCAGGGTACCACTCACACCTGCTTTATTTTGTTGGTTGTTTTCCCCAAATTCCCCTATCAGTCTTCTTCTTTTTCCATCTTTCTCCATCTGCACCTTGCTTCCTGGGGTTCCTTACTAAGTTCCTATCTCTCTTCACTAAGTACACCCTTTCCAGATGAATGCATCTATTTCCATGGTTACAACTACTATCTATTGACTCTATCTTGAATTCAAACTGCTCTTTGAAGACTAGTCCCAGTATCCCAATGCCTTCTCCACAGCTTCACCTGTATCCAGAAAAGTATCTAAATTTGAAATCTTCATCTGTCTTCACCCTCCGAATTGTTCCCCCCTCATATTTATCATGCTTGAGAACCTCTCCCTTACCATTAGTCCATACTTTCTACATTGGACCACTCTCCGATTCTATATATTATACTTGCTTTGTTTGTATTTAACCTTCATTTATTGAGACCTACTGTGCACCCAATGCTGAGCTCGGATCCATGGATACAAAGTTACACAAGGGAACAGGGAACCCTCATGGAGTTTACAGTCTAGTTGGGAGACATACAATTAACAAGTAAGCAAATAAATAAACTAAATATTTCGAGTTTCTGCTAGATAGGATGAAAACTATAACCAGGTTGTCGTGATGGGGAATTAATGGAAGGTTGTATATTTTATACAGATTGTTCAAGGAAGGTTTCTGACAAAGTGGTTTTCAAGCCACAAGTAGAAGCATTATCAAGGACCAGCCCACTAGAAAAAAGTGTTTCAGGCTAAAGGACAAAACTGGAGAGTTCATGCTACGTTGTGTTGGAAGGCCAGTGAGGCTGAAGTGAAGTGAATGGAGAGAATGGTGTGATGTGTTTAGCTGGCACTTTCAGAGTACTTTCCAGGGCCCAACTATTGTTCTGGAAGTTTAAGCAGGTTATCATATTTTACATTGATCGCTTATCTTATGATTTTTATCTTTCTTTTGGGAATTAGGAAACTAGGTCACACGGACGTTAAGAAATTTACACCAGGTCGCACAGGTACCAAGTGGTGGGGTGAAATTTAAAGACAGGCAAGCTCACTCCTTTGAGACTATTGTCACATGGGAGCCATGTTTTGCAGGGACTTTAAGGACATAAGAGTAGAGATTTTAATTTTGTTGGAGTTGAAAGGACACTGATGGTTTTTAAGAAGGGCGATGGTGCTTATTCCGTGAGACCCTCTGAAGTCTGTCTGCACTGACAAGTTCTCACTTTATACATTCCTTGGCTCCTCCAGGTCATTGTCTCAGTCTCCACCGACAGCTCTGGTCAATCCACATACCACATCACCATCAGCTTTTAACATTCATGAAATCCAAACCCAATTAAATCACAACCCTCTTAAAATTCTTCCACAGCTCTTTAAAGCGTTTGCTTCTAAAACTCACACCCCTCAGGATAGCACACTTTGCATCTCATGATCTGTCCTCACTGCTCTTTCCAGTCTCCCTCAAGCCAGGCTGTGATTTTCATCTAGTGCTCCTCCCACATGGAACCTCTTAAGAGTTCCTGAATGTGCTCCTCCTCCCTGCTGTGAGAGCACCACTTCACCACCACCACTCCCGACCCCTCACTCTACTGCTTCACTTGGCCAACTGCCTCTGCTACGCACTTTTTAGATCTCAACTCTGGAGTCACCTTCTTTAGAAAGCCATATTCTCACAGCATGTGACCTCCGCATCCATGTATCCCAGCACGTGTCATACAGCATTTTAGCTGTTGTTTGCTTGTCTTCTCCAATAAATTATAACCCCTTAAGTTGAAGAACTTTGTCTTATTGATATAGCCCAATCCTTGGAAAATGATGTGAGTTTTAATAAAAATCTGCTGTATGAGTAACAGAGGATGGATAAAGGAATAGCCATAATTCAGAAGTTAGCCCAAAAAGTAATTAATGAAGATCAGGGGCCACATGAGTTATTTGTTGAGGGATCAACTTCAAATGATGACATCTATAAACTTTTTCTACCATTTAAGATCCTCCAAACAAAAACAAGCTTACTTATCATCTGAATCAACTAGTGAAAGATGTTTACTTCTGTTAAAAGCAGATATGACACAGATTATACAATCTATAAATTGGGAGGAGGAAAAGATAATAATAAAATAGGATAATACTTACATATTCAGAGTATTTTACAGTATGTCCAGTTCTTCACTGCAGTTTTTTTTCATACGTTCACAGCAATCCTGTGACATGTGATGTATATTATTTGCAATTATCATTTTAGAGGTTAGGTGATAAAGTTTCTAAGAGATGCAGATCTGCTGGAAGTTCAGCAGCCAGGAACCTAACCTGAACTCAGGCTTTCTACATTTAACATTAATCTGATATTTGAGTAGATTTTATAATCTCATCTAAAAATATTTACTTAGAAAAAAGACCTTTGACTATATAGTTTGATTTAGGAGTAACACAGTCTCTTGAAGGTGTGGATTTTTATTTTCAAGTTTGCTACATGCTACAGAGTTAACACTTCTGATGCCCCTTGTGTTTTTAATGTCTTTGTCTTGCTATAAAGGCTTAAAATTTCTGAGCTCTTTTCTGAGATGGAAGCAAATGTTTTTATCCTAAGAATATTCATGTATTCCAGGGTATCTTGTACCCTGGCCTAGAAAATGCTGGTATCATTACCTTTATCCTCTTAGCAGAAAGGGACTTTTAGCTAATTCGTTTCTAGGCCAGAGTTAAGAGTTTTATGCATATCTGCGATGTTGTTTTGTGCTGTGACCATGAAAAATTATGAGGCTCTGATTTGCAGTTCACTTTTAACTTCACGTTCTAAAGAAGAGAGACTACAGAGAAGAACACCCACAGTCATTTGTCAAGTTTACAGCAAAGCATGACTGAAAAACAGGACATGTTTAGTTATTTAAGAAGAAACATAAACGGAAAAAATTCTCAAGGAGGCAGAATAATTAAATGTTTTCAATGATATAAGTCCCATCCATTATAGAACTGTACATCTTGCATAAATATTTAGGAAGATTTTCCAATGAAATAAATATGTCCAATTTCCATCAACCTGAGGGAGGTGTAGGGGCAAAAAAAAAAAGGCAGAAAGAAACTTCTAGCTGAAAATATCCTCCAGCAAGCATTGCTGCAGCTGCCACCTTAAGGATGCTGCAGATGCAGACACAGCCTTCCAGGTTTCCAGACTGGAGAATGCACCAAGATGCCCCCGCCTCTGAGACTGGATCTGCTTCACCTCAACACTGCCGTGGAGCAGTGGTACTGAACCATCTGTAACTAGCCACATTTTTTCCTAAAGATCCACTGGACAATTATCTCTTCAGGAGCACTTATGAACAGATTATCATCTGATAATTACTATTTCGACAATAATGGTAACCTTCCTGGCTTTGAGCTGACAGTTCAATGTTCTAACACTCCAAAGTTCAGCAGCTGGGAAGTTCAATGGCAGAACCTAACTTGAATCCAAGTTTTCCAAATCTAAATAATGTAACTCATTTAATGTTAAACTGACATTAGAATAGATTTTATAACCCCATCTAAAATCATTTACTTGGGGGGAAAAAAAAGAGTTCCAGTCATCTAATATGATTCAGAAGTCAGCAGCCTATAGTAAGGCTATGCAGGCACACAAACAGTCAAAATGCTGTGTGCTAAGTGTTCAAGGCGAGGCTTGTACAGGGCGATACAGGAGCACAGAGAGATCAACCCAAACCTTGCTTGAGGGAAACAGGTTCTAGGAGGAAGTAATGTTGAAATTAGAAAGGATGAAGTGAAGTCAGCTGGATGTTAAAGACAAGGGAATCCATTCCCAGCAGAAACAGCAATATACAACAACATATGGGGGAGGGTACAGCTCAGTGGTAGAGTGCGTACTAAGCATGCACAAGGTCCTGGGTTCAATCCCCAGTACCTCCATTAAACAATAACAACAACAAAATATAGGTCTGAGACAGAGTAGGGAGAGTTGCAGAAAATGAGGTGGTTCATTATGAACATAGTGCAGGGTGAATGAAATGGATGTGGGAAATAATGCTGATTTGATTGGGAGATGGCAGAAAATGCAGGAATTTGTACATCATGTTACAAAATTTACATTTTATCCTATATGTAGATAGTTATTACTGGATTAAAAAAGCAGGAGAAGGAGTGACATGGTCAAGACTCACATATTGTTTTTATATTGCTGAAGTACTACAGAGAAGGAACTTCAGTGGGACAGAGAAACAGGCTAACACAATTGTCCTAGTGAGAAAATTATGAGTATCTAATGAACACCAACACCATGGAGACAAGAAAGAGATTAACTTAGTAAACATTTGGGAAATACACAAGGTATAAACTTGATAATCATGATGAAGTGATAATAAATGATACAAATGATATCTTATCAGTGATAAAGTAGAGGAGGTCTAGAATGACGTAATTATTTCTACCTTAAGCATGAAATGATTGGTGAGAAAAAAAATCAGTACAGGGAATACAGAAACACACTGTAAAAGAACTATACGTCAATAAAAACAAACAAAAAAAGGTGGCAAATAAGCATATGAAAAGGTGCTCCACATCATATGTCACCAGGAAATGCAAATTAAAACAGCACCGCTACACATCTATTAGAATGGCCAGATTCCAGAACACTGACAACAACAAACGTTAGCAAGGATGTGTGGAGCAAAAGGAACACTCATTCATTCCTGGTGCGAACAGAGAATGGTACAGCCTCTTTGGAAGATAGTTTGGTGGTTTCTCACAAAACTAAACAAAATTTGACCATACAATCTGACCAACAGTGCTCCTTGGAATTTACCCAAAGGAGTTAAAAACTATGGCCACACAAAAACCTACACACAGGTATTTATGGCAGCTTTGTTATAACTGCCAAAACTTGGAAGCAGCTAAGATGTCCTTTAGTACATGAATAAACTGTGGTACATCAAGACAATGGAATATTCTTCAGCAGTAAAGAGAATTTTTCTATCAAGCCATGAAAAGATATGGAGGAAACTAAAATGCATATTATTAAGTGAAAGGAGACAATCTGGAAAGGCTACATACTATAAGATTCTAACTACATGACATTCTGAAAAAAGGCAAAACTATGGTGACATTAAAAAGATCAGGCTGCCAGGGACTAGGGGAGGAAGGTATGAATACAGCACAGTGGAGTTTTAGAGCAGTGAGGTTACTCTATATGACACTATAGGATGGATACACATCATTATACATTTCTCCAAGCCCACAGAATGTACATTAAGAATGAACTGCAATGAAAACTATGAGCTTTGGGTGATAATGAGTCAATAAATGTTCATCAATTGCAATAAATGTACCATGGGGGATATTGATAATGGAGAGATTATGCATATGTGGGCAGGGGGTGTATAGGAAATCTCTGTACCTTCTGCTCAATTTTGCTGTGAACCTAAATCTGCTCTAAATATTAAAATTATTAAAATTGTATAATTTGGAGATGTTGATTATAGTGTTCTATGTATGTAATTAGTTCAATTTGTAAATCTCTTTCAAACTTTTTATATCCTTAATTGTAATTTGATTTATTAGTTACTGTAAGAGATGTATTAAAGATCTTTTAGTATAATTGTTAATTTTTTACTTGTCCTTGATTTTTAATCAATTTTTTTCTTTTATATCACATAAGACTATCATTTGGTACATACCAACTACATAGGTACTTGATATGACAATTTAGAATTGTCGTATCATCCTGAAGACTGATTCTTTTATAATTATGAATACTCTCTATACCTATGCACACTTCTTTCTTTAAATTACAATTTCCTTCTAATAACATAGCTTTGGTCAGTTTTTTCAGTTAACATTTGAATGGTATAACTTTTCCATCTTTTTATTTTTAACTTTTTAGTGTACTTACATTTAAGTTGTGCTTCTTGTAAGCAGCATATCATTGGAATTGATTCTGTCTATTTCCTGTTTAACAATTGCTCTCCTTTAATTCTGATCATTTATTCTATTTAACTTTAATATAGTTACTGATGTATACTGTCTTAACTTTGCTGTTTATCTGTCCCCCTTTTACTTTCCTTCCTTCAAGTGAATCAGTCCAACTGGAATCAGTCCAATTCTAATAACTGAAGAATTATTCCAGTTTTCTCTTCTATCAGTTTGTTGATTCTTTATCACTCTTCCAGGAGACACTGACAGTCCCACATCCCAGACAAAGCAAGATCTTTAGAACACTTTATTCATTCCCTTCCCAACTTTCATATAATGTTTTACTTTCATTTTATGTGTATTTTAACTCTCACCAGTCTTTTAAAAAATACAATTTGAATTTATATTTTCTCACATATAAGCCCCTTCTAATTATATTTACTTTTATCCTTTCCTGCATTCATTCTCTACTACAACTTGGCATCATCTCCTTTGCTTTAAAAATATTCTGTGATATTTATTTTGGTGTTAATCAGGTGATGCTGAATTATCTGTTTTCACTTGTCTAAAAATGTCTTAATTTCACCTTGAATAATATTTTAGCTTGGTATGGAATTCTAGTTTGACAGTCTTTTGCCATTTAAAGATATAATTTTAATATTTTCTAGTTCCCATTATTTTTACTTGCATGTTAGGCTATCAGACTCCTTTGAAAAGTAATGTTCCTTTTGTCTGACTGCTTTTAACATTTTCTCTTGGTCTTGATTTCCATCAGTTTTATTATCATCATTCTATGTATTCCTTTATTAATATTTATCCTGCTTAGAATTTGTAGCATTTCTTGAGGCTCTGACTTGATGTCTTTCCTTAGCTCTTTTTTTTTTTACAATACCATATTTTATTTAAAAAAATGAATTGACCAAGGTATCTATTGATAGCGCAATTCAATAAAATGTTGAATTTTAGGGTCTGACATTGGGTCTTTTGTTTTTTCACTTTATAAATCATCACTGAGTGATTTTTTTACTTCCAATTAGTTAAACTAATATATACTTGCCTGAATGACTATCCAAGTCTCTGATCCATTTGTGCTGTGATGTTCAGTACCTACAAGTCACAGTATCTTACATGCGATCTCCCAGATACCCTTACCGCAACAGGCTTTTTTTTTTTTTAAAGTATAGTCAGTTTACAGTGTTGTGTTAATTTCTGGTGTACAGTATAGTGATTCAGTTATACATATATAAAATATATTTCTTATTATATTCTTTTTCATTATAGTCTGTTACAAGGGATTGAATACAGTTCCCTGTGCTATACATAGAACTTTGTTGTTTATCTATTGTCTATATAATAGTATCTGCAGCAATCCCATTTCTGGGCATATGTCTGGAGGAAACTCTAATTCAAAAAGATACATGCACTCCACTGTTCAAAGCAGCACTATTTACAACAGCCAAGACATGGAAGCAACTTTTCATCAGTTTGAAAATTTCTCTGCAATAATCTTTTCAAATGTTACTCCTCTCTTCTTTTTCCTTTTGGACTCTAAAAGTGTGTTATATCTTTCTATCATTTCACACAGTGAATGTCTCTCAGAACGTTTTCTGCTATTTTCCATCATTTTGTCTTTCTGTTACCAAATACAGATATTTCCTTTCAGTCTATCTTCCAATTCCCTAATTATCTTCAGTGTTTATAATGTGATTATTAAGCCTAAGTCTTTAGTTTCAGTTATTGTGTTATAAAGCTGATTGTCACATATATTAAAATGGTAGAGATAATTTGAGTATCTAGGTTCCGTTGTATTTTAAGGCAGGATTTCCTTTCATTTTTTTTTCAGACTTAAGGCAGAAGTAATTCATACTAATGCAATCAAAAAATTGAGGTAATTTGAAACTCTTTGCACTCAGTTGCATGATTTCTCTTCTTATGAAAGAAAACAAAAAACGGAAATTACATTTGGTAGCTACTTTTTACAATCGTTCTTTGCTTAAGTTTCTTCATTTGAAAAATTACAGTGTGCTTCTTATAGCTTCTCACGTAGGATTTTTGTTAGGTGAAAAGGAGAGGGCTCATACTCAGGAGAGATCATAAGTGTAACCTATACCCTGCTGATGAAGTTTCAACTTTTGAAAACTGTTTAAACCTTTAGAGAAAAATGACATGTTTATTTTAGTAATTTATGTTACAAGATTCTTATAAAATAAATTTCAAAAAAATTTGGAAGCCTTTCCACAGTCTTTATGTAGCCCCCTTGGTCATTTGAACTGAGACTATCTTTGAAGTGGTTAATCAACTAGAGAGAAATGTATATGATCTGTAAGGATTATTCTAAACAAATTAACATGTTAGTGCACTCTGAGAGAGGAAAACACAGAGGGATTTAGGTCTTAACTCTTCCACAATCCATTTTACAGAGGAGTAAATCAAGAACTCGTTAGTTCAAAACACTAACCTGAGGTCAGGGCCTGGATTCAATGTAAATGTGAATTTATAGTCACTTCCGACATTAAAGCTAAGCACTGTAAAGACAGTAACTAAGGTAATGTCAGGTTTTGTTAGCCGCCTGAGGGAATGGGATTTCTACTGGGATTTAGGGTAGTAGTTGTGAGCACTTTGGGAAATGTGCTGATTTATCCAACGTGGACCGCTAGGGCTGGCATATAGAGAATCTCAGCCCAAGTTCAGGGCATGAATGAATGGTGTGATCCTAGATCCCAAATGCAGCTAAAGTAGGCTCCCAGATGATTTCTTTTAAAATGGTTTTATTTGGGATTGTATTTTACACATGGGGATTTTAGTTGAACACCAAGATCTTTTTTTAAAAATCTGTTTTCTAAAATCTATGTTTCCCAGATTCAATACAAAGACTTTAGAAAATCCATGGCTCTGGAAACACTTTAAAGTGGTCTCTCCTGGATATACTTCCTATTATTCCTTTAGAATTGTATAAGCCTTCATCTGAGATATTGTCTGTAATAACTACTGAAGGTGAGCAAAATCACTGGGTGAGGTACATCTTGCTTATTTGCTATTAGAGCAATGCTCCCCATGATTTTGAGTAGTTATAATTTTTTTTCCAAATTAGGTAGAGCAAACTAGCTTATTTACTATGGACAATTTTCCACATATGGGTCAAAAGCATGCACATCAAGTTACCTCTAATGCAGAACTAAAATGCCTGACTTGTGCGAAAAGTACTCATGCATTCAGTCATTAAAAAGATAATGGCAATTAGCCCAGCTGGTGCCAAGAGGACCACAGTTATGGTTGGTAGATAAGATGCTTGATTTTCTTTTTACCAAAAAGGTATGAAAAGTTATGGATGGACTGGAACCCTATCCATCTCCAACCAGGTAGACCCAACCACAAAAGCTTACAGAAACCTTGCTACAGAGTAGACAAACTTTACCTTGAATCCAACTCCTTTAAAAACTCAGAGGACACACACTGAACTTCAAACTTGTTCTGATAGGTTTCAGTAGATATTTTATTTGCCAAGGATTACAAATTGGAGATTATGTGAAAGCTAAGGCTGTGCTACTTCTAAAAGTGTGGCCTCTAATAATTTAACTGTGGAATGTGTGTATGTATTCTTCCTGCTGAATCTACTGCTTGCTATTCATGTAAGAGTGACTCCTTTTTTTTCTCTCACATTGCAAATCCAATCCAACAGCAAATTCTGTTAGCTTTTCCTCCAAAATCTATACAGAATGTGACCACTTCTCAGCACCATTACCATCACTACTACCTTGGTCCAACTGTTAGAGCAAGGAGATAGCTGGGTCTGAGAAGAGAAAGAGGGGTATGGGCCAGATGGTAGGAAACCGTACATTTTGTAAACAATAGGGGTCCTTGGGCAGACAAAGAAATGCAGAAACCTTCAAACAGATAAGAAACCACACATTAAGGGGTGTCAAGTGTTCTGGAGATAGACAAAGAAAGGTGGGAAAAGGCAGGAATCTCTGGCCTCTGAATGTAACCTTTGCTCATTATGCCCTCTTTACAATAAAATTAGCCTTGCAGATAAGAAGTAACCATCACGCACTGATGCCATGACACTTCTGATCCAGACTAAATAAGGACAAAAATCCCTCCTCCCCTTGGGAAGGTGGAGCTGGGATGAATATCAGGAAATACACTCCAAACACGTCCCTCCCCAACAAATATTCCACCCATTCAATTTTACACTCCGTGTAACCAGCTTGCCAAAGAAACTTAGTGCAGATACTCACCTGAGTTTGCCCAGTCTCCCTGAGAGCATACTACCACCTAATAATAAATCTTTGCTTTACTTTCTTGACTTCCATGTCTCATTTCTGAATTCTTTCTGCAACAAGACAAGAATCAACTCTCTGGTAACACAATCCACCCTCTTTCTCTTCTAGACATTGCCATCACCTCCTAATTGACCTTCCTTCTTTCATTTTTGTCACCAGCTGGCCACCAGCCTGTTCTCCATTCTGCAGCCAGAATGATTCTTGTAAAGTAAATGAGATTCTGGTATTTCCTGCTCCGGTTCCTCCAAGAGCTTTCTGTCTTATTCATGTAAAATCCAATGTTCAAGCCGGGCATACAGTTAAGCACCACTCTGAGCTCATTCCCACCACTCTGCCACTCTTTCACTCTGCTTTAGCCTCCTAGGCCTCTGACGTTTCTCAAAATCACAGAGCAAAACTTCAACCGAGAGCTTTTTCCTCTGTTTAAGAGATCATTCTCCACATACAATGAAGTGCTGAGGCTAGATGTTATCCAGTAATAACTTGCAATGAGGAAGAGGGTCCAATGTGAACTGAACTTGACTTCACTGAAACAAAAGCAGGAGAGTTTTTAAAAGTTGAGGTGTGCTAAAGCAGAGGCACTGAGGGTATTAAGACAGGTTGGTCCATGTGGCTGGGCCATATGGTACCGTTCATTGGAATTTACCCAGAGGAGAAGGAAAGGGCTGATATTTTTATGACAGGAGGCAGTGTTGCAAGTGGAAGCAAGGCATCTGCCAAAGTCGGGGCCCTTTCCTTCTCAGAAGGACTGGGAATTAGAGTGAGAGTTACCTCCTTGAGTGTTTCTGCATTTCCAAGAGACTGGCTCTCAGGTCCTTGAGAAGATAAGGAAATTTACATCTCTAGGAGGCAGAAAAGGATTTATAATGGTAAGTTTTCTAGCGTAACTGCCCTAAGAGGGAGTTCAGGGGCCTATTTGCCTATCACCAAGTTTTTATTGGAACAAAGAGTAATTTCTGATGATATAAACGTATATATGTAATATAAACAGGTTATAAGTATAAATATGTACTCATGTATTGTATATCACCTTAAAATAGAATACAAGTTCTGTAAAGGGCTTTATTTTATTTACTACGGAATCTCCAATGCCTACTATTGTACTTAACACATAGTAGGGACTCAATATTTGCTGATAAAAAATTTAATTATTTTAAAACATTTATTTAGAATTGATTGTCTATACGGCACTATGATTCTCATCCAGCATATTAAGATAAGTAAAAAAAAGTCCCAGACATTAAAGAGTTCCTGGTTTAGTGGAAGAAATAGACATGAACACAAATTATTGCACAATAGAGATACCTGTTGAAAATTAACTAAGTACAAAATACTAAGGGAATACTGAAATTTGAACAATGATCTATTGGAGAGATGTAATATATCAAGAATAACTCTAAACAAGAGTCGATTATTTGGTTAGAGTCTTAAAGAAGAGAGTAAATGTATTTGAACACATTTCCAACAAAACTTGGCATTAAAAAATGTATTGATGATTTGTGAGTATAGACATTTTTATTTTTCCTACTAAAAAAGCTCTTCCTATGGAAATTTGACAGCTGGTAACATAGTGGAATTACTGACTTAAATCTTATTGTCAACACAATTTTATTTCCTTTTTCTTCCTTATCACAAGGATCTGATGTTTCATTAAGGAACATGCTCCTTTTTTGGTAATCCTTAAGGTTACCCACAGTTACACATTTCTTTGCTTTTTTCTTTCCCAATCACCAAATGACTGGGTCTAAGGAAGATGACTGTATTATTGCTACTAGTATACATGACTATAAGAAGGGAATTTATTCATGTCCCAAGTTCCTATTACAATTCCATCTCCACCCCACATGGTACCAGTGCTTCTTGATATAAAAAGTATCATAATAATTACTTCAATAATTTAACCTTAAATATACATTTATTTAAGTCATTGTGCATCTACATATTAACACTGAACCATTTCAAACCATACAATCTCAAACAGATTTCACAGGCAAGGACTTACAAGCATGTAGATATTTTACAGGGTTTTCTTTTAACAGACAGTATGTATAGCACCAAAGTAGTGCTAATAGAGTCTTTTTCCGGGAAATGGAAATAGTTATTGCATAATCTGAAATACTATGATAGTAGTTATTAAAATGGAATTCTGTCTACATTGGAGAATCACACAAGGCACAATACTAATTATGGGTCAAATTTTCATCTTAGACAATGAAGTACCTATTATCCCCGTGACTGAGGTAGTCAGTAGTAATCAAGAAGGGTGAATTTCTTTTAAAAATCTTTTAAATAAACACACTTTCCCGGACTGTTAACCAGCATAAAATATCTCAAGTTAGTTATTTTCTCAAGTGCTTACATGATGATGTAAATGATACACAGTGACACTCCATTTTGACATACGCCATCAAACCATTCTCACTCACTGAATGCAGTGTTGTCATAGTGGCTTTAGTCACTGAATTTCAATCACAAACTGCTCAAAAAACTCAACTGATAATGAATGCTCTTATCACTACAGGTTTTTTTTTTTCAAATATTCTAACATCATTACCAGGAAGTGAGAGGTTAATCTCCTCTGCATTACCATTGATCACCCTTGAGGAGTGCTTTCTCAATCAATGAAATGACAATGAAGGCCAGTGCAAACATTTACTGACTTAAGGAACAGGAGCTTTAGATTCTGTGAAATATAGATTCCAACAAGATGCCAAATATTCTTTGTGGTTTACAAATTATAAATTTGGGAAACTATTTGCTTCATACCTATATCAGCAAGAGATGGCATGAACAAATGGGTTAATTTACATGAAGTGGTTTACACTCTTCTCAAGAAATCCTGACACAAATTCAAAACACCAAAATTCCAAAGTAATTAGTTTCACTGTCCCCTAGAGTAAGAATATTCATGCATCATTATCAAACTAGACATTCAGAAGCTATTTAGCACTGCTATAAAAATAAGCTATGTTGATTCCATTACACCCCAAGTACTTTTGAACCAAATTGCCTTGTGTTTTTCAAGTACTTGAATTCTGTTTTGTAAAACACAGCTTATAGTTTTCTAAGAATTCATAGAAGATATTTTAAATATCTTTATAGTCTTTAGTAAGTCTTGTCCAAGACCAAATAACTGCTTTACAACTCTACTGTACTAATAATGTATAAATATATCCTCAATAAATGTATTTCCCAGGTTTTGTTCTCTCTTTGAAAAAAAATCTTTCTCATTGAAACTACAACTGTTTTGAGTGGGCCTTCAGCCCAGGTTCCAACTTCACTGTTTTCACACAGTCTTTGTAAACAACACTTACATATCTGTATACCATTCTATTGGGTGTTTGTGCTTTTCCTTACTTAGCCATTTTCTTACTGATAGAATGAGAGTATCACCTATTTTATCCTCTCATAATAAGTGCCTAAAAATATCTTCGGGCATAATTTTCTCGTTTTTGTATTTAAGATTGTTTCCTTAGAACAGACTTTCAGAAGTAGAATTTTACTTAGCCCAAGAGTGTTAAAATTTTAATGGCTTTTATACGTATATTGCTAAACCATTTTCCAAGATTGTTCCAAACTACATGGACACAGTAAATGTAAGAGAGTGTCTGTTTCACTCTACTCTCATTATACTATCAGAATCAAAAAAATAAGACTATTGTCAATAAAATTAAGCCAATCCAATACCAAACAAAAAAACTGGTGACTCTTAGTTTATACAGAAGTGATCCAATGAGCAATAAACGGATTACACTATCTACTACTCATGAAATTTGGGGTTAAACATGGTGCACTGCATATACACATTTATCGTTGCTTCTCTCTAAAATCTGGGTAAAGTGGAAGTGAAGAAATAAATATGGTATAAACAAAAAAATGTCAGATAAGAGATGACAACATAGTTTTTAGTAGTTGGAAAGTGGATATGAGATGGAAAGGGAATGTCAAAGGCAAGCAAGACAGTTCTCGCTCCAATGGCTCTCACATTGGAAGAGCAGGTATGGCAGAAGTGGGAGCAGACATGGACGAAAATGAGGAGAACAAATTGAAAGTATTTGCAAGAATCTTTAACCCCTGGGCTCCTTCCCAATCCTATGCAGCCAGGCATCTGCCTCTCTCACTCCCTGCAAGAGAACAGAGGTTTATTTGGTAGAAAAACTGAACCAGAGGTTCTCTACTTAAAGACACCCAAGGTACAGTAGAAGAGGGAGAGAGGCTGGCATTAAAGAAGAGCTAATAAGGGAAAGTCTAAACCCTCTTTTCATATAATAATACAAGGGAGTGGTTAATGCCTTAAACCGATAGCTCAGAAATCAGAGTATAACACTACTGTTTATAACCAGTAGGTAAGTGACAGATAAGATAGCTACAATATTTAGGGAGAGGGATTCAGGGATAGGGAGAAGTAAGAAAGGGGTCTGTTTTTCATTATAGTTAGACTTTAAAACTGTACATGTAATACTTTGATTTTAAAAATCTGTGCAGAAAATAAAACACGGTAATAAAGGCTACCCACATGAGTGATCGGACCAGCATTTATAATACTTTGGACAGTTCCTTACTCCTGGGTCCTAAGGGTAGGAAGGAGAGTGACTTAAGCTTAACTCTTTTCTAAATCTCTTATATTCTTCCTCTCACACCCTCATTTTATTTATTTGTTGGTTTGTTGTTGTTTTTTGAAGTATAATTGACCTATAATACAATATAAGTTCCAGGTACACAATATAGTGATTTGATATTTCTGTATACAACAAAATGATAACCACGATAGGTCTAGTTACCATCTATTATCACATAAAGTTGTGATAATGTTATTGACTGTATTTCCCATGCTGTACATTTCATCTTGGTGACTCATTTATTTTGTAACTGGAAGTGTATACCTCTTCATCTCCCTCACCTCTTTTCCTCATCAACCCACTCACCTCCCTCTCTAGTGAGCATCTGTTTGTTCTATGCATCTCTAACTCTCTTTGTTCCTTCATTTTTTAGATTCCACACATGTGAAATCAGACAGTAATTGTCTCTGTCTGACTTATTTTACTCAGTGTAATAGCTGATAGGTACATAAATGTTGCCACAGATAGCAAGATTTCATCCTTTTTCATGGCTGAATAATATTCTATTGTGTACATATTCCACATTTTCATTTTTCCATTCATCTATCAGTGGACACTTAGGTTACATTGATATCTTGGCTATTGTAAATAAAGTTGTAATTAACGCAGGGGTACATATATCTTTTTGAAGTAATGTTTTTATTTTTTCCAAAAAATACCCAGAAGTGAAATTCCCACCAACAGTGCATGACAGTTCCCTTTACTCAACATCCTTGTAAGCACTTATTATTGTCTTTTTGATAATAACCATTCCGATAAGTATGAGGTGATATTTCATAGTGGTTTTGATTTGCATTTCCCTAGTAACTAATGATGTTGAGCATCTTTTTCATGTGCTTGTTGGACATCTGTATGTCTTTGGCAAACTGTCTACTCAGGTCCTCTGCCCATTTTTTAATTGGGTTGTTTGTTTGATTGATGTTGCGTTACCTGAGTTCTTTATATATTTTGGATATTGACCCTTGATGGATATATCATTTAAAAATATTTTTTCTCATTCAGTAGGTGGCCTTTTCATCATGTTGACTGTTTCCTTCACTGTACAAAAGCTTTTTAGCTTGATGTAGTCCCTTTTGTTTATTTCTGTTTTTGTTTCCTTTCCCCGAGGAGACATCCAAAAATATATTGCTAAGATTGATATCAAATAGCATACTGTTTTCTTCTAGAAGTTTTATGGTATCAAGTCTTACAAGTAAATCTTAAATCTGTTTTGAGATTATTTTTATAATTGGTGTGAGGAAGTAGTACAGATTAATGCTTTTGCAGGTGTCTACCCAATTTTCCCAGCACCATTTATTGAAGAGGCTGTCTTTTCCTCACTGTATTATTTCCTCCTTTGTCATAGATTAATTGCCCATATGAATGTGTGCTCATTTCTGGTCTCTCTTTTCTTTTTTTAACATTTTTTATTGATTTATAATCATTTTACAATGTTGTGTCAAATTCCAGTGTTCAGCACAATTTTTCAGTCATTCATGGACATGTACACACTCATTGTCACATTTTTTTCTCTGTGAGTTATCATAACATTTTGTGTATATTTCCCTGTGCTTTACAGTGTAATCTTGTTTATCTATTCTACAATTTTGAAATCCCAGTCTATTCCTTCCCACCCTCCACCCCCCTGGCAACCACAAGTCTGTATTCTCTGTCTGGTCTCTTTTATCTGTTGCGCTGTTCTATGTGTCTGTTTTTGTGCCAGTTCCATACTGTTCTGATTACTATTTGAATACATATACTATTTGAATAATATACTTTGAAATTAGAAAGTGTGTACTGGAGGTACCGGTACCTTTACCTTTACCTTTACCTCCAGCTTTATTCTTCTTTCTCAAGATTGTTTGGGCTATTTGGAGTCTTCTATGTCTTTCACAAATATCAGAATTATTTGATCAAGATCTATATAAAAAATGCCACTGGTATTTTGATAGGAATTGCATTGAATCTGTAGATTACCTTGAGTAATATGGTCCTCTTAACAATATTAATTCTTCCAATTTCATGAACATGGTATGCATTCCTATTTGTTTGTGTCATCTTCAATTCCTTTCATCAATGTATTATGATCAATTTCCAAGTATAGGTCTTTTATTCCTTTGGTTAGATTTATTCCCAGCTATTTTAGTCTTTTTGATGCAATTATAAATGACACTGTTTTCTTAATTTCTCTTTCTGATAGCTCACTGTTAGTGATTAGAAATGCAATAAATTCCTGTATATTGATTTGAATCCTTCAGCTTTACGGAAATCACTGATGAGTTCCAATAGTTTTTTGGTGACATCTTTAGGATTTTCTATATAAAGTATCATTTTGGTGACATCTTTAGGATTTTCTATATAAAGTATCATGTCATCTGCAAACAGTGGCAGTTTTACTTTTTTCTTTCCAATTTGAATTTCTTTTCTTTCTTTTTCTTGTATGATTTCTGTGGCTAGGACTTCCAATACTATGTTGAATAAAAGTAGTGAGAGTGGGCACCCTTGTCTTATTCTTGGTCTTAGAGGAAATGTTTTCAGCTTTCCACCACTGAGTAGGACATTAGATGTGGGCTTGTCATATTGGGCTTTATTTTGTTGAGGTATGTTCCCTCTATACCCACTTTTTGGAAGTGTTTCTCATAAAAGGATGTTTATTTTTGTCTAAAGCTTTTTCTGCATCAATTAAAATGATCATACTTTTTTATTCTTCACTTCATTAATGTGGTGTATCACATTAATTTACTGATATTGGACCATGTCTGAATCCCTGGGATAAATCCCACTTTGTCGTGGTGTGTTATTCTTTTAATGTACTGTTGAATTCACTTTGCTAAAACTGCACTGAGAATTTTTGCATCTATGTTTATCAAGGATATTTGCTGTATTTTTCTTTTATTGTGGTGTCTTTGTCTGGTTTTGGTATCTAGGTGATGTTGGACTCATAGAATGAGTTCAGAAGACTTCCTTTCTATTCAAAGTTTTGGAATAGTATGAGAAAAAATATGCATTAACTCCAATTTACCTGCGAAGCCGTCTGGTCCCGGACTTTCGCACTCAGGGCTGGGACTGGCCTGGGTGACTGCCAGGCCTTGCCTCATATGGAGACTGCTGGCCAATGGTGGGTAGGAAATGTCTTGGCATGGCTGGCTATGTGGCAGGGAGTCCCAGGGGTGGTCCTGCTGATGGGTGGGGCTGGGTTGTGACACAGCTGGTTGTGTGGCCTGAAGGTCCCAAGCCTGAACTGGGGTTACCAAGTGAGTCCAGGGGCTGACCCTGGTCTGCTGGTAGGTGGGGCTGGGACCCAAAATATCTGGCTGCTTCCTCATGCCCTCATTTTGGTTTAGCCTCAGCAATGCTTCTCAAACAATCTACTCAGAATAAGTGAGCCTCCCAGTCTCATTATCACTTACTTTATTTAGATTTGCTTTTCATTATGATGTCATTTTGATAAGGTGAAAGTCCTATTTCCAGGGTAACCAGAAATAGTGTATGTAAAACAGCTTTAATCTTTAATTATTTTAATACCCAGAAGCTATTTTTTCTTGAAGTGGTGAGAATACTAATCATTCTGCAGTCCTGTCCATTTACTCTTTTAAATTATTTCTCTCCAAATTCTGAATGACCCACACTGTTTATAATAAAGTTACTAATTTAACCCATTCTAGTTATATGAGAGAAGTTGAATGATATTTTAAATTCTTAATAAATAGCTTTGACTTAAAAAAATTCCCACTCTATACACTAAATATCATTTCATTGTAGTTGTAAAATAGGAAATAATTTATATAAAATTCAAATGGTGCATTACAGATATCTATCTCTAGCACTCTTGTGCACTGAAGTATATATAAGAATTCATAAGAGGAGCTTATTAAAAACACAAGTGCCTGCTCCTCCCCCTTCTTTTTGTTCAGTAAGCCTTGAGTGAGACCTAGAGTGTCAGCATTTGTAGCAAGTACTCTGATACAGGTAGACTGAGAAACCTACATTTTGCAAAACATTAGTTCAAGCATTTTTCTTCTGTGTTTGAGGAGGTGACCTAGCATTTCCTATTGAGAAAATACTGTCATACCTAAAAACATGCAGTTTATCTAGCATGAGTATGTGGGAACATCCAGTGCATAAGTGGACAAATAAATACTTTAATTTCTGAATTATTAAAATATAAACTCAGATGAAGAAGAAAATAACACCAGTACTGGGAAACCCTCTAAAATCCTCTAAAATGAAGAGGAAAATAAAGACCATCCGATGTTGATCAACCAAGTTAGTATCTGCCTAACGAATGAAATATTATTGGGAATTTAAGAGAACCCATATAATGGACTCTTCTAGAGATAACTTTCATTTTCACGAAAGTAATTAAGAGGAAATTCTACTGGTGCTAATTAAAGTTGAAGTAATTTGAAAGATACAAAATGAAAGAATGCATAATATAAGTTCATTTTAATGATTAAGGATAATTTAACATGCTGCTACTAATTGTGATGTTTATTATACCTGTTTTAGCATAGGAAATTTTTCTCCATGTTCCTTATTTGATTTCTGTATGTCCTGAAGTAACTTAATCTTCCTACTTCTTTAAAAACCAGTGAGCCTGTCTGGCTAAATTTATAAAAAATGGAGCAGAGTGGTTTTGTTAATCATGCCAGCTTATTCTTTTCTTCAAATGCCAGCAAAATCTATGAGGCAGCCTGGCTAAAATGACTGATACATTTGGTTCTTTACTGATTAACTCCTCAGGGTATCTATCCTGCATCTGCCCAGAGTGGGAACTGGAAATCTTCACAGAGTCTTCTAAGCACTATGATTGGAGGTCAGCTTTACATAGCATTGTCTCAGTTTGAAATCATATTAGTTTCAGTCTTTTAACGGCAGGCAACTGAAATTTGTGTTGATTTCTGTTCTGTTGGTATGTGTGATTTGATTTGATGTTGTGAAATACTTAGTAGGTAAAGTTCTAAATTTTAGAATTTGATTTTCTGTGACAAAGTAAATAACCTGATGGAAAGGTGCGGTCCTAGAATACTCAGCCAAGTACCAGACAATGGTCTTCACCATGGAGCAAAGGGGAAATGATAGAATTTTGCCTGCATGGAGAACTTGAGGTATATTTTCTCAAGATGCTTGGCCTCCAAGCTTCTTACAAGGGTGTCCGAAAGCTTGTCATCTCTCACATTCTTATCCTGAAGTGCATCTATGGATTCTAGTGCTACAGAATGAAAGTTTCCAAATTTTTATTACATTGGCTGCATTCTCCATGTTTTGATCTGCTGTATTTTCATTAACAGTGAGTTCAAAATATTTTCAATTTCCCTTGTAATTGACTTAAGAAAATTCACCCAGAGGCTAGTTAAAAGGATTCTGATTCATTTCCCCAAATTTAGAGATTTTCTATTTACTTTTTCCTTACTGAGCTCTAATTTAATTTTACAGTATTCACAGAACATACACTGTCCTATTTTAAACCTCTGAAATGTGTTGAAACATAATTCATGATTCAGAATACTTTGATAAATGTTCCATGTGCACTTAAAAAAATGAATTTCTTGCACTTGTTGGATGCAGTGTTCTGTAAATCTCAATTAGGTCAAATTGGTTAATCATGTTGTTTCAATGTGTAATAATTCTCAGCTTTTTCTATAAATTATTGAGAGAAGTGTTATAAGATCTCCAACTCACATTGTAGATTTGTTGATCTCTAATTTTAGTTGTCACATTTTAGTTTGTATATTTTAAAGCTATGCTATTAAGTTTATGTAAACCTATTAATATTTTTAATTCTTGTTAAATTACCTATCATAATGAAATGTTCCTCTTTATCTCTCCTGTTACTCTTAATTTTAAATCTTTTTGTACTATATTAATATTATATGTTAATATAAATTAAAAACATATAATATTAATACAGAAAAGTCAGCTTTATTTTAGCTTGCATAGCATGCTTACCTAGCATGAATCTCTGCATATTTGGAGAATAAAATTTTGCTCTTTTTGTTCTTTTTGGGCATTTTTATTTTTCCTTTCCTGGCTTTTTTGTATTAACTGCATTTTTTTTGTATTTCAATATATCTTTTTAGTATCTTATTTGCTATGACTTTGATTATCATCCTTTTACTGGTTACTTCAGATACTACAAGATACCAAAAAACAGTAAGACACCTAATAAACTTAACCAAGAAAGTGAAAGACCTATACTCTGAAAACCATAAAACACTGATGAAGAAATCTGAAAATGATAGAAAGAAATGGAAAGATATAGTATGTTCCTGCACTGGAAAAATTAATGTTGTTAAAATGTCCATAAAACACAAAGCAATCCTAGAACAGAACATAGGCAGAACATTCTTTGACATAAATTGTAGCATTAGTTTTTCAGATCTGCCTCCTCAAGCAAATAAATAAAAGCAAAAATAAATAAATAGGACCCAATTAAACTTAGAATCTCTTCAAAGTTTTAAGCTTTCAAGCAAAGGAAACCAGTGGCAAAATGAAAAGACAAGCTACTGAGTGAGAGAAAATATTTCATGTGATAAAATCTATGAGGAGTTAATAACCAAAATATATAAACAGCTCATACAACTCAATATGAAAAAAAAAATCCAATCAAAAAATGAACAGAAGACCTAAACAGACATTTTCTCCGAAGACATACAGATGGCCTACAGGTACCTGAAGACGTGCTCAACATCACTAATTACTAGAGAAATGCAAATCAAAACCACAATGAAGTATCATCCCACACTGATCAGAATGGCTATCATCAAAAACTCTGCAAATAATACATGCTGGAGAGGGTGTGGGGAAAAGGGAATCCTCCTACATTGTTGGTGGGAATATAAATTAGTGCAGTCACTATGGAATACAGCATGGAGGCTCCTTAAAAAACTAAAACTAGAGCTACCATATAATCTGGCAATCCCACTCCTGGGCATATATCTGGAAAAGATGAAAACTCTAATTCGAAAAGTACATGCAGTTCAATGTTCATAGCAGCACTATTTACAATAGCCAAGACATGGAAGCAACCCAAGTGTCTACCAACAATATAGAAATTTGAATATATTATAATAAATATTAGTGTAATTTCAGTTAATGTTATGAATCTTTTTTCTACATGACTACATAGGTGGCAACCGATTCATACGGAAGACAAATGTTAAAAAACAATGAGAAATAACTGAATTGGCCAATAGGAAGATATACCTCTTCTTCATGTGTTTTTGTCATTACCATTAGAAAAATAAAAATATGTAAAATAAGTGTTAATAGTCTCCACAGCTGAGCACAGTTAAAGGAGATAGTTCCAAATATCACATGTTTTCGGAAGTTAGCAGGAAACATAGCATTATAGATTCTCTGTATATTTAATAATCTTCTAAGAACTGCTTCAGACTGTGTGATTACAGAATTGGCAACACCATTCTCCTGAGACTGTGTCATAACTGTACTACAGAACAATTTCCTTTTATTCTTCCTTGACTAGGATGAAGCATCTGATTCCTAAGGAAACCAAGGTTCTTTGCCAAGGCACAGTTCACTCAACAACTAGAAGCTGAAATTCAATGAATTGAATTTTATTTTAATTTTAAAAGCCTGCATGTGTCTCAAGTAACTTGTCCTCAAGAGATAGAAGGTGAATTATCTTCTTCATCTTAATACATTTTCATGTTCTCTTGAACTTTCTCTGTTAAGGCAGAGTATTACTAGCCACCAGTTTTCCTAAGCTGGAAACCCTGGAATCATCTTAGACATCCCTGACTCTTATTCCAACAGATCATCAAGTAATGTTTATCCATCTTCATAAGTCTCCCTTGTATTTATCTGCTTGTTTTTATCATGTTACTGTGCCAAGGAACATTGCTTTGAGGGAAAAAAAAAGAGAAATCCATAGACGTTTTATTGGTTCTTCTACAAATACAGGAGTTCTAGCTTTTGCAACCCATTCTTTAATTTTAAATCCTTTTATTTATTTCTAATTGACTCCTGTTTCAAATCCCCATAGGGGCCATTTCAAATTTTCACTAGTTCTTGAATGCATTCTTTCAATTTACATCTCTATTATCACAGGAAAACAGTAGGCTTCAATTAGGTAGTTTTACCTGGTAACCAAACACAAATGTTTTAAATTATATGGTGCAAGATATGATGTGATAAAACAACTGAATGCAGAACTATCTTTTCCCTCAAGAATTCCAGACTGAAAATACAGCAATCCCATTGACTAAATGTTATGTTTGCTTAATTAAATTAAGCTATTAGATCTTATTACACTAGAAAACTAAAAACCAGCTTAATTAAGTACTAATACTTGAGCTTAACAAATTTTAATATAAAAGCAAGGGTTGCTTTAAAAAGCAATAATTCCTGTTTAAGTATTTTTTAAATCATTGAGAGTATGAAATTACTTTTGCTTGTGCTTTCATGCTGAATTCATCATAAAAATAAGGCTTAGTCAATGACTTTGAACAGAAAGGCTTAGAACTTACACAAAGACTGCAAATCCATTTTGACTTAAAGTATGAATTGGAGTCATTTTCCTAGTCAGTGAGTAAAAACTAATGATGGTGGCCTCTTCAGGTTAAAGTATTGACTATAACATGCTACCAATTGCCCTTATAATTATGGCTTTAACACTGACATTACAGATATTTTTGATACTCTGCAGATGACATGTAACAATGGCACTATGTTTCACTGTTTCTCATTACAATGATTCTGACATTTGGCATAAATTACAGACATTATAAAATTAGACGCCTGGAGGGTTAAACTTGGAGTTGTAAGCACTTGAAAGTTTTATAATGGTAAGACATTTTTGCTTGTAACTGGCTGCAGATTTGAACTTTAGGATTTTAGAAGAACAGGATATAATTCAGTTAAAACTAGAAATCCTATCTATGAGAGCTTTGTACTCGTGTGGAATTTGAAATCTATACAAATGAGAAACAGGTATATAAAAAATCTTTTCCCATCCACTTTTGAATGGGAAGAAATTTGCCAATTACAGTATTATCATAATTACAGATTTGATAATTATGCAATGCTTAGATTTAGAAATACAGTCTGACAATTTTAGGTAAACTCTCTAATCTTTAGGGTGAAATTTTCATTTGCCATTTTACATTCATCATAACACATTTTCCGATTCTGACTTTTCACCTTCAAAGGTCTCTGTAAGCAATTTTCAAGAGTGATGTTAAGTGAGATTACGCTAGGTATTCCAGTGGCGGTTGGGTGTGGACAACTTAAAACACATGTGCCTCATAAACTTCCCCCTAAAAGTTTACTGTTTCTGTTAAAGGAGTTCTAGTTCAAGGGTTACACTTAGAGGAATCCACCTGCATCTTTAATACACCTTGCCAGTGAAGCCATGGTTAGCCCTGGACACTGCCCTTTGAGGATTAATTGAATCAAAGTCCCTCTGTTAGAAAGTTAGGTAGAAATGAGCACTGGACAAGGGGAGAGGAAAGGGTAGGGAGGAATCCAGAAGATAACAATATGCTTGTGCTCAGGATAAGGAGCTTCAAAGAGTTTTACTTTCTCTAAATGAGCGCCAACAAAGAAGCCCATTAGAACTGAACACTGCGGCTGAGCATAACCTAATACTCATTATACTGTAATATGTATTGCGGTTTGGGCCCCCTCCCACAGGTTTTTCTGTGTGTATCACGGGTAAGAGCATGCACAATGGAGACAAGCATGCCTGAGCACTCAAGGTACATGAGTTGTCAATCACAAGAACGCCCTCAGCCAGGATATAAGACAGGACAAACAAAGGAGTGGCACCACGTTCCTCCTTTGGGTTGGCCTGCCTTCAGTTCTCAAAGGTGTAATTCATTAACTTTTACTCTACTAATAAAACCGTTTGTTACATAATGTTTTCAGTCTCCAGTTTGGATCCTTTCTTTTGAATAAGACAAAAGAACCTAGGAAGCCCTTTGTAACAGCTGAATGCCCATTAACAGGCCTCAGGGATGGGATCTCTCCCTTCCACCTGTGCTTTCTCCATCTGAGAGAGATGGAGACTCTTGCTACACCAAAGTCCTTCTCTCAGAGGCTATCCTGGTACAGTGCCTCTCTTCCCACGTGTCATTTAGCGTGTGACCTTAGGCAGAATAGTGGTTCCCTAAAGTTGTCTAGCTCCTAATTCTCAGAACCAGTGAACATGTCACCTCACATGGAAAAAAGAGACATTGCAGATATGATTAAGGTTAAAATTTTTTGAGATGGAGAGATTACCCTGGATTATCAGGGTGGGCCCAAACCGATCACGTGTGCCCTTAAAAGTTGAAGATGACAGATGACAAGGGACGGGTGGATCAGAGAAATGCGACAACAGAAGGAAGAGAGATCTGAAGTGTGAGAGGCACCGGGCTTACCACTGCTGGCTTTTAAGGAAGGAACTGGGCCAAAGCCAAGGAATGTGGCTGCTCGTTAGAAGCTGGGAACAGATCTCAGCTGACGGCCAGTAGGGAAGCAGGGATCTCAGCACTATGAGTGTAAGGAACTGATTCTTCTAACCACCCCAGTGAGCAAGGGAATGGATCCTTCTCGAAGGATCTTTCCCCTGAAAGAAACCAAGCCCTGCTGACACCTTGATTTTAGCCCAGTGAGACCCATCGTGGGCTTCTGATCCACAGACTGTAAGATAATAAATGTGTTGTTTAAGCCACTATTTATGTAGTAATTTGTTACAACAGCAATGGAAAACTAATTTACAGGTTTCCTGTACTTTTCCACTTATGCTTAATAAAAATAGTAATAACAAAAATATTGTACAATATTTATTGAGTTCATATTAAGGGTCAGGCATTATTCTGATCATTTATACTTATTAACTTATAATTCTCAAGAGATATTATATGTATTAGTATCTTTATTTCAATTAAAAACACAGGCACAGGAGAAGTTAGGTCACAAATTTTTAGAACTTGTTTTGTGGCCTATGATCTATCCTGGAAGAGTTTCCATGTGCACTTGAGAACAATGTGTAGTTTGCTGCTATTGGATGCAATGTTCTGTAAACGTCTGCTAAGCCTATCTGATCTAATGTGCAGCTTAACTCCCATCTTTTCTTACTCATTTTCTGTCCGAATGATCTATCTAGACTCTACCCTGAATCTGGGCTACTGAATCCCCCTACTATTACTGTGTTGCTATTTCTCCCTTCACATCTGTTAATATTTGCTCTATATATTTAGATGCTCCTAGGCTGGGTGATTAATATTTATATATGCTCTATCTTCCCAATATATTGATTGCTTTTTAAATTATATAATGACTCTGTCTCTTTGTTACAGCCTATGTCTTAAAGACTAATTTGTCAGCTACCCCAGCCACCCCAGCCACTTTTTTTTCTTTTCTTTTGGTTTCCAGTGCATGGAATATTTTTCGCATCTGTCACGTTCAGGCTATCTGTGTTCTTCTGCTAAAGTGAGTCTCTTGTAGGCAATCTTTTGATTGGGTAATTTAGTCCATTTACATTCAAAATAATTAAAAATAATTACTGATAGAAATGGACTCGCTGTTGCCACTATGTTAATTCTTTTTTGGTTGTCTTATAATTTCTTTGTTCCTTTTTTCCTCTCGCTCTCTTCCTTTGTGATCTGAGGATTTTCTGGAGTGGTATGCTTTGATTTCTTTCTATTTTTATATATACTAATAAGTTTTGCTTAGTGGTTACCACGATTCTTGAAAAAAAAACTTTACAATAGTCTATTTGAAGTGGATAATACCTTTTAACATACATAAACTCCTCTATCCTCACATTCTGTGTTTTGAGGTCACTATTTGCACCTTTGTATAGTGTATGCAGTCATTAACAAACAATTACAGTTATAGTTATTTTAATACTGTTTTTCATTTAGCCTGGCTACTAGAGTTATAAGTGATTCGCTGACCACCATGATAACCTTAAGAATATTCTAAATTTATACTTTCATTTGTTTTCCTGCTACTAATTAGTGTCCTTTCATTTCAGCTTGAACAACCTTCTTTATCATTTCCTGTAAGACTGGTCTAGTATTAAACTCTTCTAGAATTTGTTAGTCAGGAAAATTCTCTATCTTCTTCAATTCTGAAGTATAACTTTGCTGTGTGAAGTATTCTTAATCAGCAGTGTTTTTTCTTTTGTTTTTTGTTACAGCAATATATCATCCCACTCCCTTCTGGCCTACAAGGTTTCTGCTGAAAAATATGCTGATAGCATTATGGGGGGAACCTCCAGATGGAGAAGAAACCACACATTCTGGAGTGACAAGTGGCCTAGAAGTAGGCAAAGAAAGGTGGGAAAAGGCAGGAATTTCCAGTGTCCAAATATAACCTTTTCCTTATTATGCCCTCATTACAAAAAAATTAGCCTTGCAGATTAGAAGTATCCTTCATGCACCAATGCTGTGAAACTTCCAATCCAGACTAAATAAGGACAAAAATCCCTCCTTCCCAAGCTTGAGAAGGTGGATCTGGGATGGAAATCAGGGAATATGACCCCGAACCCTTCCCTCTCCAGTGAATATTTTGGCCACTCATTTTTACACCCTATGTAGCCAACTTGCCAAAGAAACTCAGTGCAGCTGCTTACCTGAGCCTGCCCACTATCTCCTTGAGAGCATCCCATCAATTAATAAATCCTCACTTTACTTTCTTGACCTTTGTGTCTCGTCTCTGAATTCTTTTTGCAACAAGACAAGAACCTAACTGCCAACAACATCGCCATCTTACTCTGGAACCTTTTTCAGATACATTAAGCAATCAAGCTCGAAATTTTTTCTGCAAGAAAACGGTGCAAATATTTAAATTAAAATACTTTAGAGAATACCAGTCTCATTTAGGAATTTACATTTTATTTTTATTCTGTATAATATAATTTCACTTATATTGGTCCAAATTATGTGATGTTGGGACTAATCTAAACTAACAATAGCAACAACAAACTAGCACTGAATAAAATAGCCAGAAATCTTAAATAAAAGTTTATCTGCACTTAAAATCTCAGAATAGACAAATATCATTTAAAATTTAATTACCTTGTTCTTATATTTAGTATCATAAATTGTTTTGATATGTGTTAATTGTACATATTTTCATTTCATGTTAAGGCTAACTTGGTGAGGTTTAAAGTACACATTTGCTTTCACTGGTGCAGGTAATACTCCCATTTATAAATTACTTCTGGGATTATCTCTATTTCTCAGGGTCTTTACAGAGTTATTGTAACTCAGTCAGTCAGAAAAGCCAGTCAAGAATTAATATTTCTTTAGAGCGAGTCTTTATGATGATGCACAATGCTCAATTGCTAACCTAAAGAAACCCAGTGTAGTGGGAGCCTGAGTCAACGATTTATCGTCTGACCCAACTTCCATCATTATCTACAGCAGTGTTGCCAGGGAATACGGCACGCATGCTTTTCACATAGCCCAAAGTTCATCCATGTAATGGATACAGTTCAATGGTTTTCATATATTCAGAGTTGTGCAATTATCACCAAAATCTAAATTTAGGCCATTTCCCCAAACCCATTAGCAGTCATTTATTATTCCTCCCTACCCCTAGTCCCTGGCAACCCTTAATCCAATATCTTTTGATATAGATTTGCCTATTCTGGATGGTTTATATAAATAAAAGTACACAATACATGGTCTATAGTGACTGACTTCATTCACATAGCCTATGTTGTAGCATCTAATAGTACTTCATTCCTTTCTATGGCTAAATACTATTGTATTATCTGGATATTACACAGTTGGTATGTCCGTTCACCAGCTGATGGACATTAGCATTGTTTCCACTTTGGGGCTATTGAGAATAATATGACTGTGAACATTCATGTACAAGTTCTTGTGTGGACATATATTTTAATTTCTCTTTGCTATACATTTAGAAGTGGAATTGGCACCATACGGGGACTCTATGTTTAACATTTTAGGGATCTGCCATACTGTTTTCTGAAGTACCTAAATCATTTTATTTTCCCACCAGCAATGAATGAGGGATCTAATGTCTACACATTCTTGCCAACACTTGTTATTGTCTGTCTTTATTACAGCCATCCTCATTTGTGTGAGGAGGTATCACACTGTGCTGTGGTCTAATTAATATTTCCTTAATGATGATGTTAAGCATATTTTTCATGTGTATGTTGGTGATTTGTATATCTCCTTTGGAGAAATGTCTTCAAACCCTTTGTCGGTTTAATCCATTTTTTGTCTTTTTTTTTAAACTAATAGATTTGATGCTTAATGCAGATTTAAGTTTACACAAACACTGAACAGAAAGTACAGGGAGCTCCCATAAATTTGTTTTCCCACCTACTCACAGCTTCCTCTATTATTCACATCTTGCATTGGTGTGGTGCATTTGTTACAACTGATGCATTACTATTAACTAAAGCTCATTGTTTGCATTACGTTCACTCTGTGTTGTACAAACATATGGTTTTGCCAAATGCATAATGTCCTGTATATACTGATACAGTACCATACAGAATAGTTTTACTGCCTTAAAAATCCCCTGTGCTCCAATGTATGCATCCTTTTCCCATCTCTCAAACCCCTGGCAACCACTTATCTTTTTATTGTCTCTATTTATTTATTTATTTGCCTTTCCCAGAATGTTACATAGTTGGAATTACGTGGTGTGTAGCCTCTTTAGACTTACTTCTTTCACTTAGCAATATGCATTTAAGCTTTATCCATGTCCTTTTGTAGCTTGTCAGCTCATCTCTGTTTATTGATGAATGATATTTCATTGTATAGATGCACATATGTTTATCCATTCACCTATTGAAGGGCATCTTGGTTGCTTCCAAGTTTTGGCAATTATGAATAAAGCTGCTATAAAGATTCACGTGCAGATATTTGTGAATACCTAATTTTTTAATGCATTTGGTTAAATACTTAGGAGTTTGATTGCTGGATTGTATGGTAAGGCTATGCTTAGCTTTGTAATAAACTGCCAAACTGTCTTCCAAAGAGATTGTGCCGCACTGCATTCCTATCAGCAATAAGTGAGAATTCCTGTGCTCCAAATCCATGCCAGCACTTGGTGTTATCAGTGCTTTAGATTTTAGCCATTCTAAGAGGTGTGTAAGGGTATTTCATTGCTGTTTTAATTTGCAATTTCCTAATAACATATATTATTGGGCATCTTTTCGTATGTTTATTTGCCATACGTCTGTATGTGGTTTTTGATGCAGTATCTGCTCAAATCTTTTGCCAAATTTTTTACTGGGTTGTTAATTTTCTTATTGCTAAGTTTTAAGGGTTATTTTGGATATAAGTCCTTTATTAGATTTGTTTTTTGCAATATTTTTTCAGTCTATGTCCTATCTTTTCATCCTTGTTTTTTGAAGAGCAAATATTTTTAATTTTAGTGATGTCCAACTTACCAATTTTTTCTTTCATGAATTATGATTTTGGTGTTGTATCTAAAAACTCATTGCCAAACCCCAAACATCTATATCTTCTTCTATATTATCTTCTAGTTTTATAGTTTATACCTAGTTCTATTATTCATTGAATACATTTTGTAAATGGTATAATGTTAGTTCTAGACTCCTTTTTTGATTATGTGAGTGCCCAGTTTTTTCAGGACCATTTTTTTCCATTGGATTGCCTTTGTTCCTTTGTCAAATATAAGTTGACTATATGTGTGTGGCTCTATTTCTTATTTATTTATTTTTTATTATTGTATTATAAGAGTTATTTATACATCCTAGACACAGGTCTTTTAACAAACATAATTTGCAAATATTTTCTTCTAATCTGTATGCTGCATTTTCACTTTATTGTTGGTATCTTTTAAGTGACAAAAGTTTGCATTTTTGATGAAGTTCAATTTAGCCTTTTTTAACCTTTTTTAAAATCTCTTTTGTTTTTGGCATTGTATCTGAAAAAAAAAGTAATTGCTTTACTTAAGCTCAAAAAGATTTATTTCTGTTTATTTCTAAGAGCTTTATAGCTTTAGCTTGTAAAATCAAAATCCACAATCCATTTTGAGGCAATTTTTGTGTATGGTGTGTTGTAGGAGTCCACCTTATGTTGGAGAGCTTATGCTATTTTATTTCAAGGCATACTATAATGATACAGAATTAAACTGTGTCTCTTACTGATATAAGCCTAGACATAAAAGTCAATATAACAATAGACTCTAGAAATAAACACACATGTAAGTGGTCAATTGATTTGAGAAAGGTGCCAAAGAAATTCAATTTGAGAAGACTATGTTTTTCACATATTTTCTAAAACAACTGTGTATGTCCATAGAAAAAGAAATAAACTTCGTCCCTTACCTCATAAAATATAAAAAGTAAAGTCAGATTAGATCACAGACCTAAATAAAAACCTAAAACTATGAAATTCTAGAGGGAAACATAGTTTTAGAAAGAAATTATAGTCACTGTGAACTGGGTGGAAGCAAAGATTTCTCAGAACAACAACAACAACAACAAAAGCACACACTGAAAAAAAACAAGGCAATAAACTGGACTTCATTAAAAAATCCTCTTCAAAAGGCAACACTGAAAAGTGAAAATGGAATCCAAACAATGACAGAATATACTTATAGTACCTAATAACATAAAGGGCTTATTATCAAAATGTATGAAGATCACTTATAACATAATAATTAGAAGTAAAAAAATGGGCAATAAAATGCTCAAGATCTTTAGTCATCAGGAAAATGTAAAATAAAACACCATAATATATGTGATTGCACATCCACTGGAAACGCTAACATCAAAAAGAGTGACAATACCAAGTCTCTAAGAAGATATGAAGCAAATAGAAATATGCATTTCTGATGGAAATGCAAACTGGTATGGTTACTCTAAAAACTAATTTTCCAATATCTTGTTACATTGAAACACACTATTACGCTATTATACTTCCAAGTATTTTACCAATAAAAATAAAAATATATGACTGCACAGTAACTTGTACATGTTCATATAAATTTGTTCATAAGAGCCACAATATCCATCAACAGGTGAATAGATGAACCAATTGTGGTTTATATATTCAATGGAATACAACACAGCATTAAAAAAGAATACACTACTGATACATGTAACAAAACAGATGAATCTCAAACACTATTGTGCAGAGTGAACGAAGGGAGGAACAATAAAGTACATAAGATGTTTTTCTATTTATATTAAGTTCTATAAGAGGAAAAGAAAATCTGCAATCATAGAAATAAGATCAGCAGTCGCTTGATTGAGGAATGAGGTAGTGTTTACAAGGTTGTATGTTATTTGTTAAAATTCAGCTCCATCCACACACTACTTGATTGTGTTTTACTGTTAAGTAAATTATACCTAAATTAAGTATTTAGATTGTAATACACGCCAAAACAAAATAGAGTCAAACAGAAGAAAGGTAAAAACCTAACAAAAAGTAGGTCTTTGTCCAGCCTACTGGCAAACACTTGAAACATTTTAAGGTATATTTTCCCAGAAATATTATCTGCATATATATAAATTAATCAATGCATAATTGAGTTTATTTTTTACTATCAAAGGAATATTTTTATGTGTGAAAAGGTGCACTTATAGATGTTTGTTTTTACACAAAATTTAATAAAATTATAAAGTTAAAAAATCTCATTTCTTCCACTGTATAGAAATAGAGGTCAATGATAACATTGCATTAAATTTGGTTTCCTCACTATCTCCATTCCTTAGTTAATTCCAATGCTTTGAAGATAATAGCAGGTCAACACACAATCGTTAAATTAACATAGCATATCTGGGTCTCCTCAATCTCACTACCAATAGGATTGGGGAATATATTTTTGAAAAGGAGCATGTGAAATGTAATAATCAGAGCTAGAGAGGGAGTTGTGTTTTAAATTTGTGTAGCAATTCAGAATTTTAAAAAACATTTAGCTCTACCAAACTTTTTATAATCATAGCCACTTGATTTATAAGGATTATTTTCCCTTAAAAATGAGTAAGCAAAGTAAAGTATCATAATTTTCACTAGAGATTTATGTTATGCTGAAAAGTTGATCTATTCTTGGAAGATTAAACATAAACTAAACAATTTTGATAAATGCTTATTATGAACAGATTTCATTTTGCTCTCCCTTGAAATGATTTTTCAGCACTAAAGTTCCTTGTTATAGCCATATACATATTTAAACTGAAGGAAAGATTTAATGATGAATACACATTGAATAAAATTAGTTGTCTATTCAATGGCAAAAGTTTTGAAATCAATGAGAGAGCACATCACTCACATTTTATGAATGTGAGGAGTCTGAGCCATTTTAGCAAATGATTTGTTAGACTCTTTTGTTACGTGTCTCTAGAATTTCCTTCTTATTTTCCTTGTGTATTCATGTTTTTTAACAACAAATCACGCACATCCCTTAGGACTGATGTAAATTCATAATTTAAAATAACATTTATCTAGAACTGGCAAAGTAAATAAAATCTGATTAGATATCTGAGAACACTAATAAAATCTCAACTTTTTTTCTCTGTGATTTTTATTAGGCAAAACTGATAAAACCACATTTAATTCCTTAAAAAAAAAAAACTAGTGAGTTTTATAGAGGGGTAATTCAAGATGTGGATTCAAGAAATAACTTTATAGGGTCACAGAATGGATTATTCATAGAGCCAGAAATAGGTTAAGTATTTCTGGTCTATCAAAATTATACAAATAACATACTAACAATTTGCTTTCAATATTGTATTGTCTCTTTTAGTATTAATTTACAGTTGGAATTTTGAAAGCATCAAGGCATTAAGTAAAATTGAGTTACAAAAAAAGCAAGTTCACTTTATATGAGAAGTGTCTAAATTAGGCAGTCACTGTCGGACATCTTCAGTCATTATTTTGGAGTGTATTATTGGCTGTATTTGGAAACAACTTGAACTTACTGTGTTTAGGACAGAAGTAACTGTTAAAAGAACAAAGAATGGAAACTATCAGGAGACATTCAGAAATCATGAAGAAAAAGAAGGCTGTAGAGCACAGTATATGAAGAATTAATCACTGAGTAGACTACTAGAATAGAGTTCAGCCCTCCAACAGAACAAGACACAGCCCATAAATCTCAAAATGAAACTCAGTGGGTGCAGCTTACAATGTTCTGCATTCCATATCCACCCAGATGTTTATTTTTTGCATCAAAGGATTGAGATATAAAATGGAAATTTGTATTTTTATCTAAAATATGTTCATCATACAATTTTCAGAATGACTGAACTATTTTACAGTATGAAATTAAATTAAGGCTGCATTTTATATTCAGTTTTCAGTAAAGTTTCCTTTTAATCTAATCTGCAATAGATTCTATACTCACTTTCTAATTAATGATAAAGTCCAAGCTTCCACATTACTATATAATAGATCTGTTACACTACAGTATTGCATATCTGTTACACGACAGTAAAAGACGGTCCATATGGGGGAATCACTTCTTACAGTTTCCATTAGCATACTCAACCACAATTATTGTATTCTTGTATTTTAAATATTTTAATGTTTTATCACACACAAGCACTCCTTTCTGAATATAGCAAAAATTATTCAATTAAAAATTCTAAAAAAACTGAGCATGACAATTAATGATAAATTTACCATCTGAAAGGATCCATTTTAAGATTAGGGTCAACCAATAAAAAATAGTGATGACTGAACAAATATCCACTCAAAATGATTCCTGCTCTTGCTTCATGTTACAATTCAGAGAAAAACACATTAATTTTATGAATGTAGGCTTTTGCCCTAAATAATAGCACAATGACAACTAAACCTGTTCTTTTCAACAATGACTATTTTATCATCAAAATTATTGGAAACAGACTTTTGACTTTCTTAGAAATGAGTCCACACACCAGAAAACATAAATTAATGATCCTCAAGCAGAAAGCCCTGAGGATGCTGTACTGCTCTGTTGGCCCTTCACGGGCATGACATCTAATGGTCTCCTGCTATCTATTGTTTGCACCTTGAAAAAATAGGATTATTTATGCCAGCCTTGCAAATAAGCACACAACAATTTATCAGGACAAAATTGTTGTGTCAGCCTGTCTTATGCTATAGTTTTGCCAGTTAATGAACAATAACTTACTTTACCTCAGTAGCCTAACATAAATCACTGCCTGTTCTCAACAAATGTCAGTAGCAGTACCATCCAAGTTGACAGCAGTAGTGTCTAAGCAAGATAGAATAATATTAGCATTGATTTGCTGTGTTTTAATGTTATAGGCATTATACCTAAAGTTCTGTGTCATTTTGGTCTATATAATATAAAAGAACCCTTATCTGCAGTTAAATCTAGCATACTGATGCTGCACATTTTTTGCCTCATCCTCAAAACTCCACGCAAAAAAATGGTAATACAAAATAAAGGGTTTAGATCAATAAGAGATCAATAAAGAGAAGAGATACTAGCATTCTGGAAATTACACAGAGAACGGAAAATTTATAATAGCTTAGCAAACCGCAGAAAGATAAACTGAAACAGCTCTGGACAATTGGGGCAGGGGTAGGGATACAACATAAAACAGGCTTATTCTGGAAATTTGTATCCAGAAAGGTTCTAATGCCCACTTCTGAAGACAGGGTACAGAGGTCATAGTTTGAAGGGTGTTAGACTCCTTTATTCCTTCCTTCACCATGACTGATTACTTTCTAGAGATGTGGAACCACACATACAGCTTTCGATTTGAGCTATGATCAGGGCTGACATTGGAGGTGACTTGAAAGACAAAGAAGAGTGGAGTTACACACTTATCTTCATGATAAACATGAAAACTCTCACACTCCACATTTCTCATTAAATCCTTTTTTTCTTAACAGTGACTTTCATTTGGGTATTTTCTTACTTGCAGCTGATACCAAGCAGGACCCTGTGGGGTCCCCCTAGGTATGAATGTTTCCATGTCCCGTTTCTTGTTTGTAGGGAGTAGGCTTCTTCCAGGCTCCTAGACCTCCCCTGAGTTCCAAAGGGAAGATTCAATGGTTGCTAATTTGGGAAGGGAAGGAATGCAGGAACAAGGGAGGAACAGTTAAGAAACAATAGTGCAGCTCTGAGGCAGGGTGCTGGTTCCTCTTCAAGGAATATACATAACAATATATTTAAGTTCTTCTGCAGGAACTAAAGGCTCCCCAACCCCTGCCTCTTATTTATGGCTGAGCAGTATGTTCAGAGCCTTTTTTTGGGGGGGCTGCTGGGTCCACCAGATTGCCAACATTCTGACTAAAAGCAATTTTCCTTTTTGTTACTAAGGCTGTTGCCCCTAGGATCAGAGCCCTGCCTCTTCCTCGAATAGAAAACAATTACTCTTATCTAAGTTCAAGTTAGTGCTTGAAAATCTGCTTCAACATAAATAAAGTACTTTGTCCCATTAGGGAGTGAGAAATTTGATAAAGGTACCAAGGCATAATTTAATTCATACTGCTATTCCACTAAAGTGTATTATTAGACCTAGGAGTGAGAAGGAGCAACTGTGTTCCTCCATGACCTTCTGCTCAAAGCTGCCTGCTACTGATAAAGTAGGAATGTCTGGATCTGGATATGTTAATGACCCTGGGTTCATTAAGACAAACAATAGAACATTTCTTCCTTTGGCCATTTCTCACTTTTTTTGTTGGTATCTATCCTAATCAAGTTACATAATTAAATGCTAATACTAGTGATCTGTGTAAACAATAACCACCCTTTCTGTCCATTTATTTGTGTAACAACTATAAATATGCATTTCATTAAACATTACATACTCTTTTACTTTACTATACTTAGGTGATTATGACACTCATCCTTTTTGTGTATGTTCATACCATGTAATTTGCTCCTGTGCTTAAAAAATAAAAGAATGTTTGTTTCATGACATAATGCTTGTGTTAATAGCAGGAATTTTCAAACTGCATCCAGTCCTAGAGTTCTGCAGAGAAAGCCAAAGGGCTTTCTAAGGGGCTGGTGTGGGTATGTGTTTATGTCTACGTTTAAATTATGTCTATGTATAATTGTAAGCAGACAGGGTAGGGGGTCCCCAGAGAAAGAACCAGGCATGTTTTTCTTGACATAAGAGAAGCCATTTTTGGCCTGAAACATTCTGTGATCTAAGCCTGGCCACTGTGAATGAAAATACTGCAACTGTATCAGTAAACAATGCTGAAACCAAGTCATCAGCAGCCACTGCCACCCCCCAGTGAGGACAGGCCTGCAGCCCAGCCTCTGCAGCACTCACAATGGTGCACCCTGAGGGGACTCAGAATAAGAAAGGACAGGATACTGGTCCTAGATAGCTAGGTGCTTGTCAAAGGAATGAATTCAATGAGCCCAAATGTTTGCTTCCTCCCATACATAGAAAAGCACTAAATTCTTTAACTTGAGATACCTGGTTTTCTTTAGATAACAAGCAATCTTTTATTGTTCCAACTACCTGGTCTTTGTTGTAAAGCTCCTATATATCCTAGCTCCTCCCCTTCCTCTTCCAGAGCAGTCCCTCAGAGCAATCTGAGGGGCTGTCATCCCGGCCGGAGTCCTCCTTACAAATAAAACATAACTCAAGTTTTAGGTTGCGCATTTATTTCAGTCGACACCACAATGCTTGCCTTTGTACAGGTTTCAGTAATTAATGATCCTAAGAGAACAATGTGACTATTATCAGGCAAGAGAAGTAACAAAAGCAAAGATAAAAATCAGTTGTAAAGACTCTCAGTTCTGTTTCTACAGTAAAGATTAGCCTGAAAGCTCAACCACCAGAGCTACTGGAACCTAAGGGATGATGTTGCTGACCTTTTCTGACCCTTTTAACTTCAATCAACTAAAACCTGGATTCTGTAGACTGCCCAAGCCCCTTCATGAATATGCATGTACCCTTAGCTTAAAACTTCCCCAATGTTGCTGTTATGGGAGACACTGCTTTGGGAAAGATTATAGGTGTCCCTGGTGTTCTCTTTACTTGCTGCAAGTAATAAATCCTTCCTTTTCTCGATCTTTGATCTTTGGTGTGGTTGTGTCTTTTGGTTTGATATCCACCAAGAAACGAACCCAGTTTTCAGTATCATGATTGTACATGCATGTATGAATGAATGTGTGTGCACATGTGTGTGAATGAGTGTGCCTGTGAATGTGTATGCATGTGTATGTGGTGTAGGGGATTATTCAAAGGACTCCAGCTCTTACTTTGCCCACAGGAACTATAATTACATTTATTTTGACTTTTAAGCTTCTTATAAGTATGTATTTAGGAAAACAATATTAAAGAGAGATTAAAATGTAAAAGAAGCTCAGCAAACAGCTAAAAATCATTTAAACCTACTTGTCTAAAATAATTGGGGACATATGTACATTAAATCCACATATAATCTCTCAATTTAATTTTACCAAATATATTCACCCTTTCTACCCTACTAAATATTTTTCTCCTAAGTCAGATAGCTTTCCACAAATAGCCATGTTTTCATTCAGATTTCTTTCTCTTTTATTTTTTCTTTTCCCTAGATCACCTTCTGGAAGAATTATAAGCAGCAGAAAAATTGGCAAAATACAAGGATCAGAAAGAAAAAAGAAATGGAACAGGGCTAGATAATCCATAAACTGCACAATAAGCTTTAGAATAACTGAATTGATTCTAGTTCAAAAATGGTTTGGCCTAAAATATTCTTCCCTGTCTGCAGTCTGTGTATTTGCATATGCTTTCATAGAAATCAAGGCCAAATCACTTGGCAGAAATATCTTTACTATATTTGTCATTTTTTCTAGTGACTCTGAGGCTTTTGCTAAATTCATAGAATTTTAAAATAATTTATGTACTTCCTGGAGATTCCTGGAGAGTAGGAAACACTAGTGGAAATACAGCTATGCATATAGAAATATCAATGACTACAGGAAATACACAGTTTGAATTCAAGTTTTTAGACAAGAGGCAACATGGAAAAACTAAATTGCCTTAATCTTTCCTATTTTCAGAAATTAAGTTTTAAAATGATAATGTGACACTCTGACAAGTAATATGTACATCACATTGTGTTTTCAATTTTAGACTGCACTCCATTTTATAAGGTGTCAAACTTAGCATTATTAGTACCTCCCAACCCCACAACGACTCTTCTTCCCTTCAAAGTGCAGGGTCCTGCTTTCTCTATTGGAAAATCTTACTCAGTCTGTTTTATTATGACTCATGCCTGTACAACACATTGTCTGGCATTTATGAGATGCAAATTCTAGGTATTTATTTAGTTGGAATTTGGATGTACCATACACTCAAAACTTGTACAGACTGGTAAAAACTTGTACAGATGCCTTCTCTAATGGCACTGGTGTTCCTCAAGGCTCGGCCACAGGCCATCTTCTATTCTCCTGTTATGTCTTTTTATCAATGATTGAGTCCATTTTCTATAGCTTTAAAAAAATTCTGTAACTCGACAAATTAATTCCTTAATTATTATCACCAGGCAAACAGCTCTTTTAAATTCCAGGTTTATATATACACTTGCTTTTTTGACATCTTCACTTGAATGTCGCATTTTTTTTATGTTCCCAAACTGAACTCTTATTTTCCAATAACTGATATATATTTTTTTAGTATTACCTATAATGGAGTATGACATGGCTTAAATTAAAACTTTTTTTTTCTTTCCCTCACAGTTATGGAGGTTCAAAGTCCAAGATCAAGGCACCAGTGCATTTGTGTCTGGTGAGAGCTCGCTTCCTGGTTTGCAGAGGGCCATCTTCTCCTCACATCCTTACATGGCAGAAAGGAGAGAAGAAGCAAGCTGGCTCTCTGTCTCTTATAAGGGCAGTAATCTCATCATGGAGCTCCACTCTCCTGACCTAATTACCTCCCAAAGGCCCCACTTCCAAATACCATCCAATGGTGGTTATGATTTCAATACATTATTTGAGGGAGGGGGGACACAAACATGTAGTCCATAATATAAACTCAGATTCTGTCTATTTAAAATTTCTCCTGATGTCTTCTTATGCCATCCTCCTATAAGTCACCATCATGTCTCACTTAGAATAATTACAAATATAAATCTGAATTCAGAAATGCCTTGATAAAATTTCTTGATGCTTCCAGTTGCTCCTTAGATGAAATTCAAAATTATTACTAAGATATACAGAGCCCACATAATCAACCCTAACTTCTATTTCAGTCACTGTCCTTCTTCCTGCTGTATCTCTGCCACACACACCTGCATTTTTCTCTGCCTCTCCAACACACCTTTCTTTCTTTCCACTCTCAGAAACTTCATTTGTGCTGTTCTGTCTTCCCAATGCCATGCTTCCTTCTCCACATCTAACCACATCTTATTTTGCCTGGCTTGTGTAGGACAGGAGAGAGAAAGCTAAATAGAATTTATACCTATTAATGGGCATGTCTCTTCTCAGGCTATTATTGTAGGGGATTGATTTGAAATAATTAAGGGGTAAGTTGGATTTGGATTTTGTTGTTGCTATGTTAATTTTGGTATTTCTTAGAACTTTAAAAAATATGTACACTATTCTATAAGATATGAAGTAAACATTAATTTTATAAATGAGGAAATGCACGATCAAAAGGACAAGAAGTGTTCAAGTTAACACAAATTATGATAAAGCATCTTAAAAAGCCAGGTGTACTTCAAAGCTGTTGCTCTTAATGGCTGCCTACAGCCTTCAGAGTTTTAGAGCTCATGAGCACCTAAGATAGGATAGAAGTTCCTGCTAGGTAAGAAATTACAGGAGAGCTTCTAGCTGATCTGAACAAGTGTAAGTCACATGGCTCAAACTTATTACCTATGAGCACAGTAGGAAAATGTGCATTTACTGAATGAACTTTGGTCATCTTTAAATGATCATATAGAAGAGGAAGGTCCTTAAAGTCTAGAAAATGTAAAATATTCAGTTTTCTCCAAGGGAGATAGATGAATATAACAAACCATAGACTGATGACACTGACATTAATAATAATACTAGTGTAAGTTTTGAATTATTCGTTTGCTGTCCAAGAGAAAGGCTGGGTCAATGAACAACATGTCATGTCTATTTTGTAATCTTTCATTTTCGGTCATTTCAGGATGGACCTCCACCCCAAATTTGGTTTTGATGTTGAGACCAATGCTCACACATGCACACATTTGAAAAGGTTATGAAAAGGTTTGTTACTCACATGGAGGCTTTCTGGGGAGAATGGGGCAGCTCTTAAACAGGTCCAAAAATAGCTGGAGAGAGAAAGAAAATGTTATTGGCTAGGGGTCTCTTACAGTGGTTGGGGGTGGGGCTGGAGTAAGGGATATCACATGTGGCTTGAACTTGAACTTCTCACTGGTGCTAAGGGAAAGAGCACTCAGGCTTTCTCACATGCCTGTCCAGATGTGGGGCAGAGAAAAAGAGGAAGGAGTGATGCTTAAAAGCTGTCATTAGTGGAACATAAAATGGAGCCACATCCTTTATTTAAATGATGAAACTACTAATAGATAGGTAATATCCTATCAACCCAGGATATATTTTAATATCCTAACTTTCAATGTCCTGGGACCTGCAGGTAATCTGAGTTCAAGCCTATATTCACAATGCGCCAGTATTTGGTTACAGATTGTCAAAGAAGATGTTTTAATTTTTCTCCCCAGGTCCCAGTAAATTTTCTTTATCATCTTTTGATCCTAGGCCTTTTAGAAAAATGTATGTTTATTATTTAGAAAAATTTTCTGGTTTGAATTAGTTCGTAGGACATCTATTTTATAATAATATTAGAAATGAGCATTGATGTCTGTTCCATTTCATTTCCTATTTAGACAGGTAAAGCTAATTTTTAACATAGCACTTAATATTTATTTTGCATATAAGAAGAAAAATGTTGGAGACACTGCAATAGAAACAGCGTTTGGATATCTCAAATCAAAGTACTAATAAATTGTGCATCTCCATCTGGATATTTATGATATATTTACTTTCCTTTATAGTTTACACAATTTGCAAGGTAATTTTTGATTTATGAGGATTGATAAGATGCAATGTACAATAGAAGGGTAAATGCAAATATTTTCTAAGTCACATTATTTTTTAAGATGCTTACAAATTTAGGGTATATGTACATAGATGATGAAAATTAGTAGTATTTTATTATCTTTTTATCTATTAATTTATTGAAGAAGTATATTGGGGTCACCCACATGTATGAGGAAGTGTTTTAAGTCCTGGGTGTATGGTGGTGAGAAAGTTATACAACCTAGAGATCTCATAGAATGAATAAAATTTTTATGTACGGTTGGATTTTGTTTATAAAAATCAGTATTTTGTATGCTTATTTACATTCTTAGAAAACTTCTTAAATGATACTTTTTTAGAAAACCAAATATAATTAAAATGAGAAATATTAATTAGTTTCTATTTAGATGATAAAGAAAATGTTTTAAAATAGTTACTAAGACCTTTCCATCATCAATGTTGAATAAGCATTTTAATTACTGAGGAAATTTTAATCATATAGTTATTAAAAATATCTTTCTGAAAAATTTTCTTAACTAGTAATTCATAAAACACATCATAGAATACATTATTCTTTGCATTTTTTCAATAGAAGTTTCATTTAAAATTTGCTGTCCTACACTTATTAATACATCAATATTTAATCATGTCGAGGATAACCTGGTACCATTGATAAGATCAGTCCTGCTTACTGATACAAAACCAACTTGGAATACATACAGCAGGAATCTGAAAACCATCAACTAAATGAAATCCCTCAAATGCTTGATGTATATTTTCTTGCTTTTCACCAGAAAAGGTTGATGTGTAAAGTTTTAACTACCTTATACCTTCACAAGTGCTCATGCTTTGGGGATCCACAAACAACAACAACAAATAGTTGATTTAATTATGAATTAAATCCTACCACTTTTTAACTAAAGGTTCAACTCCAGGCAGTTAAAAATGGCTTAATTAAGTAATTTTATTCTATTGCAGCCATCCCATAAATAATTTCATGGTTTCCAAGGGTATAAATTAAAAAGATGATTATAGGAAATAGCTTTTCAGCATTTTTAAGATGCAGTAAATTATTGGAGAACTTGTAGAGGCAGTATCATAACTGTTTCACCGAAGCAATACAATCATACTAATTTGAACACTTTCAGAAATGCAAGTTAATTTTAAATTTTGCTTTAAATGGCAACTTTATGCCTACTGACATTCATCTTTTGCTATTTCAGAGTGGAACTGGAGCTTTTCTGGACATATCACTATTGAGGCTTAATTAAAGAATATCTACAGTTTTATACCTTCCCTAGACACCTGATATATTTGCTTTTCTTTGAGTAACTAAGTCAGATTTTGGTTTCTTTTACTTTTTATATATTCTTTTGTTCTCTTTTGAAACGTTATTGTCCATGTTTTACATTTCATGAGAGCCACAGGACTATTATATCTAATTCTCCTTAAGAGAATAATGTACAGCTGTTTAATTCACAATATAGAGAATGAGGCTGTGTAAGGTGAACAGAATAATCAAAATTATCTTAAATCTTTCGTATATCATATATTTAAATTTAATTACAGGCAATTTAGTTATCCAAAGCAGAATCATGTTGTGACTCGTATGTAACAATAAAACGTATTTTAGTGCTTTACAGAATATATACTGAAAAATCTGAGTAATTTCAGTAAAGTAGATAAAACACACACACAAATAGAATTTACCTTGACATGACTATGAGGTGAGGTGAATGTCAGCTAAAGTTTCTAAACTTGAGCAATTACTGCCAATATCCTCAGAGTAATACCAATCAGAGTCTTTCACTGTAATACAAAGTATGCAGCCCCCTCCTAAAATCCTAGTCATGTGTATTTCTCTTAATTTTAAGTCCACCATTTTTTTTATACATCTGTATTTGCTAGCATGCTGACTTAAGGAAGCAGAGAAAACACATTTTCAATATGCAGCTTCCAAAAGAGATTGATTGGTACCATGCTGTTAAAACTACCAACTCTATTCTAAAAAGCTTTCTGTGTCTTCTTCTATCTTTAAGGTTACAAAATTAATCTTTACATAAGATTTTTAGAGGAAATAAGTCACATAAAGGCACAGGGAATTTGTAGTTCTAAGGCAGGGCTGATCTCTTCCTATGTCAGCTATCAACTACTGGAATGGTTTCCTATTAGGTGATGAAAAGCTCTTGCCTCCAGTCCCTAAGAGTCACTTGCGCTATATGCTCACTGTGACTTCTTTCTAGAGATTCTGAGGACCTCATCTAATCCAGGGGAATTTCAGGGCACACCTCAAGGTATCCAGGACCCTGCCCTGGTATCTGGTCTGATTGGTTGGTGTTTTCTCCATACATCTGTTAAATATGTTAAATACACATCCCTGGTGTAGGAGATACAGTCCTACTAGAAGACAAATTCTACATCACCGATGTTTATATGATCTATTATCTGTGTACTATGCCTTAAAATATGACAATGGGAGTAAACCAAAAGTTTATAAATAAACCCAGAAGTTCATTATTTGCAGATTCAGATGCTGTCTGTATAGTGAAATATATGAGGTGAAGTATTAAAAAGGCTGAACAAAATGTCTGGGTCAGAGCCAGTCAAAGATGCTTGTTCGCTTCCATCTTTCCCAGTGCAGTCTTGGGTTCACAGGGCAAACAAAGTGGTGTGAAGTGCTTAGGGAGTTACTTAGCCTAACTATTTCCAAAAGCCTAAACCACAGACTGGAAAAAAAAATTTGATATCCATCACCTTGACACAGGGACTTCTTCTACCTCCTTTCCTGGACAATCTACCCTATAAACTGTCACTCCAAATTTCTTAAAACCCAGGTCAAGAAATAATGATCATTACATGCAAGTTTTTAGTCACCTCTCCCAGACAGCCAAAGCAAAACCTGAAAGTCGGGAAACAATGATATTAGGCAGAATGAAATGGAATGAGTACTGTGGTAGGATTCTGACCCCTCCAACTGCTACATTTGAGCCTCTGAAAATAACTTCCCTGATAAAATGTGAATGCTAATACTAGTTCAAAGAATTGAAGACTGAATATGGTAAAATAGATGTCACATAACCATTTAGTGCTTGGCATGTTTTAAGAACTCAAAAGGTAATATTATTGTTATTATATATGCTGCCCTTGATTACAAACAATGTTAGTTTCCTTTCCTTTGGATGACTGCCATATTTTTATCCATCTGTTATTAATGATTTCCAAAATGTCAAAGGCAGAAAAGCATCAAGAAAAGAGAAAATGGAAAGAAGAACCTGTTAAAGAGTAAAGGGGCTATTTATCTATTCATTTCAGACGGAGATAGTATTCATATGAATTATCAGCTAAAGCATAACTTCCTATCTTTTTGCATCAGTATTTCCATAAGCGAGTTGAATCAGTGATCTCTCCTTGACTCTTTCTCCTTCCTTTTGGTGCTTCTTCCCACATTATCACCAAGAAATACTCAAAATATTACTTAGGATATTCTTTATTCTTAGAAATGTTTGGCAAAAATATATATTTAGCCCTAAAAACACATGCCTATTATGTACCAAGTATTGGCTCAGCTGGGTATTTTTTTTTCTTTGCCTATTTTGAGTCTGCATCTCAAAAATGTTAGGTTCTGGGGGAAAAAATGCCCCTGAAAACTGAAGAATTTCCACTGATCCAACAGCTGAATTCTCTTAGGTCTGACAGTCACCCTGCTTTCCACCAGGCCAACTAAAACCACTTATTTCTGATTGGAAGTATTTCACACGACCAATACTGTTTCACGTACAACTGACTTTTACTGATAGAAATTAAGATTTTGTAGGCTTATTTTCATCCTGAGTAAACTTCCTAAATGACACATTTTTTAGAATACCATCTATATTAGTGTTCCATGTACACTGAAAGAATATGGATTCTATTTTGGTAAGTGCCTTTCAAAATATATTTTAAAATATTTTTTGAGTTACTTTTTCTAAGAATTCTTAATAGCAATGTTTCTTCAGTTCTATTTATCATTTTTAGAGCATTATAAAATATATCCTTTTTAATTGGGGTCTAATGAGTATCAAACTTACTAGATTCAATTAATTATCCTACATTGCAAAGCTAAAACATAGGTTACTGCAATTCATTATTAAACGGTCTAGTTTGAAAGTTATTATTAATTTATGTTTTTCATTTATGTTCTTAACTGTGGTTTGTCTTTTAACGATTTTGCTTTTGTGTTCTAATATTTAAGTGTAAAGGCTATGCTACCTTCAAAACCTGAGTTGATTATATCTTCTATGCTTCAGAATAGCTTATATGAAATGAGAGTTAGCTATTTAATAAAAGCTCCAAATAACTCTTCCATGATATTTGGTTCCAGAAACTTTGTGGATATATTTCCTTGCTAAATGAAAAATATTCACCAAGGTTGTTGGTCTAGTCAGGATTTTAATATGTAATAACTAAATTGTGTTCATTCATATATTTTATATAATCTACTTCAAATGGTAATCAGATTTGTTGTGCAATTATAGCTTTATTCCTTATTTCTTAACCTACTTAGCACTTAAAAATCCAATTATGTTCATTTCCTGTTTCTAGTTCTTTTTTTAATTAAAACTTCCAGGACTAATGATATTTACTTATTATTTGTCTCAAAGAACTATCTTTAAACTTTTCATCAGTTCTGAGCTTTCTTGGTTTTTGTTCACTGATCTTTGCCTTTATCTTTTCCTTATGTTAGCTTTGTTTTCTTTTTCCAACTGTATAAATTGAATGCTTACATCAATAATTTTGTTTTTATTAACTTAATGGCACATACCTATGGTAGGATTTTAACTTACAGATATTTTAGAGGTATAGCCAATTTTTAGTATACAGGATTTAGAAATAGATATTTGTTATAGTGTTTGCCTATCTATCATCAAAGGGAAGTCGGCCTGCCATCTAAGTAACCATATTCCCCCGCTATCCATAGTTAATTCTCCAAGGAGTAACCACTGAATCCAAGTGAGACAATCCTTACAGTGGACAAAAGAACTGGACCGGTTTCACATATATATGTGAATTATTGTATCATTTTTTTAATTGGTGGGGGGGGGATTAGGTTTTATTTTATTTTTAGAGGATGTACTGGGGATTGAACCCAGGACTTCAAGCATGCTAAGCATGCATTCTACCACTTGAGATTTACCCTTCCCCCCTTAAGAAAATTTTTTATTGAAGTACAATTGATTTACAAAGCTGTGTTAGTTTCAGTTTACAGCAAAGTGATTCAGTTACACACACACATATATACATGTAGGTATGTACACATGTACATTCTCTCACTCTTGCTCTCTATTTCTCTCTTCTCCTCCAACCATGGGAGGATACAGTGAGAAGACAGCCATCTACAAACCGGAAAGAGCTCTTTCCAGACACCGTATCTGCTGACTTCCTGATCTTGGACTTACCAGCTTCCAGAACTGTGAGAAGTAAGTTTCTAACAATCTGTGGTAAGTTGTTTTAGCAGCCTTAACTAAGACACTTAGTTTTCTTACAACAGTGAACTTTTTTTCTTGTTCATGTTATGTAAGAGCTATTGTTTGGCTGTGGCTGTGCTGAGTTGTTATAGCTCAACTGTACTTATCAAGGCTCATTTCCATATGTCTTCTCAATCTGGGACCCAGGCTAAAGGAGTAGGCACCATCATGCTTTTCACATGGTGAAGAAGAATAATAAAAAAGACAAACTAGGCAAGTACATGTAAAACTTCCGCTTGGATGACGCATGCATCAGGTCATTTTTTACTGGCTAAAGGAAGTCACACGACCAAACCAAGGCCAATGGTGAGTATACTCCCGTTACAGGAAAGCATGGCATGGGCAGAGAGAGAACAATAATCATGAGTAAATACAACCAACCACAACTGTCTAGCATAAAACTCTTCTGCCAGAACTTCCTCTTTTTTTTTGTCTTTGCTAAAGTACATCAGACACTTCCATTTTTAAGGAGTGTGTACATAAGTAATATATTTTTTCACCTTTTTGTCTTTGTGCTTTTAGAATGTCTTTTGGTTATTTTTCCCTTAAGTAGGTCTGACCCTTTTGGCACACTAAAATTTTCCCCTTAAAACTTACTTGATAACTCATCAGATCCAGAGAAAATAAAAGTAAATGGAAAAGGGAAAAAAATTAGGAATTATTTATATTTAATAGAGAAAAAATGAAATTTCCTTAAAATACTAAATAAAGGCAGAGTGAAAACTGGTAGAACAGGTAAAGGATTTCAGTAATGTTTAAAAATGTTAACATAGTTAAATGATGCTGAGAGATCAAATAGGATAATGAGTGGAAAGAATCCATTAAAGTTAGTAAGAAGGATGTCATTACTTTCTTGATAAGAGCACTTTCAAGAGAGTGATAGGGAAGATTTTATTCTATAATGAGAAGAGAAGGAGCATAAACAAGTGCAGACAATCTTAACTCACTACTGTTTTCCAGGAACAAAGCACTTATAAGTCTAATATTCTTACAAAGCTCAATCTTCAAAGCAATACTCTTACATACTCTTATTTTACAGAAGAAGAAAAGGAGATTCCAAAAAAGCTGCTTCTTTATTCAATGACACACATCTTAGCTTGGATTCAAATTCAACTATAACTAATTCCAAGGTCAATCTTTTCCTTAAACTTTCCTTCTTGCCCTTACTTACAAAAGAAATCTGATTCCTCATTTAGACATAAACTGATTGTGATTAGATGGCATTATCTACATCCTTCCAAATGTAGATCAACTGTAGTTCCCATATTTAAATTTAACTGTCAAGAATAGTATTTTTGAATATTCCAATATACCTTTGCAATTATTTATTTAGGCATTTGTTTATTGCAAATGTTTAGATCATTGTGAAGTGCAGAAGGACATTAACATGTTGATGCCTTAGACTATATTGTTTTTCTTACACTTGTACTGCCTTCTAATGGCTGGTTGCATCTTTTGAAAATTAGATGGGGAAATTAACAGTTATTTGTGTCAAACTTTCTAAAATGCAATTGCTCTTGGGCATTGCAAATATTAATTATTTTACATAAAGTTATTGTTTGTTGAGCATTGCTGCATAAGTCTTTTTGAATTTGTTATTTTATAAAAAAATTTCTGATAAAGTAGAATATATATAAATAAAATATGAATAAAGAATAAATATGAATATGAATAAATAAAATTAATAAAGAATAAAACAAAATATATATTTGGCCATGTTTGATAAAAGATTTTCTTAAGAATTAAATGTACCTACATGCTTAATAAAGCAGAGACTATAGACAAATCAATTCCATTCTGGGAAAAACATATTTTCTGGCACCCACACCTTTATTCTATTTTAATTCCAATAAGAAAACTTCTTGTGGCAACTTACATGGATCCACTATTACATTAAACCATTGAGTAATGGTTATCTGATATTCCTTTATTTAAGTTATGTAGTAATTTTTAAATATTCACTACATTATTTTGTCATTTTTGAAGAATTTTAATTAAATCATGTCTATTTTACATTAATCAATCCCTAGTACTGTGAAGTAAAAATTTTAAATAATACCTTGAAAATATATTGCCTATGACGACCTAAATAGAAACTACATTCATTTACCAATCAAATCATTCTAATTTTATTATGGCATTTATTTTTGAAAACAGTAAAGTAGCAAATAGAGTTTCTAAGAAGTAAACAGTATGATTTTTTTTCTGGAAGATAAAAATGATTCAAATTATTATTGTGAAGCTGTAAATAATGTTTAATAATACAAATAACAGAATGAAATAATATCCACATTACAGTTATACTACCGTAGACTTTTTGGCTAGTATGGACAAAGTTTTAATCAGTGAAACCATCCACCTGTAAATAACTTGAAAATCTGAGACTTGTCAAATATCACTTAAATCAGACAGAAGAAATAGTAATGACAGTGACATTTTAGTCTATTTTAACAGTCAACAGAAAAATTATGTAATAAACTGCCACATTAGGAGGTTGGTTTGGGATGATTTTTAAGTAATTAATATTTATTCACTAATACTATCAAATAAACCATAATCATAAAATTTCAAATGTAAGAGATAGATAACTTATTACTGCATTCAATATCACATTATTAGTGTCACCTAAAGTGCATAAATATTTCTCTAAAAGTGATTTTTAATGTAACTATAATTAATATGGTTGAAATTATCAACACATTGGTGTCAGAAATATGATAATATGTTTAACTTGTACATACAATAAATCAAGCTATTTAGAATCAGGTAGCCTGATCCATGCCATATAACTCATTTTTCCTGGCCAAAGAACTGGTGGCAGAATCATTTCTTATCAATACTTGTCCAGCCCCTCCAACTGTGGGACTACTATCCCAGTTAGATTTAAACTTTCGAAAAATTTGAAATAGCCTCACCCTTCAGCCATTGGGATGTATGTCTGAAGACACATTGAGATTCATAGGCCAGAGATTGTGACTTTTTGTGGGGGAAGTTGCCCTCAGTCTCTTCAATGACTTTTGAAATTCATAGATTGAAGAAATCTGGCTGCCATCTGTCTTGCCTTTTGGAATGCTGTATTCTGCTAATCATAAGGATGATTTAATATACACAGTTTGACAGTACATTTTTGCAAAATTTTGTATCATTAAATAGTTTATCTTTAAACATTAAATTTCTCAAAAAAATTAGGGTTTAATTTGGCTTCAATTAAGAGTATAAATTGAAAAGAAGTACATTTGAAAAGTTTTCACAGTTTTATGGTTTTCTTTATGCATTTCTCTCTTCACTCTTACTCACCCTATCTTCCCAGATAATTTATATTGCAGTTGTTTTAGTGAATGATGTTACCATTTTGCTTATTAAAGATTACCAAGAAAACTGTTGAATTTTTAAGGCTAATATGGTCACCTTTCTAAACCATTTGCTTCTAACAGTTTTGAAATTAACTTAAAAAGATACATGTACCACAATGTTCATAGCAGCCAAGACATGGAAACAACTTAAACGTCCATCGACAGATGACTAGACAAGGAGTTTTGGAATATTTATACAATGAAAGCTACTCAGTCATAAAAATGAATAAAATAATGCCACTTGCAGCAAGATGGATGGACCTGAAGAATGTCATTCTAAGTGAAGTAAGCCAGAAAGAGAAAGAAAAATACCACATGATATCATTTTTATGTGGAATCTGAAAAAAGAGAGAGAGACAAACGAACTTATTTACAAAACACAAACAGACTCACAGACATAGAAAACAAGCTTATAGTTACCGGCAGGGAAGGGATAAATAGGGAGTTGGAGATTTGCAGATACTAACTACTATATATAATATAGAAAACAGGGAACTATATTCAATATCTTATAGTAGCTTATGGTTAAAAAGATTATGAAAACAAATATATGTATTTCCTGTATGATTGAAATAATATTCTATACTCCAGAAATTGACACAACACTGTAAATCGACTGTACATCAATAAAAATATTTTTTAAAAAGAAATTTATTTTCCTGACTTTCCTAACAATACGGATATTCTCTGGATGTAAGTTCTGTTTCCTTCTTTACTGACATTTATAGCTCTTCCCCTCCACCCCCTACTTATTGCCTTGGATAGAACTGCCAATACTACACTGACTGAAGGAAATTATTTCAGTTTCCTTAAATAGTACTGTTTCTAGAATTTTCACTAATAATGATTATTGGTATTTCATGTTTCCCAGGAAATATGTTTTACTAATAAATGAAATTTCTTCTGTTTCACTTTTGCTAGGAGCTTTTATTAATTTGAAGAATTAAATTTTATCTAATGCTTTTTTAAAGCAAGATTACTATTTCTATTCAACTTCTTCATGTAACATGCTAGATTGAAATAACATTTTTCTAATGTTGAATAATCCTTGTATTTCTGGTACAATCTGAGATTGGTAATGAGTTACTCTTTAAACATATTTAATATTTATATTTAAGAACTGCAAATTCGCACATATCTGTAAGTAAAATTTGTCTATATTTTACATTTTAAATTTTATCATTGTTTGGCTTTAGTATGAGTTATCCTAACCTCATAAATGATTTAGGAAATGATCCATCATTTTCAATGTTCTAGACAGCTTATAAAATATAGATGTTGTTTACTTTCGGTAATTTCGTAGCTCTCAGAAGTCAAAGACTCTAGACCTGGTAATCTTTTTTTTAGATAAATTCTTAAATATTTTTAAACGTTCCTATAAATTAACTGTCTATTCTACTGCAGGTACTCTTGATTATGTCTTGTTATACACATTTCTTTGTTCTACCATTCAGAATATTTTCACAGTAACTATTAGTCGCAAAAGATATCCTTATGAGTCTGTTACCAGCATTTTATCAGGGTATACAACTGAGTTCAGATAACTTTAGTGACTTGCTGGGAATCTACATAGTTGTATTTTGTGCCAGAACTACATTTCAAATTCTCATTCTTTCAATGGCTGTTAACATTTTGTGGGAATAACACAGTAAGAATAGTTGGGTGACTCCTGTTACTAACTCTGGTGCTATCAAGCAAGCCACTCAGTTTTTATGAGTTTATTTCCTCATATACATGATTAAGTAAATTTTGAAAGTCATTTCAGTCTAGGATTACTGACTATATTTCTAATATAACATGTTATTTCAAAATATATGTAATTTTCAATCTACTGTGAAAAGGTATTTTACAGTGAGAGAAAAGTCTTCTGAAAAATAATATGGTTTCTTAAGATATAAAAATTTGGCTAAGGAAACATCTATTACACTGGATAAGAAAACTAGAAGACAATATTATAAACCCTGACTTCCAGTTAGTTTAAGTTCCTCAACTAAAAGTAGCAGGGTAAAAACAGAAAACTGGTTCATTTTTAACTCATTCAAATTAATAGATTTTTGGAATATTATTTTAGAGATATTAATAAATTTGTTAATAAAGATGTATTTATGATAAAAGTACTTAATTACCAATGGATTCATTATTCAGAATATCATAGATACGCCTATAATAATTTGTGGTAATTGAGGATTATTTTCCCCAGGGTAGAAGAAAATTAGCCATAAATTTATACTGAGGTATTTTCACTTAATTAACTTTTTCAGTATTCTTAATTTAATATTCTCATTGTTTTGTCTGTTTGTTATAATTTAAAGAATATGTATTCTAACTTATATGGCTATAGAAATGTCTGTAAAATATTAGCTTTGAAGCAAATTATGCAAAATGGGAATTTATTAGCCTTCCCTGAGGAAAATATTATCACATAAAATAAAAGCAAATTTACATGTTTTGCTCTTTAAGTCCATTCATGAGCTAATAAAAAACAATTCAATATGTAATATATAATGAATACATACAGGAAAGTCATCATGAGAATACAACATTCATTTTTAAGATTCTGTCCTATAGGATTTAACCTGCCACAGAAAATACTTAATTTGCATGACTTGTAGAACTTAATTTTATATGTGTATTATATTACTCATCTAAAATTTTACTTTCAAGTACAAGGGAAATTATATGGTCATTTCCAAGAGAATTCTGCTGTAAAACAGACATAATCACACTTTATTTTCTATTTTAATAATGTTTGGCCTTTTCATCTTTTTTTTTTCTTTTTAATTATAGGCTTTCCTTGAATCTAATTCATGTCAGAGAGTTAATCTAATGGCTTACTAGAAGTTCAGAGTCTAGTTCTCCAAGTAAGCACTAGTTCTCCAAGTAAGCATCATATTAGGGTTCATATGGAAAATCCTGTAAGTTACGTTATGAACATAAGTTATTTTTATTCATCTTGGGAATAGAAATATGTTCCTTTTCTCCATTCTTGGAATTTGTAGGGTAAATTGGTATGACGAATGATCCCTTGGTGTTCTTAGTGTTAAAGCTATAATCTTAGTATTAAAAGAATAGTTCTTAAGTCTTTGAAAATACATATATCTATGATTCTGAAAAACCAAAAATACAGAAAAATAAATGAATAAGTTTATCAGATCACATGACTGGTAGGAAAACAATAAATCAGCTTTGCAGAAAAAAGCAGTAGATAGAAAGACAAATCCTTTGTGATACTTATTGGACTGAGCTTGATTACAGAAATACTTTATCTTCCTCCATATTGGAAATATATTTTGAAAGTATACATATTATTAGGAAAAAAATACAGCAAAATGTGTGTGTGTGTGTATCATAACTACAAACACTCATCTTCACTTCTTCCCATGTAGCAGAAGTACAGTTAACTGGATAAGGACTTTTGTCTTTGTCAAGCCCTTGACTCCATTCTGACCCAGCTGAGTGAGATAATATCTGGGTGGTGTGTTTTGCCTTATGGACTCTACAGTTGTGATTGGTATACCTACAAAAGGATAACACAGCTACCTTTCTTCAGAGCAACTGATGTATGTAAGCTTGAAGGGTCTGCAAATGAACTATTTACCCTCTCTCCCACTAAGTAAGTGTATTAATTTCCTATTGCTGTTATAATGTACCACGCACTTTGTAGCTTAAAACAACATAGATTCACTATTCTACAGTTGTAGAGGTCAGAAATTTAAAATGGCTAAAATCAAAGTATCAGCAGGGTTGTGCTCTTTTCTGTAGGCTCTAGGGGATAATCTGTTTCCTTGTCTTTTCCAGCATCCAGAGGCCTCCCACTTTTCTTGGCTTGTGGTCCCTTCCTCCACCTTCAAAGCCAGCAACACAGCATCCCTAATCTCTCTCTGGCTCTAACCTCCTGCCCTTCCCTTTCACATTTAAAAGACCCTTGTAATGATATATATTAGGTTTACCTATATAATCCAGGATAATCTTTTTTTATCTTAAAGTCAGCTAACTCACAACACTAATTCCACCTGCAACCTTAATTTCCCCTAATATAGTCACAGATTGTAAGGATTATAACATGGGCATCACTGGAGGGGTTCCAGGATTCTACCTGCCACTACATGTTATTAAGTCCTTGTCATGTTATTACATTAATAATACCTTTTGAATCAGCTAATGGATTATTGAGTTCACTTGCTACAAGATAATCTGAGAAATATATGAGAAGAAACACTGGGCTGGGAGTCAGAAGGTATAAATTTTAGTTCTAATTCTGTCCTTGAAGATATGCATTGTTTCCATGAAGTCACATTGATATCTGTGAGACTAAAATTCCAAATATGGATTGGGTAACCTCTAAATGCTCATAAGCCCTAAAATAAAAATTCTTATTTATGGGAAAGAAAGAATGTCAAGTCAAACAAGAGGCTTGTAAAACTGGAAGACTAAGTAAATAGTAGCAGACTTTGAGAATTATCAGATACAAGATTCCAAAGGGGAACATATTTGATTTTTTTTTAAACTTTTGGAGTTAAACAAAGAAAGAGAACAATTCCAAACTCTGTATTGTTTTGGCATTTCTTGAGCCATGCAGTGAGAGCTGGATACAATGCCTACATGGTCCACAGTCTCTGGAAGAAGCAATGTCAGCAGGTTATGCACATGCCCAGGGAGACTCTGATATTAATGGCAGAGAAGAGTTTGAGAATTAAATGTCTTTTCTAACTCCTCCAAAAAGCAGTGAGTAATATGTGAGGAGAAGAAGTGAGGACTCAGTCTATTCGGAAATGTCTCCAGTTTGAGTATAGAGAGGGTTAAAAACCAAGCATTGAGACAAGTTGTGGGATAGGTGAGAGCTCTGATGACTGAACTACAGAACCAGCATATCTCACATCGCAATGACTTTTAGATGCGTGAAGTGAATAAGCATTAGGCTGTGGGGCTTGAGATTGTCATGGAAAATTTTATCTATCCTTCATAACTATATCATTAAATTTCTCATTATAACTTAATATAGACTTAATCTCAATGTAATCTCAATATAAGCTTCTTATACTATGTTCTGGCTATTTCTGAGACTTCTTGGATTAAGGAATTAACTATCAGAAAATGTTATATAAACTGACTACCCTTAGAATTCAATAAAAATAGCAAACATGAGTATATTTAAGAGTGTGTGTGTGTGTGTGTTAAGGTAATAATGCTCATCTGTAGCCTACATAATAATATATGATTGAAGGATTTATCAGCCCTCCAGTATAATACATATTTAAATTTATTCTGAGAAACTTATAAACATATATACTTGAATTCATGTTAGGGACATCTTACAAATAAGGGACTTTTGTTGAGTTAGTGAGAGTAGCAATCAAGAATGTCTTTTCTCTATGAATGATAAGAATTAATTAGCAAGACCCAAAATGACACACTCAGAGTCATGAGCTGTTTGGAAAGCAGTGAAAATAAGAGTTGGACAATTTGGGAACATATCAGGCTATCTGTGGGCATCCCTATGTATTCTGGAGTAGCTTCATGTCCATAGCTAGGAGTTAAAACAAGGGGTTCAGGCTGCTGCTCAAGGCTTAATTCTGAGATTTGCAGACAAGGTCATGCTCTCAAACATACAAACATTCTCTCTAAATACAACTGTGTTGCCATGACTAGAGCTGTAAAAATATTCTACTATATTTCCTAAAGTCTAGAGGGTATAAAAATGCTGTAGAAGAAAAAAAGAAGAATCATATTTATTTCCTTCACCCTTCAAAAGTAGTTTAAAAATAAATTAAGTTATTTTCCAGTGTTTCCTCTACCAAACTGCATCATACATCCTAAAGGAAATATACAGAGCATAAAAGATAAAATAACACTTGTATGCACCAGAACAGACTAATAAAAAACCATCCTGAATTTATTCACAAGGAAACAACCTAAGGCTAGAAAAAGCTGAGTATGATAGAGAAATGAAAAACTGAGGATACTCAGATGACTCCCTCAAAGGGCTGTTTTATGGCATGATTTATGGACAGAGGATGGAGAAACTCCTAAAGAGTGTATACTCAGTCATAGCAACAGTAATTCACAACAATGGAGTCACTGATGATCATTCAAGATTGTGCCTATATATTTTTAAAATAAAAGTCATACATATTTAAGTCAGCAATTTTCTAAAGTATCATTTTAATTACTCTCTTACACTTAGAATTTATCTATTGTGTATCTGATAATCACAAAGCCATTTATCAGCACACTGCTTCAGTAGTTCCCACATTAATATACAATATTAGCAAGGCTTATAGACAGAGGTTTTTCTATTTGCCTCTTAAGTAAGCTTCCTTTAAATAGATATTCAGACAAAGAGTCTTACTAGTAGGTTAGAAAAAGCTGTGAAAGGGTGACAATTGTAGTTTAGATCCTGGAATACACCAATTTGCTTCTTGTACTGCAATCTTACTAAGCATGCCTTTAACTTAGTCTTTTAAAAATTGTATTCACAAGATACTGTTAGTGGATCACCATAAACACTTACTCATCATCAGTGAACATAAATTCACTATCAGTTTTGACTAAAAGTGCACCCATGATATAATTTTCATAAATGAAAGCATATTCTTAATACCTGTTCTACATTAAAAAGACTACTAAAGAGAAAACCATAGAAAATTTGTTAGTAAGCTAAGAACTAAAGAGCAAGTATTATGTAAACTACTTGATGCAATTCCACTAAAACTAAGAAAGAAACTTTTATCTTTAATGTAAATATTTACTCTAACTTGGCAACAAAGATAAAAATTTTATTTAACTTTAATTAGTGCATATTGGAGATTTCCTTTGGCATTATTTAAAAACGACACCAAAACTTGCTGACGGATTATACAATAAAAATATGAATAGGTATATTTAATGTATATTTATAATAATGATAGTTTGGTTTTGATTTATATATATTAAAGCTACAAAATGATGAACAACTATATGGAAACAAACTGGACAACCTAGAAGAAATGGACAAGATTCTGGAAACATACAGTCCACCAAGACTAAATCAAGAAGAAACAGACCACTTAAGCAGTCCAATCACTAGGAATGAAATAGAATCAGTAATAAAAACCTCCCTACAAACAAAAGTCCAGGACCAGAAGGCTTCACTTGGGAATTCTACCAAACATATAAAGAAGAATTCATATCGATCCTTCTCAAACTTCCGAAAGATTCAATAGGAGACAATACCCCCAAACTCATTCTATGAATCCTAATACCAAAACCAGACAAAGACACTACCAAAAGAGAAAACTACAGGCCAATGTCACTGATGTACTTAGATGCAAAAATCTTCAACAAACTATCAGCAAACAGAATCCAAAAGTATGTAAAAATGATCATACACCATAATCAAGTTGGATTCATCCCAGAGACACAAAGGATGGTTCAACATACGCAAATCAATCAATGTGATGTACCTCATCCACAAACTAAAGGACAAATATCGTATGATCATCTCAATAGATAAATAAAATGCATTTGATAGAATTCAACACCCATTTATGACAAAAACTCTTACCAAAGTGGGTATAGAGGGAACATATCTCAACATAATAAAAGCTATTTATGACAAACCTACAGCCAGCATAATAGTCAATGATGAAAAACTCAAAGCCTTCCCTGTAAAATCTAGAACAAGACAAGGATTCCCACTCTCACCACTTCTATTCAACATAGTCTTAGAAGTCCTAGTGACAGAAACCAGGCAAGAAAAAGAAAGAAAAGGGATCCAACTTGGAAGAAAAGAGTTAAAATTGTTACTATATGTGGATGACATAATACTATATAAAGAAAACCCTAAAAGCTCCACACAAAAACTGTAAGAGCTGATAAAAGAATTCAGCAAGGTAGCAGGATACACGACTAACATACAGAAATCAGTTGCATTTCTTTACATTAACAATGAAATATCAGAAAAAGAGAGTAAAGAAACAATCCCTTTTAAAATCACATCCAAAACAATAAAATACTTAGGAATAAATCTGACCAAGGAGGTGAAAGATTTATACATGGTGAACTACAAAACACTGATTAATAGAATTAAAGATGACTTAAAGAAATGGGAAGATATTCCATGTTCTTGGATTGGAAGAATCAATATTGTTAAAATGGCCATACTGCCCAAGGCAATCTACAGATTTAATGTGATCCTTATCAAATTACTCATGGCATTTTTCACAGAACTAGAACAAATAATCCTAAAATTTATATGGAATCACAAAAGACCTGAAATTGCCAAAGCAATATTGAAGAAAAAGACTGAAGTTGGAGAAATAACCCTCCCAGACTTCAGACAATATTATAGAGCTACAATAATAAAAACAGCATAGTATTGGAACAAAATGGATATATGGATCAATGGAACAGAACAGAGCCCAGAAATAAGCCCACAGACTTTTGGTCAATTAATCTTTGAAAAGGAGGCAAAAATATACAATGGAGAAAAGACAACCTCTTCAGCAAGAGGTACTGGGAAAACTGGACAGCAGCATGTAAATAAACAAAGTTAGAACATTCCCTCACTCCATACACAAAAATAAACTCAAAATGCCTTAAAGACTTATTACAAGACAAGACACAATAAATCTCCTAGAAGAAAACATAGGCAAAACATTCTCTGATATACATCTTATCAATGCTCTCCTAGGGCAGTCTACCCAAGCAATAGAAATAAAAGCAAAAATAAACAAATGGGACCTAGTTAAGTGTATAAGCTTTTGCACAGCAAAGGAAACTGTAAGCAAAACAGAAAGACAACCTACAGAATGGGAGAAAATATTTCAAATGATATGACTGACAAAGGTTTATTTTCCAGAACATATAAACAGCTTATAAAACTTGGTAACAACAACAAAATCCAAAAATGGGCAGAAGACCTAAATAAACAATTCTCCACTGAAGACATACAAATGTTCAATATTGCTAATTATCAGAAAAATGGAAATCAAAACTACAATGAGGTTATCACCTCATACCAGTCAGAATGGCCATCATTCAAAAGTCCACAAATGATAGATGCTGGAGAGGGCATAGAGAAAAGGAAATCCTCCTACACTGTTGGTGGGAATGTAGTTTGCTGTAGCCATTATTGAAAACAGTACAGAGATTCCTCAAAAAACTAAAATAGACTTAGCATATGATCCAGCAATCCCACTCCTGGGCATACGTCCAGAAGGAACTCTAATTTGAAAAGATACATGCAACCCAATGTTCATAGCAGCACTGTATACAATAGTCAAGACAACCTAAATGTCCATCAACAGATGACTGGATAAAGAAGTTGTCGTATATTTATACAATGGAATACTATTCAGCCGTAAAACAGAATAAAATATGCCATTTGCATCAACATGGGTGGACATGGAGAATGTCATTCTAAGTGAAGCAAACCAGAAAGAGAAAGAAAAATACCATATGATATCACTAATATGTGGAATCTAAAAAAAGAGGACACTAATGAACTCATCTACACAACAGAAACAGACTTGCAGACACAGTAAGCAATCTTACGGTTACCGGGGAGAAGGGGTGGCAAGGGATAAATCTGGGAGTTTGAGATTTGCAAATGTTAGCCACTATATATAAAAATAGATTAAATAAAGGGAATTTCTCCTGTATAGCACAGGGAACTATATTCAACACCTTGTAATAACCTTTAATGAAAAAGAATATGAAAATGAATTTATGTATGTACATGCATGACTGGGACATTGTGCTGTACACCAGAAACTGACACACTGTAACTGACTATACTTCAATTAAAAAAAAAATTACTCACATCTAACATCATACTTAATGGTGAAAAGTTGAAAGCCTTTCCTCTAAATTCAGGAATAAAACAAGGATGCCCACTCTTACTACTTCTATTAACCTAATGTTGGATGTCCTAACCCCAGTAAGTAAGAAAAGTAAATAAAAGACCTCCAAATTTGGAAGGAAGAAGTAATGCTGTTACTATCTGCAGATGGCATGACACTATATATGGAAAACCCTTAAGACTCCACCAAAATAACTATTAGAACAGATGAATTCAGTAAAGTTGCAAGATACGAGATTAACATACAGAAATCTGTTGCTTTTCTATACACTAATAATAAAGTATCAAGAGGAAAAAGTGAAAAAAAAATCCCATTTAAAATCATATCAAAAACAACAAAATATCTAAGAATAAACCTAATCAATGAGGTGAAAGACCCATACCCTGAAAAATATAAAACACTAATGAATGAATTTAAAGATGATACAAAGAAACAGAAAGATGTCTCATGCTTTTGTATTGGAAAGAATTACTATTGTTAAAATGGTCATACTACCCAAAGCAATCTTTAGATTTAATGCAATCCCTATCAAAATACCCATAACATTTTTCACAGAACTAGAACAAATAATCCTAAAATGTATATGGCACCACAAGAGACCCCAAATTGCCAAAGCATATTGAGAAAATTGAATTGAGAAAAAAGAATAAAGCTGGATGTATCAACCTCCCAGACTTCAGACATCAAAGCACCATGGCACTGGCAAAAGAACAGACAAATAGATCAATGGAACAGAAATGAGAGCCCAGAAATAAACCCATGCACCTATGGTCAATTAATCTACACAAAGGAGACAGAATTTACAATGGAGAAAAGACAGTCTCTTAAATAACGAGCACTGGTAAAAGAATGAGTTCCATGTAAAAGTTACACATAAAAAAATGAGATTACAACATTTCCTCATGCCATATAAAAAAATAAACTCAAAATGGATTAAAGACCTACACTGAAGACACAAAACTGTAAAACTCCCAGAAGAGAACATAGGTAGAACACTCTTTGACATAAACTGTAGCAATGTCTTTTTTGGATCTGACTCTTAAGGCAACAGAAATAAAAGCAAAAATAAACAAATGGTACCTAATTAAACTTACAAGCTTTTACACAACAAAGGAAACCACTGACAAAATGAAGACCACCTACAAAATAGGAGAAATATTTGCAAATGATATGACCAACAAGGGGTTAATATTCCAAAATATAAACAGCTCATACATCAAAAATATATAAAAGGTTCATACAATTTACTAGCAAAAAAGGAAACAACACAATCAAAAAATGGGCATAGGACCTGAGTAGACATTTTTCCCAAAGAAGACATACAGATGGCTAACAGGCACATGAAAAGATGCTCAACACTGCTAATTATTTAAAAATGCAAATCAAGACCACAATGAGATATCAACTCATACCTGTCAGAATGGCTATAATCAACAATTCTACAAATAACAAATGCTTATGAGGATGTGGAGAAAAAGGAACCCTTGTGCACTGTTGATGGGAATGTAAATTGGTTCAGCCACTATGGAAAACAGTATGGAGGATCCTCCAAAAACTAAAAATAAAACTAACTCATGATCCAGCAATTCTACTCCTGGGTATGTATCTGGAAAAAAAACAAAAACACTAATTTGAAAAGATACAGACACCCCAGTGTTCACAGCACTATACAATAGCCAAGATATGGAAGCAATTCAAGTGTCCAACAACAGACAAATGCATAAAGAAGATGTGGTATAGATACATAATGGAATATTACTCCATAAAAAAAGAATAAATCCTGCCATTTCCAGCAATGTGGATGGAGCTAGAGAATATTATGCTTACTGGAATAAGTTAGACAGAGAAAGACAAATACTGTATATCAGTTATACATGGAATCTAAAAAATAATACAAATAAATGTATATAGCAAAACAGATATCGAAAAGAAACTAGTGGTTACTGGAGAGAAGGAAGGGGAAGGGGCAAATGAGAAGAATGAGATTAAGAGAGACAAGTTACTATGTATAAAATAAACAACAAGGGTATGTTGGATAGCACAGGAAATTATAGCCATTATCTTATAATGACTTTAAATGGAGTACAATCTGTAAAAAAGGTGAGTCATTATGCTGTATACTTGAAACTAATGTAATATTGTAATTCAGCTACACTTTAATAAAAAACCAAATCAATAAATATTTTTGAAATGAATAAAAAATAAACATGGAATTATCTGCTAACGTATCTTTTAATGTGCACTGGAGGGAAAACAAGAAAACAAAGCAAAGTGTACTTTGTATTTATCAAGGTGAGTTTAGGGGACTGCACCTCAAGGTAAAAAAATCTTTGTATGGCAATCTGGGGCTAACTCCTTTTTTCCCAGTATCTGCTTTCAGTGAACATTTCCTTGCCACCAATCAGAGCAATGCATTATTCCAGGAGTTGCCTAGCTCCTGGAAGTTAACATAGCTGGAAGGAAAGGGTTTGCCTGTCACCCACACAAGGTATTACCTCTAACCACTTCTCCTTTCCCCTATCATCACCACCACTACTGCTTCTAAATGATGCTAAGCTAAGTCTCCTGCTTAGCCTGGAGTGGGGCAAGAAATTATTTGGTGATGAAAATGCAGACAGCCACCCACAGCCTATCCCACATTTGTGATGCATTATGGTTTTTCCCTTTATCAGCAACATCTACTTCCATCCCTACACACACCCATACAGACATACATAGAAATGGCAATTTTCTTTTTCCTTAAAGAATTATCTTAGGTTTTATGGCTGGGGAAACAATCCATAAGCCCATGCTCATTTGCCATATTCCACAGCTAACTTCTGAATAGCAAAAAAATAGTGGCCAGACAAAAATGGGCTCATAGTTGTTTTCCTGATGGGGAACAGCTACTGCTGAAAGATTCCAAGTCAAAGTAAGCCATTCTCCAATTTGAGGGCATTATATCTGAAGACATTTAAGAGACTGCAAATTTAGTATTCATGAAAGCTCACTGAAAAAAATACAGAAAGATCAACTTCAGGAAGAAGAAAATTGAATACAAAAGAAGTACTAGAAAAAGCCACAATGATCATAGCAACAGACACATGTTTTGGCAAATCAACTGTCATTTTCATAAATCTAAATTCATGATGGATTAAAAATAAGTTGGGCCAAAAATACTAGACAAAAATAACAAGATGAAAAGGTAGGCAATTTATAAAACATCCAAACTTATGAGAAGAATAAAGTTATTAATTTAGACTCTATTATAATATGAATTAAAATGTAAGGACAACTGTTAAGACAATATAAAGTATATATTATCTTAATCACAACTGCAGGAACAGAAAGATGGAGAAAAAATAAAGAAAACTAATAATCCAAAGGAAAAATGGGGAAAAACGTACATTCAAGGTAAACAGTATAAATTGCAAAATAAGATTTCAAAATTAATTGCTCCAGTAAATAAAGAAGAATTAAACTTACTTAAAGGCAAAGCTTATCCAATTAAATTTCAAAAGCCAAAGCAAGAACAGATACACACCGATCAGAAAATCAAATAAAAAACAAACATTGAAGAAAAAAATGTTATACCAGGCAAACACACATAACAAAATAAATATCAACATCAGACAAGTATTGTTGCAAAAAATCATTTAGAGGGGTAACATGATATTTAACAGGTTAATCCATCAAGAATATATAATACAAATATACAAACATATATGAGCCTAGTAGTTATTTTTTAAACTGAAGTACAGTCAATTATGACATGTCAATTTCTGGTGTACAGAACAATGTCCCAGTCGTGCATATATATATATATATATATATACATGCATACATACATACATATACACACACACATATACATACATATATTTGTTTTCCTTTTTTTTATTAAACATTCCCTGTGCTAAACAGAAGAAACTTTTTTAAAATCTATTTTTATATATAGTTGAGCCTAGTAGTTATAGCCTTAACTATATTAATGTAACACTATAATAAAAAAAACTGAAAAAATTGAGGGAGAATCTGTCAAATCTTCAAAGCTGGAAGACTTTTCTAATTTAATAAAATATTCCTCCTTTAATACATAAATAGATCCCACAGCTATCTTCTTTACAAACTTCATTTTCTTCAATGCATGTATCATTCTAATTTAATTCTTTGTTTACTTCCTTATTTTCAACCCATCCCCAACTAGAATATCTTCTTATAGAATTGGTCATTATCTTATTTAATACTGAGTTCCCATGCTGAGACAGTGACCTGGACATAACATACAATTATTTTTTTCCAAAATTACCATAAATGATCATTTCATTAAGTAATTGCTTATTAGCAAAAAGAAATTTACAAATTCTAAAGAATTAATACCATACAGGATATAATATCTAGACCAATGCACTTAGACTGGGAAGAAAATAATTAAAAATTATGAGTAAAACAGGTATTTTGAACTTCTTTAAATAAAGTATAGATAAAACTATACATTAAAATTGAGGGTTATAGTAAATTGATACTTAGAAACAATTTTTAGTTTTAGTACATTTATTTTAAAAAATGGTAACAAAGGAGATCAGTATTTAATTCAAAACTATGGGATGAAAGAAAATAAAAAGAAGGAAATTATAATTAAAAAGGAGGACAAACTGATGAATAGAAAAAAAAACTAAAAATAGAATTTAACAAAACCTTAGGAGGAAATCTGAGGACTTTTATTTCAGGCAGTATGGTGAATTAAGCATCCTGAACAGTATCACTAAAAACAATTAAAATACAGTATAATAAAGTATACAGATAATCTCCTAGCTATATCACTAGGCAGATAGGAAAGGACCCAAGAGGATGCACATAAAGGGAAAGGTAACCCAGGCAAGCTCATAAGCTTCAAAGCTGGTTTTCACTGAACTGTGGTGCATGTGAGCTTCCATGTTTGCTATTCACAAAAGTTAATCTACAAGGCTCAGTATTTTCTGTCACTCCAAATAAACAATGATAAAATGTGAAAATAAATAAAACTTAGAAACATATCTGGGAAAAACAATTCCAAAAATAGAAGACTATAGCGAAAACTTTAAAACTCTAATAAGGAACATTGAAGATAATCTGGATAAATTAAGACAGCTCCATGCCTTCACATTGGATGGCAGAATACCATGAATGGGTCAGTTTTCTTCCATTTTATTCATAAATTCTAGGCCATTCCTATTGTACACCAGAAATTGACATATTGTAACTGACTGTACTTCCATTTTAAGAAAAATTTTAATAAAAATAAATATAAATAAAAAAATGCAGTGACATTTGAATAGCACACACATGAAATTTATTCTAAAAAAAATGTATGGAGAATAAAGATCCACATAGGGTTAAATAAGATTTAAATGACGATTAAGGAACAAAAACTTGCCTTTTCATAGTCATAGGTAAATACCATACATTAATCACAAAAAAAGAAAAAACCGACCAATGCAATACAACAGTCAATACTGATAGAATCCCATATATATGGAACTTGATAAAAATTACCAACAAATTCATGACAAGAGAAAGCATGTTTATTGGATTTTTTTTTTTTTTTGGCAAATTGGCTTACTAGGAGGAAAAAGTAACTCTAAGTTCCTACCAAACACCATTTAGAAAGGTAGGCTTCATATAGATTAAATGCTTAAATGTAAAAGGTAAAAACATGAACTTAGGAGTAAAAGGAGAATATCTGAGTGACCCAGAGGCAAAAAGTGACATTATAAAAACATTTTTGAATAAGGAACACATATTGGGAGAGTTATAGCTTCCCAGGTCCAACCCACAATACAAACCATAAAGTTAAAATATTTCAGTATCTTTGATTACAGAAACATTAGGCGTTAAATCATTACATTGCTCACATTTATATATAACGACATTGAAGGCCAACCACTCTGGGAAAGCAGGATGCTGGGCATGGTAAGAGGAAGCAGTATTGTGTAGGAAAAGGAACACCCACTTTGGATCCAAGTTCTATTATTCACTAACTGTATAAGCACAAACTAGTCATTTCCTTCTTTTCCCACCTATATCTACGTGAAAAAACACACACTAAAGCCTTGCCAGAATCAGAGAAAACATAAGTCATCTAAGATAGCAAATAGTTAAGAGGATAAGCTGAGCAACTGGAGTGGTGTTTTGCTTGTTTGTTTTTGTTGCAAACTCATTCCTGGCAAAGTGCTCAGAAAGGGTTTTAGAAAATAAATGAATCGTCTATCAAGAAGAAATGCCAGCTGCCTCTACCTGATGCTTTTGAAATCCAGCCAGAGGTGGCACCTATACCCATAACTGAGAGGAAGAGAGAATCAGGTTGTATAGACTATTGCTCCAAAGGAGGAGTTTCTTTGAACATTCTCTGACTACTTGATTAGGTTTAAATGAATCTTAAAAAGATGTGGATTCAACTGAGTCTGAGATTCCTAGCAGAGGATATGGATCATTAAGAGTTTACTTCAGAAATTATCAAGACCTTGAATCTAAGCTAAAAGTCATCTACCAGTAGTTTAGAAAATATCATATTTTATGTTAATCGTCTAACTCCTACCTCCTATGTATTTTTAGTATAAGAAATTATTCCTTCTCAGATCTTTGGCCTTCTGGCTTCAGCTCTAATGGATTAATAAGTACCTACCACAAATGAACAAACTAAATCTTACAGTGTATTTGTGAAGATTTTACAATTGACAGCATTTATTCCAGGTGACCCATTCACCCCTAAAAGCAGGATGTTTCTTGGATAACAGCCAACAGACTCCTTATTTTTATTAAAGTTAGGATTATTCTGTTAACTTGTTAATTTCAAACATTTTTGTGATTTGCTATAAACAGGTCAAAGGAATTATTAAGTTTTCTTTTCACACAGTAGAGTGTTTTAAAGTGACAGATAAACAGCGGGTTGAAGAGGGAAATGCCCAGAAGGAAGAAAGAACTAGCACAGGGTAAAAATTAGAGGAAGAAAAAAATCTAACAATTCCAAAATAACCTGTCCACCACAGACATCTCTAAAGAATACAATGGTGGTGTGGTATTTCAAAGAATAAATGCTTCATGTGTGAAAAGAACAGTACTGAAAGCTACAAGTACAGATTTGGAATCAGAACTGAACTTATGGAAGTTGAATTTGTGCAAGGAGCACTTTTTAACAACCATTCACTACTCAAGAGTCTCATAAGCAGTGATTAGGCTACTAGAGCAATAATCACTTCACCAAGATGGTACGTGAGGAGAATAATGTACATTTTCTTATTTCAATTCATTCTTCACAGAATTCAGTTTGAAGGTAGCTGTATAAATCACTTCCTCATCCCTGTGATTTTCTAATTCTATACCACACGTTTAGTCCCAAATATTTGTGTAGTCTTTTGGTATGGTTTTTATTTCATTCATTTAGTTTACCATTTTATATTCAATATTCTGTATTCTTTAGTATTATTTTCAAATGCTTTTATACCTTAAGCCAGGTTCCAAATCAGCCTGCCAGAGAAAATGACTGCCAGGAATTGTAACAGCATGCATGTTTCGCCTTCATCCTTCGGAGAGTATTTCACTAAAAATAAACGACCTCTCCTCTAACCTCTAAATCTATTTTTACACCCATATTAAGCAAAATTCAAGAGGAAGAAAACATATATTTTCCTTCAAATAATATTTCATGTATCTTGTTTATAGTAACATATTTCCTAGAGGCTAAGAAATACACAGGAAAAATATATTTCCCCTATTGACAGAAGAAGTTCCTAATTAACCAGTGTGTTTCTTATGCAGTTTTTCAGAACATTATTACACAAATGCAAGATAACATGTTCCTGGTTGGAACTGTTCCATAATTTTGTCTTATTCACTTGATCACTATTTCAAAGATTTAACAGTAACATTTATGTTGGAAAAGCATCATCAAGTAAACATATTTTTGATAAATATTGAAATAAGCAACATACCTCTTGAATAGATGCCTTTTTTATTATACAATAGCTTCCTCAACAGTTATAGTGAATGCAGAAGTTATTGCTTATCCTATACAACAGCATTATAGTTATTATGAATAACATTCTAATCAAGCAAAAGTTATTTTTTAACCAATTCCCTAGTCTAAACTCACAGACCCAACCAAAGGTTACTCTACTGAAGGTCTTCAGTAATTTTTCATACTCTCTGCTCTCCCAACTCCCACATTCTCCAAACTTTCATTGGCTAACATTCAGCATATTTAAAGAAAGTTACATAATCAGTTACAGTGAGCAATGTTGGTAACATCTATCCAAACTGTTTGCATTTTTAGAAATACTAAGATTCATGTTAACATCATGCTTATCTATTTCACATATTAGAAAATTTTATCACTGTACTTTAATTAAAGAATAAAATGTGGCTAAATATAATTGTGTATTTTTGGTTAATTCTGGGATAGGAGAGTCTGAAAAACTCAGTGGGGTTTTATGGTATTCCAATTTGATCATATAAAAACTTGAATTATCAAAGAGGATCTTTAGGATAGTGAAAATACTCTGCATAATATGAAAATGATGGCTACATGTCATTATATATTTGTCCAAATAAATAAAATGTACAACACCAGAGTGAACCATTTGTCAGCTATGGACTTTGGGTGATTATGATGTGTGCATGTAGGTTCATCAGTTGTAACAAATGCACTGCCCTGGTGGGAGATGTTGAAAATGGGGGAGGCTATGCATGTGTTAGGGAAGGGGACTTTTGGGGAGTATCTGTATCTTCTCTTCAATTTTGCTGTGAACCTTAAACTGCTCTCACAAAAAAGTCTTAAAAAACAAAGAAAAGAAACCTCCAATTATCACATGATCATGCCCTAGAATATGACAGGCACAATTCGAACCAATCTCATCTCTTAATTATTACTATCCCCTCCGCTCACTCTACTTCAAAACACATTAACCTCTTCACTGTTACTCAAACCAACCAGGTCTGCTCCTGTGTCAGGAATGTGCTACTCCCTTTTCTGAAATGCTTTTCTCCCAGATGCCATTATGATTCCCTCACTCAAGTTTTTGCTCAGATGCCAACTTCACAAGGAGGCTTCCATCTCTAATACTACACATGCCCCTCAAACACCTGTCTTAACCTACTTCCATACTTGCATTTTCTCCTTAGAAATTACCAGCAAATTAAATAATATATATATTTACCTATATATTTTGTTTACTGACTAAACATTTTACTGTAATTTTACTGTATTTGTAAGGACAGAAAATTTTTTCATCGGTGTTGTTAACTTCTGTGTACCCACTACTTAGAATAGAGCCTTTTAACAACTAGGTTATCAAATAATTGATGTATGAAATCATGAATAAGAAGAATTATTATGGGCTTTACTACAGCACTGTTAGTATCACTTTGTATATGAGGGTTTTTTAATAAAGAAATGTGAATTTCAAGAATTCTGAGTATGCTTGAAAAAGCAATTTTAATTTAAAACCATTGTTTTTTATCTTGTTAACTAAGCATTAATAATGAGCATTTCATTTTAACCTTCAATTTCAAGATTCTAAAGAATATTAAATAGTAGCAGTGTGAGAAAGATGATAAACTGTGTAAGACAAATCACCCATTAAAAAGAAACCATTAGTTACATCACAAATGGATAGTGCCAGCTACAGAAAAAGTGTCATGAAGCCAATTCATGCTGCAGCTCTCAGCACTGGCAGCTTGATAACCTGCACTTAGCTTCTGGAAAGATAGGCAGAGCCTAAAGCTTCCTTGATTCATATAAAATTTCTAAGACTTTCCCCCATTATCTCAGCACCTCTTTTTAGATTAAATACTACTCTGAAAATATTTTTATTGGGAAAGACTCTTTTATCAACAAACGATAGTAGACTAGATTCAACATCTTTAGTCTACATTTTGGAATATGTGAACCAAAAATAAAACAAAAACAAAAACAAAAAAGATTTCCCCTGTGCAAATTTAAAAAAAATTGTTTTCCACTGTGTCTTAGGAACCTGAACTAGATCCTTCTCAATTCTCTCTCTTCACAGGCTACCTTCACTTAGTGTTTAATGGCAATTTAAAAATAATGGAGAAGTGATATTGACCACATCATGGTAGGCTTAATGATTGCCCCCAACTTCTATGCTTTTTGGAACTATTTTTCTTGTTAATGTTTAATCATCTGTGTTCTTACAACACTTAATTTCTCAAAAAACCAATAAAAATAAATATCTATGTGCTCATTTGTTCATTTTTCTTATTATTTTATTTACACCTATCTTACTGTAGAAAGATCAGTTCTATAATACTGTATAAATGGGTTGAAGGTTACAAATATAAAAAGCTAAAATAAGGTGGTGCAGAAATCTAAAACAGTTCAAATGAGCAAAGGATGGGTAAGATAAAGGTGGGAATAAGGCCAATACCCAAAATACACACCCCAAAAAAGTGCACAATTTCCCATTGTAGGCTAAAATCCTGTCTCTATACTTTTAAAAAGTCACCACAAAGAGGAAAACACAATGTTTTATGATATATGAAGTCCTTAAGATAAAAGTCATAATTTAGAATGAGGAATGATATGCCTGAGATTAAGTCAAGAGAAAAGTTTTCCTGGTAAGATCTGAGAAAGAGCCCACTATACTATAATTCACTACATTATTATAGTGAATTTAGCAATACATTTCACTGGCATGTTTTTAAAGAGTGTCTAATATGGGCTAATCACAAAATATATACATAGAAAATAGAATGTTAATTTGGAGTTTAGCATTCTCATGTTTTTCTCATTCATTCACCAAATGAGGCTCTGCATTAAGCACGGGAATTACAATGATGAACAAAAGAATTGATAGTTCATATGAAGTTCATAGTGTAGGAGGAGAGGGAGATATTAAATAATAAATTACATGAATAATTAATTTTGTAGTAAGTGCTAAGAAAGAAAATTTACAATATGCAGCAAGAGTTAATACACTATCATAATTTAAAGGAAGAGGGATGTGAATAACAGATCTATAATATATCTCAGTCATGGAAAATACCTATCCATCAATGATTAAGTTTGATTTTAACATAGCTGATCTCCAACATCTTAGACCAACGAGTAGGAATGAGATTACATGGCCAATTATATTAGATAATTAGATAGTGGATTTTGGCAGTAAAGTAACCAATGTATAGAATATATTCTCTCTGGATAGAAGGGACTAGATCTAGTTTATGCAAATATGGCTCCAAATTACAAATCCATTTAACTATTGGTTACAAAGAATAGGAGTCAGGTCTAGGAAACATCTGGTCAAAATATCATTTCTACTAGCCCTATAGAAAATCTATTAAGGATTGTATTCTATATATTTTTAGTGGTCTATATTCTATTCTATATTCAATTCATAGAACTTAATTCATAACCCATATTTCATACTCAGAAAATTTAAAGAAATGTTACTAAATGTTTCAAACATAATTCCATACTGATTTCTCAACAAGTTGATAAAATAACGTAACATGTCAACAATAGACTAACACTTTGAAAAGCCTAAGAAATCTCAGCTTTTAGTTATCTAGAAGGAAACTGGTGCAAGTTTTGTTAGATGTTTTGTAAGAAATTTCTTAATGGTCTATAACTGAAAGGGATTAAAGGCTATTCTTCGAAAACTGATATTTGTCATTACTAAAATACAACTAGATGTAATCATTTATTTGTAACTTCAAATTTTTTTTTTAAAAAAGCAATCAAATCCCATCCTTTACAAAGAAACTTACTGTCTCAAAGGAAGAACAATTCATTAGAATCACCCCGGGATGCTTGCAAAATTGCTGGTTGCCTGTCCGCTCCCTAACATACTGATTCTGAATCTGCACTCTACGATGATTCTTAGGTACATGAAAGTTTGATAACCACTTCTTTAGGAAAATAATCCACCATTTCTAAAGACACAAATCTTCCTGTAGGGCTTTTTTTCCCTTGAACTGCTTAATTAACTTCACAACATTATGGAGTGTTTACTGTACTCAATCAGGAAATGGACACAAAGATTAGAAATCTTAACTTCTTGGGAAAATGTTTGCTGTATGTCCACTGATATGTTAGATGATGAAATCACACACACACACACACACACACACACACACACACACACAGAGTCATACCACTGGAAACTGTAGATCGGAATCTGCCTAGTCAGTTCTGAGAGTATAAGTTCCACAAAAGCAAGGTCTTTATCTACTTACTACATTTTTTTATCTCTAGTGTTCATAAAGATGACTGTTACATATAAAAATACCAAAAAGCAATTTTGAATGAGTAAATGAATGAGAGTCTCACTGATGTACTTTTACATGAATTTATATATTCAATTTTAAGGAAATACATTTACAATAATTGTAATAATAATTTGAGAGAAATTTCAAATGTTTATTTTTATGGCAATGACTAGTTTTAGAACAAATATTCATAATAAGCCTTTATTTTAGACACAAAATATATTAAAAGGAAAAACAATGAGTTATATTAACATCACTCAGATAACTTACCAATATACCCCTTTAGTGGGTTTATTCTTTCAAGAATACCAATTATTGTAACGTTGGATTAAATATTTTTTGAGCACTAAATTTTGCTGTGTGTTATGCTAGGCACATATAATACACTGATTGGTAAAGACCTTCATGAGATTATTTTAATTTAACCCCCATATCTACATCTTTTCTCTAATTGTGATTTGTTATTTTCTCCTGTTTCTGATCTTTCTCCTTATGTCATATATTTATGATGTATTTGCTCTGTCTTATATATTTATGCTGTTTCCAGTATATTTACTTATTCTTTCTGTTGTTATATTACTGTATTGATTCTTGTTTTTCACTTATTTCTACAACTTCCTTTTGTGCATCATTTTGTTGTTTTATAGTTCTTGACATCTTATTTTAATTCATTAATGTTATTGTTAAAGTCCACGATACCATGAAGCACCTGTGGAAAATTTTACTCATTTTCTACTGTAACTTAAAAATACTATCAAAATTAATCATTCACTTTTCTTTTGCCTTATCTGTTCCTTTCCCTTATCTGTTCCTTTCCCTTTTTCCTCCTTCAGTTCCTTATTCTTCCTCTCCCTACTCTTTCTCCTCTTCACTGCATTATTTTTACATATTTGCTATGTCATTTCTTTTCATCTAATACATATTCAATATGTGCAACTCTACCGAATCCCTGGTCTACTAATATTGAATTATGAATTATATGTGATTCCTTCAATATCAGCAATTTGTTTGTCTTCCTCTTGTATATTTTAACATTACATCTGATTATTATTCATCTTATATATTTTTCTGCTATCACTGCACCATGAAATGATAATAAGGGGAGAGAAATTCATGGTTAAGTTGCAACTCTTCTGCCATTAAAACAAATCCACACTGAATTTAGTTCTGCGCCTGAATTTTGCAGGGATGAATATGGGAGTAAAAATGGGAACCTAAATATTGTATGTGAAATTTGGAAGTTGCAAATCAAGCCGAAAAAAAACTTTCAAAAATGTTCTTTCCTGCTAAGTTGGCATTATGATTTCATAATGACACGTATGGAAAAACATGTAATAATTGTATGTATTGGAAGGTCTGTTATAATGTCAAAGATAACTGAATTTGTTTATTGTTGGTAATGTCTAGGTATTTTGGGGTGATATAATGATGTTCAGATGTGTAGTAAAACAAGCATAAGTGGTAAATCAATATATATTTCACTTCATAATATTTTTTTCAGCAAGATCACTAATTATGTTTTCATAACCAAAACTCCAGTGCAATATTAAGTAAAAGTGGTGAAAGTAGACATCCTTGCTTTCCTGATCTTAGGAGGGAAGCTCTTAGTTTATACTATTAAGTATATTACCTATGGGTTTTTCATAGATGCTTTTATCAAGCAGAGGAAGTTTACTTCTCTTCAACTTTGCTGAAAGATTTTAATCAAGAATAGATGCTGGATTTTGTCAAATGCTTTCTCTGTTTCTATTGAGATGATAAGGAAACTGCAGCATTAAAAATCATTTATTAGAGAAAATTTAAAGGCCTTAGCTTGCCTCTTTAAAAATATTTTTTTAATCCTCTTTCTTATCTTTGGGAGCTAAAACTATTTACATAGCTTTAAGTTGTCAAACAATTCACTAATTATTTGGTAATTTTTGAAATTCTTTCCATTTTTGATTTGGGTCATTTCTATTGAAATGAAGTTTTCCTCTGCAGTGTTTAATGTGCCATTAATGCCATCCAGTGAATCTTTAATCTCACAAATTATAGATTTTATTTTGTGAAGTTTAATTTGGCTCCTTATTTCTACTACCATACTCATTTCCCTCCAGCTTTTTCAATACATAAAAGATAGCTAGAAAAATATTTACTGCTTTTCTCTTCTAATTCTAACAATGGTTATATTTCTTGTTCAGTTTTGACTGATGCAATTTTAATCTCTTTAGGTGTTGTATTTCTTTGCATGCTGATAATATTTTATTGAATACCAGACATTCTGCATTTCACCTTGTTGTATACTGGATATTTTTATATTTGCATAATTTTTCTTGAGTTTGTTTTAAGACATGTTTCTTAAAAATGGTTTAATCCTCTCACAGATGCTTTTAATATTTATCTGGAAGGAACAGAGAAGCATTTACCCTAAAGATGACTCTTCCAACTATGCAGGCAAAATATTTATGATTATTTCACCCAATTCCCTCTGAATAATGACTATTTTACAGTCTTGAAGTGAAAACAGATACTCTCCTTGACCCTGTGTAGCCTCCCAGTACTGCTCCCTCAAGTATATTCATGAATTGTTGTTACTTTTTCCCCAGCGTCAAGTGGCTTCCTCTTCCATATGCAGTGATTAGGTGGATTCTCGGCAAGTCTCTAGAGTTCTCTTTCTCTCTGCAGCTCACTCTGCTCCAGTATCTGTACCACCATCTCTAGCTGCCTTGGTCTCCCAGATTTTCAGCTGCATCTCCTCAGACCAGGGAGTGCACCAGAGCCCATGTGGGCCCCCCTCCCTACGCTGTCACTTGGAATCTCTCTCAAATCATAATGCATATTCAAATCTTAAAATCTACTGACGGTACATAATGTGTTTTTCAAATAATGCAGTTAGAAAACTTACATGCCAAATGAAGGAAAAGTTAGACAATAAATAACATCAAACATTTGAAGTAGTTTGCCAAATCTTTCTTTTTCTTCCTTATTATATATATATCCTGTACATGTTTCATGTCTGTGGTTTATAAGCACACATTCATCTACTTTCAAATTGTTTATAATACTACATAGATTTTCAGAATTATTCAAGATGCCCATGTTACTGTCTCTGATAGGAAACAGTAATGTGATCATGGATATTTCTTAGCAATTTACTTCTGCTTTGGCATGACTATCCCAGAAGCAGAGGCTTTGGAGACCAATACCTAGGTTCAAATTATAGATTTGATAACTTTTTGTTCTGGGTGTCTTTGAAGAAATTAATATATATCTTTTTTCCTTGATGAATATGACTTTAATTTCATAAGTTTGTTGTGAGGACAAACTGAGAGGACTTCAAGGAGCATAGTGCATAGCAGGAGTATTGTAAAACATAATTCCCCTGTCTAAAATTGCTAGCATCAATTTAGCACCAAGGCTGATGGTTTGAGTTCAGACCTGATATCACTTAACTGTAATTATTACCGATTTAGGTCTGAAATAAAAGATCAAAGATACTAATATGTTTCAATTCACATGCAAATGCTGATTGATTGGCTGTGGCTTCCAGGAGTACTATATTTAAAAGCATTCAAGGCTGCATCCAGATTCAGTAGGAAGGAGTTTAATGATTGATTAGTGATTTCCCATTAGAAAATGTTGCTTGTTTCTCTATACAAACCAAGAGCTAGTCATAAAATTGTGGATACTGTTGGCACAATTTTGGTCCCTCAAAATATAGTTTAGCTAGCATTATTGGAAGCTTTTAGGCATAAAGGATAAGGAATATATTTCTGGCAAATCATAAAAGCAAGAATTTAATACACAAATTGAGTGCCCTTATTTCTAGCAAGCAAAAGTGCTTTTTTTTTTTTTTAAACTCTCTGGCCTATGTCTTCAATTCTACACAGTTTTCTACGTATATAGTCAGGATTATATATTATTCATATAATACAGGGGCTTAACGAAGAACAGAGATTAGAGTAACAATAAAATGTATATTTGTGTTATATATGCTGAACATTAATGAGGTAAATTTAAATGGATATTGACAGCAGATGCATCTCTGATCAAATAAAGAAATCTGGGATATTAAATATATATATACACACACACATACATACACACATAGACCATCAAAAAAAGAAAAGAGAGCTCTAGGTGCAATAAATGACAAAGATAACAAAAGTTTGAGAATGGTGAGAGGGAATCTGAATCTTTAATGGTGTCTCTAGGAGAATCAGACCACAGAGGCTGGTGGCTGAAGTTTCATGTCCATGCCAAAGCAGACAGAGATAATAAAGCTACCTACACAAACTCGAGTACTATGAGGGGACCTTCTTACTACTGACACAGGAAACTGAGAACATTCCACCCTCCAGTCTGGGGAATCAATAAAGAAAATATGTGATGGGATGAAACTAACGAAAGACAGATAAATAAATGAATAATAAATAGCAGTAGGTATTTTAGAGATAGAGTCACTGAAATTAAAATTTAAATAAACATTTTAAACAAAAGATCGGGCATATCTGAAGTGATAATTGATAGTCTTACTGAGAAATCTGAGCAAATAACCAAGAAATCAGGAGTTATGAAGAAATGTAAAGTACTTAACAGCCATTAAGAATCATTGGGGATAACATGAGAAGGATAGAAACGAGCTGTACTTTCAGCATTATAGAATGGAAAAAAAGGAAGAAAAGGTCTAGTTGAAAAAAAATTCAGTTGTAAATTTTCAGAACTTAAAAACAAAACAAAACAAAACAAAAACCCTAAGTCTTCAGACAGAAGCAACAGAAAAGTTTCTAAACAACAGAAAAAAAATAAGTTCTGGGCCAGAAACACCATTCTGAAACTACAAATCATAAAATGTACAGAAAAAAATCTTAAAAGCTAAGAGGAAAAAAACATAAAATGAACAAAAAATAATCTTAAAACATCTCATCAACAATAACAGATGCCTATAGAAAGGTAACATCCTAGAAGCATCTGTCCACCTAAGAATAACTCTATACTCAGCTACGCTGTCATTCAGAATTTACTGCAAAATACAAATACAAAAAATAAAACATTAAAAAAAGATGAAACAGTTGCCTACCCACACACTCTCACTAAAAGGTACCCTCCACCAAAAAGCAAACGTCAGTAAGAAGGAAAGTGTGAGATGGAAGGATAAAGAAGAATGACCATAGAAATCCATAAACGTTTAGGTAAATAAAACAACTGGTTACACAGGGAGGTTTAAAAAGAAGTTATAAATAAGATACTTGGTAAATTCTGAGAGTTTTAAAAATTATAAAAGAAGCCTGTACATACAGATTTACTTTAGACCTAGTTAAGCCAGGTGTGCATCTAAATTTCATAAAATAGAAACATAATATATGACTTACAAAGAAACAAATATATTTTAAAAAAAAGGCCAAAATGTGACAAAATTAGAAATCAATTACAAAAAGACAGACAAGAAATTCCTACTTGTTTGAAAATGGAAACAAGACAAAAATAATTTAAAAAAAAGAACTTCTTAACAAGTTCAAAGAAGAAATTAATACGGTAATGTTTGTAACTAAATGGCAACTGTGCCACTATAAATCAACATTACTTGCCTTCTTGAACAGGCATCACTGAACTTAAGAATTCAGAAAGAGAAAAAAAGTCAGTGAAAGGACTAAGAAAATAGATCAACCTTAAGCAAGATTTTTCAAGGAAAAAGGAAATAAGATGCAAATTGAGACTACTAAGATTTTAAAAGGGGACCAATTTGTGCCTGGAACAGAGTAGGAACAAATCAAACTGGGACACTATGTGACATTTTATACAAAATATTTTGAGAAAAATTGAAGTAAAATATTCTAAAAATATAAAAACTATCAAAATTGATTCAAGAGAACACAAGAATCAAACTATAGCCTTTAAAGAAAGTGAATTTTCAAAATATCCCTCGAAAAAGCATCAGGCCTAGGTAGTTTTACAAATTAACCAAATTTTCAAGTAAGAGATAGACCTTATTTTATTAAAGGTATTTCAGAAATGAGAAATGTTTCTCAGTTTAATTTATAAAGCCAACCTAATCTTGTTACCAAAAAATTGGTATCACAATCCTATCAAAATGAAAATTAAGGGACATCGTTTACTTTTGAAAATTATTAAAACTTTTCTAAATAGCCTGAATAACAACCTTAGTCTGGGCACACATTTTCTAGCTGGCCACAACGCAAGCACTCCCTGTCTATACTGCAGCTTTGTAAGAGTTATGCTAACGTAGTGATCCACTCAGGCACCAAACGGTTGGGCAGCAATGGGATGGTGCACTTTGGAGGGGGCTCTTAGCATCCATTTGGATAGACCCATCATTTTTCCAAAGTGGTGTATAATTATTAGAATTTTCTCCATGTGCTACATGTCGAAGAGAGTTGGGATCAATGCCCTCCTGTCTTAACACCTATTCCAATTCATGTATTTGCTATTTGCCACCTCCCTGTGAACACTCTAGTTTTAATCACAGATGTCTGAGAACTAATTTTAGTTTTACTTAACTGAAAAATATAGTTGATAATAATTATAAAATAATGTTTGGTGTTGCCTTTGGGTACAATTGACATGGTAACTCCAGCTTGTACAACTATAGGCTAAATTTCAGTTTACTACTTTTGCTTTGTAGTAAACCCTTCGCTCTCTCCAAAATCCAAACAAAAACAAAAGCAAAAACAAAACAAACAAAAACAATTGAACTACTTTTCTTCTTAATATTCCTTTCCAGAATTTCATATACATAGAATCATAAAATATGTATACTTTTGGGTATGGCTTTTTCTTTTAGAAAAAAATCTTTCTGATTCATCCATATTATTACCGGCATTGATAGTTCATTCTCTTTTATCCTGAATAGTTTGGAATACTATTCCACACAACATTTACATGTTGAAGGACATCTTAGTTCCTTCCAATGTTTAGAGATAATAAATTAGACTGTTGTAATCATCCATGTACAGGTTTTGTGCGAGCTTAAGTTTTAAACTCACATATGTAAATGCCATATGAGTGTGTAAGCTAAGACTGCAGGTGACAACTTCAAGTGGAATGCTGCTACCTCATCACCCCTTACATTCCTTTACCCTCCCTCCTTTATGATACAGTTATCTGATATATTCTCTTCATCCACTGAGAGCCACATTAAACCATTTTATAATTATTTTTGCTTTCAACTGTCAGGCATAATTTTAAAATCTTAAGCATATATTTATTCTTTTCACTGTTTTTCTCAATCTCTAATATTTTATATTTCCTTACATTATAATTTATTTTCTGCTGGCCCCTCCCCAGTAGATCCTGTGAACTGGTACCACAGTCTTATAACACACAATATGTTCAGGGCAGAGTGCAAAATTACTTGTTGTTCTAAGAATCACGTATATCAGGCAAGATTTAACCAGATAAGAATCTGTAGGAGATTTATATTAAGTTTACTGCAAGGAATTGGCTTACCTGATTGTGGAGGCTAGCCAGACAAGTCTAAAATTCATGGAACATGCTGTCCAGAAGACGAGACTGTTGGTATTTGGCATAGGCTGAAGATGCTGTCCTCAGAATAAATTTTTTCTGTAGGGATGTCTTAACTATGCTGAGACCTTTCAACTGATTGACTCAGACTGACACAGATTATGTAAAATAATTTGCCTTACATAAAATCAACTGTTTGTGGACTTGAATTACTATTACCAAACGTATTCACAGAAAAACCTACATTATTGTTTGATTGATTAACTGGGGACTATCCTCCAGTCAAATTAATACATCAGAATGACTGTCGTACCAAACAAAATCTCAATTTGAATGAGAAAGGACTGAGATGAATGACTCAGATTTTGGAACTCTCTGACAAGGATTTCAAAGCAGTCAATGTTATAAATACTCTAGTGAGCGATTACAGACATTCTGGAAACACATTTAAACTATCAAAAATCTCAGCAAAGAAATAGAAGACATAAAGAAAAATTAAATGAAAATTTTTGACTTAAAAAGTACAATAATCAAATTTTTAAAAAATCATTGGATGGGCTTAAAATGGAAACAGAGGAAACAATGAACTTGAAGATAGAGCAATTGAAATTATGCAATCTGAACAACAAAGAGAAAGTGTATTGAAATTGATTTTCAGGGAGATATGAGGCAATAACAAAAAATCTAATGAAATAATTGTTCATCAGAGTCCCAGAAAAAAAAAAAACTTGTGGAACTGAAAAAGTATTTGAAGAAACCAATGGCTACAAACTCCCAAAAAATCGTGAAAAATAAAACATAAACCTACAGATTAAACAAGTTGAACAAACTGAAAACAGGATAACATTAAAGAAATCTATGCCTAGACATTTCTTGATCAAATTTTTGAAAATTAAAGACAAAGGGAAATCTTGAAAGTAGACAGAGAGAAACTATGCATTAACTATGAGGAACAAAGGCAGTATATTTCTCATCATAAACCACAGAAACCGTAAGAAAGTGGCACATTTTTTAGGTGTTGAGGGAAAAATAACTGTCTGCCCAGTGTTCTATATTCAGGGAAAATATGCTTCAGGAATGAAGGTGAGATAACATCATTCCCAGATGAAAGAAAGCTAAAAGCAGATCTGCTCTAAAGAACAGCTAAAGGAAGATCTCTAAACCCCAGATGTTCACCAGTTACTTTTTACAAGTTAGAAGAGCAGGAGAAAGAATTAAAGCACTATATTGCTTAGTGATTCTTTTAAATGCATGTATTATTCTATGATTAACACTTTCATAATAAGATAAATATCATGTTCTGAGAGTTCTATTAACTTTGAAAGGATCTAAAACAAGAGTAAGAGTATGGTCTTAATATAATGTCATCACTTAAAGTAAAGCTTGACATAAATTGATAACTGAAAGACAGATACTACAGCGAAAAAAAAGGGGGGCAAAGACAATGAATAAATGATTCAGAGAAAAGTAGAACGAGTAATACTAAATATGTGAAAAGATTATCAATTTCTCAAGCAGTCAAAAATATAAATTAAATGATAATTAGTAGTCATTGTATACCCATAAGATCAAAAATTTTAGAAGGAATGATTCCAGTTGCTGGTGCCAATGATGATAGCCAGGGGATAGGTATTCAAATAGCTATTAAAATGCCCATATCCTTTGTCCTCAAAATCCATTCCTAGGAATACATTTCATTGGAATAAAACTACCAACACATAAAGATGTTTTCTGAAGTCTTGTTTGTAGAGTTAAATACTAGAAACAAAAGGAACCTCATCAACAAGTGGAGGGTTGAACCGTAATTTATTCAAACACAGGACACTATACTGATACTAAAAACTATGTATTTGATGTTAACAACTGACTTAGACTTTCACAACATACAAAAAAATGACAAAGGAAGATGTAGAAAACTGTATATAATACGGAATTATTTTTTAAATGGAAAACAAAAACATATCGGTGTGTAACTGAACATGTATGTGTATGTGTGTACGTGAATGCATTTGTGTATAGTTATGACCATGGCATTCCATATGCAAGGATACACATTAAAGAGTTAACATCTATCTGTTCCAGTGGTAGTGGGGGGGCAGCCATGAGACAGCAATAGAAAGGAGAATATGTGAAATAAAATGACAATATATTTTGATAAATGCTTAAGTAAAAACAAAACAAAGTCTCTATGAATTGAATAATAAACAGTAAAATCATAAATCAGGAGGAAAAAATATCCAGTGTGAAACACACTGTAAAAGTTTCAAACCTGTCCCCATACTGTATTAATCAGATTGTATGGTACCTCTACCCACACAGGTTCAAGGTTAAAAGTTCCCTAGAGATGAACATTTTAAAATTCATTTCAGAATATATTTTACATTATACATATTAGTATTTATAGAAATATGTATAGTATGTTATATGGCATTTTCACCTAAAGTAATGAAAACAAAACCACAAAGCTTATTTGTCTTATGTACTTATTAAATTTATACTTTTGAGCACAATGCATTTGGGAGTGATGGACAGGGATTACAGCAAAAAAAGTGACATTCTCCCATTAAAGCATCTAATTACTTCACTTCTGAAACTGTCAAACTTCACATTTAGTTTAAATTGTTTTACACTCCAGATAGGACAAATCAAAGTCTGAATAAAAATTACACAGAGAAATCCATGTAACCAAATGTGAGTCTGCATCAAAGCTAATTACCCTACTAAATGTGTTGAGTCAGCTGGAAATCCAGTCAATTGTTAGCTGATAGAATTACAGCTGAAGTGATTTTCCTGTCAGTATACATTGATCTGAAATTGAACAAAATCTGATTTAGACTTGTTCTCTGTCACTCCATAAATAAATGGAATAGGTAGATGCATACATATATACATGAATGCATAAATAAAATAGTGAGCTTCACTGCTCAGAATGAAAATTCCTACTCTTAATAGCATAAAGGCAACTGATACTATTAAAAAGGAAATTTGGAAAGGTCCATTATCATTGCTGCCTTTGAAAATTAGTAACAATTAAACTTAGTTTGGGGACAAGTATAAACATCTATCCAGTATGGTATCAGATTTGAGCAAAACATTTTTTAAATAAGGATATAAGATATCTTAAAATCCAAATCTTTCCTGAGATGTAAAATTTTTAAATCCTTTAAAAATAGAAATTCCTATACTATGAGTTATAAAAGTACTCATATGTTAAATTTATATTTGCTCTATCAATATAAATTTGCTTTATCGATTTTTTGCTTTATCTCTTTGTTGATTCAAATAGATTTGCTTTATCTATTTGGATAAACATAAATTAAACGGGACACAATGTATTTAAAGAAGCCTCTCAGTAAAAAGACAACTGTGACACTGAGCCTACAGTATGAAGATTCACATGGACTATTAAGGTCAGTACTAATGAGGAGTGCCTATTTGACAAGTATAAATAAAGCTCACATTTTTTTTTTAACGTTTGAAAACTTGTACCCGAAGTTTAACAAGATGAGTTATAGACTGAAAACATCACTTGAAAATGAGAGTGGAAAATTTTCCCTGAGATTTTATGCACACAGTCTCAAACTTTTAGACTTATAAACTTAACTACTATGAGAACTGTCTCAAAAGTACATCATCTAACAAACAGAAACTTACTGTTTTCAATATTTTTGAACTGATTCCTCCTCTGAGAGAAATACTAGATTGATCTACGAGGAGCACCCCTCCCATGGAGCCAGACTTGGCACTGAAAACATTGTGTACCCAGAACTAGTCCGATTTGTATAAAATGCTGAGTAGCTCATGGAACGGGGCAGGGTTAGAAGATTACAAAAAAAATTAACCAAAATGGTCACAGCCACAAGGAAAACAAGACTGGTGTAAAAGTAATCTGGGAAGACAACACCAGATTGTTAGGCTAAATGGAAGTGTGATGTGGGAAAAAATGAGAGAGCTGTTGCCCATAACCAGCTTTCCTGTGGATGAACCATTAAATGGGTATATTCTCAAAATGGACCTATAATGAGTTTCATTAAAATATCTCCTATCTTAATTTCAATCAGAGATAATGCTTTTGCATTCAGTCCCTATATACTTCTTTCTCTCAATTTACCCTCTTTGCTACTTGTGCTATAATTCTTTCAACATGTATTAATATCACATAAGCTTACTGTAAAAGAATATGGAGTATACTAGGCATCCAAAAAAATAAAATAAAAACCAACCACATACACACTTCAATATTCTCCCCATCGTCTTTTCATCACTGGTTTTGACAATTATTTTAAGGCAGAATTGTTTGAGTGCCTTAGGCATCTGCATTTGGACACTCCTTCAGTTCCTTCAATTATTCCAATTAATCATTTATGAACATCTCTGCTAATCCCTAATCTGTATCACCTATAGGCTTTTATGATCCCTTAGATTCATTTCTGTTTTAATGATGCAATTTAGAAACTTCAAAAACAAACTACCATCATGGCTCTAGAAAATCAAGAGGATAAAAATATATAGAAAAATGATTTTTAAAAATTTTTTTCCGGAAAATATTGGTATCAAAATTGTCATTTTTTTGGTCTTTTCTGGGGAGAAGTTTTTTCTATAATCCATTTAAACCTGGGCAAAATATTTCCTAGATACAAGTTTGAGACATTATATTAATCAATGGTGTGCTGGTAAGCCAGCTCTCTAAAACAGACCAAAAAAAAAGAAATAAACTGATCCGCAGCATTTGCAGATGTTCATGAAATAAGTATTCCAGCATGACCAATTCAAGCAAAAACATGGTATCACTGAATTAGAAAGAAAAGCAACAAATCAACTATCATGTGAATCAGCTCCAGTGTACTGGGGCACTGATACATTAACCAAAATCTGTAGTTTACATTAGGATTGTACAGGTGTTGCACATTACACTGCTTTTGAAAAGTATAATAACATGTATCCACCGATATGGTATCAGACAGAATAGTTTTAGTGCCTTCAAAATCCCCTGTGATCCACTTATTCATTCCTCCCTAAATTCTTGGTAAACACTGATCATTTTACTGTCTCCAGTTTTTCCTTTTTCGGAATGTCACAGAATTTACAATCCTACAGTATGCAGTGAGCCTTTTTAGATTGGCTTCTTTCACTTAGTAATATACACTTAAGATTTTTCCATGTCTTTTTATGGCTTAACAGCTCATTTCTTTTTACTGCTGAATATTGCACTGTATGGATGTGCTACAGTTTATTTATCCCTTCACCTACTGAAGGACAACTTGGTTGCCTCCAAGTTGGTTGCTTTTGACCATTATGCATTAAGCTGCTATCAACATCTATGTGTGTTTTTGTGTGGACATGTTTTTAGCTCCTTTGGGTGAATACAATTATGATGGCTGGATCCTATGGTAAGAGTATGTTTAGTTTTGTAGAAACTGCCACACTGTTTTCCAAAGTAGCTGTACCGTTTTGCATTTGCACCAGCAATGAACAAGAGTTCCTATTGCTCCACATTCTCATCAGCATTCAATGTCGTCAGCGTTTCGGATGTTAGCCATTCTAGTAAGTATTTATTGGGGTCTCATTTTAATTTGTAATTCTCTAATGATATGTGATGTTGATAACCTTTTCATATGCTTGTTTGCCATAAGTGTATCTTCTTAGCTATTTTGAAGCAAGAACTTACTACAGAATTAGCTTAGTCTAAGGGTTGGAAATAAAGGGAAAGCAAGTTCAATAAATGTTTGGAGCAGGTACAACTGCAAAGGAAGTTCACATGAAGGACAGCTAACCATTTTATGAACCAAGGACAGAAAGGTCACTTTTGATTGATCTTAAATCAGAATCTAAGAGAACATATGCTTAATATAACAGGGGCACAGTGAAAAAATAAAATCTGACAGGTTCTTTACTACTGAAATATTAATAATGAATGTTTATTCCCTCCCATTAGTTAGCAATGGTCATTAACGTGGTAACTCATACAAAAAAGGTAAACAAAGCAGTTCCTGATTTCATCTCATCTAGGGCATTTCACATACTTTTCAGTGTTCAATTCCACAGATACGTTTGGAATTTGCACTAAAAATCCCTGATAATTTCATTTCTCCATATTTGTAAATTAGTGAGGTTAAATCCTATCAGAGACCTAAAGGGAAATACAGTTATTCTAAAACATCCATTGTAGAAAAAGAGAATAAAAAGGAATACCATGAAAGCCACTGTGCAACTGTCTGCTATTTAAAGCCATTGTGGATATGAGAAATGAAGTCCCGGGGGGGCAGATTCAAATTCTCCTCGCCCTTTCAGTTTGGTCTGAACGATTTTTGTAAGATACTTTCTATTCTAGATTTTAAAAATAATTCAAAAGGCTACCTATGTTCAGTTATAAAAGTAGGGTGATATTAAAACTAGACATAAGAATATATAAAAGTGGAAGCTAAATACTAAATAACTTGAATAAACTTGAAGAGGATGCTGAAAAAGAAAAGATGATATTGGACTGTTTTCACAAGAAAGGAGAGCAACAAGTGAGAGAATGAGTAAAAGTAATGGAAATACCTAAAACACCCATGTGGAACAGTGTTAGGGGTTTCTCAGAAAACTGAGCAAATCACTAGGAAAAGCCATAAAAATAGCACATGATCCTAGTCCAGTCTGTTATCTAAGACAGACATTTAGTCAGAACTCTCCAGAAATCCAAGTGCAATTTTTGATCCAAATATAGAAGAATTAAAATAGTACTCAGAATTGAAGAGGAAATTTCAGGTTAACACATTTGCCGAAAGTCTGTGTGGAAGAAAACAGCATCCTGGAAGATATACTTTCAAATATGTCAACCACATAGTCATTGAGAAGGGAGAAATCTGTTTATTCTAACTATCCATGATTATCTGTAAACATGAAAATACAAAACTGCATGCAGTGAATTTCTAAATATGGAAATTATGTTTGTGGATGAAGGATCATCCATACTGGCATTGCTTGCAAATCACTTTAGTTTTAAAGTACATGATAGTCAATGTTCCTGGGAGCTTGACATTATAAATATTTCCCAAGCAAACATAGTAATATGATGTGGTACAATTTTCAGAAAGGGCTATAAGAAAACAGACTATATCCTGGTGTACTTGTAGGCCTATTTACTACAGTAATCATGACAGGACTTCCCCTGGACACAATCCTGCAGTCTTATCATTTTGCTTTCTAACTAAATTCACCATAATGGTAATTACAATGTCATATCAGTGTACTGATCTCAGACTTCTCTCTTAAAGGTGTATTTATTTTATTATTAAAATTGATTATCTACAATATAATAACAATATGATAGGGACAAAGAATTTTATTAAGTTACGGATTGTTTAAAATAAACACACTAAGAAAAAAATGACACATTATAATCTAACTAGTGTGTTGTTTTAGTGCTAATTATTGATCACGAGTTAACGGTAACCCATCACATCTTAGCGTGCCTAGGGATATGTGTTTGTCTGGTCCTTCTCCAGGGGAGCCTCTGGCCCCTTCTCCTTTACACTGACTTAGTGAATCTTGCACCTGCCTCTGACAAACATTCTCTGCTTCCTGTTCAAGGGCAGCAGCTTCCTGATGTTAACGCCAATACACTTACTCCAGAGAGCTCCAAAGCTCTGGTTCCAAAACTTCAGATTTCAAACATAATTTCAGATATTATTGTTCATGGTCAGTTTTAAACTCACACTCTTGATTCAGTCTCAGAAAAATTACAAACAGGAAAGAATATCTGTTAGTACCTCTCTAGTTTAACATGAACTGAAATGCTCTTAAAAAATGCAACGAGAAAAGAAAAAGGTATTAAACTTCATATCAACTGGAAAAGAGGGCCCCACTCTTAGTATTATCTCTAAAAAAATATATAGCTTCAAAAAATTATTAGGAAAGACTTGGAAGTTTGTAAAAGTAGCATATAAGATACTTAAGGCTTTCCCACATAACAGAAATGATCAGAAATGAAGACCATGAACCTTCATGAAAAAGACCGTGAGCTCTGGCATCAGTCAGTCCTGAGTTTGAGCCGTTAGACACAGTAAGAGAGAACTCATGTATTCTTTGAAAATCAAAAACTATCTTAGGTTTCATATGACAGAGAAAACAGCTGCACAGATTGTACACAGTATTTCAGTTGTTAATTTCACCAATGCTGCAGTTTTACCTAAACGTCAGTGTGACTTACATGCTTCTCTTTGAATTATAACTCAGGAATTTCCAGAGAGGCAGCATCTCTCAGGAAGAGATGTAGAGAATTTTTTTTATAATAAAATTTAATTTTTTTCATTCTACATTAATTTTAATAGATGAGTTTTTTTCAGTATTAATCAAGTAGGATATAGAGAATCTGCCATAGGATAGGTCATCAAGAACAGTTCATAAATACTGATGCTTGTTCTAGGAGAGCAAGATGGAGATAATGTCATATGCAGGAGATACAATAAATATTTATTCTAATTAGTCAGGAGAGACAGACACAGCTTTCTCCTAAATCTCACTTGTCCTCTTCCATAGCATTAAAAGCATACAAAATGGCATTCCTTCAGTGTTTCTGATCCCAGCCACTTGAGTTAGAATGTCTAAGTTGAAAAAAAAACTAAACAAAAAGAAAAACAAAGCAAACAAACAATAAACCACATCGATAGACCTGTATTAAAAAATCCTGTACTTGGAAAAAGTGAAAAAAAGTCCCTTTTCTAACATTACATATTTAAATTTCACTTTAGTAATGTTTATGTTTGGCATGTGCAGTGACGGCCCTTGCCCAAGTGTAATCATCTGAAATTGGATGATTTTAAGCTTATTTCTAAGAAAACTTTTCCTTAGGCAAAATCTTTCCTAAACTTAACTGGCTTCTTGGGAAGCATTTTCCTCTGTTGCTGGACAGCACCCTCTTTAGGCTAACCAGAGTGTTCGTTCTCTTCCAGGGCTTGACTTTCTTCATCTACCTGCAGACCTAAGGGCATCCCCCGGCCTCTGTCTCAGGTTCATCATCAGGTTCTTTACTGAGATAGCCCCTCCCTGCCCTTTGCTTAGCATTTTCACTTTCAGTCACTGGTCTCCACCTTTTTGTGCCCTGAGACATGGGGTCACTCTATCGACTCCCTAACACATGGAAGCACCATTGTGCCAGGCTCAGACCAGACTGTCCCGAACACAATGTACAGTCTGTCTTCATCGTGGTCATGCCATGGCTTTAGGTCAGCTTGTGAGACAGGATGTCCTCACAACATCCAAATCTCCGCCAGGCAAATAGACGTCTCCCTTCGTAATCAGCCATTGTCTCTATTCTTTTTACTCATCCCTATTCTCTTGTCTTCCTATGAAACAGAGACTATTCTCCAGCCTCACTACAGCAAGGTTTCTCAGGCTCAGCACTGCTGATACTTGGGGTGAGATAACTCTTTGCTAGGGGTGGTAGGGCCATTGTACATTGTAGGATGCTTACCAGCACCCTTTGTCTCTCTCTACCCACGAGATGCCAGTAGCGCCACTCCATGCCAGCTTCATGGTGACATTCAAAAATGTCCCCAGATTTTGCCAAGGGCTAGCTGGGAGTGCAAAATTGTTCCCAAATGAGAAACACTGCTCCAGAGAAAAGACACAATCCTCAAACCTCACTCACCAAAACATTTAAATATACCAGAAGCCCTCTGAATTTTTTAAAGGGTTTTAGCGTTTTGGAAACAAAAGTTAGTAAAGACTTACAGAGTGTTTTCTATTTTCCATCTAATTCATATCCCTTACCCTGAGATAATGACTCCAAATCTGCTTAATTGAATGAAATGAAGGAGTGGGGGAGAAAAAAAGAGGTAATTTCAAGAATCGAACATCAACTAATATTTCAAAAATATTGCTCTGTCACATGAATCTGTTATCCTTTCAAGTCCAGTCTTCTGTATTAATGAGAAAATAAATGGTCTTTAAAATATTCTTGGAAGGAAGTAGGAAATGAAAATGATTTGCCCTACTGATACGCTTCTCCACATAGTGCACACAGCAGATTACCTCCAGATACTACTGTGCATTAGTGCGTGCCTTTTATTGGGGGTTGCAAAATTCATCTCTTCTCTCTGCACTTCTTTCTTCTATCAGTGACTCTTCCTTCTTAAGGCTCACCTTTCACTGGGACTTCTCTCTCATTCTACCTGATCCTATTCCTCTAGCTGTGAAGACAGCTGACCGCCTGATTGCAGAACAGTCTTTCCTTCAAATCTGACATCATTAATGTACGTGGGCTCTTGTATATATGTAACTGCATGTCAACTCCTCCTTTCCGTTGACCGGAGGGGTTATTTTATCCTAACTTCTCTTTTCTAACCTGTGAGGTTTTCCCTTAACTTAATTATTCCTCTGTTTCTACTATCATCTTCCTCTTATTATTTTTACAATTCTAAGTATAATTTTTGTTCCTTGTTTTCATTTTTTTTAATTACTTTTGTTTCTATGAAAATCATCTTGAGGTTATCCAGATCTAATTCTTATGTCACATATGGGATGGTTCTCTTTAGAATTCTCATTAATTTTAACTTACAGTACCTTGTTCCCACTCAAACCAACTTGTTTTTACAAATTTGTTCCTAAGAATCTATAGGGTAATTTTTCTCAGGAAAAACATTGAGTCATTCTTGACTCTCTTCTCTCATGACCTCTATTCTGTCTGTTAGAAAATGCTGATGGCTCTCCCTTCAACATATATCTATCCATCAGCCAATGACTCTGGTTTATTCTCTAATACTTCACAAGTGCTGTACTAGTGCTTGGAAATAGTAGTTTCTCAATAACATTTGTTGAATAGATGAAAACAAAGATGTTATTATCCATGTACATGACTTAGTCCACATACCTCATAAGGAAGTGTACATAAAATCAACAGCCATGCCAATTATGCAAGAATTTATTTTGACTGTAAGAAATAAAAATATTATAGTCAGTAACTACCATTTTATTGTTGGGTAAAAAAATACAGGCAATGTCATCAGATAATCGGTAATTATGGTTATGAATTCAACTATTTCCTTATCTCTTGATTAAAAAAATGTTAATTGTACACTGGTAAGTGCATCAAATTAGGAAAATGCTGTTATAAAAACACAATTTATCACATTTTTCTCTAGGATTTTTTTAATTAGGTTAAAGAGAAGTGACTATTGTCCTTTCCAATTTTTTTTTGCTTTGAATAAAAATGTGGGCAATTAAGTTCTTCTTAACATTCTTCTTGTGACTCCATACATTTTCTCAGAATCACTGAACTTTCTTTTCTATTATTTGTAACTTATTAATTAAAAATCTAAACTGATTGGAGAATTTCCTTAAAACTACACTGGTTTCTTTAAGCATTGTTTTTGTTTGTTTGTTTGTTTTACTTTCCCTTCAGAAAGCATGTATTTGTTAAACAGATTAACAACTCAGTACAATATGTTATTGGCAAGTCAAAATTACATATTTGTAGACTTCCAGATTCTCTGGTTCTATTTTCCCTTTCAGATATTTATACTAGAAAGCTTTTATTCAAGAAAGCTTTTACATATATTTCTACATGAAATATTTCATGAATGAAAGGCGCACTGCATCTTTGAATAAAGCAAGACACTTTTCTACAGTGGGGTGTATCTCCTTCTGCATAGTTTTGTCCTTTTCGGCATCATGGTCACTTACTCCTAGGGACCAGTTCCGTCAGTTGCATTTGGCCTAATAGCTGTTTTGATCAAAGTTGGTCCAATTTATCAGATCCCCTTCACTTTTGCCTTGTGTATAGTGGATATGCGTCAACAAGAGAAATCAAATATCAGCCAGGTAAGTCTGCTGTGGCTGCATGAGCGACCAGGCAGATGTTTAAGTGGGTAAAGTACTCATTTCATTCTCCTGCATTTGCACCAATATTGAGAACTGCATATGGAATTTATCATCTATTTACATCATCAAGCCAGATGGCTTATCATATATTCCTCAATTGATGCCACGTGTCTTACTCTTTTCTTTTATTCTATTTATTTGGAGAGCTAGACATCTGTTAGATTTCTTTCCATATTTTCACTCTCAGTAAGAAACAATTTGATATAAATTTGTATCGTTTCCTGTCCTGTTTAAGTTCTGAAGGTATTCTTGGTAGCCATAGCTTTATCTAGGCCCACAAGCAGATATCAGGCTAAGTTACAAATACAATTAAGTCTGCACTAGTATAACTTTTAATGGATATTTCTTTCATATAAATATATGTTAATATATTAATCATAAAAGAGAATAAAATAGTCAAATACCCTTTAGAAATAAAAATGTGCTAATATTAATTATAGTCCTTAGTGGTAAAGTGAATTTAATCAAACAAGTCACTGGAGAGGGAAAATATATGACTGGAGTAATTTTCCCATCATTTTGTAATTAGAAATCATTTAAATAAGCTAGTATATAAAATGTAATCAAAATAGTTTAATAAGTGCTTTGATAGTACTGTCAAAGTGACTTCAAAGAGAACTGATTATCTAACTTGCTTTTTCAAATATTTAAAATAAGGTTTTGTTCTATACCCTCCAAATTCCAGTTAATATTAAATTGCTTCATTGACAATGTTAAATAAAGTTCAGCTTATGTATGGTGATTACAACACAGATGTAATTCCTGGTTTATAAAAAAAGAAGAAAATGAGTTTCAATATGGGTATATTATAGCACAGGGTTGGTTCCAACCAACTGGAGCATAATTTTGTTTTTTTTCCTTTAAAATGGGAATAGCTTTCTTAAGAAAGATACTTAAGGAGTAGGAATCCTAAGGCTGAGGATGTTAACAGTATAATAGCCAATCATAGAATGGATCAGAAATAAAGCAATTATTTGATAGCGGTTCTTCATTAAGATGCTAGCAGTGCACCTTGTGGTCATACCTAGTTAACACATGGCTGAATGATACTGCGCTTTGATTGTAAACCTCTAGTTACTGAAACACACATAGGTCCTTATGAAGTCTTATGCATGTAATCATTATTTCATGCAGTTATAACATTTTTAGAGTTTTATTTTGTTAAAGTGTGAAGGAAAATCCAGGCTGGTCTAACAAGATAACTCACAAGTCTAGGAATGTGAAAAAGAGGCTGGGCTGGGCTAACTAGGTAATTCACAAATCTAAGTATCGGAATACTGATCTGAGTTCTGCTGGATTAACTTGTAAATCTAAGTTAATTAGTGTTGGTTTGCTGTTCATGTTTTTTTGCTAGCCAGCTGGGTTTTCAAAGATACATATCTGGCTTTGGAATGTTGGTTTGCTGCCTCCATGCCTCCACTTTTATGATAATGATGCTGCTAAAGCTGTTCCATGCCTATTGGCCAAATACCCCAAGCTTGTACTTTACTCTGTAAAACCTCATGTGCACATCTTGAAGGTGCTCAGAGCTTCAGAGCAGAAGCCCCTCTGAGCCCGCCGGCGTAATACATCTGAGTACTCCAACCCTCCGAGTGGTGCTTGTTTCTTGGCTGGCCTGTCGTTTCCGTAACAAAAGTGCTTTTCACTTCTGAATTTTAGTTTTCTAAAGGACATTTTTTTTTAAGATTTTAGTTATTACATTTCTCTAGACATTACAGTCTGGTTCCCTCTGACAGGAAACACAATGGACAGGAGATGCTTCCTCAGAATAGCAAGGATGAGTGAAGAGAATTTAATTTCAATAAATATACAAATGGTTAAAATCTACAGCAATTTAAAGGCAGATTAAAAGGAAATGGTTCAAACGATTCAGAGAAAAACAGGAGTGGTATCAAAAAAAAGTTTTGTTATCATTTTTGCTCATTTTTTAATGTTATTGAATTGACGGTTTTTACATTAGTTTGACATATGCTACAACTAGAACATGCTTGTAAAGTCAAATCTGCTGCCCTGCTCTAGTCACCTCATACACTTTTGGAGATTATTTGAAATAGAGATTGGGTTATCTGTATGTTTTGAAAACAGAAACTAGCATTCTATATAATACGAGAAAATGGGAAAATATTCCTTTAAAAAACATCAATAAGAAAGCTTTTAAATGTTCAAAAAATATAAAGATCAAAAGATATACTTCATAATCAGTTTTCTTTTTCTTCATGCTTTAGCTTTCAAAGACTTTTATACATAAAGCAATGCTATCCCTGCAACAGGAAAGAATTTATTTTCTATGAAAGTTTTACTTAAAATTAAATTATCCCTAGACATTGAATAGTTTTTCTTATTAACTGTATTAAATTATTTGGATTTTGACCCCTGTTTTTACAATCTGATTGTAATTGTAATCTATCAATTTATAATTGATAGATTCTGGAACAGAGTGATGAAAGGGAAAGTTATACAATTATGTATTATTTCTGAGTCACAGATCCATGACAACTCACCACAAACACACACTTTCCTGAAGTGGTGGTTTGTGGGATAGAGAGAGGTGGAAGACTCCGTTGTAAGCTTTAAGACTGGCTAGGACTGTGTTTCTGGGGAGGGGGGGTGCGTGCACGCACACACACAAACGTGATTGTTTATGGAATCTGGATCCCAATCTGGTCTATATGTTTTCATACATAAAGATAAGGATTCAACAGTTTACTACAGGACATAAAACTACATACTTTCAGGCAGGAAGAGCAGTAAAAGTAAAATTATGTGAACATCATGGAAAGAGGACTTTATTTCTTTAATTGCTGTTCAGTAAGTGAACCACTGAAATGTTATTTTGTCATAGAAACATATAAGACAATATTGAAATATTGACTTTTCATACTAGGAGCCAGTAAATACCGCTATGGTTTCCTGAATAGAAAAGAAGAGCTGCCAAATTACCCACAAAGTCCACAGAAAATATTCTGTAAACTTGAGCCTGTGTTGTGAAACTATTAAGAAGGGCTAAGAGCCTGGCTCTAGAACAAGAAAATCCAGCTTATAACTAGCTCTCTGAAAACTGAGAGCTGCATGATTTTCAGGAGATGACTCAGTTCATATGAATTTGCTTTGAAGATATTAGCCTTATTATGTTAGATTTACAATAAAACTTCCTTCAATAATTTTACCATCAGGTAAGTAAGCTTCCTTTGGATAATTAACACAAAATATACCTATCTTCTACTTACAGTAATTTGCATATACAAATTCCCACCTAGAATAATGCCAGAGTTATTTATTGTGGAACTAATTCATCCACCAAAGAAAACTTGGAAAGCAGAACAAACTTTAAACCAACAAACAACTGTTTCAAATAACTAGTGAGCTACCAAGCCACCCAGATACAAGAAGGCTCAAATCCCAATGAAAACTAAATGCCTCTAGGTGAGTCTGAAATTTGGTCAATGATTTTTCATGTTTAGGTGTTTGCTGATTTGTTCCTGGTATTGTGTCCAGAAAGTTAGAGTTAAATAAATAAGAGACCATAGGTAACTATAGATTTTAGTAATGTTACAAAACTGGTATTTGTATTTCAGAGACTGACAAAGAGAGACCCTTATATCATGCGTATTTCTGACAAGGATCTTAGAAACACAATTACCAAAGAAGTTAGTGTAAAAGTAGAGATTCGCCAGCTTTCACAAAGAAGCTCAGTTTCAAACTACCTAAAACCCTGTATTATATTAAATATATATGCATTATTTTAATTTTGTACCGTGGAGAAAAAGAAAATTGTCTCTGTTAAAAGGTAACACCAGATAGATCTCCAAATAAGACCTGTAAGTTTTTATACACAAAGTCAGGAATTAAATAGAAACATACGAGAAACGTCATTAAAAGTAGGACTAAATGATCAAAATCTAAGTAAAACAAACAAACAAAAACAGTAAAACAGATACCTAAGTGCTCTAGAAACTGGAATAATCAGAGGAAGACTAAGGATCTTGATAATTATTCAATATAATGACAAGTAATTTTGTAAACTGGGCAGAGAGCATTAGCCACAAATGAAAAGACTGAAAAATCAAACCAAAGAATAGAATTTCTGTTCCTCAAAATACACTTTGAGACTGAAAATATTATCCACAGAACAAGAAACATTACTTGCAATACAAATAACTGACAAATAACTTGCATTCAAAATAAATAAACAATTCCTACAAATTTATAAGCAAATGAAAAATAATGCTATCGAAAACTGGAGAAAGATTTAAAAAGTGGATTCTTCATAAAAAAGAATATTTTAAATTTCCTATAAACAGATCAAAAGGTCTATGTCATCATTTGTAAGGGAAATGCAAATTAAACCATAAAGTATTACTAGACAGACTAAGATTTTAAAAGGTTGACAAGTGTTTGGAGAAACCAGAGCTATTATATATTACTAGTGAAAGTCAACTAATACCTTAAGTATTGGAAAATGGGTGATATTTACTAAAGGTGATAATACATTTACCCTATGACTAACAATTTCAATCCTAGGTATATATCTAATAGAAATATGTTTGTATGAGAACAAAAATGGTGAAAAAATGCTTATAGCAAAATTATTAATAATACCTAACAAATGAAAATAACCGACTGTCCCTCAACAATGAAAAAGAACAAGTACATTTTGATGTATTTATACTGTGACGTACAAAACTGCATTAACATGAACTAACTACTGCTATACACATAAATGACTCTCAAAAATAATTTTGAGCAAAAATAGTTAGACTGCAGGATAACAAAACCAATTTATTGAAGTAGAAATCAGCAATTGTTCATTTTGGAATTATACTGAAGCAGTACAGAGTAGGAGCATGAAGAGAGGGCTTATGGGGAAATGAAAATCTTAAGTTTCTTGACCTAGAAGTGGTTACATCAGTGTCTTCACTTTGTGAAAATTCATGGGCTGTATATCTATGATTTGTGTACCTTTGTATATGCATGTTGTACTTTAACACATAAGATTTATTTTAGAAAACAAGCATTCAACTAATGGAAAGGCAAAGAGTCACACAAGATCACCTTAGACATAATGATGCCAGGGAACTATAGCACTGGATTGTTGAGAGCCATGAATAGCAGAACAGCAAGAAAGAACCCTATGTTAACGCTCATCTATGCTAACAGGGATGGCCTTGGAAAAGCTTTCAGGATTTACATTAGTGGACTCTGGTATGCACAGTACTTAACCCTGCTGTAGAGATGAAGACATAAGGTTAACCCTGTCTTATTACACCTTATTTCTCTTTTATGAATTAATGTTTACCAACAAATCTGACTATGATTTTACTTCCAACACAAATCTCAGCTATTCAGTAGTCAAGGGGATTGTCTACGTGTACCTGTTCTGCCTGAAAGTTTCCCATCCATCAGACAAATGTTTCCCCTGAAAGTCTAACTTCTCGTTCTAAATTAATATGGATATTTTGGTTTTATAAATTAATCCCAGAAATGGACACTAATTTGAGGATACCGTCTGGAACTTATTTTACATTCATGACAATGTTCTCAGTTTTCTGAGTCCCAAGACCAAAGTAAGACTTTGTTCTCTACTCTTCTCTATTCATCAAGGTCATGGGAGGCCCAGGAGGCTTCTAGATACATGGACATCAAGCTGTCTCCAGTTAATCATACCACCAAAACTCCTTGTGACAAGAGAGTTTTCTGGAGTTGCTGCCCACAAAATTAGCGTGAGTAAAAAAAGAATAAAATGTTAAAATATAAGCTCTCTCCCACCACTCCAACTTCTAATCTCCTACGTTCACCCTTACCACTTGGCTCTAGCCACACAGGTCTCCTTTTGTTTCCTTAAATCTACCACTCCTGCCTCACAACTTTAGAATTCCTGTTATCTTAGTTTGAAATACTTTCCCACAGATACCTACACCTGGTTCTCTCCCTCTCACCTTCTTCAAGTCTTTGTTCAAATGTCTTATTTTCATGAGGAGACATGCACACACTATTTGAATTGTAATCCATCCCTCCTGGTACTCTACCTGACTGCACTTGCAGGTTTTTTATTTCCTATAACAACTATCACCTTTGCCCTATAATATAGTTTATTTATTATATATTTATTTATTTTTTTGTTTGTCTTACCTGGCTAGAATGTAAGCTTTCAAGGTAAGGGGTTTTTATTTCTTCTGTTTGGTGATGTATCTCTAGGGCCTAGAAGAATGTCTGGCAGACACTTTAGTAGATATTACATAAGTACTTTGTGAGTAGTGAGAATACTATGAATGTTATAAAGCATTACAGAAATACAGCCTAACATAATAATAACGCTACAAATAATACTATTGAAATACATGGTTCCAACCTTTGCATGAATTCCTTAAGTGTTCTCAAGCTACTTAACAGAAACAAAAAACAAAAACCACCTGAAGACAGAAACTGAATGATGTCACTTATATGTGGAATCTAAAATAGACTCATAGAACAGAGTAGAACAGTGGTTGCCAGGGACCAAAAAGAGATGGGAAATGCACAGGTGATGGTCAAAGTGTGTAAAGTTTCAATTATGCAAGACAAATAAGTTATGAAGATCTAATATATGGCATACTACCTGTAGCTAACAATACTCTATCTATACTTAAAAGCTGCTACAAGGGCAGATATTATGTTAAATGCTCTTACCACAAAAGTTATAATTATAATCATAAGGAAGTAAAAGAAAATTTTGAGAGGCTGTTTTTGGCTTTGATGGTGGTGACGCTTTCATAGGTATATGCTTATCCTTTAACTCGTCAAGTTGTATACATTGAATATGCACAGCTTTTTACATGTCAATTACACCTCAATAAAGTAGTAAAAAAAAAGCCTCAAATAATTACTCAGATGGTAACATTTATTTTTTGATAGACATTATTTAGAGTGTTACATAGGTTCAAAATAAAATTGAGCAGAAGGTACAGAGTTTTCCCATATGTACCTTGTCCCTAAATAAGCACAGCCTCTCCCACTATCAACTTCTCTCAACAGGGTGGTATGTTTGTTATAATCGATGAACCCACGCTGACTCACTATTATTAGCCAGTCCATAGTTTACATCAGTGTTCATTCTTGGTGCTGTATGTTACATGGCTTTTGACAAATGTATAATGACATGAATCTACCATTATAGTATCAAACAGAATAGTTTTACTGTCCTAAAAATCCTCTCAGCTCCACCTACTTATTTCCCAATTCCTTGCAACCAATGATCTTATTATATTTCCACAGTTTTACCTATTCCAGAATATCATACTTATGTAATCTGACCGTATGTAGCCCTTTCAGATTGGCTTCTTTTAGCTAGCAGTATGCATTTAAGTTTTCTTTATGTCCTTTCATGGTGTGATGGTTCATTTTTCAGTGTCAAACAATATTCCATTGTCTGGATGTACCACAGTTTATTCAGCCATTCTCCTACTGAAGGACATCTTGATTCCTTTCAAGTTTTTGATGATTATGAATAAACTGGCCATAAATATCCATGTGTAGGTTTTTGAGTCAACATAAAACCATTTAGGTAAAATTTTATTTGGGTAAATACCAAGAAAGATGATTGCTGGATTGTATGGTACATGTATGTTTATTTTTGTAAAAACCTACCAAGCTGTCTTCAAAAGTGACTATTCTATTTTGCAGTCCTGCCAGCAATGAATGAGAATTCTTGTTGCTCCACATCCATACCAGTTCTTGTTAGTGTTTGGATTTTAGCCAATAAAATAAGGGTTTGTTGCAATTTGCAATTCCCAAATGACATAAGACATTGATCATCTTTTCATATGCTTATTTGGTATGTGTATCTTCTACTGGTGAGGTGCCTGTTTAGATTTTGCCCATTTTCTAATTAAGTAATTTATTTTCTTATTGTTGAATTTTAATAGTTATTTGCATATTTTAAATAACAGTTCTTTACCAGGTATGTCTTTTGGAAATATTTATCCCAGGCTTCTCATTCTCTTAACAGTGTCTGTCACATAGAAAAACTTTTAAAAAAAATTTTAATGAAGTACAACTTATCAATTCTTTCTGTCAGCAATCATGCTGTTAGTACTGTATCTAAAAAGCCATTGCCATGTCCAAGGTCATTTAGATTTTCTCTTATCACCTAGGAGTTTTACACTTTTCTATTTTACATTTAGGTTTCTGATCCATACTGAGTTAACGTCCATTAAGATTGTAGGGTCTGTGTCTAGATACATATATATTTTAAATGTGGATGTCTAGTTGTTCCAGTACCATTTGTTGAAAAGACTACTTTTCCCATTGTATTGTCTTTGTTCCTTTGTCAAAGATCAGTGGACTATATTTGTGTTAGTCTATTTCTGGGCTCACTATTCTGTTCCATTGATCTATTTGGTTATTCTGATGCCAATTCTACAGTTCTTGAATACTGCTTCTAGCAGTAATATAGGTAGTCTTGAAGTTGGATAGTGTCAGTCCTCCAACTTTTTTCTTCTTCAATTTTATGTTGGATATTCTGGGTCTTTTGACACTCCAAATAAATTTAGTTTACCATATACATGAAATAAATTTTAGGATTTTGACTGAGTTTGCACTGAATCTATACATCAATTTTAGAAGAACTGGTATCTCAATAATACTGAGTCTTCCTCCAATCCATGGACATGGAAAAATCTCTCCATTTATTTAGTTCTTTAATTTAGCTCATCAGAGTTCTGTAATTTTCCTCATTTAGATCTTATACAAACCTTTTAGATTTATACATATGCATTTAATTTTTGAGAGTGCTATCGTAAATAATGTGTTTTTAACTTCAAATTATACTTTTTCATTGGTGATATATAGGAGAGTAACTGTTTTTGTATATTAATCAAATATCTTGAAACCTTGCTGTAATTACTTTCTAATTCTAGGAGTTTGTCAATGATTTCAAACTTTCTACAATTATGTCATCTGCAAAAAAGACAGTTTTATTTCTTTGTATATACCAATAATTTCCTTTTTCCTACTGCATTAGCCAGCACTTCCACTATGATATTGAAAAGATGTGGTGAGATGACTAATCCTTGCCTTTTTTCTTAATCTTAGCACAAAACTTCCAGTTTCTCACCATTAGATGAGATGTTAGCTATAGGGTTTTTGCAGATGTTTTTTATCATTTTGAGGAAGTTACTCTATACTTCTAGCTTGCTGAGTGATTTTATCATGAATTGGTGTTGAATTTTATCAAATTTTTTTTGTTTTTGCATCTATTGACATTATCATGTAATTTTTCTTCTTTAGCCTGTTGATGTGATAGATTACATATGTTGATTTTCTAATGTTGAACCTACCTTGCATACCTGGCATAAATTTCACTTGGCAGTGGCTATAACTCTTTTAACACATTGTTATATTCCACTTGCTAATGTTTTGTTGAATTAGTTTTGCATCTATCTTCATGAGAGATACTAGTCTACAGTTTTCTTGTAATTTCTTGTCTGGCATTGGTATATTAAGTTAGTGCTGACTCCATAAAATGATTTAGGAAGTACTCTCTTCTGCATGTATCTTCTGGTAAAGACTGTAGAGAATTGGTACACATTCTTTCTTTAGTGTTTGGTAAAATCCACAGTGATCCTATCTGGGCATAGTATTTTCTGTTTTGAATGACTATTAATATTGATTCAATTTCTGTAATAGATATAGTCCTATTCAGATTGTCTGGTTTTTCTTGTGTAGACTTTGGAAAATTGTGTCTGTGACCTTGGGCTATGAACTTTACAACCACTTTTTAGCTTTCTGTTTCCCCTTAGGTGGTACAGGATGGTTAATGGGACTGGAGTTGGGTTTTTCCATTCCCACACCATTAGGCTCTGATAAAACCCTAACAAGGTTAGGTTCTGACAAAATAATTTCTGTTGAAGGCGGGACTTGTTAAGAGGAACAGATGCTCTGGAACATTACAAAATGGTTCCTTCTGTCCTCCCCTCACTGGAAGCACAAGGAGATTTTCTCTGATTTTCACTCAGAACTTGGTAGGACTCCTAGAGATAAAAACTCAAAAGTATGGGGCTTCCTCCTATGACTGGACTCCCTTGGAGTTTTTAACTCTTAGATTTGTCCACATTGAGCCTAAGAATTAATCAGTTACAATTTAGGTTTTCCTACCCCGTGGATGTTTTTGCCTATGGGTTTCTGCTCCAGTGAGTTATGACTTTATTTACCCACCTATCTGTCTCTCCATTTTGGGGGTAGAATTTTGCCCTGTGAACTCACTTCTCTGATGGATCTAAAAGGGGCTGTTGATTTTTTAAGCTTGTTAAGATTTTTACTTGTTGTTAGGATGGAGTGATGATGTCCAAGCTTCTTATATGCCAGACTGGAAAGTAAAAGTCCATTTGTTTTTAATAAAATTGAAGCCCAATGTTATCGAAAGAAAGTCATTGATAAATAAGTTGCCCTCTTTTCCCCTCCATGTTCATTTTCATCTTTGTTTATAGAAACAGTGAATTGCCTGCCATTTACAACTAAATAGGCTATCAAGATCTGGTAATCATTCTACACAAGCATAATGAAATGGAATGCTGGAAGGGGAAGAAATTTAAATCCATGATTTTCCCTTTTCCCTTTGGGATGTTAAATAAAAAAATACCTATGAGCACTGCTGGCTATTTAGGGGCAGAGATATGGACAGGAACCCTAGGTGTAAGTCAAGAAAGACTTTCAAAGGATCCCTAAGAGTTGTAGACAGTAGAGGTAACATGTCCTTGGATGTGTTAACTAGATATGATTGTTGTATGTTCCAATTTGCAATTGCTTACTATAAGAAAGTGATGAGAGTTATTAACTCTTAGGTAAATACTCATCACATACAGTCCACTCTGGGTCTTAGTATTCAACAAAAATTTCAGAATCTCTGACTCCTACCAACTTTTCTATTTTATTAAGTTTCATTTTTATTCCAGCACGTAAGAAGCTTGGACATCATCACTCCATCCTAACCATGACTTCAGTATACTCAGGAAAGAACTTCCTATCATTGGAATAAAATGAGTCATTTCTGTAAAATTTGGTTGTGATATAGAACCACAGAGGGGAGAAACGCTCATTTAAATGGTCCAATGGATCTTTATAATGTAAAATAATTATGACAACTTAACTCTTTAGTAATATGGGCAAAAAATTATGGAACACATATTCATTTAAACAAGTTTTAAAACATTAAAGCAATAACTAAGTTTTATTAATCTTTTTTCAATAACCAGGGTAGCTCATAATACCTTATTTTTGCTTCTATTTGCTTTCTTTATTCAACACATACAATGATTTAGTTTGATTTTATTTTCTTTGTTAAAACTCTCCTACTAGTGTCTTCCAAGGGTCAGCTGATAGAGATGTATGCCACAACCTGCTCACTCCAGCATTTCTTTAAATAGAAGGTGAAGTTTGTGTACTCTGTTTTTCTCTCCTGAGTAAGTGATTTATTTCTTCAAGGGCAAGGGTACATTTACTGAAGTGCTGACTTTAATTAAATATTAATATTGACTTATTCCAAGAAAGGAAGGGTGCCCCAGTTTCACAGGCATAAGAACTATTTCAAGACTATACAATTTCAAATTGCGAAAATAATTTTTTAAAATAGAAAATATCAGGATTTTATATACAATAGTATGTGTTACAGTGTGAAGTCCTGGAATGTTAACACAACTTCTAAATTTAAACAATATATGTTCAGAGTATATATATATATATATTTCATCATTAAATTTAATTTTCAATGAAGGATTTTAAAATAATATTTTAAATACGGTAGCCTATAAATCATCTTTCAGTATAATTACTGTATATTCATATAAAGAGTTAAACTATGACTCATTATATTTTTATAGTTATAAATTATACATATGTATATATATCTGACATGCATGAATATATTTATGTGTATATGATCCCATCAATGTATTTGTATTCCCTTGGTTTTATAACTTTTTAATAAAAAGTTACTTTATCATAGTAATATTTTCCCTCAGAATCCACTGAAATTGCATAATAATTCTCTGTCATGATGTACTTTGCACGCTGAAATAAAGGGTAGATTATTTTTTAAATGCCTTCATGATCTTTTGTTTTATTCTTATTATTGAGCTTTATTTTCAGATTATATTTCCTATTTGACAGTGCTACATTTATAGTGTATAAGAATATTAAGGTCATTATTTATATATTTGTAATTCTTCTCAATGGAAATTTATTTTCTGAATAATATGGAAATAACATTTCATTGTTATCTCTCAACTCATTTGTAATTATATCAGAGTACCTGATATAATCTTTTTAGAAAAGGCAAAAGAAAACGTTAATTCAAATGTCTAAAAATTACTCCAGGGTTAAAGAGATCTACAAAAAGTAAGATTTATACCAGAGAAAACATCAATGTTTCAATTACTAACATTGAAAATTACATTTCATAATAGTAAGGTGATTAGAACAAGAAAGATTATTTTAGTTAATTTCTAAGAGTATTTTAAAAATATTTTTGCAATTAATTTTATTGAGTAGATAGTCCTGACTTCAATCCACCTTGTGCCCAAAAGAAACCCAGTATGAAATATAGGTAGAAATAATCTTAGAAATATTTTACTCAAGTAGTGTCTTAAAATTTTAAAAAGTTACTCATGTAAGTTGTCCTATACCCCAAATTCCTTATTGTGTAGATTTTTAAATGTGTGTTTTATACTAATCTGTATCTATAAATAAGAATTCAGAGAAAATAATATTAGGTCATTTTATCAGAGAAGCACCAATAATAAAAATGTAAGTGATTTACAATGCCTAAAATACAAGAGATCTCAAATTTCTTTATTAATAAGATATCTCTCTGTTCAATAACATATCATCTATAATGTAATTAACAGTACACTGAAAATATTTTTGGCTACATCCCATTCTAATTTCCCTACAACAAAAAATAAGGCAGACATTAATTCATCAATGTATGTATAATTTAATCACTAGTTTTAAGAATAGGGGCTATTTTGAGTGTTTTCAGTATGCTCAGATGGTAATGTTTTGAAAGCTGTCCATGAACTATGCACATAAAGCTAGGATTCCCAGACAATTTGTAATAATGTAACAAAATATCCTGAACTCAGTAGTGAATTCACACAACAAACTGACTTTTGGTGAATACACACAATTAGTGGACTTAAACCATCTTTCAAAGGTATGATGTATTAGTCCACCTTTAATAACCTTTACATAATTTTACTCTTTTTGCCCTAAAATAAACCACAAAAATTGGAAAATCAAGCCTATTTAATATGCTATCTAACATAAATGCAAATAAAATATCCAATTTTTCTCAGTTGTTGAAAGAAGCGTGAAGTACTTTTTGATTAAAGTTTCCTTTGTGTCACTATAAATAAGGACATTTTGTTATTTTTTTTACACATATCATGGCTGATGTTTCTAATTTCTAGTGTGGAAAAAATTACAATTTCTTCAAATTTTAAAATATTAAAAATATACAGATGGATTTAAAATATATATATATATATACTGATTTACACATGACTGTAAAGTTGAAAATCAGTTGCTTATTTTAGAACTTCATTCTAATCCATGTATCAACATATTTTACACAAGTCAAAGAAAGAATTAATTGAAACCATGTAGTTTCTTATTTGATATCACAGAGTGTAAGATTAGACTCTTTGAGGAATTCTTTCCTTAGAGTAATCTTTTTGTTAATATTAATAGGTAATTAACAAAGAGTTGGTAAATGTGAGCTTGAATGACTAATTAATTTAGAGTACCCCTACTAATATTCTTCTTCCCAGCCTTTTTTGTTAATTCCTTGTCCTTGACTTGACTTACAAACTCTGGAGATTTCAAGTTAAGCTTTAGATTCTCTTTATATCTCACTTTCTTCTTTCTCCACTCTCTGTCTCTCATATCCTTTATGGTCTCATCTATCTCCATGACTTTCCTTACTGCCTGTATCTCAGGCAAGATACTGCACAATAGTTTTATAATTGAAAAACATCTCAATGATTCTTTGGCTACTTCCTCTTTCTTATTCCACATATTTAATCTAATACGGCTATTAATTCTATTTTCAAAATCTCTCTTCTGTTTAGCCCTTTTTCTAGATTGCCACTGCTATAAATCTAATCCAAACTACCATTCAGCTTTTTCTTGAACTGTAGCAATAGTTCCTAAATGACTTTTTACAGTGGTTAAAAAACACATAAAATTCAGCATCTTGACCATTTTGAAGAGTACAGTTTAGTAGTGTTTAAATATACTCACGTTGTTGTGAGCTCTAGAGCTTTTTCGTCCTGAAAATCTGAAACTCTGTACCTTTAAACCACAACTCCACTTTCCCTCCTTCCCTGTAAGCCCGTAGTAGCTACCCTTCTTTTGTTTCTTAGAATTTGACTATTTTAGATACCTCATATAAATGGAATTGTGCAGCCTATGTCTTTTGTGATTGGCCTTTTTCACTTAGCCTAATGTCCTCAAGGCTCATCCATGTTGAAGCCTGTAATAGGATTTCCTTCCTTTCTAAGACTGAATAATCTATATGTATACACTGGTTTATTCATCCATCCCTTGATGAACATTTGTGTTGCTTCTACATCTTAATTATGAATAGCACTGCTATGAACATGGGGTATACAAACAAACACTTCTTGAACACCTGCATTAGATTACTTTGTATATACATGCAGCAGAGGGATTGCTGGATTATATTGTAGTTCTTTTTTTAAACATTTTTTAAATTGAAGAATAGTTAATTTACAATGTTGTGTCAGTTTCAGGTGTAAAGTAACTAAAATATATATATATATATATATATATATATATATATATATATATATATATATAATTTTTCAGATTCTTTCCCATTGCAAGTTATTACAAGATGTTAAATACAGTTCCTTGTGCTATACAGTACATTCTTATTGATCTATTTTATATATAGTAGTGTGTATATGTTAACCCCAAACTCCTAACTTATCATTTGTCTTTCCCTGCTATCCTCTCTGGTAACCATAAATTTGTTTTCTGTTTCTGTGAGTCTATTTCTGTTTTGTAAATAAATTCATCTGTATCACTTTTTTAGATTCCATATATAAGTGATATCATATAATATTTGTCTTTCTGTCTTACTTCACTTAGTATGACAATCTCTAGGTCCTTCCAAGTTGTTGCAAATGGCATTATTTCATTCTTTTTTGTGGCTAAATAATATTTCATTTAGGACAGCTGTGTTGAATAGAGTGTGGTTTCAAGGGGGATAAATGTTAACATGATCAAACTCATGGGCCAAAACAAGGACATAACTACTTATTCTTCAAATTTTAAATGCATGTTTTGAGTTACATTAGTTACATATCATCCTCTACCATATTATGTTTTCCCTATGAGTTTCACCCTTTTTGTATCACTTTACAACAGGTATTCCAACAACTTTAAGAAATGCATTAAAGCATGTAGATTGAAGTAATCTAGAAATATTTTATTGGACTAAGAGAATCCTGCTAGTTTTAATTAGTTGTCTAACACTCCCAACTAGAAATGTACACAGTTACTCGCCAGAAATCCTCTCTCCCTATGACCAAGGAGTATGGCTTACTTTTTCTCTACCTGCTGGAATTTAATCATAGTACACTGCTCTGATCTTAACAATAATCTGCTAAGTATTCTGTAATTATTTAGATTAGGACTATGAAGACATTAACATTAAATGGCAGTTTTACTTTCTGACTGTGACTATTATTTTTATTTCCATTACTCTTAAGAAAGGAGATACTTTTTCATAAATAGGTAGAAAGAAATTTTAATACTCTTTTCGAGGTGATGTTTTACATTATTGTACATGAAGAGATTTGTCTTGATTATTTCATAGATGTCTCTTACTTTGTGAAAGCCACCATCTGACAGTTGTGAATGCCCTACTTTGCTGAACAAGCTGTAACTCAGGAAAAATACCAAGAGTGTATGAGTGATTGACCTTTAAACAAGCCTTGCCTTCTATTGGAATTTTTAAGTCTTTGTGGCTGAGCTCCTCTCAAAGGATTTTTTTTCCATTTTAAATTGTCACATAAGTAATAGCTTTTGAATTTTCAAATAATGTTGCATTCTGTTTATATAAAAAATATCTGACCCTGATGTTACACCTTCAGTGGCCTGACAGTTACCTCCATCACTTAGTCATCATGTAGGTAAGAGGGGCTATTTTCTTTCCAGTGGTGCTTCTTGTTTTGGCTAATATTAGGTGTATATAAAAGCAAACTGACAAAATTGTATGCCTAATATTTCTTTTATTTTATTCCTAATATCTAAAAATTGTCTCTTTGGGAGGTGGCATCTTAGATATTATAATAGTCGGTGGCCCTCTAAAAGGCCCTCTAAAGGACTACCATATATAAACAGACACACAGTAGATCTATGGTATTAAAATTCCTGGAAGGAAAGGAGTGATCAAGAACAGTATGTCTACAAAGGTTCCTCAGGAGGTAGAAACTTAAAAAAAAAAAAAAAAGAGTTGACAAACACTGCTCCTTGCATTTATGCACTTCAATAATGGGCTCAGGCTAAGTCACTGTTACAACTCCTTTTAGCCCTCCTTCCATTGGTACCATAGAATCATCATGCAGGTCATAACACAGGTGTTTACAGTGATTATTTTCCGCCCAACATTTGTTTGCATGTAGCCATCACTTACATTTTCCAATCTTTCAGGCCTATGTTTCTAGATCATTATTTAAAGGAAAGGACTTGAATCCTAAAGAAAACTCCTCTCACAATAAGTTTATACAGTGAAGAGAAATTTTTCTAGCTTGATAATAAATATTCCCCTTATGCTGAGAACTTTTCGACTGTGTTAGTTGTGAGTTAGAAGGCATGATATAGAAGTAGAGCAAAAAGCTGAGCACAATTCAAGTTACTCCATAAATATTTAGGAGCAGTTTCTTCCACTTTTAAATATTAGATACTAAGTATACCAAAAGAATGAGTGCTCTTTCTCATGTTTAAATCCAACATTTTGTACATGAAATAAACAAATTTGTTTGTTTAAATAACTTGAGCAAAGAAATTTATTTTTAAATTTCCCTTTGTTTTTCATGAAACAAGGTAAAAAGATAAAGAGCAAAGTAATTGTATGCAAGTGACCCAGGCTAATAATAGGCTTGTCATCAAAAGGTAATCAGTTTTCACGAAGTCTTACAAAATTATTACCAGCGTGATTCCCAAGAGCCTGGGAGAGTGGGTAAGCCTTTACTGGCTGCAAATCATAACCTGCAGACACTAAGTAGACGGTCCATGCCAAGCACCACTTACTCAGTTCTACAGAGAGCCCTAACTGCAGTCCTCAGACTACCTCACTACAGTTTATTGACCAAATGGCAACTTCCAACAGAAACCACCTCATCAGTGGTTACAGGTAGCATTTTATAAATTTTAGACTAATAAATAAGAATACCTAAGGTGTACTCAATTAGGCAGATAATCAAATTTCTCATTATACTGTGATAATATTTTGCACAAACATATACATACACACACACAGGTATAAAATGCCCAATATAAATATATAATGAGTGTGGTAAACAGAGTAACAGTCCCCTGAAGATGTGTATGTTCTAATCCCTTGAACCTCTGAATATGATATGTTACTTGGAAAGGGGGAATTTAAGTTGCAGATGAATTTGAGGCCGCTACTCAACTGATCTTAAGATAAAGAGATTATCCTGGAATAGCTGATGGGTCCAGCGTAATCACAAGGGTTCATACATGGAGAAGGGGGAGACAGAAGAGTTAGAACTTGAGAGAGAGCATCACGAGAAAGACTCAACTGGCCACTGCTGGCTTTGAAGAGGAAAAGGAACTACAAGCAAGGACCAAGGTCCGTCTCTAGAAGCTGGAAAAGACAAGAAAGTGAATTTTCTCCTAGAGCCTCCAGAAGGAGTGCAGCCCTGCCAGTTTGATTTTAGCCCAGCGAGACCATTTCAGACTTCTGAGCTCCAGAAATAAATACATAAATACATACATAAATACATAAAAATATAAATATATGTATGTATATATATACATACATATATATATACATATATATATATGTGTATATATATATATATATACACACACACACACACACATTTTTTAAGCCACTAAGTTTGTGGTAATTTGTTATAGCCCAATAGGAAACTAATGCAATAAAGTAAAATATTCAAAGACTAGAAATGTATGAAGGGCAAATAAATTTCAAAATGTCAAAAATTATGCTTATTCCTTCAAAAACATTATTTCAGTAGAGATATAGTACCACAATATAGTTCAGAAGGCTGCTAGAAGAAACCTGCTTTGTTTTAAATCCTAGCTCTACTACATTCTCCATGGGTAACCTGAGCAAACCGTTTAGTATCTGTGGCTCCATTTTCTTATCTTTATGGTGAATGAAGTAATAATTGCACCTCAAAAATTAGACTAAATTAATACATCTCCTACTGTAATCAGTAGGATTGGGCATAGAGTAAGTCCTATGTGGATCCTGCCTATTATTTTTCACTGGATTTATTCTTTGTGCCATTATTATTCTAAGGTACAACACTGTAGCAACCAGTTTAGTTTTTGTATTATATCTTATATAATCATAAGTCTTTTGGTTTCAATATTATACCTCAAAGAACTGATATAAAGTGTTAGCCTTTCTTTTCATGGAGCTATAGAGGGAGATTTTTCTAAGGGATATTTTGTAACAGTCTTATTATCATAGGTGAAGCATGAACTATCCCAGGCATCCTTCTTCTCTGACTGGCCATGTACATGGTCAGACTCTCTGACGTGAGTATCTTCAACATAAATTTTGTATATCAAAAATTAATATGGGAAACCTGGTGATTTTTAAATCACTTGGTGGTGTGCATTTTAAAGGTAAATTAGCTTATCTGAAGGATATTGTTCCTTCTTCACAAATATATAATGATTTTATATATTTCTATATGTATGCATGTACTGAACAATTAATATTTACCAATTATTTGCTTACTTTGTGGTATATTTTTATTAAATAGAGCTATTGGAAAAATTAACCTGTTTATTTTTTTCATGCCTTTGTGTAAAGAGGACAATGTACACATAAGATAAACTTCTCTTTCATTTGTCCTCCCCTTATAGGGAAGTGTTGACGTTAGCCATTTTTTAACAGTGAAACATCCGATCTCCTTAATATATTTATGCCTCCACAAATTCACTTATATCAGACAACCTCAAGGAAAGGAAAACATATTGTACATTGCTTAAAGCTACGAAAAACCACTGAGATGTAAAAAGTTATCTAATGACTGTTTTTATTTTTAAAACGAAATTACTGTTTTATGGAAAAAAAAAAAAGAAATCCAAGCACTGCAAAATCTTAGTGTTTTTTTTCCACTTCTGTAAAATGAAATTAGATGAAACATTCCTAGCTTCATCTAGTGTTTCTGAACTTTGTTTTCATTGTACATGATGGAAGGATGTTTTGTAGTTATAACCACATCAAACCACATCAAAAAGGTGATATTTTGATAAACTCAGCAACTAATGGAGCCAAAGGATTTTGGAAGTCATCAAATCCATACACACTCAGCTAAAATTCAACAATATATAGAATAAAATATTAAAATTTATATCGCTTTTCATGTTCAGGATATTAGAAATCTCATATATTTGTGTTGTGACATAAGCCCTTTTAGTTTTGTCTATTTATAGCTGAAGTGAAAAATACTAGATTGATTTGCTTTGTTTTTCATAATAAAATTTCCTGGGATTGGAGACTATTTTAAAGCTTGCCTTTCTCTGTTTCTTTTTTTTTTTTTTAATACGTTTATTGTGGTATGGTTCCTGTACAGTAAACTACACAGATTCTAAAGTACAATTTGATAAATTGTACCACAATCAAGATAGCTAACATTTCCATCACTCCCCAAGAGGTGCAATTTTCAAATTCCCGATTTATCCTTTCCCACCCCTTTTACCCCCTGGTAACCATGTCTGTTCTCTATGTCTGTGAGTCTGTTTCTGTTTTGCAGATACATTCATTTGTGTCCTTGTTTTTGATTCCACATATAAGCAATATCATATGGCATTTTTCTTTCTCTTTCCGGCTCTGTTCCTTTTTTAATTAGATAAGAGAGATTCTTTCTTTGATCCTTAGGTTACAGTTTCCAACATCTGGTCTTTCCCACTACAGCCTTTAAGTTTACTCCAAGTTTCTAAATAATATATTGACTACAATTTTCTTAATTTACTTTAAAGGCAAAACATCTGCTAGTATTCTCATTAGATATTACCACTTTATAATGAACATGATAAATCAATCTTCTCCTCATTGATTGCATTTGATATTCAACATCCAAGTCTAATAAAAAACAATGATCTAATTAACGAAGATAAGAGAAAGAAATGTTTTGTTTTCTTAAGACTGATAAATTTAGTCAAAATACAACTGAAATGTTCATTTATAGAAAGAGTAAAACCTGTTACCAGAAACTGAGCTGTTTGCTACTTGTTGTACCTTAGAATAATAATGGCATAAAGAATAAATCCAGTGAAAAATAATAGGCAGATGAATTTCTCTGTTCATGAATTTCTTTGGGAGTTTTTTTTTAAAGTAAAGTTGATTTTAGAGGAAAAAAATGCAACTCTCCTTAAATATAGCTTAGTTGGAGAGATCAAGGAAGCACAGGTAAATATCACTTTGAAAATTTTGTAGTGTTATCTCAGAAAATAGGGTGCAATAATGTTCTTTCAGAAAGAAAAATATAACCATTTCCATCCTGGCAATTTCAGGAATAGAAAATGGGAGGTAGGGGAAGAAGGTAGTGCAAACTAAAGAAGATATGTTAAAACCCCTGTGTCCTGAAATCTGAGGCTAGAGCTCTCGGTCTCCTAAATGCAGTGACACTGATTAGGCTTTAATGTGAATGTATATGATACAGGTTTTTAAAAAGATATTCAAGACTGTAATTAAACACATATTATGGAAGAGTGTAAAGTAGCAAATAGTCTTTATCAGCATCTCCCCCTTTGCTGTCCAGTTTGAAAGTACAGAATTAAAAACTAATGTGTATGTGATAGGATAACGCATTATATACAGGCTTTTTTTTTTAAACTAAATTGAAGTTTGACAATTGGCACAAAAGTCATAATGTTCTCTTCTAGTCGGGATAATTGTCAATACAAAGAATATCTTTTTAATATTCACCTTATTAATATGATAGAGGCTTTCAGAAGTTAACAAACATCCATCAGGGATTGTTACAGCTTTTATGAAAAAGTGGTAAGGACATCCAACAATAATTCTTTTGAATACCACGGAGAATAAACAATAAAATAAAGCATTATTTTAAAATGGTTTAATAACAACAATTATAAAATAACTACAAACTAAGCAAGCTTGCCTTAAATGGTATTTTTCTTAAATTTATTGTTAAAACTTTAGTGAAGCAATGCCAACAGGCACTTATAGATTCTTAAATTCACTGCCCCTAAAAGGTGAACTTGAACTATTGTCTGTAAATTGGGAACACCAACTGACTAATCCATTTAAAAAGTTCTTATTGTCAGAGTTTTAGAAAAGACAAAAATATGACACTAAGTAAGCATCAACATACTCATAGTATTATGGCCAAAAAATCTGTTATACTTAGTCAAAACAGGTGTCAAAACCACTTCTCAGCGATATTTTTTCTCCAAAACTTCTTGGAAAATTATGTACCATTATTTTTTATAATCTGACACTTCTCTAAAATGTTTCACATGCTGAAAGGCTTTGGAGATAGAAATAAACCCTTTACTGCTATCCCTGTGTTCCATTTTGCCAATACGTGCACTCCAGTCAGAGTTAGTGCAAGAAAGTAGTACAGCACAGCAGGAGAAAGCAAGAACATATCATCATGGAGGGTCTACCATTCCATGTGCAGGCCATGTTCATTTCTCAATTGTAGGTGTTCTCGGTATCAGATTATAAACAAGCCATGTGTAAGGCATCTCATTTTCAGGGTTGCCCAGTCAAATTTTATAGCAGTACTTTTTTCCTCCAATGGTTACATAGCTAAAGCCAGGTTCTATAGGTTGAACCAAGTATAAATCATCAGTCCACCCCCAAGCAATGTAGGACAATTATGTGCCAGGCACCTGTAGCAGAGTTTTGAACTGTAAACTACACTTTTATCAATAACTAACACATCTTCATTCTTATCAAATGTCAGCACCAGACTTCCAGGCATTCCTGGAGATAAGCACAGAGCTGACCAACCGCAGCTGAAAGATAACCATATCTTACACACAACTCGTAGTATCATCGTTTCATGGAAGGAAAAAAGAAGAGGCAAAACCAGTCATTGATGCTCTTAAGTTAATCATTGAGAGTCAGTATTGGGATTCAACAACTGACACCTAGCCCTCAATCTTTCAATGGAACACACAACCTCTTAGAAAAAAAGTCTGATATTTTACATTTGACTGAAAATCAACAGCATATAGATTCAGGTTTCTTTTGGCCAGAGTTATAAACACTTTCAAAAAGAGTGAGGGCTTTTGTGCTTTTTCCATTCAGAGAGCATTATGCAGACAAAGCATCAGAAAGAAGAAAGAAGAAGGAGGGGAGAAAAGGGGAGTGAAGAACAGAGAGAGGGAGAGGAGAAAGAAGAGAAGAATCTAATTTATACAAAATTGTAAACGGCCAATAGAAGTTTCTGTCTTCTGGCAACCTCCCCAAGTGCCTTCGTGAAAAAATGGGGAACAATCTCATAAATTCCAGGAATGATTTACTAATGGTAGAATATGAATTGTCAAAAAAACACAAGGATCGTTTTCACTGGGACCAAACCAACAGTAGGAACCTCAGTTAACAACCTTGCCCATGTAGAGCTTATAGTTTAAGACAATGCAGTGTCCATGTAGGCATTTAGTAAGTGGACAGCGCTTGCGTATGAGGGTTGGGGAGACGGCGTGTCTGCACAATTTAGAATTTATCGGCTTAACTGGATTCTTAATCTTACCAAAGAGGAAAAAAAAGGGCAAAAGTCATGGTATCAAGGAAATGAAGTATTCGCTAATGGTAAATGAATAATCTCTATAGCAATTATTTATGCCAAGCAGAGAAAATATCTTTCTAGACCCTGCCCATGGCTTCTCACTTTCTCATTTTCCATTGCCTTATCCCAAATAACACCAAGTGCTTCCAACATAAAGCCATTTGTTCCTTGCTTTTAAGAACTGGAGGTCTTATTTGTTCTTACTCTCAACTTTACAGAGAAATGCACTTACTATCGCAGGTTTTCTGGATCACTGAGAGTCCACAGTATTCCATGAGCAAAAACTGAAGTGAAAAAAAATGTATTTTTACTCTGAGAAAAAAGTAACTGGCAATATAAAAAGTTATCTTCTACTTTTTCACTTGTTGTTTTGTTAGTTAAATTAAAATACCCTTCTGATCATTTTAAGGTACAAACATCATCACATGGTGGTCCTGCAGTGAGTGGTGAAGCCATTCACTTTTGCTCAGGGAAACAGCCTGGCCTGACATGCTTCTCATTTGGTAATTTTAGCACAAGTTGGAATGAATGGTGTGAAGTGTCACACTTAATTGGAAGAACCTCATTGCAGAGCAGAAGTAGCTTTTTCAACACTTATTCAGTAAAGACATCTTCCTTAAATCCTTGTGTAAAAGATGCACTCAAAGTATGAAAACGAGCCACAAGTGTGGCTTTCTAAAGCTGACACTCATCACAGTGCTATTCTTCCTTCTCTGGCTCTCTGAAGTCCACTATCCTACTAGGCTCCTTCCTCTCCAAGTGTTTAGAGTGCTTAAACATTTCTTTTTTTCTTCCCTTCTATATGAGTTCTCACCACTTAGGAGGGTAAAGAACACCAAATATATTGACCCTTCTCTTGGGTACTGCAGAGCTTGAGGAAAGAATCCTAGTTTCTTTCAGCTAACTCACAGTGGCACGGCTGTGAGGAATAAAGAATCCTCCCACACTGGCTCAGAATCTGCTAAATACAGGCTTAGATTATCTTGGATCACTGTGGTCTTTCACTGTTTCTATTCCTGCTGGTAGTACATCTTAACAGGTGCTCCTACGTATTTCAGCGCTCCATAACTTCATCGGTCTGAATCCAGACGTCAGGAAACTGCAGAACTTCTTGAAGTGAAAGATGTCAAGAAAAGAGACCCTCCAGGGGCCCAACTCTCACATATCAAGGCATCCTAAGGAGGTAGGAGCATATTACATGATATCAATTCTCTTGTTTGTTTATCCATTCAACAAGTATTTATTTAGTGCCTACCATGTGGCAGGCACTGTTATAGGTACCAGATATATAGTGTGTCCTCATGGAGTTTATCTGCAGTGGTGAGAGATATTCAATACAAATATAAATAAAAAGGATGTGAGTTATGGTAGAGAAAAGTAGAGAAGCAAGATTAGAAAAATTGGGATGGAGGACTATTGGTTATTGTGCAGGAAAGGCCTTTTTGAGATTACAATTAATAAAATATCTGGTCAGTAAGGACCAAGATATACGGTTTTTTTGGGGAGAAGAGCATTCAGACAGAGGAAGCCACAGGAGAACTTGGGTTGGCTCAAAGCTTAAACTTTCCTAGTATTTTTGCTATGCCTAAGTCAGCAACAGCATAACTATACAAAAGCTTGACAAAGTTGTTCCTAGGAGTTTTGCATTTTCCCCAGTTTTAATCTTTAAAACTATTTGAAAAAAAATCTATATTTTAAAACTATTATCATTGTGAAACAGTTCAAATCTTAAAAAAAATGTAAATTGAATAAGCCAAACATCCATATACTCACCACCTAAGTTTAAATTTAACCTTCTATTTTTGCCATGTTTTCCAAAATTCTTTTAAGGAAGTAAAGCATCAGAGAGAAAATAAAGACATTTGTGTACCTGTGTTATTTCAGGTTTATGTGTCACGAGTAACAGAGAATAGTATGAGGACCAGACTGTTGGCTGATGCTAGCACCAAGAATGAGAATGTGGTTCTTAGCATGGAAATGGTCCATCAGTGGGGAGAAATTCAGGTCAGGATGAAGACTTCCCAGAATGAAAAGGACAAAGCTACCAGGGAGGGGACACTCTAGAAAAGTGTTCTGAACTGCTAGGGATTCAACTTGCTACACAGGTAATTCACAAAGGCACAGATCTAGCAAGGAGCAAAGACTACAATGGTTGCCATGTTCTCTGACGACAGAATAAGATGCAAATGCTCAAAGGAGAGCCTCATCCAAAAAATGGTGCTCAGGCAGTAAACAGTACCAAAGGCTGCAGAGATTCACTGGGAGAAATGTTCTGTGAGCGCCTGCACGACTGCATAGAAAGGCACTGAGCTGATCCGGAACACACAAACTTCCTCCAAAGAAGAGACCATGGAGAGTAACGACGGACACACTCGGCCAGCTATACACGGAACCAGGGTTTGCTGCCTTAATCAACATGTCGTAGGTGAGTGAATGCAGAAGACAGCAATCTCCTCACTATCTCAGAACACAGCTGCAGATCAGGAGATGTATTCAGGTACTACAGCACTTATGGAAGCAGCAAAGGGCCCCGCCCCATCCTTGAGTTCTTTGGAGAGGTTAACACTTGATGATGACAGTGAAGGAATTAAAAAGAGCCAGGGACATGCAGACCTTCTGAATGCTGATTACAGACTGTGTGGGTGAGATGAAGGGCACGAAAACTGCAGCAGAGATAATCACTGAAGCCGGATAAACTGTCCCTCCAATGATTTGTTCCAAATAGCACCCATCCTGGCCATGAAACCAGTTACAGAAATTATAAAATCACTCCTCAACAGAAACTGGGTAGTCCCATGATTAAAGTACAGATGAAATTTAATGGGTAACATTTTCATATCACAGGACAGCAAAGAAACAGGTGAAGAAAGATAACACAGTGACCACCGACAAAAGGAAAAGCTTCGCAACTGTGTCCTGCGCCTCCTGTGACAACAGCAAAAATTTCAGCTGTCGCCTTGACGTCAATGGCTGGCAGTGATGACACTCAAATAAATAGTTGCACATCACTCCTCAGAAATCTGCTCGTCTAGAACAGGATTTTTGAAGATATATTATTGATTAAATTGTTTAAATTGGTACAGCACATTTAATTGAGTAAAGTGAAGTTAAATAATATATGAGGTCTCTGATTATTAAAATAAATGAGAAAACATGGTGGGGAAATTGGGGTGAATGGAATGAAATACTTTCCACTGATTCTAGAGCCATGTATCTGTCTTCAAACTTCAGCACCACTGACTCATAGAGGAAAGAAATTTAGATTTTCTAGACTGCTGAGAACAGCAGCCTACAGAACCAACATAAGAACACTTTCCAACTCCACTCTGGTTCTGTGCTTTTCTCACACAACACTTTTAAAATCTTTTAACCTATTTTTTTTCAGTCTAAAGTAGTGATGTTATTAAAAAGTTAGCTCTAATTGTCACTAGGCTACTTCATCTGGGTGAGATTTCATCTTTTCTTATATATGATCAGAATGAATGATGAGACAAATAATTTTTTCAATTTGGAACTGCCTTTGATTTGTTGCTATAATCAGACTCTAACAGGGTTTCTTGAACTTTAATATGCATATGAATTACTTGGAGATCTTGTTAAAATGCAGATTCTGTTTCAAAAGGATTAAAACCAAACCAGATCTGAGAGGCTGCAGCTCTAACTCTCAGGTGATGCTGATGCAGTTGATCCAAGGATCACACTTTGAACAGCAAGGAAACTCACCGCTGCAACTCAAACCCTGGCCAGCTGTGGCTTTCATATCAAGAAGGGAAGTCAGGTCTGGAGACAATGTCAGAAACAAACATGAAATATAACAGTTTTTAAGTAAACATCTCAGGAGGGAGGGTATAGTTTAGCAGTAGATTGTGTGCTTAGCACATACGAGGTCCTGAGTTCAATCCCCAGTACCTCCATTAAAACAAACAAACAAACCTAATTACATCCCCCCAAAAAAACTGATTAAAAGTAAAAGAAAAAAAAATCTCATGCCCTCAACAAATTGAAAAATTTTTCACAGTGTTTTCCTTGCAGCCAAATTGTTAGGTCTGTGGAGATGTAAGTAGGTTTTTATTTGTATGCCATAAGCTTGTCTTGAACACTTTGTAATATTTTTTAATTAACATGTAGCAAGAAATAGGCCTCTGAAAGTTAAGAACCACAAAACAATAAAAGAAGTAAACCCTTTTGTTGAAAAGCTCCAATTCCCATGTTAATGTCTCATTCGCAGCCTAATTGTAACCCAATTAGGAAAATTAAGATAAGTAGAAACAGCTGGAACAGAAGGCGCTCAGAGTGAAGTGCACCCTCCACACTCATTATTTGATGGAGATCATTACCCAACTCCACACACAGTGCGTGATATTTAATATGATTGGGCTAATTTATGTCTAAAAAGAATAAGCTCACCTTATGTAAAGAAATGAACTGACCTATTAGCTCTGATTCTCTAAACACTTTATTATCCATTGTTTCAAATGCAGTCATGTGCTAAACTTAGGAAATACTGCTAGACCCCCTTCAATGTCTCCCCACAGCGTTCCCTTTCTATCTTTCAGTCATGGCACTATATTCATTCTGAGTGTCTCAGCTAAAGTGCACTGTGGACAACACTGAGTCTTCCAGTATTCCACTGCATGTGTGGTTAGTGTTAAAAAAAGAATAAAGGCTTGGTTTGATTTTTACATTGGTAATCACATAACAATGTCCTGCAATTCAAGGAACTCATACTTAAAAAAAAAAAAAAAACCCACGCTGTTAAAGCATGTTGTTTAAGAACACATGGCAGCCATCACAGGGAGAATTTTTTTCTTTTCCTGTATTGTGTCTAAATGAGAAGGATGTTAACTAAACCTATGGTAATAGTTTCACAATTTATGTAAATCAAACCATCGTGCTGTACACCTTAAACTTATATAATGATATATGCCAATCATTTCTCAATAAAACTGGGGAAAAAAAAAGAATACAAGTTAGGCAGTTCAAATTAATGACTTAAGCTCTCCAAGACTTTCCTTATATGTAAATAATGGGCAGTAACAGGACACATCTCACAGAGCTGTTGAAAGGATTAAATGAAATAATTCATGTAAAACATGGATTGTGCGTGGCCTATGTAACTACTCAGTAGACATTAGCTATTTTTGTGTATTGGAACCCAACACTCTATTATGACTCATAATCTCTCTCCTTCAAGAACAACTCCTAGATGAGTTAAACACACTGTCTTTTATACACTGTCCAGTGTGTATATACAGGACATCTCACCATCCCAGCAGGCCCATCTGCAATTATGCTGTGGAGTCCTTGAAAACAAGTAAAATAAATGACAGGAAAAAAGACTACTTTTGATACATAAATCAGCAATGTGAACATAAACTGAAGTATTAATGAAGACAGTTTCAAAGTCTCCTGGTGTGCTTCCATTTTAAATGGAAACCCCAAAACATTACATTTTCTTGACATCATGTTTAGTTGTTATCCACAGCCTCTGCACTTTAAGTCGATAGAGCAAGCAAACCTAATAGTGCAATGTAACACATGATACCTAAGGACCACAAAATCCCACCCTCCTATACATACATACACACACACACACACTACACCACACATCCGACTACATGTTTATGGGAAATATGGCCATGTAAAAAACGGCCCTGAGTAAAGTCTGGCAAATCTGAACTTAGTCTGTACAATACTAACATGACTCTTTAACTTCATCAAGACTGAAAAACTACTCATCAACTTCATGGGAGGTAGGGCTGCTTCCTGGAATTAGCCAGTGGTTCACTGAGTTCACAGATTAATTCAATCAACTTGTTGATCTGATAACCCTGGAGAGAGAGCCTGCCAGGGTCAGTAGCCTCATGCACAGCTCTGGTTTTCACTGGAATGGTAATCTAACCATTTCAGAGTTGGAGAGAGTTCTCAGATTCTGTAAGAAAATGAGCTACAGGCTATATTTTGTAGTGCCAGAAAAAAGAAACAAAAAAAGATGAGCTCTCTTGTACGCATGTAATATGTTATATCCACAGGATAGATGGGTTAAACTTTCATTTCTGATATAGCAATCTCAGATCCGAAGAATAAAAATAATATATTCATGACTGTGACCAGATTTGCATTAACATAGCTAAAGGTAAAATTTTACCCCTTGTGTTTATGCTTCTAGACAATCTGGTACTTAATTGGGGCGGGGGGGGGGAGGTTCTATTTCCAATATCCCCAGGGGATATGCATATATAAAAATGTTCAGCTACTTAGAAGTGACATGGAAGCAATTTTGCATATCTTTCATGACTAATGAAAATATAAAAAAAAAAAAGCGGTTTCTAACTAGCTAAGCCTGACAAGTTTAGATTCATACTTCACAAGCCTGATTATTTATAGTCCATTTATTTCAGTACTAACTATAGAACAACCAGTCATTGAAATTTCACTGTTCTTTTGAAGATTAATAAACAAGTTAGTTTGCATGTTTTGTCTGGACTGTTTTTTCCCAACAATAAAGTTATTATTTTTTAAGACTCTAAAGAAGAATAAACATGCATAGTATTAAATAATAGTTCTTAAAGAAGACCAATTTCAAATAGCATTAGTGAATCTGAAAATAATAGGTGCTTTTTTAAAGATCACTATTCTGCAATTAAGTATATAAATTCATTATGTTTAAGACAAGATTATTAAGAAAAAATATATAAATGCTCTATTAGAGAATTTTTAAAAAATTTCTTTGGGGGGTAATTAGGTTTATTTGTTTATTTTTAGAGGGGGTACAGTGGATTGAACCCAAGACCTAGTGCGTGCTAAGCATGCACTCCACCACTTGAGGCTATACCCTTCCTCTTGAGAATGTTTTGACAGCAACTCTGAAAGTTTCATCACAGGACATGTATGCCCATACACTTAACCTTATAAAAACCCTCCTGGCTCCCTGAGCCCCGTGCGCTCCCTCTGCCCAGCCTCCTCAGTCCCACCTGAATTGCAGATTGTGGGTTTTGGGTTTCGTGGCCCTACCTCTAACTTGAAATGCCGGTCTAGGGTCTGAGGAGTGGAAGTAAGTGTGGAGCTCGTGGGAGCACCGTGAACCACGACGAAGAAGTTCAGTGTGCTGGGAGAAGCTGCCTCCACGGCCTGCTATACTGGTTCACAGGAAAAATCTAGAGCGCGCGCCGGGCAAATCCTGCTACGGAAAGAGGAACGGGCCAAAAGGCCGAGGTCCGCGGGGACGCTGGCAAAGTCGGGCGGAGGGCGGTGTGAGGCTGGGCTTCCAGCAGAGGCTGTTCAAACTTTCAGGCCTACAACAAATCCAAACGCTTCCCAAAATGCTCCTAAACACAGGGGTGCTGAGAAGTCCTCCAGATACGGGGATTTCATACATGCTGCCAAGATGGGACCTGGCGCTGTAAAGCCCAGGCACAAAAACTGTTTCCAGTGTGCCCACTGTGGGGAGTCGAGTCAACAACTCTAAGAAAAAAAGTGCAATCAGTTATAGCAGATGCTGTGCAAAGAACTCTGGGCCCGAGGGATTTGAGCAGGAGCCCTCGCTCATGCTCAGTAAAGCTGTAAACCCAGAACCAAGATCACACAGAGAATCTCTACATAATCTAGGCGCAGGTCATCTAACGGGAAACTCCTGTAAGCTTCCGCCAGCACTTAAGTATTGTATGTTTCCCTGTACTTGGATTGCCTGGCTGACTAGTAGGAAGAGAGCACTGTGTCCTTCTGCTTTACTTATCAGAATTTTCCAGAACCACTTCTTTCACATTTTAAATAAAATTTCAGCTTTCTCTTTGTAATATTTAATATCCAATACAATAATTCAGAAGTGTATATATTAATATTAAATAAACATAATATGATACAACTTCTATTTCAGTTTCAACCTTATTCCTTATTTGCACTGCTTTGCAATTGGGACAAGACCATTAATTTCACTAAAGCTCTTAATATCTGTAAATTTTATCTGGCTTAATTTTCTTTTCCACTTTAAAAAATATATGTAGACTATCAAAGGCACCAAGACAAAACTCAAATTCTCTAAGAGGTCAAAAGCTGGATTTGAAAAGTCCTCACAGATTGCAATTGCCATGGGCTATAGAAAGGAGTCGGAAGGATAATGCTGAGATTTCCAAAGAGCATATGCTCTCTAGGAAAAGTAGAATCTGATTCTTTCCAACATATGCTTGACATTTCCTCCATCCCATATTCCCTAAACAATTCTACCAACTCTGCTCATGTCTTCAATACGCAGTTAAAAACCTACTCTTTGAGGCGATTTATCTGCTGATTTTATCAAACCTCAGTCACTAATTTTATTTTTTATCCCCCAATGATGGACTTTGAAATCTGTCTGTCCCTGTGCTTCCATACCCATCTTTGTTACGACACTCTTCCCTTCCATGTTTCTAATTAACTCCTATTCATTCTTTTAGACTCCATTTTGACTGAACTTCATGGAAGTCAGGATAGCTAGGTTACACTATAGAGCCAATAATCCCCAAATCTCATGGCTAAAAACATTAAATGTTTATTTTCCACCCATACCAGATGCTTGATGTGGGTTGGCAGGAGATTTTGTTAATGACAAGTCTTCCAGGCTGGCAGAAGTCTTATCTCCTCCTTTCAGGATTGCTGTGACAATTAACAGGGAAGGAGAAGCCAACCCACCATGCACTGGTCCTTCAGGCTTCTGCTCAAAAGGTAAAATACCACCTCCCCCCACATTTCATAAACTGAAGCAAGTCACTTGAACAACAAAATTAACTCAAACAGCCGTCCTACAGTGCCTCTGAAAGACCAACATTTGTGACTATCCCTATTATCATCAAGGGAGTAAAAATTGTGTCATATTTACCATGATATGCTCTGGTTAGGTATCTTTTAGATTCTGTATATCCTGAGTGCTGATTCTATGTCTAACAATGTATAAATTATTTATTATTAATAAGCATAACACATTATCCTTGCTCTTGAGAACAAGAAATCAACATTCAACTGTAAGTTAATCATTCCATCTCTAACTTGCAAAACCAGAACATGCTAGAAGAATCAATAGATCTTTGAGATTATTTTTTTCCCTTTTTTTTTCTGGAAACTTTGAGGGAAGATATTCAGCACAAAAACATGATCTTTTATAGTCAAGGGTAAAACAGCATTAAAAATAAGTGGTATAAATGAGCAGAGGGTGCCTGCTTAATTAGCCTTCTGTTTTTAAAGGCAGGGAAATATTCAGACAAACTGGAAAGCTTATCACAACATTGAGAAGGAAATTCAATTTTCACACAAGACCGTATGAAGCATAAATGAGATCCCAGAAATAATCTCCATTTTATTTTTGACTAGGGCATAGCAAAACACTTAGATTCCCCCATAAGAAGAAACACTCTCTTCTCTGCCCAGATATAGAAGACTGTGGAGGTGTTAATGACAGATCTGATTATGCACCAAGAGAATAGTAACATCTGCACATGGGCAAAGATTCCCAAAGGCTGACTGACAACCCTGCTTTAGCAAACAGTTCCTGGAAGGGAAAAATGAGTTTCTGTAATCACTTGTCACCACTTCTCTAATGAACACTATCTGGATCTGACTGGCAATGTCCCCCCAGCTGTACCCAATTAAGGTTATACAATAGTGCCAGGGAGAAAAATGTGCCTTTTGTCCTGGTGCCATATCTGTGCCCAGCATACAGATCCTGTCTTCCTGGGTGATAGTCATGTGATCACACGATTCCCTTGTACTTCCAAGGGCATTATTTTGCAGTTGATTTTGTGTTTTATTATTTTGCATTCATTTCCTAGAGCTTATAGTGCCTGGAAGTTTTTATCTAACTTAATCTTCCTGCTAACTTCTTTAAATATATGAGAAATACACTTGGGTTAATGGAGCTAGATAGACATCGGGCAGAACCACTTTACTGAAAGATAAATGAGGAGCCTTAGAAAAGCAAAAATCATGTTTTCACTTGCATAACAAGGAAGAAATTCCTGAGCTCTTCTCTAATGCAATTTAAAATACAATTTTAAAATTTTTAAATTAATCAAATTAAGATACTTTCCTATTGCAGCTCCCTTATCATCTTAGCATCTTAAGCATAGTGGATTCTTAGTAAATTCTGCTTCATGAGAATGATGATCATAAAGTCCAGACAACTGGGAAATGCTGTAGCCAGTTCAGGCTCATCCCACTACCCAATGCCTCTGAATAACTGGATGAGAACAGGCATTAGGACCAAATTATGTGCTGGAAAAGTATTCCCCATTCTGGTCCACTTTAGACATTCACAAAAGCTTACTTTTCACTGCCTTCCTACCATTGTGAACCATGCTGCTATTCCACTTACCAAAAAATGCACCTTAGGATATTTCTCTCCCCTGGGCCTTTATGCTAATACCATTTTCACCACTGTCTTTTATTTACATGGAACAAATAAGGGTAGTTTTGACAATCATAGTAAGACAGGAAAATTCCCTCCAATTTTTCACTTCTTTTGGCCTTGACCATAGGATTTAGCTAGCAATTGACTTGCTTTTTCAGAATAATATTTGTATAACTATAAAAGACCATTTTTATAAAAGTCAAGAAAGAGAGTAGTAAATGATGAATGTTGCTTATACTCTGATTTTAAAAACATTACCTTTTCTTGCAATACTTGTAGAAGTAAAACCCAAGAGGCTAGTGTCTCTGTGAATTTTGGTAGAGGTGCAAATGTGACCAATAGAAATATAATACCTGTATTTTATTTGCTGGCACAGGTCCATATTAAGCAGACAGTTTTAGCATTTGCATGTGTATTTCTACTGAAAAAAGGAAAAGGCAATTACTGTTTTTTAACCATTCACACTTAAGTATGAGGTACATATATCCATAATACTACAGGAATGATCTAATAACACCACAGATAGGAACTACAGATAGTAAGGAACAGTAAATGGTGGCATGGATCTTAGCATTCTCTGAATGATACAGGAAAGCAAATAACAGTTACCATAGAGGGAGATGAGGTCCATATTAGAGCAGCAGAGACAGAGATACCCTGTGGTTGGGACTATCTATGGAGCAGTGTGTGGCAAGGCAGCAAAAATAATGTTACAACAGAGATCTACAGATTGAATAGTATTTTAATAAAGGGTTGGGGAGGGAGTGCAAATGTCTAAGTTGTGCATGTGTGTATGTGCATCCGTGTGTGTCCCTGTGTGTGTTTCCAGACAGAGAGCAATATGACTAAGACAGAGGAAAGGGACCTAGTTTTGAAATTCTGATAAGCTATAAGTCTTATAGGCTATATGAAAATTTTATCTAAGAGCAGGACTGGCTCTCTAATGTGCGGGGAAGAGTGTAAAATGAGACTATAGGGCTCCTTGTTCAAAAATTATTAAGAATTTTAGGATGGTAGAGTGATCATTAAGCCAAGTATGGAGCCCTTCTAAGACTGGGACATGTGCAATTGCTCATGCCATATGCCTGTGATGCTGGTCCCATCTAAGACTAAGAGGAAACTATGGAAAGTTTTAAGTATGTAGAATGCTAAAAGGTCATTCGAGTTTTAGAAATATCCCTCTGTCTCTATCATAAAGCATAGCTTGGAAGGGAAGCCATATTTGAAGCAAAATGATTTGCCTGAGGGCTATAAAAATAATTCAGATGATAGATAATCTTGGCCTGAGATATGGTGGTGAGCATAAAAATGAAGTGAATTACAAAATTTCAGAATGTATTTACAAGAAAGAACACAGGAATAATAACAGATTGATGGCAGAAATACAGAGGCAAATTCAAGAATGAATTTTAAGACATGTTGGAGGATAAAGAATACAATAAATGAAAAAAGGAGGGCATAAATTGCTTTCACAATCTAACTGAAAACTACAGTAGTCAGTTGTATGCTATGAAATAAAAAAGAGATCTATACTAAAAAAATAGAAGCTAGGAAGTCACTGGTATTCCTGAAAGAATTTGAAAGGATGGAGTTTTTGAAACAACTTGAGACTGTGTACAGTGAGTAGAGAATAAGGCTAGGAACAGAACCCAGAGAAAAGCTAACACATAAATATATAAACATAACATAGAAATATATAACATATAAAGCAGAAAAAAAATCCTGAAAGTAAACTAAAAATTAGTAAGATGCATAGAAGAAAAACCAGAAAAGTAGGTGTGATAGAAGACTATGGAAATGTTTTTTAAGAATCAGTATGTTACCAATGATATAAATGGTGCTGAAAGGTAAGAACTAAAAAGGATTTTGTGATTAAAAATTCATAAATGGCCTTGATGGAATTGGTTTCTGTAGAATGTGTGCGTATGTGTATCTAGGGAGAGATGAGGAAAACAATGTGTGCAGACAATTCAAGATTGGTTTTGAAAAGGTCAGAAATAATGTGATCACAAAGTAGGGTTAAGGAGCAAGAATAAAAAAGGAATGGACATTGACTAATAATGTTAGAGAAGCGTGGTAGAACAGTGTTTCCTCAAAGATGTTTATGCCCTAATCCTGAAACCTGTGAACATGCTACCTTACACAGCAAAAATGACTTTGCAGATGTGATTAAGTCTAGCTTCTTTAGTTGGAACGATGAGACATTTCTGGATTTTCAATGTAATCATAAGAGTTCTTATAAGAGGAAGACAGGAATGTCAGACTCAGAGAAGAAGATGTAAGGATGGAAGTAGAGCCTGGAATAACATGATTGCTCTCTGGAGTCCACAAGGAGAGAAATCCAGGTAGCTGCCACAATTTGAAAAAGGTAAAGAAACAGATTCTCCCTTAAAGGCTCTATGAGGAACAGAGCCCTGCTGACACCTTGATGTTAGCCCTCTAAGACCCATCTGAGACTTCTGACCTCCAGAAATGTAAGATGATAAATGTATCACGTTCTAAACCACTAAAGTTGTGGTAAATTTTTACAGTAGTGATAAGAAAATAATATAGAAGATATTAGTACAAAAATTATAAAATATAGAAGAGGGGGAGTCAGTAGTGAGACAGTCATGAGAAACAGGACAAGATGGAATCTAAAGCCAGTGAGCAGATTTGAGCCTGGGCAGGAGGAATGGGATCAGAGTATGAAGATGCTGAAGAGCCTACGGTTTAGGAGGCTAGAAATTACTGGGATGTAAAAAGAAGAAGGCAAGTGTCACGTGGAAGGTTTGAGAAGAGAAACAGAGGTTTGGGTAAGTGGCAAATGGGTTAGAAAGAAGCTTTGGAAAATATAAAGAATCTTCAGGAAGTATTTAAGGACTTGCAGAGATGGAAGTCTCACAAATAGAGCAGCACCTGCATGCTTGCTTATGTGATTTTATTTGTTATTTCTCATAAATTCAGATTCAGAAAAGCCAGAGGTTTGGATTGATTTTTAGCTGGGATGTTAGTGCAAAGGAAATAATACTGTTGGCTAAAAGGATTGCCCATAGGTTCTAAATCTATCTGCTCTAAACTGCTGATGAGAGAAACTGAAACATTTACCAAAGGAAACAGAGCTGGTAAGAAAGGCCAGCCTTGCACTTACAAACCCCTACTCATCCTAATCTCAAAGTTCATGTTCTCATGTACATTGGTCACTACATAGCAAAATCAGCAGGGATGGAGAACCTAGTGGTGGATAAGAGGACACTAGAAGGAGAAGAAACAAAGAGACTGGAATAGCCACAAGCTCAGTTTCGTTTCTCGAAATAATCTTGAGTTGAATATTTTAACACCAATTTAGAATTATCCCCAATTCATACATATAGCTCTTGTTATCAACTCGGGATGCAGTGCTACTCAGTATACAGAGTACTATGCATGTATTTCATTCAGTAAAATAGAGTATTTTGAGAAATGTGTTTTACTTTACTGATAGTGACTAAATGAAGAAGAAACTTTCAAAGTTTGATTTAGATATGTATTTTAACACAAAAGTATTGAAGTGCTTTCTACGAACTTCCTCAGAATGATTAGTTTGTAGATTCGGGCTCAGGAAGAGCAAGAAACATTTATTTCTGTCTGCTTAGGCTCTCTGGTCTGTTTTACCATTATCTTGATCAATGACTGCTTTTGGTGGGGTTGAACATACCTTCTAAGCCCCAGTGGGAGGTGTATGCATGTGTCTGACTAATCAGAGTTCTCCATTCCATGGATGCGTATTTAGTCCAAAAATTGGTATGGCCCAAGCTGGGCTAATGAGAATCCATGTTGGGACCTCACCAGAGATATCTGGAAAAACATATGGTGGTTATTTTTCACACTGGCATGTCAGCCTCCAAGGAACACGTAAATTGGCAGTTGCCTGGGCAGCTTGTTGCTTTACTTAAACAGCATCTCTCGGAGAATAAGTCAAATAGAGCTGAGAAAGGAAGAGACAGATAAAGAATTCTCATGATGCTCTGAATTCCTGAAGCCAGCCATGCCTGAAGATAATGCCATCCTTTGAGTCACTAAGTTCTCTTTGTGCTAAGGATAGATTGAGTTGTATTGTCATTTGTAACCAAAATAACCATGGCTGCAAAAAGAGATTAAGTGTGTTTTTTGCCTTTATTAAGGTTAGTATCTAATCTCAGTGGGAAAAAATCTATCAGTTCGCTTTCTCACTATGCAAGTGTTAATCAGGCTACTGTGTCAACAATGGTTTCATATCAGAAGTAATTTTTACACAGTTTCAAGTGGATTGCAAACTTGTCTAACAGAGAGAATTTCTGTTTATTCACATTATAATGCAGAAAATGCATCTAAGAGATTGTTACAAAAGGACTAAAAGTATGAATGTAGAAATAATGAACTCAGGGAAAAATAAGCAAAAAGTCATAATTAGAAATTTGAGGAAATAATGTTAGTTTTTATTCACCAGGATGATCCACTAATCTGTCTATATAGTCACACAATCCCAAAACATACTTTGATGGAAATAATCAATTTTGGAAATTTTAATCCTGTTTATTAAATGTGAAAATTTAAGAAAAGTACTTTGCATACAACTTATAGGAATTTATATTTCTATATTTAAGCTATTTTGTAGGTCATTTTCCATATCTCTCTATCATCTACAAGGTAAATTAACATTTAAAACTGTGTACTATAATTTATGTTATATTTTAAATCTTTTAGAATATCAAAGGTAAAATGTTTGTGTATTTAACACCAAATAATATTTAAACTCATATAATTTTCCCTATTTTATGGAAAATTAATATCAATGCTAAATAATTGTGATTTAATTCCCCAACTAACAAGTTTACCAAAAATTTATTCTAATAAGGAAGAATATCAACTACCACATTTAGCTTTGTCAGAAAAACTCTCCAACCTCTGTGACCTAAAGATCCTTAGGGACTTTAAGGATTTAAATGAGACAAGTTCACTGGTTGCTGATTTGTGGGGTGGCTGACTTCTGTTTTCAATGATTGGTTTTTGTCATTGAGAAAGGACAGTTTGAAAGTACAGTAGAGTACAGTGCTATGAATAATGCAAGACAGGATATGTTCACATGCAATTGTATCACTTGTAATATGGTAAGTATATTTTTTGTGGTAAAAGGTATAATAGTTAAGAAAACACACACACCTACACATGCACTAGTGCTAATAATAGCAAGGGAAGTTCAGTCTAAATTTCCTCCTAAGAATTAGCAGGCAAAAGCATTAGGTCATTTCCTGAAGGGGTTTGTGTCTGTACATTCTCCTTTGCACTTATTAATTGCAAAGATCTTGGTTTGTGTTTATATTTATTATCACTAACAAATATTAATAATTTTAATATGTAATTAATTTTCTAAAATACTTGTATTTTCAATAATCAATTATATTTGCTAATCGTTCTCCGTGAATATTAAAAATACCTAGAGTCTCTTTTTCTACTTATTTTTAAATTTATATTTCATCAGGTTTTAACTAGATGCATGATATCTCCATTGGGGAGAATAAACAAGTAATACTGGTTACCAAATATGGATTTCTATTACTCAGTAAAACTTTTGTTCAGTTATTTTTCTACTCACTTATAATCATTGAATAGGTGTGAATGAAGAGATGTTCCCTTACTGTTTACAAATCAGTTCCAAAGGAATAAATATTTCTTACCTAACAAAAGAGTGTGTAAACTGAAGAGATCCTTCTGGCCACCCAACCTGGCCCCTGCACCTTAGATGACAGCATTTACCTCAATGAACTCACCGCTGTCTGAAATCTGGTAAAGACGTATACATTACACAGACTAATCTGGGGAGCACATTTTAAAGGTATTCAGATCTCCGAGCTGGACACCCATTAAGTTCAAACAGACTGATTGAAAAAAAAGCCCAAATGCTAATATGCTAATTTATATTAAAACTGCAAATGTGACAAGAATGTTAAAATTAGTGCTTTTCCTTCCTGCAGCCTTGTGATGCTATCAGATTATAATCTAAATAAAATTTTAGGAATGTACAATGATGTGAAACGTGACTCTTAGTCTCTCATTGAAGGCAAGTTATATCAAGCGCCACGTTACCAACAGTTTGCTTGATAAACACAGAAGGAGAAGATGGAAATTAGCCCGTAAGCTGCTAGATAAATGCTTACGACTATCAAGAGCCTATGAAGGATCTGAAAGTTTAACCTACTTGCAAGCAAACAATTTAGCCTGCCATCGCTGTAGAGATGCCGGTAGAAGGCACACAACTCTGAGGCCAGACAGAAAGGAGCGCTGATAACTCAGAGCAACAGCAGCAAATCTCATCACTTTGTGTCAGTTGCTGATCCCCAATTTTCATATGGTAATGAGAAGAGGGTCTGATGATAACTGCACAAGCAACACGTTTCACTACAAAAGAGGTACCCTGACCACAGGCAACTGCACTCTTTTTTAGTGCTTCAGAGGAAGACACTGTTTCTATTTCCCAAGGTTGTTTACTATACAGACTTTCTTGAAAAGAGTCTGGAAAAAAAGAGCAGTTAGTGCCTTGTTAACAATACACACAGAAATACGACAGACTCACCAAGAATTGTCTTCCAAAAACAGACTCTTTAAAATAATTGAACAAGGATCATCATTGGGCATCTTCACAATAAATTTATATTCTGGATTAATCACTGTACCTGTACTTATACTTTTGGGTAATGAAGGGTGACCACTGGGAAACATATCTACCCATTTCTAGAGCTTTTTTTTTTTTTTTAACGTGACAACTGTCTCAACAAATCCTCCAACCATTCTTTAGAATGATGCATTGTCTTCAAAATAGAAACAGAATTTAAAGGTTTTGGACACCCAGAAAGGAGTAAGTCTATAAAAGGGTAAAAGGCAATTAATCAACTTAGAGTTAAAAGCATAGGAGGATCTCTGAAATGGATTTACCTATAGGAAATCCTTAAAGAAAACAAAAAGCCCATTGATGTAACTATCCCCATCCCCATCACAAGTGCTACATGATTAAATCAAACCATAGATTTAGTGTGCAGAATGTGGCTCCAGTTACTCTCTTAAACATGTTTCCAAAAATGGTAAGAAAACAGAATTTTAAAAACAGAGTTTCTGAAGTCAAAAATAGTTATCTTTTGGGCCTTCTGAGTTTCACCTGTGATACACATCTTGCCCACATTCTGCACTATTAGCTGTCTCTGTTGATACTCTCGAAATGCCAACATCTACGTTGTCATGCTTATACAAGAGAACTTCTTATGAAAATCGTAGTAAGCTTTTGAACTTTGGAGATCACAGCCTCTTTTTTCTGGCATTTATATTTCCTCTACTGATGATCCTGGGAAAGGATGTCTCCATTGACTCATTCTTTAAATTAACAAATCATTATTGAGTCCCTACTATGTGCAAATAACTGTTCTAGGCAAGACAGCTTTTCCTCTTGTCAGAACAGACAAAAACCTTATTCTGACTGAATTTAAATTTAAATGGAAAAGAAAAATAATATTACAACATATTTTGAAATAAAATGAATAAACAAGATTACATGATGGAATAATGAGGAAGGATTTTACATGGTGTGAAAATGAAGAGCTTCTCTACAGATGAGACATGAGCTGAGAGACAAGAAACACAAAGGAATCAGTACTGCACAGTCCCTAAAAAAAGCAGTGCAGGCAAAGAACGGAAAGGACAAGAGCCAGGGCCCTGAAGCAGGAAAGAGGGACAGAAAGTCTGTATGATTGTAGGAGAGTCAATGAGTTCAGAATCAGGTGAGACAGCTGGTAGACCTAAAGGCTGCAGTAAGAAGTTTGGACTTTATGTTTTAAAAAGGCAAAGTCATTAAGGAATTTTTATAGCTGGAGAGGGACATTATTTGATTGGATTTTTAAAAAATACTGTCATTCTAAGTGCTGCATGAAAAACGGATTGAATGGGGCCCAGAAATCGAGGCAGGAAAATTGATATATTTAGAAATAGTTGAATTATTTCTAAAAGCACTTGATGATGAGTTGGATGAGGAAAACATGAGTGAGAAAAATAGAAAGTGTCTCCCAAGTCATGGGTTCTGCAGTGTCATTTCCTGAGAAGGGGACTCCTGGGAAGAGATAAAAGATGTAATACGTATTGGACATGCTAAATTTGAGATGCCTATTACATATCCAACTAAAGATGTAGAATAAAATATTGAATAACCATCTGAACGTTTAAATTGAGTAAGTATCACATACAAATATTATTTATAGCCATGGTACTAGATGCCATCACCGGGGTGAAAGATAGAGAGAAAAGAACAAAAGTACTCCAGATTAACCTCTGGGGCACGAGGAAGTAGGTATTTCCAGAAAAGTAGACCTAGGAAGGAGGGAGAGGGAGAGGGGAGAGGAAAGGCAGGGATGCATGAATTCAAAGACTCCTAGAGAGGAACCATCCCGGAAAGAAGAGGGGGTTGGTGAGATTTCAAGTAAGACAAAGCTAAAGAAATAGCAATGAATTTGGCAACATGTTTTTTTTTTAATCACCTAGGTTAGTATTGTCTCCGTAGTTGTGGGGACAGAAGCTCAACTGGTTGACAAGTAAACAGAAGATAAGATCAGATACAAATCGTGGAAGATACTTAGCATATTCTCCTATGAAAAGGAACAGAAAATGACCCATCACTGGAGGGGTTGTGTCATCAAGGATGAAATTCTCTATTTTTGTACAGTGGAATTACAGTTCACTTAGTAGGGGACACTAGATCAGCTAATGTTAATGATCCAGTGGAGCAGGATAATGTAATGATTTAGAAGGAATGATGAGTAGTGAATGAGCTAAAATTTTGACTAACATCAATGAATATTATCCAGAACCAAGGGAAAAGAAGGGGTTTTAATAAAAGTAAGGGAATAGAGAAAAGACAGATGAAAGGCACAAATTTGTGTTTGATTATAGATGTGTTACTGGAAAAAATAGTTCCTTTTGAGTGTTAGATTCTACTTTCTTGATGAAATACGAAGTGAAATCATTATCTGAGAGTGAAGGGCGATGGAAAAGGGAGGTGGTGAGAACCTGGAAGATAAATGAAAATATACTAACAGAATAATAGTAGGTAAACTTGGAAGTGCTGATGTTTGTGTTTGTAGTTGGGAACTTCTAGTAAAACAGACCACCACGCTTGTGACATTTACCCCCAGCTACACCCAGCAGTTCTGCGGCATGTGGACAAATGGAAGACCCTGCATTCAAGGATGATGGAGGCTGAGTGGGAAAGGGAGTTATGAAGGTTTGCAATTCATTTTAGTGGTAGCTCAATACATACAAATTGAAAACAGAAGTGCAGGAAAGATGGTGCTGATGAATGAAGGAGATGAATATGGTAGAATAAATAAAATGAATCAATAAGAAGTGGTGGTGAAATCCTTAACATAAGGAGCTCTTAAAAGTGGAGGGCATCCTGACTACTTCCTATATCTGAGGGATGCAAGCGAAATGTCCTTAGCAGACTCTTAAATTTTAGATAAGGTCAGGAGGTGAGGAGAACTAAAAGAGTGAAGATTTATGAATTGTTAATGACTGACTCAGAGCTTCCAAGGGCACAGTGCTTTAATCTTGGCCCTCGCAAAGGAGGTGAAAGATGAGAACAGATTAGGAGATGTCCAAGATGGTAAGGAAATTCGAGTTCAGGTGATAAGGCAATAATTGGGATGCTTGGTTTCTGGAAATTACAAATACTTCCCACAATAAACAGTAGTAAATAATTAGAAGTGATTATGTCATTGAGCAAAGTGGGCTATTAGTTCAAACTTGCTGTTACGGGTTTCTGGAACCTTTAGTCTTTTTTATAGCCAGGAATGATATCACACTATTGAGTAGAGACATGACAACAGAAGTGTTCCCCCTAGATCCTGTCCTAAGGCAAGGTGGTTAAAGCTATAACCACTATATATATACTGATACACCACATCAGAAGTAATATAGACATAGCTTCAAATCATAGCTACATAATTTAATTGCTAGGAGAATCACGTAACTTTAGGCCAAGGAGTTTTCATTTGTTAAGAAAAAAATGAAAAAAATATATAAGGAAGATAAATAGTTACTCCTATCTTAGTGGGTGATGCGCAGATTAAAGACTAAGTGAAATGAGGATATAGGAAAGTACCTATAGAACATCTGAATGTCATTTTCCTCTTCCACCTTTCTTCTTACGGGACCAGTGGCCCCCTTATCGCCACTCCTGCATTCCACTACCTCATTAGTATGCAACTCACCAGCTAAGTAATAATGATAACTGTAATAACTGAAAGAGGTGGCATTCATTTTTTTTGATAGCCTGGCTCATACTAAGTTCCCTAAATATTTATATAGTGAATTACCAAAATGTGTAACTGTGATCATAATTAAATCTTGAGATCCAATATCTGCAACTTTAGTACTACTAATACCATTATTATTTAAAAAGATGCAAAACTTCTTTGACATTTTACATATATGTAACTATTGATACTTTAGTTTCTTTTTTTTTAAAGGAAACTTTGCAGGGTAACGTGATTAGAAATTCAAGAATTATCCACCTGTTAAAGGAGTCAACTTGTGCTTGAAACAGGGTTGCCAAAATAAGAAAGACGTCCACATGTAGCCCATATTTTAAATGCTAGGGCTAATATAATTTTTATTGTATGTCACAGACATGTGGATGATATTGTTTTTCTGCTTTGTAAATTCTCATCAGCTCCCTTGATTAATGTTTACTGAGCTCCCACAAAGAAAATGACACTATACCTGGCATTGAATTTATTCATTTCTTCAAACTGATGAATCAGCACTCTAGGATGAAAGGATGACCTTAAACGTAAGTGCTCTACAAAAAAAAAAAAAAAAAAAAAAAATCTTTCAACCCGGATAATTCATTATTCTCCTTTTCAGTGTTTTTGTCTTTAAAGGTGCAGGCAATCAAGTATTGCCTTTGCTTCATAAAATGCTCCCTTTGCATTACTGGTATCATTCATGCTATTTTTCTTTTTCTGTTGCTGCCTTTACTTACAAATCATAAGTAGATTATTTTTCTACAAAGAAGAGGGTCGAGTCTAACCTTCTATTATTTCAAAGGAAAAACTGATAATCTTATGATATTTGTATAAAAGCATTTTTGAAATTAATCCTTCCTAAATCCTTTCCTACAATTCAAGCGGAAAATTGCTTTAAAAGTTAGATCACAAAATGTTAGCTTAGTGGGGAGGGTATAGCTCAGTGGTAGAGTGCACACTTAGGATGCATGAGGTCCTGGGTTCAATCCCCAGTACCTCCATTAAAAATAAATAAGTAAATAAATAAAGCTTTACCTATCCCCCCAAATTTAAATAAAAGTAAATAAATTTTAAAAAAGGAACAAGTAAATACGCAATTTTTAAAAATTAGCTCATCTTCATTTTAATGTTTTACACAAGCTTAATTATCCCTCTCTCTGCTAGATATTTGACACAAAGCTGAATTCATATTAATTATGTTTTAAAAAATGAACTTCTGATATCGTCTGCAACTTTTTCTTGCTAATGTAGTCCCGCATATTTTTCTGCCAGAGACAGACTGGATTCATCACAATCTGTTTCCCTGAAAAGAGTTGGAGTGAAGAAAAAGAAAATTTGCTAAGACTGCTCAACCTGCATGACCAGCATTTCTTCCTGACTTTTCCGTTGGACCCTCAGTTGTCAAAATTGCAATGTCAAGAATCTTGGTAACATAGATCTGCTTCCTTCTAATTAAGGAATGCAGGAATTAACTAACCTAGCTTCAGAGAGGCAGAAGCAGAGTATCAGCTCTGATCATGGTTTGATTTTTAAATCCTTTTCTAAAATGCTGTGCTTGCCTTTCTTTGCATAAGGAAGGTTCATTTAATTGTCTTTGAGTCCAAATTCTAACACACAACTCAAGTTCCTAGTACTCTGCTTCCGCTACCATCACTTTTATCTTTGAACAATCTCTGGCTTGCATTTTGTCTTGATGCACTCATTTTGGGGCTTTTTAACCAGAGGTCTTTTTGTTTCTGTTCTCAGATATAAGCTTTCTCATTTACCAGCTGCTCTTCAGAGCTCCAGGGAACTCGCTTTGTCTTCAGATCAAAAGTCCCCCAAATTAAGTGTCATGTCCTTAAGATGCATTGCTTTATCTATCCTGAAGAGTTGTCATAAAAGCAAATTTTGTTCAAAGTCCAGTAGTAGTTGCTTTACTCTGATCATCTTTATGGTCAACTCTGGTATTTCCCGTGGTTTTTGAACCCTGGACCCAGTGATGTATGTTCTTTCTGCCTACTCCGATTTGCTTGATGGGAAAATTTTTGAATCTGAAATTTTGGTTGAGACACATTCACATTTGAGCTGAGTAGCTTAAAGTGTACAATTCCCTCAGGAAACTACAGACACTAGACTCCTTTATTCTTTACACTGAAAGACAACTGCCACCTGCTTTCTCCTGACTGTCCTGCAGAGTACAAACAACCACATTTAACATGCAAAACCTGCCACTCACACTCAAACTGTTGATGGCCCAGCAGAAAAATATCCTTCAACACTTAAAGTTCATTAAAGCTTATTGTCTCACTGTATTTGCGGTTTATCATAGGTGCCACAGAATCCTAAATTCATTGATTTCCATAAACAAGCCATTTTCATTCTTTTATCTTTTAATGACCTTTCTCCTAGTATTTAATCATAGCTTACGGCACAGATCTGTAAAAGCAATTATGAGACAACACATGTTTGGCAGTCTTGTCATTATCTCATGAGTTAAAAAAGGTCAGATTTTCTCAGCACTTGCATGGAAAGCTCCAAAGAAAAGACAGGTGTTTCATGGATAAGCACTGGGGATTCACACAGAGGAACTCGTCCTTTGAGACACAATAGCACACTCTTCATAAAACAGTAAACTCCCTGCCCCCTGTCCCCTACCTAGTGAAATAGCTCTGTAGTTTTCAGGCTAAAAGAATAAAATGTCCGTGAATGTATATACTAAAAAGAATGGAAAAAAATGAACATTATCAATTTTTAAAACAAGGCTTTTCTTCCAAGAAAGTAAAATAATTGAACCAGTAAGATGCGGAGTTGTTTACACAATGTGCCGCCCCTGCTCATCTCTTTCCGTTCTAATCTTCGCAAGGGAAAAGGAGGAACGGCAGGTACTCATGGTGATTAATTACACACACATGCCTCCCCAGAGCCATATCATGGTGATAGATGTCTGCATGGTGCTGAAGTCCTCTAATTAGGACTGACTGAATATGGCAGATTAAAATTCTAAACATTAGGCTTTGGGGAGAAAAAAAATCCAGCCCCCATTCAATTTTCATTAGCTTGGAGTCATTTCATATATTCAAAGTCATCTGAGAAATACTTCTAGGTTTCCGGAGAAATTTAGCTACAACCCAGGAATGCTGAATTTGATAGTTATTTTAAATCCTGGATTGTTTCAGTGGCACCTTCTCTGTAGGGCCAATGCCTTTAAAACATTAAGATAATTAAGGGAAAACAGGTGGAATACTTTCTAAATTATTGTGTTATTCTGTTCGCTCCTTAGTTTTACAGCTTTACCCCAGTTTTCCTAAGTTAGACATTCACACTTTGCCTGGGTATCTGCCTACTGTACTCTTTTGAAGCAAAATTCCCATTTCTTAAATATGTTAGCTCTGAATACATCACTTGGGATAGAAAAATAACCCAAATAAGTTTTCATTTCATCTTTTGGTTATCAATTTTTAAGAGAAAGTTTTATTCTAGTACATAATATATATAAATTAAATTAAAGAAAATAATAGAATAATTAGTAAAAAAATTCAATTAGAAAACAACTTCAGCAGGCCACAGAGTTAGTTACTCATAAATTTAACTCAGTTAATAGATTTGGTAAACTTCCTTAAAATCTGTTTGGTCTCAACACTGCTTTGAATTTCAAGGAAGTTATGACAGGAGACACACTCTCTGGTGGTCAGTTTCCATGCCTGTCTGTTCCTCCTCAGCTTGAGTTCTAGAAGGGCAAGACTGCTTAAAGATGCTCAGTAAGACTGAATGGAAGAGTGTGAATGGAGGGAAAGGACCAGGAGAGGTCCTTAATCTGGAATCTCCACCAACCTCTCGAAATTCCCTCTGGCAGAACTCCCGGACAATGTCCTGCCTCAGAAATGCAGACAGAGCCTCAAGCAAGGATTCCTATTACTGAACTAATCCCAGGTTTGAAGACTATCACCTGCCTGTCAGCTGAAAGCTTAATGAAAAACTTCACGGGCAAAATGACAACCAGAAAGTGGGAAAAATGAAAAGTAAGACATGAGCAAGCAGCGAAATAAAATGAATAGCCTCCCCACTTGGCTCTGGCTGTCCACTGTACATTCAGAGGCATCAGTTAGTGTTGGCATTTTTGTACTGGTTTCCATCTCCAGCCATGGTATACAAGGGGAGTCTTCTGTCATATATTTTGTTCATTTTCCCTAGTTTATATAGTTGAGACAGATCAGGAATGGACATTTTTCTCTGCTTATGTTCTCATTCTGATGACTTGAGGATAACAGGAAAAAGCACTGAAACTGTTCCTACTTATAGCTTAAGTGTAAGCATCTGCCACTCAAAGGTGTGTTTATGCCATGTCTGAGCTGAAGATGGTGTGGGAGAGAGATCTGAACACCAAACTGCACTACTTCAGAATGAAAGGTATCCCTGAGACACTAAAGGGATTTATGCACAATTATAGGGTAACTATGTCAGGTTGTATCTTTACCGTTTATATTTTAAGTTTTTTTGTCCCCTTTTCTACCCCTTCTGCTTCTTACCATGACCAGAAAGCCTGACATGTCCCTTGGTTAAGATTTTCTTATTTTTCTTTCTACCAAGTTACCATTCTTCAGGTTTTTCAGTTATTGTTTACCTAAAACTTGAAACTATTGAAGAAAGATTTCTCATTCCATTTTAAAGGCTATTTAGCTATTATTGGCATCAAATAGGAATAAGCTTTTTAAAAATCACAAAGACTAACTATGTCAATATTTTAATATCTGCTTTTATCTTTCTCACATGTGGAAGTCTTGAGGTAAATTGTCCAACTGTTTTTATGCCAATTCTTCAGTGTGTCCCCTCCAAAAACTAAGGTTATCTTGTTATTCTCCTAGGAGTGGTTTTTATCTCTAAAATATTATAGTCCAAAGTGGTTGCTTTGACTCCAGACATCACACGTTAAAGGCGAAAGTGGTGAAGAAGACACATATCATCTTTCTTGAGGTAGATTCCCTGAGGAAGAGCCACATCCCCTTGGATCCCGTTGGCTGCACCTTCGTCAGATGCTATACAGAACTGCAAGTGCATTGAGAAATCAGGGCCCAACACAAATTAGGAATTCTATCACTATGACAAGAGGGAAAACAGATATTAAAGACAACAAGCAATCTCTGACATCTTCTACTAGAAATGAAACTTGTGAAATCAAAAACCTTGCAAGTAGCAGATGGTACATGTGTTGGCTTCTGACTTTACTTTTAACTAGTCTTGCAGAAAAAAAAAAAAAACGCAAGCTAACTAACCAATCTAAGCTTTCAAAGTCTTAACAGTAAAATGGGGAAAATAATGACAACATTCTCAGATTATTGTGAGGTTTGATCTTCTCTAAAAGGAATAGGATAACATTCTGCACTTAATATATATTCAAAAAATGTTAACCTCCCTCTCTTAAAACATCTTTCCTTGTAAGCTAGCTTGCAAGTCATACAGAAGCTTTAATACTTACAGAAAATTGACAATTAATGTCCAACAGAAAAATCATGTGAGCCACAAATGTGCATAAACTCCAGTATACATCTTCTAGTAGCCATATTAAAAAATTGAATAGGATGAGTTAGTTTATATTCTTCTCTATTTATACTTATATAGACAAAATGTTATCATTTAAATATAAAATAGAAAATTACTGAGATGATTTTCATTCATCATGTACTAAATTTTCAAAATTGCTATGCATTTTACACATATAACCTATGCCAATTTGGATTAGCCCCATTTTGAATTTCAATAGTCACATATGACTAGTGACTACTATATTGGACAGCAGAATCTATACCCTTTTGCTGGAAGCAAAAAAATGCTGATGCTCATGACTAATTTTTTTCCAGAAACACAGAATATCTACAAGTCAATATCTAAAATACCCCAAATAAAAAAACTTTCTGATTATATATGCAATAGAGAAACTAAATGCTCTTCTAGGAGTTAGAACAGGCAAAAAATGAACAGTGGGTACACATTTGATGATGAAAAAAATTTTCGTACAGAAAATTTTTAAAAATACTGTATGTATTGATGTGTATTTGTATATGTTTCATCCACTGAATCACCAACTGACATATCCTTATTTAGCACGTCCATTTTTGTGTTCAAATACAGGTGCAAACTTGTTTTATTTCATTAATAATAAGAAAAAAAAGCAATGAGATTTTAATGGTTCTTACTAAAACTTTAATTATTAGAGGCAAGTTTCTCATCTCAGCATTAAGGCTGCTAGTGATGTTCCGTTGTTAATATTGTTAAGTGAATATGTAAAATAGGTCACAGAATCAGTGGTACTGAACATAATCCAGCTGTACTTCCGAGTAGGAAGAGTTGAATCAACACTTGATTTTGCCACGGCTAACAAAGTCCATTGGAACCACTGTACTACCTCACAAAGGAAAAGAGATGAACAGATTGGATGTAGGCAATTAAAATGCAGACAACTAATGAATCTCTGTAACAGTAAGTAAACAAAACTGACCAACTCAATATATGTCCTTTTACTGATCAATTAAATAAATTTACAGTAAAGTTCATTGGTTTTTATGTTTAAAGGCATCAGAAAATTAGGATGAGATTATTTTAGAACAAAAACGTTTTTACTCCCAATTGAAATCCCTTATTTAGTGTATGGAAAAACTAAGGCTCGAGGAAGGTGAGTTAATTTACCTCTAGATAACTAGTCTGTGTCAGAGGTACTACAATTAAGCTCTAAAACTACATAAAGAATGAGTATGAATGCTGATGATTCTATACACTATAAATGTATAAAAGACAAATTTCCCTCCCAAGTTGCAACTGTGCCCTAAGTGCTGTTCCACAGTCCTGCTTATCACCACAGTCTTGCTCATGCCCTCCATGTGCACATTTGTACTGGAAATCTTAAGTTTCCTTAGAACATTCACAAGAACCAACTGTGATTAGTGATGTCAGAGGCAGCACTTTTATTCTAGAAGTTTAACAGTTGCTGCATTGGCTTCAAACAACAGAAATGTATCCTCTCACATTTCTGGAGTCCAGAAGCCCAACGTCAAGGTGTTAGCAGGGCCATGCTCCACCTGAACACTCTAGCAAAGGCTCCTTCCCCACCTCCTCCAGCTCCTGGTGGTTTCTTAATTTGTGGCAACATAACTCCAATCCCTGCCTCTGCCTTCATATGGCTTTTCCCTGTGTTTCTGTGTGTCCTTTCTGTTACTTGTAAGGACATTCTCATTGGATTCAGGGTACAAGTCCATGACAATATTTACCTTAATTACATCTACAGTTAAGTGTATTCACAGATGCCAGGGATTATGATTCAGACATCTTTTTTATTGCAGGGTGGGGAGGCAGCACTATTCAATGTAATAAAGTACTCAAAAAAGTTATACTTGCACAACTTATTTTTTATAGAACAAACCAATGCCATATCTATCACAGTAATGTGATTGTGGCTGCTGTTTGAATAATGTTATCATATTTCAACATTACCTCTCATAATCAGTTTGGGTTTTGGCAACTTTTGAGACTTTGACCATGGCATTAATCCATCTGATATGTGGTATTTCTTCTGATTTATGACCTTAACTAAAATGTTTGCAGCAGGAACAATTTTAGGGATTTCAGTATGACTTTCTTGGTAATTTCAGTTTTACAATCAATTCATAGGCCAGATTTTCAACAAGTCTGCTCTCTGGCTACAAGATATAAGGACCTCCTTAAATGCTGTCACAAAGACCTCCTGGCCTTCGTACTGTGCCCTGAATTAGTAATTGGCTGATTTGAGCGTGTCCTCCTCTCTTCAGTGCATTACCTTCCTTCCCCACAGCGAACCAACTCCAAAAACAGGATTTCCTTTGGCCATCTCATCTCTCAAATGCTGGAGACATTGCATAAATTACTGCTTTCTCCTCCACCTACCTCTCATCCTGAGTCACCTCATATGAGCATCTTACTGATGCTATACTCAAGCATGCCAAGGGCTATCATTCCCCTAAGTACTGTCTTCAGAGAGGGTTTGTTTTCCATTTGTCTGAGACACTTTAGAACAAGTGATCCAATTTTAGTGTCCTATTCACAGAATTTGCTTCCTAAGGACATTTGTATTATCAAATATCCAGCAGAAGCAGACATGTGACAGGATTTCAGAACAATAAGTTCACTTGAGAGGTAGAGGAAAATCTTGGGGGCAAGTTGGGGAGTCATTCAGGGGAAGAAAGGCAGGTAATAAAAGGTCCACTTTCAAGGAATGATTAGAGCTTAACACATGGGGAAACTTGGGAAACAGTAAAACGCACATCTCAGCATCCATCCACCCAACCCACCCAAGGGGCTTAGCATTTTTACATACTTCTCCCAGCTATCGATTGAGAATTATTTCCTGGGCTTGCTAACCATAAAGGCTGTGTGCCCTTTCAACATCCTCAGGAAAAAACCAAATCTGGCCAAGAGATGCAGATGCTGGAATTAGAAATAAGTCACAGCTCACTGAAGGGATGTGGCCATGGAAATGAAGCATCTGCTGCACTTACACTGTAAACTTTTCACCAATGTCCCCAAAGTTTGTTCTTCTCCATTTACGTTCACACTGTCCTCAAAGATATTACAAACTTTATTTTTGCATATTTTTAAAATTGCAATTTTCTCTACTAAAATATAATCCATGTCAGAACTATTTTTGTTAACATATTTGCATTCAGCTCAGTAACTGACAGAGTACTTGGCACAGAGTAGGCTCTCGAAAATATTAATTAAAATGAATACATGTTATATCAAACAATGCATCCTTGTGTGATCATCTGGATTGCTGATATTGTCTCCCTAGACAATAGGTGGCAGTTTCTGCCTATCTATCATTATCTATTTATTCACACAAAGCTGGAAATCAGATTTCCTGTTGACACCTCAAAAATGTTGAGAATTTATAAGGGAAAGTAAGATTTTTGTTTAATATATGACTTATTTGGGGAAGAATAAATATTCCTCCATTAAGCTAGCTATTAAGAAATTACAGAAAACAAACTAGCAGACTATTTTGGATGGAAGTGGTTTGAGAAAGCTAAATATAATTTGGGCAAATAGGAAATGTTACACCAAAACAAAAGTGATCTGCACATCACAAAGACTATTTCCTTTTCAAGCTTCTGTCTCTCTCTGTCTCTCTTACACACACACACACACACACACACACAATTATATCTAAAACTAAAAATAAACTTCTAGAGAGAGAAATAAAACATTCTATGCCTTATCATTTTTTAAGTGACTGTACTATGTCATACACCTTCATATCTCCCATGCTCTGGTACTTTTACTACTATACACCAGGAATTAAATAAAATTCTTATTTAGATTCAGGTGTAGTTATAATAGTTCAGTCCATTCAGGTATTAGAATGTATAAGGTCTGAGCATAATTAACACTCCTTAACACTTCATGTCATTGCAATCCTCTCTCCTAAGAACTCCTGTTCTTAGAAAAGAGATTTAGATCTTCTATAAAGGTCAGAACTGATTTATGTTAATTTGGTGTATATGTGTTTGTTTCATATTCACATTTGGAGAGTGAGTCAATAAGAAAGTTTAAAGAAAATAAAAACTACTCTTAAAATAGATTCCCTGCATTGAGCACAAAGACCAGCTCATTGAAGACGCTTACTAATTATTTGTTGAATGAATTGCTTTAAATTTCTACTCAAATTCTTCTTGTAACACAATTATAGAAAGTATCCGTGAAACCACAAACTTCCTGACATTTCAGAACAAAGCAGAGAAGATCTTCTGGGATATATTTTTATTCAGATCTTAATCTGAATAATATTAATGGCCATTTTATCTTTTTGCCTTAATAGCTTTCTTGAAAGAAAATAAAAAATCATAAAATATACTACATAGACATTGTTTATTGGTCAAGTAAATATAATAACACAGTTTATTTTCCTGATATAAATGTGAAGGAAGTTTCTTCAGTAAGCTGTCAGAAATGTGCAGCAAATGTATCTGAAGAAGAATATTACATTACTGAGTGCATCAGGATGCTTCCTTTGATAAATCAATCATTTCCAAATAATCCATGAGGATCTGTTGAAAAGACTAGTGATACAATGTGTTCAGTGTTACTTAAAACTATAATAGTTCCCTCACAGATATGGAGAACAAACTAGTGGTTACCAGTGGGGAGAGGAAGGGAGGTAGGGTGCAAGATAGGGGTAGAGAATTAAGAGATATCAACTACTATGTATAAAATAGATAAGCAACAAGTATATACAGTATAGCACAGGGAAATATAGCCATTATTTTGAAATAACTTTAAATGAAGTATAATCTATAAAAATATTGAATCACTATGTTGTACACCTGAAACTATATTATAAATCAACTATACTTTAATAAAAATTTTAAAAAACTGTAATAGTTCCATTCTAAACCATAAATGGCTTGAATTAAAACATGATTTTTGAAAATTACTCACACATTGATCACAGAACTGATATTTGACAGATACAAATTATTTAGACATTAAAGAAGTTTTATATGGGGTAGAGCTAATAGTATGGTTTAACTGTGTGGTATCACAGTGATTCTAGACTTATATTATCCTCATCCAAGAAAACCAGTTTGCTAAAGTTAAAGTTCCTCAAATCATACAGGCCACCTCCATCAGTGTAGCCCATCAATCAGAGGGCTTCGGGAAGTGATCCTAATTCACATCCTGCCTCATCTTGGCTCCTTCATCCTGGAAGCTCTGACTTCAGGCCAACATGGGAATAGGACTTGGGGTATGGGGATCTTCAGTTTGTTTCTCAAGTTGCAGGGGGAAAAAGAAAGGTAGGGTCAATTTCCTAGGGCTATCAAAACAAACTGAGTGTCTTAATATAACAGAATTTTATTCTCTCACATTTCTGGAAGGTAGAAGCTAGATGTCTGATATCAAGGTGTCAACAGAGTCAGTTCCTTCTGGAGGCTCTAAGGGAAAATCTATCCCATGTCCACGTCCCTCTGCTAGCTTCTGTGGTTTCTGGCAATTCTTGGCATTACTGGTTACAGACACAGGAGTCTAATCACTGCCTCCGTCTTCACACTGCCTTCTCTTCTCTGTGTCCATATCTTCCCCTCTTCTGTCTATCTGAAACCTTTCTTTGCCTGTCCCTAATAAGGACAAGTGTCATTGGATTTGGGGGACACCTGTATCCCCCACTTGTATCTAGGATGACTTCTTCATCTCAAGGTAACATTCACAGATTCCAGTAAGTAGAATGTGGACGCATCTTTTGTAGGGCCACGATTCAACCTACTACAAAGTGACTGTTGAAATCAAAAGAGGAAAAGTTAATGAACCAAGAATTAGTGTAATATAACTATTTAGTAATGGTAGTATTTTCCTTACATAGGCTGTTGAATTCACGATTGTGAAAGTGGGGCTGTGCAGATATTTTGAGAAAGGAAAGTTTTAGGAAAAAAGCACCATTTTAGATAGTTTTTAAAAGAATATGTGTGTGTGTATAACATGTCAGTGCATTTCTGCATATGAATATGTGTGTGTGTATTTTGAGGGAGATGGCTGAAAGATGAAAATTCAATCCTAATAAAAAACTGACAAAAGCGGAGAGTTGGACCCTGTCATAGTGAATAAATATGCTCAACTATGGCCTAAAGAAGAAAGTTTTGGGAGATGTTTTTTGTTTTTGGGTTTTTTTTTTAATAGATGAAGGGTTAAATTTGGTAGTTTCTGCCTTTTGATGTTGATTACCACTCAGGGAAGATGACTGAGTCTTTTTACATTATGAAGAAAAATACTTGAAGAACCAATATGGGAAATCCAATGACAAATTTTTTAAAAAGTTAGTTCCCACTTTCAAAGGTACATTTATTATTATTATTATTATTATTATTATTATTATTATTACTTGGTACTTTCTACACTAAGGTCATTATTTAAGGAAGAATATTTTTATTTCCATTTAATTTATCAAACTAATTCATGAGTATGGTTTAAAAAGTCAAATGGAGGCTAATTAAAACCGCACATTGGCAATTTTATGCTCACCCCTCAGAATGCACACTAAAATGAAGGTAAACACAAAATGGGACTAAATACACTAGAACAAAAAGGAGAGAGAAGTGCCAACAGCAGATAAAGAAGACTAGACATGACAAAACTTTGGAAAATTAGAAGTAGATGGAAAACTACTATCTGACTTAGGACACTGGGAACTATTAAAATCTGAAGTTACATAGTAAAGAGATCCAAACTAAAAATCCCCTAAGTCATTCAGTGTTGGAGATAAAGAGCTGAAAATAACATTTGGTTAAAACATTCTTAGGGAGAGGAGCTGGACTTCTAGACACCTTCCCATTCTATTTCAGGGATGGTACCGGGTGCTCTGAGCCAAGCTCTGCTCCAAAGGACACTCGGAAGGAGGGAGGGAACTATGTACGACAAACAGAGGGCTTAAAAATGAAAGTCCGCCTGACATTTTTTTTTTTCTCCACACTCCTTCAGGAGGGTAGACTAGAGCTAGACTTATGCTCCCAAAGAAGAGACTGAGAAATTCATCTCAGGGATCCTGGACAAAGCAAAGAGAAAAACCTGTATTTGGGGCTTTTATAGTAAAATCTTTTGTTTTCAAGCCACTTTTTAACACAGAGGTTCTAATATGTTTGTGAGTGCCAAAAACTGACAGATATTTGAGAAAAGTACCTAAACTGGGAGAAAGAAATCAAAAGATACAATCTTAAAAGTGGATTCTGACAAAACAGAGGCAGAGACATTGCAAGGAACAGAAGTAAATTTAAACACAAAGGAATTTAATATTTTCAGAGAAGTGAAAGAAGAGATTGCATTTGTAAAATAAGAATAGGAGGCCATAAAACAAACAGTCATAAAACAAAAAAAGAACTTTTGGAAATAAAAAATGGTGACTTTTCCTTTAAATAAAAGAAAAGTTGAATATGAAGTTGAGAAAAATCTCACATAAACTGAAACAAACTGCCAAAGATGGAAAATACGAAAAATATAAATCCATCAAAAAAATTAGTCTAAAAGATCCCATATCTGATTCAGAGTAGCTTCTAAAAAAGATGAAAACTGGCATCGAAAAAAAAAAAAAGAGAAAGAAAAGAAAACTAGTATCTTCCTATTATCAAAAAAAAAAACTTAACAAAATTTTCAGAACCAAAGGCCATGAGTTTCCAAATCGAAAGATTCCTCCAAGTGCCTAGAAAAATAAAGTACACACACACACAAATACAAAGGCCCATCATCTTGAAACTGAACAGAAAGAACAAAGAAAAGATGCTTAAAGTTTGCATATAAGGAAAAAAATCAGGAAGTGGAATGGCATCAGATTTCTTAGCGTCAGCAAAAGTAGCTGGAAGACAGTGCACAATGTCTTCAGATTTGGAGAAGAGAAAATTTCAGACTTAGTTACTGTCTGTCCATCAAGCTATAAATTAAGACTGAGTTTATTGTATTTCCAGACCTGAGAGGACTGAAAAAGCTACGTCCTGTGTAGTATTTCCCAGAAAGCCTCTAAAGAATGTCCTCTACACAAAAGGTGTAGGAAAACAAGGAAAAGAGATACCATGGCGTCTGGGAAACTCATGGGCTTTTATACAGGACAGCAGTACAATCCCAGGATGACAGAAAGGAGGGTACCAATACACCACCATGCAGCAGGTCCAAGAGCAAGCAAACCATCCTGGATCAGGGAAGGCGAAGGTTAATCTCAGGAGGGGCAGTGAGTGGGGAGAAGACACGTGGTAACAGAAACAGACTGATTCCCTGCTGGGATTGATGCTTATGAAAAAGCTTTCTGCTCTGTCACAGATTTTGTAGATACATTTCTAATGGGTTTCTTTTTTAATTTAATTTTATTTAGGGTGGGTTTCTCTAAGACTAGAAGTCTCAATAAATATGGAAACATGGAAGCAGACTCATGGTGTTGTGATGACTGAAAACAACAATACGGAACTCTCTGAATCTGGGTTGCACAGGGAAAATGAGAACAAGGCACCTCAGGGCAGGAGTTATCAGCCCCGTGCGCAGTAGTTAAGCAGTTTGTTAAACTGTTTCTGGGTCTCTTCTGAATCCCACTACATGTACAGTGAGGCTCTGTTCCCCGGGTTATGGTCATAAAATGCTAGAATCCTGAATGTCTTTTCTACTTGGAAAGGCCTTTACTAATGTACTAAAAGAAAAAGTCAACTTCAGATCCAGCTGGATGAACTAAAAGCAAACAGAGAAAAGCAGGACAATTCTATAATTTTGCAAAAAGGACATATTTGCTGTCTGTGGTCAGTGGCCTGAAACAATCAATGGTCAGATTACAATGAATCTTTACGAATAATTAAAGTATAATCTGCCACATCCCAAAATTAGTGAACTGATTTGGAATCTGCATATTTTTAGAAATTTGGGGTGGGGGAGTGAGAGGAGAGTCAAATTAACAGTAGAACCTGAGTCTCAGATCCTTACCAAAAACTGAAAAACTCTTCTTAACAGAAGTGATAGTATCTTTCATTATTAGACCCATCATTTATAAACCATTTATCAAGTTCTGTAAACACAAACTAACACATTCTCTAAGCTCTTGTATCCTCACCTATAAACTATACCGTCATCTGAAAAAGTTGCATTTAGATATAATGTAACCAGGAAGTACACTGAGTATGTACATTACAACTGATGAAATTAGTATGAGTGTATGGTTATTTTCAATGGATTTTAGTTACCTGCCCAGTGTTCTGTACATCATATTTGATCAGTATTTCCTCCCTACTGACCTTTTCCCAGGGACTCCCTCCTCCCACACCCATGGTCTCCACAGCAGAGTCAGGCTTAAGCAGTCATTTTTGCAACCTCTGGCCCTTTCCGTATGTGACTGACTATATCTAGTCTGTGCAGAGTCAACAACATTCTCTCAAAAGTCCTCATTTTGGGAGTTGTAGATAACTGAGTAAGTCAGACAGGACCCTTTCTGTTGAACATTTTCATAAAGCTTAGCCAAATTTCCTATTGTGTTTTATGAAGTGCTCTGCAATTATTAAAATAACCTTCTTTGAGTGAGTTTCTATTTCAAAAACAAAAACATTCCTTTAATAAAATATTTTGGTAACTTACTCATTTATCAAATTATAGCTTCTATGGGACAGTCATATTTAACTCACATTATTACAATAAATAGAATAGTTTTTGCATATATAACTTGCCAACTATATTAAGATGTTTTTCTATAATGAATGCTGTGTCAATATTTACATTGACATGAGCTTTATCTTGTATGAAAAAAGATAACGGATGATGAATTGGGAGAATAAACAACTTACAGCTTTACCCTTCTAAAATATCACAGATAAAGATGAATATGGTATAAAATAAATCTCTCTCAAAATCTAATCATATGACTCTTTCTAGTTTTAGTTCTAAGATAGAAATTTTTTAAAAATCTTATTTCTGATTCTGATTTAAATTTAGTCCATTGAAAAAAGTAAGAGACTGTAAAACACCTTCTGGCTACTAGTAGGTATAAGTAAGAAGCATTGCTTTCAATATCAATTTAGTGCAATAATTTCATTTCTATTTATACACTCTTTAGTAACATCAAGTAAAAACACTTTACTACATTCTCAAAATTGTTCATTAAGTTGTTGTTTATTAAGGCACTGAACTATCTATGATATTGAATTTATCATACATTCTAAAGTTCAAAAGTGAATTTAGAAAAAAAAAACATAACTGAGAGCAACATTTAAAGGTTTGTAACTCCAAATGGTTTCCGATAAATGCAATTACCATAACCCAAAAGGTGAGTTAAAAGGTTATTCACTTTGGATCATAAGATTTTTCCTTTTGCTCTTTTATGTTAGTGTCCACTGTTATTTTGCCATTTGTTATTCTGACAAATGAAAGTGATTCTTAGAAATAGCAAAGATATTTGAGGGCAATGGGCATGGTAAATTTTAATTAAGTATACGCACCACTGGTGGCCTTCCCACTACCATGCCTGTCACAGACCATAGCCTGCCCCATGGTCTGTGTTGGCAATTTCTCCTGTTACACTTAATTTCACATGCAGTTAACTTTATCTTCTCAAAGGATAGCTAAGATGATTCTTCTACCCTAAATCAAAAATTTTTGGTTACACAAACATTTGTTATTTTTGAAGCACTAGTCTTATTGAAAAGGCATGTATCCTATTCTTAACATCTCCAAGTCAAAGGAAGACATGAAAACAATTATGATACAGAAACGATTCATATGTATATTATTCTGGGAGCCCTAATCCCCCATGTGACTATATTGGAGACAGAGTTTTTAAGGAGATGATTAAAGTTAAATGAGGTCTATCCTTATGACCTCATTTAACCTTATGGTAGATATGGTAGAACAGGTGCCCTTATCAAAAGAGGAAGAGACACTAGAGGTTCCTCTCCACCATGTAAAGATACAACAAGAAGGTGACCATTTGCAAACCAGGAAGAGAGCTGTACTAAAACATGACCATGCTGACACTTTGACCTTGGAATTCCAGCATCAAGAACTATAAAAAATAAATTTCTGTTAAACCACTCAGTCTATGATATTTTGTTATGGCAGCCTGGGCTAACTAATATACATGGAATGGGAAGCACTAACATTTAGTGGGGGAATGGGGATGATATAAATCTTTACAGGGAAGCTGAGTATGGTAGGTAAGATAATGTGCCAAGATATCTGTATCTTAATTCTTGAAACTTGTGTATATGTTTCCTTGCATGGCAAAAGGACTTCGCAGATGTGATTAAGTTAAAGATTGTGGATGAGAAGATTAATCTGGATTATCTCAGTGGACCCAATTTGAAGATAGATGCTGCACTGTTTGCTTTGAAGATGGAGGAAGGGGACACATGCCCAGGAATACAGGTGGCCCTGAGAAAGTGGAAACGGCAAGGGGACATACTGTCTCCTAGCATATCCAGATGGAATGTAGCCCTACTGAAACCTTAATTTTAGCCCCATAGGATCTATTTCAGACTTCTGACCCCAGAACTGCAAGATCAGATATTTGTGTTGTTTTAAGCCACTAAATTTATGGCAATTTGTTACATCAGCAATAGAAAACTAATACAGTGGCTGTCGAGCTGGTTTTAGAAGGCAGAACGAACTTTCAAAAGAAAAACAAAAACTGAGCTAAAGATAGCACACACATCCAAATGAAAAAAATGGAAGGCTCAGGTAACTGCAAGTGATTCAGTTGGATGTAATGCAAGGGGTGAGTTGGAAGCAAAGGGTAATGAAGCCTGAAAGTACTGGCCAGGTATGGAATTTGAAGATCTGGGAGGCCTTGCAAGTTACTTGAGTTTTGTTCTGAGGAGTGAGAAGAAGCATTAGACAGAAGTGCCATGCTTGGAGATGCATTTATCAGAAGACTAATGGAAAGGCATTGTGAAAGACAGGGGGTGGGGATTTGGAATGAGGATAATCCTGACTGTGTGAAAGCCAGTTAGAAGGCTGAGAAACAGTGACCTCCACCTGACTCACCAGATCCATCCTATAGTCTCCCTAAGCAGGCCCAGGGAGACTCTTTGCTGTGTTCCATCTGTCCAACTTCTCCTATCCATATAAAAAGTTAATAATTAAAATATTGCATGATATAGTTTTAAAAATATTAACTTTTTGGTTTTTACCTGATTAAATCCCAAATCTGGATATTGAAATTCTTTTTTGCCTCCAAGAACCAGGTATTTAGAATGCAGGAATATAAAGGGATTCCTTTTTCAGCTATTGCTACCCTCTCCAGATCATATACACTGTCTGCTCCCCAAAAGTTCAGGGAGTTACTCCTCTCTGTGTTTCCATAATTCATCATGCATAATCACCACTGTGTATCTGCATTGCTATTTTGCATGTTTATGTCATTGGTAGATGGTGATTCCTTTATAGCAGAGAGAAATTCTTTATCTTTACATATCTGACATTTATTACTAAATAATAAAGCCTCAGTAAATGTTTATTGAAAATATGATAAATAAAGGATTAACAAATAACAACTGCTGTAGCGACCATTTTCATATTTTCCCAGAGAAAATCATTTGAATTGTTCTAGGAGAAAAAAAAGTCAATATCAAATAATTTATGTTAAGTTCAGAATTGAGGATGCCAAGTAGCCAAGGAAGACTTTACATGAAGATGAAACAGCAGGAGTGATGAGATACAGTAGCATGTGTGTTCCATTCAGATCCACAACATGCAAATAAAGATGTTTCAGCAATTACCAGCCCTCCACACAATATCCATCCAAGCCATACTGTTGGATATTATTCACGCATATTGCTCACAGCAGCTGACTTGAAAGAAAACAGAGTTGTCAGAATAAAATGGTAATTGTTTGAAATTCTTTATCATCATAATTATTAGAATTTTCATGACTTTACTCACATATTAATTAGTTAACTATTTTATGTATTTGTATATCTGACAAAGTAACCCTATTGTTCTCTAATTGATGTACAGAATTGTACTGTTTCTATGATCTACTATATCAGCAGTAACATTAGATTTATGAGAGCTAATCTCATTAATATTAATGGAATTTTTGCACGTAAGTCTCATCATGTATCACTAATGGATGAGAGCTTGGTGGAAACTCAAAATCTCATGTGCCAGGGACATTAGCGAAAATAGTTGGTATCAAGGGATAGAAACCTTATTAAAGCATGATCATCTAAATTATGTCCACCAATGTTAATATACAATTGTCATTATATCATAGAGAAAATGGCCTTTTGTAGAGAATCAAAATAGTTTCAAGATCCTCTTCCTTTATTTTGGGGAAATACTGTGTTGATGCCTGCAAATGGAAAAGTCACTGAATATATCTTTTGATATAAAGCATGTCTGACAGCTGTCTAATTTCTTTTGCAGTTATGTATTTTCATGCTCTCTTAAATTAAGGATTCAGTGGGGGAAGAAAACCTCAATTAAGTTCTTACTTTCCTAAATATCTCCATCTGATTCTGAGCAGCTACTTTTGCCATGCTTAGAAATCCCAGTGCAACAGTACAGGCAGCGGCTGTAGCAGCAGGGGTAGCAGTGGTATTATTCCCATAGTAAGAGTGCTTTTCATCAACAAGCAGAGTGAGCTTAGGTTGAACACAGCACAGGTGTATCATAAGGCAGCACTATTTTGATGTGAGAATTATAAGCCAATTAGCACAAATACACCCATATATACATTAACTAAAAATAATTGGCAGTAAACAGAAACTGAGTTGCAGCACGGGATGATGAGACAGCCATTTCTTTGTTTTTTCCTCTCTTTTATATAAAAACCTGTGAGCGCCATTCCTCTGAATCAAAGCATTTCATCTCATCTTAATTTAACATCATATCAATATAATTTTGAATGGAAAAAGTATTTTGATGACGGCAAGTTAGTTGGATAAAAACGGTAAGATGGAATGAAAAGAGAAAAATCACCTATTAGCAATGACTCTGTCAGCTTCATCAGAGCATACAGGATATTACTTGGAATAATCTCAGTCCACTCACATGTATTTTCAACACATTTGCAAACACATCTATTAAATACTTATTATGTATGATAACACTGTAGTAGATACGGGAGGTGGACATGGAAATAAAAATACAAATAAATATTTAATAGAAAAACACATTGTGTTAAGTGTAAAGAAGAAAATTACATGATAATGTACCAGAGAGACGTAGCCTAGATGCAGAGTGGGGAAGTGTAGACAGCAGCATGGGTGAGGGCTTCTTTAGGAAGTAACGTTTAAGATCTGAACGAAGAGTGAGAGATGTTTGATTAGGTAAGAGATGGCTGAGGGCTGGCAGACAGAAGGGTCCAGACAGAAAGAACAGCGCTGATAACTACCTAAGTTAGAAAGAACCATAGCAATTCAGGAACTGAAAGACTGGTGTATGAAGGTGCAGAGTGAAACAAGGTAAATACAGAAAGATCATGAAGGACCCTGACGTTCATGTTAAGACTTTTGGCCTGTATCCTCATAGTTATCAAAGCTGCTGAATCATTTATGTGGGAGGGGGTGATGTGATCAGAACTGATTTATAAAACATCACTCTAGCTTTGATATGGAAGGAAGCTGGAGTGAAAAATGGATGATACTCAAGTAAAGATTTTTTTGTGTTGGAAGCATTATGAAACATCTGTAGTCTTTCAATGGTTAGGAAACAAATACATACTTCTTGATGGTCAAATTCTATTTTGTTTAGTATATAAAAATTCACAATTAAAATTCACTCTGAGTTTAAAAATATCTCTCAGATACTTCATATTTAATAGAATATCACAAAATTCCTATAATTAAAAACATAAAATAAGTAAATATTTTTTCATAATTAATAATTGTGGCAGATACAGTCACATATATTAAAGATACATTAAAAGATATTTTTACAAAGTTAAATTTTTCACTAGTATTGAGAATATATTCAAAAATGATGTTGTCTAAAACAAAATTGATACACCTTTAGCTAGACTAAGAAAGAGAAGGCTCTAATAAATAAAACCACAAATGAAAGAGAAGAAATAATAACAGATATCACAGGCATACAAAGGTTTATAAGAGAATATTATGAATAGCTATATGCCAACAAGTTGGACAACCAAGAAGAAATGCACCAATTCTTAAAATCATACAACTTTCCAAGATTGAAGAAATAGAAAATCTGAACAGACCAATCACTAGTACTGAGATTAATACAGTGATCAAAATGCTCCAAAAAAACAGAAGTCCAAGACTAGGTAACTTCACAGGTGAATTCTACCAAACAGTTGAAGAGGATTTAATACCCATCCTTCTTGAACTGTTCCAACATGCAAAATGACAAAACTAGACCATAATTTCACATCATACTCCAAAATTAACTCATACTGGATTAAAGACCTGAATGTAAGACCTGAATTGATAATACTCCTAGCAGAAAACCTAGGCAGTACATTCTGTGACATCAGTCTTAGCAATATCTTTCTAGATAGGTGTCCTCAGGCAAGAGAAACAAAACCAAAAATAAACAGATGGAACTACATTAAAATAAACAGCTTCTGCACAGCAAAGGAACCCATTAATAAAACAAAAATACAACTTAGCAAATGGGAGAAGATACTGGCAAATGATATGGCTGCTAAGAGGTTAATACCGAAAATATGTTTTTAAAAAATTCATACAATTCAACAAGAAAAAAGACAATCCAATTAAAAAATGGATACAGGAGTGAATAGACATTTTCCAAAGAAGACATACAGATGGACAACAGGCATATGAAAAGATGCTCAACATTGCTAATCATCAGGGAAATGAAAACCAAAATCACAATGAGATATCACCACACACCTGTTAGAATGGCCAATATCAAAAAGGCAAGAAATGACAAGTGTTGGTGAAGATGTGGAGAAAAGGGAGCTCTCATACACTGCTGCTGGGAATGTAAATTGGTGCAACCACTATGGAAAACAATATGAAGATTTCTCAAAAAGTCAGAACTACTATATGATCTATCCTACTTCTGGGTATCATTCCAAAGAACACAAAACCACTAATTCAACAAAAAGATACATGCATCCCTATGTACACTGCAGTATTCTTCACAATAGCCAATAAATGGAAATCTAAGTTCCCACTGACAGAAGAGTGGATAAGAGATGTGGTGTGTGTGTATATAGATAGACATAGACACACACACACACACACACACACACACACAAAATGAGATTACTCAACCGTAAAAAAAAAAAGAAATCTTGTCATTTGCAACAAAATGGATGGAATTTGAAGGTATTAAGTGATTTAAGTCAGAGAAAAACAAAAACTGTATGATTTTACTCATATGTGAATATAAAAAACAAACAAGATAATGAATAAACCAAACTAAACAGAAGCAAATGCACAGATATAGAAAGTAGTGGTTACCAGCAGGGAAGAGGCAGACGGGAAGGTGAAAGGGGTAAAGGGAGTTAACTGTATGGTGAGGAGTGGAAACTAAATTTTTAGTGGTGACCACATGGTAGGGTATATAGAATTAGAAAGATAATGTTGTGCACATAAAACTTACATAATGTTATAAACCAATGTTATCTCAATAAAATAAATTAAAATTAATTTAATATAAACTTAGATACATTTTAAAAAACTATTATATTAATTATTTGTGTCCATTTTCACCTATAAAAAGTTTCAAAAAGTAATGACAGTAGAGTGCAGACAAATTGTATAATTCTCCTTTTCCTACAAGCAAAAATGTAAGCAAACAGCAAAAGCTACAAGAACAACCAAGCAGCATAAACGTCTTCAATGGCACCCAGGGGAAACGTCTGTTTCTTTCTTGTGTATTTCTTTTTTAATTCGAAAATTTAATACACCAAACATACGAAATAAGTAAATAAGAGTAAGGGCCGTGGCATGGGTCACAACATGTAGATACATCAGACATGTTCAAACCAAAGATCCAGTCCCAGTGGGCACTGAGACAAAGCTGACATTTAATCTCCCTGCTTAATAGGTTCTCTTTATTAGCTTTTGTTTGTAGTGCAGTGAAGTTTGTACAATTATTCAGAACTTGCATCCCTTTGACACATTCATCAATAAAAATGTACAAGACCTTAAAATCATTTAAAATTAGCATTTAGTGACACTACAAGTAAGGTTTTAATTGGTAGAAGGAGACTTTGCATGCAAAGTGCATATTGTATGTCACCTTTAATTTACTGCCATGGCAAGTTCCATGCTGACACTTCTGTAAGGGTAAAGTCATTATTTATTCACCTAAGACCAAGAACATTGCATACCTTTTAATTTCCAGCGTATTGTAGGTTTAATTTGAATATCTTTACAACAGTTGTTGGCATGACTTCTAGTGGTGAAAATGCAGATGTTTACCAAGAATCACATGTATGCACAAAAACTTCAAGCCATCAATATGTTGACAACCCTGATCTGTCAAATGTAAGTTGATTTCATTTAAAAAACAAAAAAGAAAATTAGAGGTGGTATGATTAAATTTCTCAAACTATCAATGGCAAATTGGAACCATATTTAAATAGAAAGTGAATTGATCTATTATAGTACTTATTAACAGGTTCTAATTTTAAACTAAAAACATAGCTATCTCTTGGAATTAAAAGCTCAATTTTCACACACTAACAAATACAGCAGAGGTGGTATTTTGTGGCTAGCTTGAAACTAGCTAGAATACGATCTTGACTAGATTTTTAGTTTTGTTCATTTAAAAATATTAAAAGTGTATATTTTCTCCTGAAGTCATCAAAGCATCACAAAATAAGTGAGACAGAAAGTAACTTTACATATAACACAAACACATATATATAATACTTTACATTATATATGTATGTACAATGCACAGATTCATATTAATGTATAATATATATTTTTTCATAATCACAAATATTTGGGGGTTTTAATTCATGAACTTCTTAGCCTAAAATGTGTCCTCATCTTTGATTTATGTTTTTTAATAGTATGAAAGACACTCCTTAAGAGTAGTATTCACAGATCTGATCCTGTTGAATTTTTAAAGTATATAAATATAATGGAGAATGATGGTTTATGTAAAATGCTTACTACATAAATATGATGATGATGATACTCTGTCAGCAAGACATGCATCTTTTCCATTGGTGGTGTTTTCCACCAGTAACTGGAAATTTTATCAGACAGCCTCTTTGATTCCTACCCACAGCAAACCTTTATAGGGTTATGGGGTTTTCATGGTTGTCCCTGGTCACTAACAGGATGACATCAGGGTGGGAGAGAATTATCCAACAGCTGAAATAAGTACCATACATTTTGATTATGCAAAAAAGAATATTATTTATTTGAACATGTTTTAATACCTGGGGTTGGATATATATAAAAATGAACTTATGATTATTTTATGTATTTTTTTTCTTCAGTTTTTGTTAAGCACCCAAATGCAATGCCCTGTGCAAAATATATACTTATTAAATGATGTAATGGGACCCCTATTGTAAAATCTGACTTATCTTGTATGGTCAGTGTTAATAGTCACTTGTATAAAATTCTGTTTCAGCTAATAGAATGAAAAATGGGAGGAGAGAAACAGCCAGTCTGGAAGAGGCATAATCAATAAGATGGTATGAATATAAGAAGGAGAAGTCATGCAAGAAAGCTCCTGATTACCTTTTTGTCAGAACATGGCATTAGATGAAAGGAATTCAGTAAGCACAGATTACTTGTAGGAGGGCTTATTTTTGCAGTGCCTCAAATACTTAATTTAATTTAAAATGACTTTGAAATGAGTTCTGCTTTGATGTGTGAACATTGTTGGAAGTATAATCAGACAATGATTGTGTATTCAGGGCAAGTGGTTTATCACTTACCACGTGGTACTAGCACTTACCATGTACAGGAGTGCCTGAAGAGTCAGGGGGCACGTTTGAATCCAGAATTCATAGTCTCATATATTTAAAAGCTATTCAAATTAGTGTTGACATTACTAATCCTTTTAAAATTGTATTCATATTAGTTATTGCAATCTAATGTAATAGTTTACCTGTTTCTTATTCATCTCCCCACTCACAAGATAATTTCTATAGAAACAGGTACCTTATATTACTTATCTACAAAACAGTAGAAGATGTCTAGAGCTGGTATTTCATGGCTGCCTTGGAACTAGCTACAACACGATCTTGATTAGATTTTAGCTTTGTGCACTTAAAAACATTAGGTATAAATTTTCTCCTGAGATCATTGTGAATGAAAAATACTGCCTGCCACATCAGTAAACAAAGGACGCTGCAGCCATGAAGTCATCAGTCACTACCACTGCCCCTGACTGTGAGCCGCTGAGCTGGAGGGAACTCAGGCAGCCTGGCCTCTGCAGCCAACCCCTGCTCCCCGCAGTGGTATCCACTGAGGATACTCGGGATAGGAAAGCACAGGACACTGGCCCTAGAAAGCTAAGGTGCATATCAAAGGAATGATTTCAGTGAGCCCAGACTTTTCCATCTTCCCATACATATAAAAGTACTAAATTACTTAAAGAAAAACAGCTATCTCAAGTTAACGGTAGTCTTTTGATGTTTTGACTACCTGGTCTTTGTTGCAAAAATTCCTATATATCCTGGCTCTTCCTCTACCTCTTTGGAGCAGTCTCCTCAGAGGTATCTGAGAGGCTGCTATCACAGACTTGAAGTCCTCAGATATGTCTGCTGAATAAAACAGAACTCTAAACTTTAAAGTTGTGCATTTTCTTTTTCAGTTAACATCATCCAACAACTTGTAGATCTAATAACGTGGGCAGACATAGGAGCACACAGTAAGCATTCAGTTAAAAATTGTTGTTGGAACAGATGAAGTTCATTTTTATGCTCTTCAGTATTTTAAAAATTTTATGCATTTAGTGTGCATTTCTTTTATAAAGAGAACCCACAGGAAAGTTATAGAATTATCCTGTTTCTGTAGCATTTATACATAGAGTTTATTCATACGAGCTAAAGGATTCAGAGAACAACATAGTCTCCTGTCACGTCTATGGAATCAGCAGTTTGGGGAATAATTATATTTTTATTTTTAATATTTACACATGATTTAAGGATGTTACAAGAGAGTGAAAGAAAGGGAAAACGGACTTTTAATTTTGGATTTAATGTTTCTTCCACTGTGTGTAAAGAAAATTTTCAGGTGTCCACAAATAGACATAAAATTATTTTTAAACATTCCATTTCAAGATAAACAAGTTCATACGGTATAGAACAGGGAACTATATTCAATATCTTGCAGTAACTTATGGCGAAAAAGATATGAAAACAAATATATGTATGTTCATGTATGACTGAAGCATTGTGCTGTGCAGCAGAAATTGGCACATTGTAAATTGACTATACTCCAATTAAAAAATACACAAAACAAAAAAGATTCCATTTCTTTGACATTGTTCTCAATCCAAAGCTTTCAGAGAGATCTCTTTATAATTAATTATTCTGATAATCATATTGGGATATTAATTAGGAACAGAGCAATTATTGAATGTTTGCTGAATATAGAATCCCTGCAGGCTGCATTTTTAAGAGAGATTTCTAGTATCTAGCATAGTGCTTGGGCCATTAAAGCAGCAAAATATTGATTTTTTAAAACAATAAACAAAAAGGGAAAGAAAAGAACAGCCTCTTGTCTCCAAATATTCTAATTGTAGAGATGTCTCTACATACATAATTTAAATACATAATGTATGTAGAGGTAATCTTTTTTTTAAGCAAAAGATTTTCAAAGATTTATTTTAAAAAAAGCAAAAGTGCACCCCCAAGAACGGGAGGCAGGCTGATCCAAGGGAGGGATAGCCTGTAGAGGTAATCTTAATTGAATTAAGTGAATGGTGCAGCTTAAAGTGCTGCAAGCAGAGACAAGTAGTCTCCTTAAGTTACTTGTGCTGTAAATTATAAGGTGAGGAAAACTTGAATAAGCTTAGTATTCTCTCCATGTACAGTAAGATGAAATTTAAAGAAACCATACCAAGACATTGGTCCACCAAAGATTTGAAATTTAACTAGCTAGAAAATTTAGGAAAATACTTTTTAAAATAATTTATGCTTCCCACAATGGGCAGCCATCACTCTAAAATGTCAGTGCCAACAAAAACAAAGGAAGGTCAAAGCTGTGGGGGTGCTGAGTTATATACCAGGGGGCATTCTGGAAGCATATGGTCATAAGCTATGGAGGGTGTGGGCAGGGTGGGGGACATTCAGGAGAGATGGTACTGGTTATACAGAGGCCATGCAACAGGGAGAGTGAAGTCAGTTATCAAAACTTAGGTAGGATATAGTCAAAGCTAAACTGAGGTCTCTAAATTGAAACCAAGAACACTGTTAAAAGGAGAATTCACAAGTCCAACTATACATTTTGCACAAGAAACAGACTGAGGAGTTGATACAAAGCCAAATAAGAATCAAAGCAGGAGAGACCAAGAATCTCCTGGAAGTAGTCCAGGTAAAATGCTGATAAGTCATGGAAGAACTTTTTTTTAAAGACCCACAACTCTCATCTCTACACATCTGAAAGAGAAGGCACACTGATTGCAAGGACTGACAAGACTGCTGCTCTTTGCTGGCCAATTTACATAACACTATGTCTTGTGTACTTGTTTCCCAGGGTTGCTGTAATTAAAACCACAAATTGGATGTCTTAAAACAACAGAAGCATATTGTCTTACATATCTGGAGACAGGAAGTCCCAAATCAAGATATCCGCAGGGCCACATTCCTCTGAAACCTGTAGGAGAGAATCATTCCTTGCCTCTTTCTTTCTTCTGGTAGTTGCCAGCAATTCTTGCATCCCTTGGCTTGCAGCTGCAACGCTTTAACCTCTGCCTGCCTCCATCATCACATGGCTGCCTTCTCTTTGAGTCTGTCTCTCTCCTCTTCTCGTGAGTAAACTAGTCACACTGGATTAAAGGTCAGTCATTCTCTAGTATGACCTCATCTTAATTTGTTGCTTTAATTACATCTGTATAGACCCTATTTCCAAATAAGTCATATTTATGGGTACCAAGTGTTGGGACTTGAGCATATGTTTTGGAGGGACACTATGCAAGCCTTAACATGTTGTCTTTGACAAATGAAACAGCCCTATGGTGAATGTGAAGCTTAGGCTAAAAAAAAGTAGAACAGTGGTTTCTGCAAGGAAACAGTCAAAGGCAAGGTAGATTGACTGGCACAATGCTAACAGCCAGTTTGAGGACTGACTTGTGACAGACACTGTTCTCACTCCTTTACAATGATTGACATATGTTTTCCTCACTATGATGCTATGACATTGTAGTTTTTGTTTTGTTTTCCTGAAGTTATAGTTTGTATTTATCTAAGATGAGGCAACTAAAGCACAGAGAGATCAAATTGCTGTGATGCGCTGAGACTGGAATTTGAATTCAGCTAGTCTGGCCTGGAATCTATATATTTAACTAGGATAAGATTTCCAATCAAAGCTGGCTCCTCAGACTTCTACACATTGTTCATTATCAGCGACATGTTCTTTCTACCTCTTAAGAGCATGATGAGGTGCTAATGGGTGAGATGAGGTTACATGTAACTTAGAACTGGCCATAAAAGGATGATCAAGTTTACAAAATATAGCTGGTTCTAGCTTTTTATTAGTGCATATTCATACTTAAATGCATACTTAAATCTCTGTTTATTCTTACTATAATACCTATGTCTATCTGTCTGACTGTAGGTGTCTGAGTTATAAATTTATATATATACCCACAACATTCCCATATATATTTTTAGTCATGAGCTATACTGGGATAAATAGTTGAAGAAGTGACATTTCAGCTTAAATCTGCTACACTTAAATACTATTTTATGAAGAAATGTCTACATAGACAAGCATACATATATGAAAAATAAATATAAACATAAATAAATATACAAAAATTATCTCAACCTTCTTTGTAAACTCCATGTTATTTTAGAGGCTGAATAATATTTCATCAAATCTCTTTTCCATATTTTATTGAACCATTAGTTGCTGGATATTTCATTACAAAATTTACTTATAATTGAAACTCAAAACTAATACACTGAAAAAGTGTTATTAAACTCATTGTTTATTAACTCAGTGTTATTAAACACATTGCCAAGGTAAATGTGATAAGAGATAACTCTCAACCTAATGGTTTCTTAATTTAGATTTATTTTCTTCAGAACAAAATAGATCAAGAAGATCTGACTGACACCTGAAATGTGACCATATGACATGTGAAAATTTTTTCCTTTTTTTGGTACTTGACACCTGAGTCTTGCTAAACTTCTAAGAGATGATGTTCACATGGGGTGGACAAACAACAAACCAAGAACATAATGTAAATATATGATTCAAAGCTATGAGTAAAGCAGTTAAACTTAGGTGTGCTCACACACTGGTGTTTCATTCTGGGGTATTTTTCTTATAGTCTGTAAAACGGTGATGTGGAAGAGTGGGCACTGAGAAGTCAGACTCCAACATCACCAAGGTAGAAAATCTTACCCAAATTTTAGGAAATGAACTGATTTTTACTGTCTTGGTCAGAAAGCTTAAAACATATATCCTCTTTCAAAACATGTAGGCACAGTTGGATAGAACCACCATGGCTGGCTGAACTACCAACCTTGTTGAATAGAAAGCAAAGAGTTTTACAGACCTTAGAGCAATTTCTACAAACCTGACATCAGGAAGCAAGGTCTGGTTCAAATTGCTCCATTTGATGATTCCATGGGCAACTAATGGAGCAATTAAATCTGCCTACTACAAATAACAGTAATACTAGGGAATTAAAATTGAACTCAAGATGAATTAGGTGCTGGTAACGCTGCACTATTTCTACGCTTGTCAAGGATAAAAAATAAAACAACAACCCAGATTTCCAAAGTGATTTTTAAAAAAAAAAACATTAAGCAAAAATCAAAAGTAACCCTGCAAAACAATGCTAAATGTAGGAAGCCATTATGGTCACTATTTGAACATCAAATGGAACTTTATTACTAATAAACCTGCCAGTGGAACCACCAGTATTCTACCCTGCTCCATCTCTATTCAGACATAGTATCTTTCCAAATCCAGTCTTGGGAATTCTGGTCACTGCCCTTTTGTGCTAAAGCATATCTCTCAGTTTCAGTGACATAAACATAACTCATTGTTGGGAAATTACATTTTGATTTAATTAAAAATACTTTTTATTCAAGATTAAATACTCCATACCTAACTGAAGACCCTATTATGATATAACTGCTGTTAATGGTATGAAACATTTCTTTGAGAGATGGAAAACACTTGAGATAAAACAAAGCATTTTGTAGGGAAAGGAATGCAGTGTGAATTTTGAAATACTATCTTTAACATGACCTCAGAAGGGAAACGGATAGCAGGCTTTCCTTTCTTATCAAGGTACTTTCATTGTGAAAAGAATATTTGTGGAATACAAGACTAGAAAATACAAGCCACATGACTTTCTCTACTAACAATTCTAAACTGCATTAAAAGAATGTGTGATTAACAAAGAATAAGCTACCTTTAAGTGAAACAGAAAGTTTAATTCATCAATTATGTCAACTGAAACAAACATCTTACAAAGTCTCATTTTTAATGAGAGTTGTAGATTTGGATAAAGAGGGAGACGTAGGAAGAAAATTCACACACTGCTATTCTACTTTTTTCTGGTCTTAATATGAATCTATTCATTCATTTAACACATTTATTGATCATCCACTGTGGGCTAGGTGCTCACCTGAATGCTAAAATATTACTCCTTTCTATAGTCTATCAAAGTAGTTTATCCATCAAGATCACGGAGAGTTTTCTTTAATGTCTTATCACAAAACATTGTAAACATGTACCCAAGTAGATGAAGAGATAATCTTCATGTACACAAAACTAAGCTTCAAATAAGAACTCATGGCTATCTGACTGTTCCGCCTCTCACTTCTCCAGCCCCCATGTTACTTTGCATCAAATCCCACACTTCATATCACTTTATCTATAAGTAATTCAGTAATTATCTATAAAATATAATCTTCCTCTTATAGTTTTTTTTAACCAAACCACTGTACCCTTATCACACCTAAAAATTTTGACAATCACTTAATATCATCAAATACTCATTCAGCGTTCAAATTTTCAGTGATCTTTAAAGTGTCATAAAATAAAACTTAAAGGACTTTGAATATGACCCAAATACAGTCCACACAATGCCACTATTCGATATGGCTCTTAAGTTTCTTTAAAACTATATAGGTTCTACTTTCATCAAACTTCTCCCCTCTTTCAGTTTTTTTATTGAAAAAAGCAAGTTATTTGTCCTGGAGAGTTTTCCCACTATATGGATTTTGCTGATTGCATCCCATGGTGCATTTCAAAATGTTTCTCTGTCCTTTCTCTGTCCTTCTTTTTTGATTTAGAAGCTTGATAAGATACAGATAGGAGTGTCTTAGGGAGACAGTTTTATTAGTAGTGGATATGTTCTGCAATCTGCAAACACATGATATCTGATTGTCTCATATTTTGGTTATCAGTACTTGATGCCCAATGCCTGAAATCATTGTTATCTGAGGTTGTGAAACATTCTAACATTCTTTTTTTCATTTATTAGGTGAAATACTTCCATAGGGAGAAACATCCATCCCTTCATTTTTCTATTAAGTTTTACACTTGTAGCTTTTATAGAGAAAACAAGACACATACTTGATTTTTCTCTTAAACTAGTTATTTTAAAAATCATGTTACTTTATTAAAAACCTCAAGCTATGAACAATTATTTTTTACTTGTTAGGAATTCATGAATTTAAACATATCTGACTTGCTTCAACCTTTTACAATTATTTTCCCTAAATAACTGTAGTTGTGGAAATAGAGCTATCTTTGCTAGTGTGAGATACATTGACCCCTGAAAACTTCTGGCAAGATTCAAGTAATCTTGGCTAGCTCCTTTGCTCTCTGTTATAACAAGATGTTTTATAATCATTCTGTACGTTTCCTGTGCCAGATCTGGAATCATCTACTTTCATATTCGTGAATAGAACTACCCATTTTTTGGATCTGTTTGTTTATCATGCTTAGAGTCATGTGATTAATTCCAGATTGATAAATATCCTAAGTGATACCATGTCCCTCAAAGGAGATCATGTCAGGAAGCACACAATGTCAATCTGCCTCTCACTGTTGATATTAATTTGTTTCATCCAGTCAAGGTGTTGTCCTGTTTCTCCACTTTACTGTTGCTATTTTCTTTCTTGAAACTAATAAGGAATTTGTGGGAAGACACTTTCAGATGATGTAAATATCCCGTATCTCATTAAAAAAAAAAATTCTCCTAGGTTTAGCAACCATTACTGATACTTGCCTGCACCAATATTCACTGTGATGACTACAAAATGGTATTTTTCCATCTCCTCCAATCCTTCTCATTTAGGGGCTGTCAACTGACATTCTACTATGACAAAAAGTTCTCCAGCACCTCCTTTTTATTTATTTACTTACTTACTTATTTATCTGTTTATTTATTTATGCTTACTGTATACTCATGGATTTCTAACTTTGTTGCTCAAATTGTCCAAGATTTGACCAGTAGGTGTCACAAAACTGCCTCCTGGGACCTTGTAATGTGCCCCTTATATTTATTTTATTATTATTATTTCTAGCCCTTTCTTACTTCCTGGTATAGCAAAGTTTTCAAGCTCATGTCCTGCCTATCCTGACCAGCTTTAGAGTCAAGACATTTTTATGAAACCAGGACAAATCTGACATCATAATCTGATGAATACATTATTAAAAAGTAAAAGGAGAAGTCAATCTCTGCTATAATATAAATGAAAAAATTCATAACAACATTTTAGGACAACAACATTTTCTCCAAATCAAAAGAAAAATGTTCAGTCTCTTTTTTATTCCTAGAAGAATGAAAAGTGAAAATTAAATTATGCAAAATTATAACTACAGCATAATTTGAAGACAAAGAATGCTGACATTGTAGGTAACATTAAATAGAGAGAGGGGGAAAAAAGCACCAAATTCCAGTACAGAGCCTCTCTGGCCACCATCCTGCTCTTGCCCTGTCTCAAGGCTTTGCGGCCAGCAAAGACAGAATGAGGAAAACTGTGGGAAAGACACAAGACGGAGACTAGCAGAAGGAGCCTAAAGATGATTTGCAATGAGCACCAAAAATATTAAACCCATCCTAAATCAGAAACTACTGGAAGAGTGTCTGGGCAGATCAGGGCTTAATCTACAGAGAAGCGATTTTTAAGTTGACATGATTTAAAGGAGGAATCACTTTTTAAAGTGGCAGGCTTGGTTTAAAACGGGGAGATGTCATTTAAAGGAATGGAGGAGACTTAAAAGGGGACTTTCAAAACGCAGAGCTTCTGTGGGAGAAAAAAGACAGAAGGAAAGTAGACACATCCTTCAGCAAAAGGATGGTACGTAGAGAAAAAAAAAAGACAATTTTAGGGTTCTACAGGGTAAAAGAAAACCATAAAACTGGAAGACTCACAACGTTTCTCCTACCAACCAACCAACCAAAAAACAAACAACCCCTGGATTGTGCAATACTGACTGAAGGGAGGAGGTGTTTATGGATCATGCTCTGGTGTTATAGGTAAGAACTCTTTGATTAACTCTAGGTTACAAACATTTTCTCCTATATTTACTTTTATAAGTTTTATAATTGTGTACATTTAGATTTCTGATGCATTTTGAGTTAAGTTTTTGTATCAGGTGTAGGGTTTAAGTTGAAATTCAGTTATTTGTTTGTTCGCAAGTATCACCAGATAGCTTTTCCTTGCATTCTGTCCACCTTTTATGGTTTCTTTCAATGAAGAAATAGGATGAAGTTGCTTACTTTATCTTATTAAGAACTTCCAGTATCTTCTTTAATGGAGAAACACTAGAAGCATGACTACTAAGATTAGGCAAAGATAAAGATGCTCACTGTATCAACTGTTACTATACTAATAGTATTAGCCAATGCAATTAGACAGAATAAACTAATTCTTTGCATAAAAGATGTAAAGAAGTAAATCAGTCTCTATTTTGAGACAGACACCATATAACAATAGCAACCAATTATAAAAGTAATTCAAATAATTAAATAATTCAATCAAGTTGCAAAACAGAAAATTAATGTTAAAGAACCAGTAGTCTTTCTTTTCACAAATAATAAACAATATGTGGTAGGAAAAAATCAATTTATAATAGCAACAAAAATTAAATATTTAGGAAGAATTTAATAAGAAATATGTAAATCTTATGTGAAACATTTTAGAATACATCTGAAAGACACAAAAGTAGAATTGAACAAAAACAACAATACAACATTAAAAAGATGACAATTATCTTTATATTAATCTATAAAGTCAATAGAATAGGAATTAAAATGCCAACAAAGTATTCCAAGAGAGTGAATTAAATTAATACTAAAATTCATGTGGAAATATAAACTTGCAAGAATAGCCAAGAAAGGGTGGCATCATCAAGATGGTGACATAGACCATTCTTGACTTCAGTCCCCCTCACAAGACCAATCAGCAACTATCCATAGACAAAACATCACTGTGAAAATCTCAGAAGTTGGGGGGTGAGGCTGAAGAGGTTAATATCTAAAATATATAAGAAATTCATACAACTCAATAGCAAAAAACCCCCACAAAACCTGATTAAAAAATGGGCAGAGAAACTAAATAGACATTTATTCAAAGAAGACTTACAAATGGCCAACAAATACACAGAAATGTGCTCAACATCACTAATCATCAGGGAAATGCAAACTAAAACCAGAATGAGATATCACCTTATGCCTGTTACGATGGCTATTATCAAAAAGACAAGAGATAACAAATGTTGGCAAGGATGTGGAAGAAAGGGAATTTTTATGCACGTTGGGTGGGAATGTACATTGGTACAGTCACTATGGAAAACATTTTGAAGGTTCTTCAAAAAATTAAAAATAGAACTACTGTATGAGCAATCCCACTTTCTGGGTATACATATATGAAGGAAATGAAAACAGAGTATCAAATAGAAACATGTACTTTCATGATAATTGCAGAATAATTCACAATAGTCCAAGTATGGAAACAACCTGTGTCTATCTACAGATGAATAAAGAAGATATGTTAAATGTATGCACTGGAATATTATTCAGCTATAAAAGAGAAAGGAACATTGGAAGCTTATTCTCTAGAGAAATAAAATGAGAGAGACCCTGGACTTGGAAATACCAAATTACCTGGGAGTAAAAGAGAGGTGTAAAAACAGAGGTTAAGTGAAGGTCTCTATCCAGTTTGTAGCTCCCAGACATTGTTAGTCAGCCTTATTCTCCTCAGATGGGAGGGTAGAGGATTCCTCATGAAGAAACTGACAGACATTTGAGGGTCTCCCCAGTGAAAAACTGGCTTGACATTTTCTCTTGTTGCCATCTGCAATAAGATGGATGCAACTTGAGGGCATTATGCTGATTGGAGTAAGTCAAAGAAAGACAAAGACTGTTTGATCTCACACATGTAATTAAAAAAAAAAAAAGGAACCCAAAGACATGTACAGTAGACTGCTGGTTGCCAGGAACAGGGGAATGGTAGGGGTGGGAATGGGGAAATTTAATCAAAAAGTACAAACTTTCAGTTACAAATGAATAGTTCTGGAGATATAATGCATAGCAAGGTGACTAAAGTTAACAATACTGTGTTGCATACTTAAAAGGTGCTAAAAGAGTAGATCTTAGCAGTTCTCAGTCCACACACCAAAAAGGTCACTATGTAAGGTGGTGGATATGTTAACCAACCTTATTGTGCCAACCTTTTCACAATATATACATGTATATCAGATCATCACCTTATATGCCTTAAACTTACACGATGTTATATGTTAATTATAACTTAATAAAGCTGGAGGAAAAATAAAACCTGACTTCTTGACTTTAAGATAAATACGTAGAACATAAAGTAACACTAAAAATCATAGAAAGAAAGAATAGTCAAGAATATTTTAAAAATAAATCTCTGAGTGGGGCTATTCTTCCTTACATTAAAATCTGCTATACTATCTCTAAAAATTAAAGCCATGGGGTACTGGCTCACAAACAGAGAAACACAATCTTTGGAACAGAAAGTCTAGAACCTCAGAACACGCAGATATTTAGTATATGAAAAAGGAGGTATCTTAAACCTCCTGAGTAAAGATGGACATTTTAATAAATAATGCTGGAGTGACTCTGCAGCCATATAGACAAAATTTGACCTATATCTCACACTACATGAGAATAAACTCTGAATTAGGGATCTCAAAGCAAAAATAAAGCTGTACAAGTACTAGAAGAAACTTCAGTGAACTTCTCTTTAACCTTGGTATGGGGACAGATTTTCTAACTCTAACTCAAAATCCAGGGTCAGTAAAAGAAAAGAGTGATAAATTTGATTACATTATAAAAAGCATGTCAAAACTGATCATAAACAAAGTCAAAAGACAACTGACAAACTAGTAGATCATCTCCAAAGCCTATCCCACGGACAAAGGGCTAATAACTTTATACATAAAGAACTCTTAAAAGCTGAAGGACAAGGAACCAAAAAAATCATATTGAGCTGTAAACTGAAGACAGGTGTCATAAAGTGGGAGCTGGCTGATATATAAAGCTATGAGAAGGAAGGAGGTCACCTTGGGGAAGAGTGTAGACAGAGGAGACCTAGGATGACTGAGCCCTGGAGTTTTCAAGCAGAAACGTGGGAAGAGGAAAAGGAACTAGGAAATGGAATTGAGAAAAAGCAACAGGTTGATGAATGAATTGGGTACATATTGTGTTCTTTCTCCATCTTAACGTAAAAATAAGACTCAAAAGTGAGTAAACCACAAGGACCCCGGAGACTGCTAATACAACAAAACAATCTATTGAGAAATCCGTTGTTTCAGTTGGATAGCTCGTTGTTATTCTGCATCATTTAAACAAACAACTGTTGTCACTGTTGGACTGAATTAATGATTTCAAATTTAATTGAAGTAAATTGATCTGTATATATCTAAATTATAGCTTCTGCAATGAGATGTATCATCTCTTCACTATGCTCTACGCCTGTTATTCTCTATGAATAATTAAGTGCCTTTTGGAACCATTTAGGAAATTGTTATCTTCCCTCTGCTGTACAGAATCATGAAAACAGAGCTTTTCAAAGTACTAAACTTCTTTCTAGGGGATAGCAAATCCCCAAAGAACACAACTTACTAAATAAAATATTTCAATTGAGAAGCAGGGATTTTCCAAAACCATTCAGAGCAGATATTAAGTGAAGGACATAAATGCCCTGAACAGTGTTTCATCCACGCTGCCTCGATGGCCCATGTTAAAATGTAGTGACAGTAAATAGAGCTTGCTGTTTGACACACTATTTAGAGCAGGTATGGAGATGAACGTTTACTGTTTCTAATCATTAGCTTGAAATGATTGATCAGCAGTATTACTGGAGTGCTAGTCATTTAAATATAAAAGCACTTTGAAGTTTCTAATTTTAGAAAGAAATAATGGAATAAACAGCCAAGTTAATCATCACGGATGCCTTAGCATCAGGACAGGCAATTCGTAATTTTGAAGAACAGTAGTATGAAGTAAAAAGAAATCTCATCAAGTGAATGTGGTTTGTTTCCTAAAATGTTATTTAAGTGGAAATTAAACTTGAGTCACTTTGACACAGATTGAGTATAGCAAATAAAAGAAAGAAAGCTGACTTATTCCCAAATTTAAAGACACGTCATTTGTACTTGTCCTTAGAAAGCAATTCATCACTTCAGAAATGTGCCTTCATATACATCATCCATTAATATTTATAATAACCAAACTATGTAGTACACTGAAAGGCTGGAATATTTTTATACTCAGTGTTTTCTTGTTGTGTTTAGATTGGAAGGTAAGATTAGGGAAAGTATTCCGTCTAATGGTCAAATAATTTGAGAAAGATTGGGAGAATCAAAAATGAAAATTTCCATCATCTTTAAAAAATTCTAAGAAAGTTGTGGATGAAACTGTATTTCCCTTCCCTGAGAACTACCTGTAAGTTTACACTTCAGCAGCCACAACACTGTCTTATGAGCAACGTACATACCAGGTACACTTAGAAACACATGGTAGATACATTACTGATGGAAAAGCAGGCCGTTGACATTTTTAAATATTGAGAGGCAGAACTAATAGAGGTAATCCGTTGAAGGATGTTATTTTCCTAAAGTACATTTTAAAATATTTTAGAACTTGAAAATCATCTTTTCATGGAAACAACGGTGTTAGGCTGTCACAGAGACGATCTCACGAATGCTCCCAGGACAATCAATTTCTAAAATCCTATTTGGGAGGCTGGAAGCATACTTTAACCCCTGCAGAAAAATGGCTAATCTTTTTTTGTGCCTGATAATTTATTTCCTTAACATTTGTGTAACAAGAGGCAAGCTTCCACTCACTCCTTGGAGTTCTACACTGCGCACGTCTGTGAGGTGGGTGTAAGAGGTTGTGTGTTTATATCACAAGCTGCCTGTGTCTGAAAGTGTCCTTAACTGTTCCTCCTTCCTGTGCTCGCTGGGGCAGCACATGTACTGATGGTTCCTCGTTCCTGCAGCCAGTGAAGTTTAAGCAGTTTGACCAAGTGTATACTGATTAATGTCTGTACTGAACGCGTTGCGAAAAGACAAAAGCCTCTGGCACTACAGATTTAAGTCTTCTAGTTCTCCAAATGTGTAATGGGTGTTCACAGTGAAATCTTTCTGTTGGTGCATTTTAATTCTTATAAGAAGGCATAGCCTATGGAAGTTAAGACAGAGTTCATTGTCCATTGAAGTTTCCACTTGGCCTTTGTCCTGAGTTTTCCAGCAAGGGCTCTCATTAGTATCAATTCTGACAGCTTTCACGATGTGGACATACTAACACTAGGAACCGGACTGTGATCCCTGACATAAACTACCGAACTGCTGTCAGAGAGCAGTGACTTCAGATCATTTGCAGAGGATTTAATGTAGTGAAGAAAATTAACCTCATCAAGCACTTAGCTTGTGTATCACATAAGGAATATGTTTATTACCTCCTAGTAAAAATGATTTGAGAGAGAATAAGCTTTCATGGTTCTAATTAATACAGAGCTTCAAAAAGTGAGATTTCCCCCATAATTTCTACTGATAATGTGTATAACCCCAGGCAAATCATTTTCTTGATTTTTCCTTTAATATCCCATCAGCAGCAAGATACATCATGAATATTTAAAACAATGTGTTTTATTGTCAATAAGACACTTTACCTTGAGTATGAGGCTTAATGATGCATTTTCTTTCAAAGACTTATGGTAAAACACTGTTGTATTCTTAAATCAAAAAATAGGTATTTCTAAATATTCTAGGAACATAAAAATGTTGCAATACAGGAAATACATTTCAATTTTTATTCTGTAAAGTTCTTCATTGTTCAACAACTTTTAATAATGGATGCCCGTATGTTCTTAGGTTTCTTGGGATATCAACTGTGAGGTTCAACCTACTGATCCCTGGATCCACTCCTGCTGGATGGGCCCACAGTAAGAGGTAGGGAGTTACATTTAAAGTGCAAGCTACTATAATTACTAGAATTTCAAGCTAACCCATACACACCACCATTTCTATCTTTTCCCATTTGAAGGTTCCTTCAAGGGACAACCTGACAATAAGGGAGGTGAAACAACGTAGATTTAGAACGACTGCTTTACTGGCACTAAGAATAACTAAACCAGTAGAATAAAAACAAAAAACAAAAAACAGGTTCCATCAGATACCAATTTCATCCATAACCTAAAATCTGTTTATTGCTTCAAATTCCATTTGCTACACAAACTCCTACCCACATCTTTTTTTTTCTCAGATGAAGCTGCCAGGATAACGTGTTACTGCTTCATTTTTGGTTACTTTTTACTTCACTTATATGAGTATTTTTCTCATTATAATTTTATTGACATGAGGGGAGGCCTACACTGTCCAGATAATCAAGAGTGGCTACATGAAGCGTAGTGACTGCCAAGGCACGGCTGCCTCTGCTGACAAGTCATCACATTCTTGGCTTACACTACCACTTACAGTTGGACATATGCAGAAAAAGTTTAATAACATTTTGGAGTCTCTTATGTGTAGGAATAGCCTCTTGACCAAGGCATTCTCATTGCCTAGACTTGACAATCATAGCTTTTTTGGGAACAGGACATATTCACCCACAATTTCTAGGTTAGTACATTTTATTTTCATTATTAGAAGTAAAAGTAATCTCAATCTCATTAAACTTAAAAAGACTTTTGACCCAATGCAATAGTTACTGGAATTCTGATAAAGCAGAATTATACTGTCACGTATTCCTTAAACATATTACTCTTTTACTAACCAGTTAAATACAGCACAAAAACAAAATTCCCTTCTACATTCCATAGATTCCATCACTTTCTTTCCATAGAAAGAGAACGTTGTGTGATTTGTTTGACCAAGACTAACACCGTATCAGTCACATCTTCAAACTCACTGCCTTCCCAAAGACTCACTTATAAAACTTAGGATTCCAAGTGGGGAATGGAAAATAACCAGCTGCAGTTTCCTTTCCTTATTACCATACTGGCAAATTTCTACTCTCTTATGAATTCTGGGAAAGGAAATAACTGTATAGTTCACCTAACTTAGAAAAAATTTATGGAAAAAAAAACTCAGTATTTAAATTTATAAGAACTATTCTAAAAATCAATCTCTATTTACTGAATGAGTAAAAGATCAGATCAGTAGCTCTTTACATGTATTTTTTGTCACCTTAAAACTAATTAGCAAGATGGTAGATAAATAAATTTTATAAAAAGATATTTAATATTTCAATTTACCATTAAATGAAATAAAAGATATATATACATTAACATATTAATAATGGTAATAATAATAATAATGATAATAAGCTACCTGCATTTTTTCTTACTTGCAAATATGGGGGAAATAATAGGTCAAACCTGTTTGCACACAGCTCCTTTTTTAAGATAGTTCTTTACCATATTTTGAATTGCTGAATTAAGACTATGGAAAATGGATCAATTATCACTCAGCTTAGAGTCACAAAGATAAATCTTAAATTGTCACCTTATAATAGCAAAGGTAATTAGGACATGTTTAATTTGATGACTACTGTCATTTTCTGAGGGAGCATGCAGTGGGAGGATTTAACAACTTTTCTCGGTCAGAAAGGTATCAACATCTTTTAACCTTTCTCTAACAGGCAGACTCATACACTCAGGCCAGCATACACTCTACAATCTTGTACCTGAGAAAACCGAGAAAGTGAGCACTGCGAATGCAGACAGAAAACAGATATTGACTGCTCCTCGCCCCCTGCTGCTGCTCCTTTGTTAGTGAGATCTATGATCGTGGGTGGCAGGACAGAACTGTCTGGGCTGAGTAGTAGGTGTTATAAACACACAGCGTAAGTGGCCAGCTGCGCCCTTGATGGGAGAAAAAAATGTTCTGGTATCTTTTCACGCTTTCTAAGGGTTTGCACCCTAAGGCACGACTGCAACGGTATTGTATGTGTCAAATCTAAAACTGCATGTGTAGGAGGGTGTCCTGGAAGTAACCACAAGAACCACCCTTATGGAGAGGACCTGAATGGGATCTGTGTGGTCTGCTCCTCATTTGAGCTCCTCTGGCTTTAAAAAGTAAAACAATATTGTCTTTTGACAGGTGACAAGCAGGCAAGAATGTGAAAAAGGAAGTGAAAAGAATTTTCTTACTCTTTCCATCTAAGGAGATCTTCGGTAGAAATCTGAACTGGTGATCGGACTCCATTAAAATAATATGAGTAAAAGAATTTGAAACTTGCTTTAGGTATAAAACAGTTAAGGATAAAAATAAGCATGCTAAAAATAATTTGGAAATATATATGTTTATACACATATGTGTATATATATTCTCAAATATATATATTATATATTTTATATATAATTTGATACATACATACACACACACACACACACATGCACATATATATATAAATTATTTGGAGCACAATAAGTTTGGTAGAACTTACTTTCTAACTAATCTCTGAGCTGCGCAAAGTACAGCTCACAGTAAATACCGTTTGGCCATCATGGTGATCTAGCTCTCTGGGGATTTGTTCACTAGTTCATACCAGTTAGATCTGAAGCTGGCATTGTAAGACCACTGTACAGATCCAGAGAAATAGACAAGAATTGCACTGAATCGTGTTTCCCTTGCTAAAGGTTTCCCATTGCAATGAGAAGAGACTCAGACCAGAAGGCCTTTCATGGTCCTATTCTCCCTCCTACCTCACACTCTCCTACTTACATCATCTCTGGCTCTCCCTGCTCCAACCACACTGACTTTTCTTTCTTCAAAAGGGCCATGGCCATTCTCTCCACCTAGAATGTCCTTCAGATTGAGCTACGGCTACCTGTCATTCATTACCTGGCTTCAAATAGCACTTCCTCCAGGAAGGCTTCCTGCATGCTTTATCCAAAATTTCTGGAAACCTGGCTACTCACTAAATGTAAACTTGCTTAACTTTCTAAATAGCACTAGTCCCTGTCAGAGATATCTTTTTCTTATTTACTTGTTTATTGTCTGATTTCAACTCCACATACGAGCTCCATGAGGGAAAGATTTTATTTTTTGTTTACCGCAGAGCTGTCATAGATGAATTCTCAATTAACAGTGAAGTTAGCTAGAACAATGAGGTCCTAATAAGAATTTCTAATTTTTGTATAGAGAAAATCATAGAAATAAAACTGTTAAATGCAGCAGAATAATGGAATGATTTAATAAAGCTGTGGTAAATAAGCAATTTTCCATAAATCTTTTCAAATAAGATACAATATTTCAACATATTTCAAACTAGTCTACAAATTGGCCCTAGCTAGTTTAACTCAACAGTTTAACTCAAAAGCTTTGGCTACTACCAATTTACCTACACCTACTTTAGAATTACTTTGAAAAAGTTTTGTTTTGTTTTCCCCCAATTCCAAAAGAAATCAGCAAGGTACCATTTATCACATTAAAGATGTCTTAATGAAATAAATGGCTGATCTAATGCTTTTGTTTTTTAAAGCCAAAAACAATAGGGCAATATTATGCACATATATATTCAACAGGATAAATGCAATCAGCATTGCCAGATGCAGTTTTACCATTTGCTTGATTTATTTCCATGTCAGACTGTTTATCCATGTCTGTTCTAGGCTCAGTGAAATGGCGTGAACAATAAATTAATTGAAGTGTCTTTAAAACCTTGTCCTCTTTCACTTAGTCTAATTGCAGTAGATCCCTTCCCTGTCTCTGAAACTCCAGTCTGCCCTCAATGCACACCTCATTCCTTGAATATAACCCAATCTCCTCAGTGACTTCAGTGATGCAGAGCTGATCATATCTGTCCCTTTAGTAATGTAAATCAATTGTCCCCGTCATTCCAAGGACAAATTCCTTATTATGGTACAAAAATCTCTTCAAGACTTCAGCCTCTCTCCCTCATACGTCTTAGTTCAAGCCATATCATTCTAATGACCCTCCTCTCCTTTATCTCTGTATATTTGCACATATTATTCTTCTGCCTGTAACAGCCTACCAATTCACACTTCTCTCAGATTTGTGTGACTAGTTCCTTATCACCATTCAAGCCTCAACTCTCTTATTTTTCCTTTGAGCAACCTTTTCTGAGCCCTGTAAGGACTTCTAATAGTATAGCCTTTTCGTCATCCAGCATAGCACACTTTGCTTTTAAACAAAAATAATACTTTTCAGTTTGTCTATCTGCATCACTGGACTTTGAAATTCTTGAGCAAAAGGGACTTTGCCTTTTATTTCTCTGGCCTAGTACTTGAAACATGATAGATGTTCAATAACGCATTTACTGGATAAATTAGTAAACATACCACAGAGAAGATAAATGAATGAATAATTTGAAATGAAATATAATGGCCTTTAAGCTCCATGAAAATAGAGATCATGTTACCCAGTTCACTGTACCCATTGGCTCTAGCACAGATCTGGCCCATGGATGAAATTTAATATAGGTTCAATAAGTGGGCAAACTAACTTAATATTAGACAATATTGAAATGTGCTTTTGTAGGTCAAGTGATTCTCTCAGTAAGGAGTGTCTGCCCATTAGGATATCATAGTGGCTAAAAACAAAACTCTGAATTTCTGACCCAGTGGGTAGACACTAATTGGTATCTCTAAAACTTACCTTGTCTTCTAAACTTGTTTTCTATAGTAAAGGTTTGAAAATGAAAGAAGGTAGTCAATATACAGGATCCAGCATGTGTTCTGACACCTACTAAATGATCAGTTAATGTACGACATTGCCAATGTTATTCCTACCACCATTCCTCCCTTCCCTCCTCCTCCTCCTCTATCTACCTAGACTGCTAGATAGGAGAATCAGACACTTTGAGGATAAAGAAGCAGCAGCATGTTTTAGTGTAATAACAAAATGACACAATTTCTTAATGTCCCAGTTACCGTGATGGTTAATTTCACGTCACCTTGACTGGCCTAAGAGATGCTCACAACTGGCATTACTTCTGGGCGTGCCTGTGAGGGTGTTTCTGGAAGAGATTAGCATTTGAACTGGTAGACTGTGCAACGATCTCCCTCACAATACGAGTGGGTGCCATCTAACCCCTTGCCGTCCTGAATAGAACAGAAGGCAGAGGAAGGGTGAATTTGTTCCCCCCACTTTAGCTGGGACCTTCATCTTCTCCTACTCTTGGACAATGGTAATCCTTTGGACTCAGACTGGGACTTACACCATCAATCCCCCAGTTCTCGGGCCTTTGGTTTGGACTGGAACTACACTGCCAGCTGCCCTGGGCTTCCAGCTTGCAGGCAGCAGATCTTGGGATTTCTGAGCCTGCATTAACAGGTGAGCTGATTCCTTATGATAAATCCCTGCACGTCTATATACAGCCTATTCGCTCTACTTCTCTACAGAACTCTGATACAGCTATTGAAGCATAACCCCTGAGCACTGGGCAACACCTTCACAAAGCCAGAAATAGTGAAAAATCCTGAAAACTCTAGTGCTGCATTTTTATGTATCAACCAATGATATATGGGCATTAGTATATTTATAGTACATTTTTACAAATGGAATAGCCCTAATTTTCAGCCAAATGCACGTATTAATAGAAATTAAATAGGAAATAATCAGTGACAGTAGTAAATACTGAGAATATAAATGTATATGCCCATGTGAGTATGAATTATCAGGCCACCCACATATCAGGAGTGGAATCCAACAATTCTCAAGTAACATGTTTGTTGCCTCCAGCCTCAAATTCATGACATTAATTTTCTAATTAAACATGCCTGTCTCACTGCATTTGGTGTTGCTACTATCTGATGCGGCACTGAACTGGTTCAAATTGTTTTACGTTTTCAGTCTGTGGATTCATTGATATGCAATGTACTACATGTTCTTTTTCTTTCCAGCACAACCAGCTAGGATATCCTTTATTTATATTCTATACAGTTTGGGTAGCAATCTGGATTTTCTGTCAACATTCCACAGTGATATGTGCAGGAGACTCATTCTCCAGCATGCCAGAGATATTTATAGACTTGACTGGCCAGAAGGGCCAATGTGACTTTGCCAGTGTTCTAACAATCGCTTGCAGTATTTACAAATGAGTCATCTCATAAGCAGTCCACCGTCACAGAAGCTGATTGCTCATTGTATCCACACAATGATGACAATAAACAGCCCATACATAAAGATTAACACAAACTTTGCTGCACACACGTACGTTGCACTACCCTATTTTGAGACACTTAAACTGGAATTGTTAGCAGTTTTTGTGTGACCTCTTCCCAGCTCCCCCCTAAAAACACAGTTCATTATTTTTCTTAAAACAAGCAAATTCTAGATAAGACAGTAACATGGGAATAGTACTTAGGCTATCTTCTCTTAATTCCCTACCATGACTTATATGAATTCTCTATGCTGGGAAAGAAAACTACAAGATTAAGAAAAGAGCTGGGAGAAACCCTGAACTGTAAGTTAAGTCTTTTAAATCCAAGATGATAAAGTTCTATGACCTAGAAGGTAAGTGTGTGGTGAGAAGGGGCTGGAGGAGGGTGACGCTGAGCCCATCAAAACGTCCATCTCCTATATCCCTTTATATTTCTGTCTGTAGAAGTTGACTGTTATGGGGATTGCTACACCAGAGAGAGCTAGAACTTTCTATCCACCACTTTTTCATCTCCTACTGCGTCCTCTTTCTCCCCTTAACTTAGGCTTTGAAATGATAGGTCTATTTATAAAAATGTTTCCTCTCTTATTACATAATTTTCAGTGACTTTCTGAAGAACAAACTTTCCTTGGTCTTTGTTTTACACTAAAACCAGGAAGTCTAAGAGACAATGATAGTGAGAAACCATAACTTCACATTCTGAATAAGATATAAGAAAACAGTGTTTTTACCAGAAAAAGGAAACACATTATGAGTGTATAAAACATAAAGATTAATATAGCCTAACTTATGGTAAAATAAATAAAATACTTCGCATAGCAGAAAATAAAATAGGTAAGCAGAGGACATACTTGATAAATATTCCCAGAAAGGAGAGAAAAAGATTAAAAAGGTGGAATTTATGGGAGAAGAGGTAATATATGAGGACAAACTGTATGTTTAAAAAGCTAGAATATTTGATGTCTCTGGAAGAGAGAATCAAACAAATAAAATGATTGAAGACATGATAGGACAATGCTTTCCTTATATTAAAAAAAAAAACACGTCTGAAACCAACACACAATGTTACAAGTAATTTTGTGAAAAAAAATCTGTGCTTATACACAAATTTAACTTGCAAAAACAAAGAAACAATCCAGTAATCCTTCAATCCCTCAAGCATGCAAAGAAAAATGAACACACAAGGTACCAAACAAAATATCTTACCCAGAAAAAAATAAAACTCAAATGGATTGAAGACTGCTTTACGACATTAAATGCCAGAAGAAATTGGAGTAACCTCTAATATTTAGAAAGCTGGGGCTGGTGTGGAGGCCACGATGTAGTTCATGTTATGAACACGCAAAAGGGTATTTGCAGATATGCAAGTATTCAAAAAACTAATCATGATTTTTTCCGAATAAAACATTTGATTCCTTGTATATGACTAGATTCCAGGAAGATGAGTCAAAATAAGGATTTCACTGTTGGGTAGTAATAATGAAAAAAGACTAGGCACAATGAATGAAAACATATAATATAGAAATAATTAATAGAGTTACAATCTTAGATGAATGACCTCCTTTACAATATGGTGTGTGTACGTGCGTGTGTGATTTTATGTGGTTTTAAGTATGTGCATATGTATACTAAATCCTTTGAGTTCCATCTGGCAAACTGGTCCCCACTTGTTGGGCAGTATTTACCATAATCTGGCCTAGGGCCATTTCTCCTTCATTTTGTCTGTTAACTAGCTCCCATCAACGTGCTGTTTTCCAGAGATTTGTTAAAAATTTTAGTCCAACACCTTCTCATTCTTCACATCACAAGAGATTTATTTCGTCTTGGTTTTAATCACTTTTGTTTCACAGAGATCCCATGGATGGAAAACAATTCCATTTCTCAATTTGTTAGCTATTAAAAATAAAAAAGGGTCCTATTCCTTATTCCCTAGAGTACATCCCTTTCTTTAAATGCCTGAATTGGCAGTTAATTGGAGCAAATAAAACCAATACAGTACATGAGGGATTGAAATCTTTAACAGAAATCTAAACATCTCTCACTGAATAATCCTCTTCATGTCTTTTTGTATTTCCAATTTATCAATTATTTTATAAGTAAGAATGAATTTATATCAGCATATTTACAGTAATTGCTGGAGTGTATTCTGTAACTATGTAGGCACGCTACATTGATGAAAATCATGTTTTAAAAATATTTTAGCTGTGCTTAAGAAATGTTTGAAATTCAATCGTTTCTGTTTTTAAAATGACCTAGGGCTTAGTTCTTTTATATATTTTTGAAAACCAGTGAAAGGGGTGATATCATTTCTTGCGATACTATCTGCATCACATTTATTTAACTATAAGTTACCTTAGCAAGTTTCATATTATCTGGATACTCAAATATATTTCATGAGAAAAACTATGGCACTGGGAAACAGAACTCCTGGGGGTTAGTCACGGTTCTCCAACTGCTAGGTTGCTTGGGTCTGTCTCTTAGCCCCTCTATGCTATAGTTTCCCAGTTTATAAAGTGAAGAACCTAAAGTAAACGATTTGCTAGGTCCTTTTTTGTGTACATTTTCCCAAAGCTTAAGGAGATTGGCAAATGTAACATCATTTTTTGGAACAGGATTCTGAATACATTTACTATGGTCTAATCAGTATTGGATTGGTTTTGTGAGTATCTGTGATCATGTAAAGAAAATTCTGCAAGAAAAGCTATCTAGAGAAGCACACCTCAATTTATAATTGAAACATAGGGAGGAGACAACAAGACACTAACATGTAATCTAAAAATGGGCTACCTAGAAATAATGACTGGATTCCGCTTTGCCTCTGGGCCTGATTAGCAAAGACCAGAAATAGTGATGGGGAAAGCAAATCCTATTATATTTCATGTTTGTAATTATTTCACTCTATTTTTTAAAATTTACATGGAATTCAGAATTAGAATGTTACATACATGTAAGTCATAATTTAAAGATATTTTAGCAGGATAGTATCAGGAAACTTGACATCAAATTTTTAGAAGGGAAATAAATTTTCCCCTGTACTTGTTTCAGGGCTGAGTTTCCACTCCTAGGACACACCATGGGTTGGGGATAGCAGAGAATTTATTCTTCAAGAAACTCTGTTTAAATGAAGTCCTTTTGTCTTAATACTTGAATTCTGGGTCCAAGAATATGTAGTCTCCAAAAGGCAAAGATTGCCATTTCAAATCTACTCAGAAGAGAGAAGGCATTATTTATTTTATTTTATTTTAGATTTTTTTATTGAGTTATAGTCATTTAACAATGTTGTGTCAATTTCCAGTGTAGAGCACAAAGAGATAAGGCATTATTACACCTTCAGGTAAATACTGTTCCTTTTCTTATGAGAAAACCAATCTTGGCTCTTTTAGAAATAATAATTTAAGTCTGGGAAGTCTTCTAGAGTTGAAGTGCTTTTATGGGATGTGATCACATAGACTTCAGTTATAAGGAGAATTGTGTCCTTTCAGTGAGAGCGTTGAAGGAAAGAAAATAATTTTCCACCTAATAAAAGCATGAAGATTTCTCTGGATCTAGAAAAGAGGAAAGTTTCTTATTCTTATAGAGTTGTGGGAGGCTCAAGTCCAAGAGGTTGCTAACATGATCTAGGAAGCCAGCCAGCAATTCCAGGCAAGGGTATGGGTTAACTCTATGGGGCAACTTGACTGGGCTGCATAATGCCCAGATATTTGGTTAAACATTATTCTGGATGGGTCTGTGAGAATTTGCCAGGATGATATTAGAATTTGAATATGTAAAGTAAATAAAGCAGTTTGCCGTCTTCAGTTTAAGTGGGCCTCATCCAAACTATAGAAAGAAAAGTTGAGCAAGGGAGAATTAGCTCTCTCTGTCCTAAGGTCTTAAAGCTTCGACACTGGTCCTCTCCTGCCTTTGGACTCAGACCGGAACTTACACCATCATGTCTCCTGGTTCTCAGGACTTGGACTGCAGATCCCGGCACTTTTCAAATTCCATAATTGTGAACCAATTCCTTATAATAAACATACATATAATATACACATATATTTACCTAACTATAGACATAGAAATCTCCTATTGGCTCTGCTTCTCTGAAGAATGCTGATTAATACAGAACCCTCTGCACAGGAGTCATCGTTTTAGACCTAATTTATAAAATGAATTGAAATGAAGAATCTAAAGTCTGTGATGAAAGAAAAGCAAATTATAGTAAAGGAGACAAAATTGGGAAGAGACCATTTCTCCTACATTTGTGCAAAGCTCCCCGCCCCCTTGACATTCATGCTGGTGGTGGTCTTAGAACTGGGAGACTTCCCCCTTGGTGTTCAAGTAGGCATTCTCACAAAGGACACTGGAGGGAGCATCAGAAAACTGACAGTTTGAAGAGGAGGGCTGGTCAGAAGGATTTCAGAGGATTTGTTACTGAGGTATAAATTCAGGGACTCTCAATAATGACCAGAAGTTACTTAGAAGGCTACCTGAACCTATGCGTAGTTTTTGTAAGTTTTTGTACTTTGAATATAAATGTAAATGGGACTTGAGTTTACCATTTTGGGACATAATAGTTATACACAATATTCTTCAAGTGGGTGACTAACTGCCAATCCTACTTCACTCAAAATATGTATAGCCTCCTGCCCTTTGTCAATGATTCAGTCATACAAAAAGCTCCCAGTGGTCTAACTCATGTTGTGAAAAGATTGAGCCATTTGTATTTTCAGATAACTTTATGAAGTAGCCAAGTGAAGACTGTAGACTACCTTTGGTTAACGAGATAAAAATCAAAAAAAAATATTCTCTTACTTACTTGGGGATAGAGGCAAATATTTGAGAACATCATTTTTATCAAGATGTTTTCTTCACTCACTACAAATGTAGCAAGTTAATCCAAAATGCTTCCTCATTAGGAATAAAGCAATTAAAAATAACTACAATTGCATAACTGCACCACTGTTTTTAGAGCCTAATTACAGAACCTCTTCAGGGCGATGGAAATGTCAGCTCATTAGCACAGAGTTTTTATTATTTGTAGCAGACTACAACCAATATAAAAGGTGCCATCTTAAAGTTAGCCATTTTTCATGACAGGCCATATGACTAAATTAATATTTCCCAGTCCTTAAATATGCATTGATACTAATTCTGGATGAGGTTTATTCCTTAGGGAATGATGTGAAGGATGAGAAGAGAAAGTAAATCTAAGTTATGCCAAAGTGTTTAAAAGGATGACCTCACATTCATACTTTAAGAAAAATTAACATATGCCTTCATTTTACGGAGACCATAAGTTCTCTTTTACCCTGATCTATGTAATTTGAAGCTTTTCTGGTGCTGGGCAGTATTTTGATTAAGCAGCTGTTTTCTCTGCCATTCTTTTAATGTCTTTGACTATTGGTGCTCAGTGGGGATGAATGGTTTTGGGCGTGTGTACTTAGAAAATAAAAATCTTGTATTGTTTTCCAGCTGAAATATACATGATACATACTTTCAAATGATTCCATGAGACCCCAGTTAGTAAGCCTGAAAGGCCAGATAGGGGATCGGCTGGCAGGGGCACTAAGAGGAATTCTTCCAACTGCATGGTATTCAACAGTGATGCCAACAAATGCAGTTGCATTTTTCTTATCGTAACTCTCAGTGTGTTATTCCAGCAAAGCGTGCGTGGCCCTATCTCTGTGTTCCAACTGTTTGACAAAACGACTTTAGAATTTCTGTGGACATCACTTGTCAGGCAATCTGGGTTCTAGTTCTTATTTTTTCAAAATAGTTGAGGAACCTTTAGCACACCCTCCCTTCACTCTGGACCCTGGTTTTCTTTAGTATAAATCAGACTTGACTTACACGGTCTCTAAAGTCCCTTTCAGGGTTGACATTTGATGACTTGATTTTAAGAATTTAGTCTCTCTCAGCGGTCAACAGAAGGGCACTTTCCTTTTGTACTCATTAAAGTGCTTTGTACTGCTACCCTCCTCGTCCATTAGTTACATTTGAAGAGCAGAGGTCTGTCCTCCCTCCTAATCAAAATGAGCTCCACATGCTGTGCAGGAGAACAAGAGGGTTTTACCTTCATGGTGTTTGTATAAGAGAATAAATGTCTATTTCCTCTGGCCATCTATAATAGCCAGTCGAATGAGTGACTCATATCAGGATTCTATCTCTAAGTGGCTAATGAGGTCTTCTGGAATATCAGATGGTATTTTTTCCTGTTGTCCGAGACTTGATGCCATAGCCCAGAGCTGAGGACAAAATTACTGAGTGCCCAGCAGTCTAAGGTGAAGGCATCATGAGTAGGTGAGATCAGCCAATTTTCCTCCAAGTTAGTTGAAAGGATTAATAACTCAGCGCCTTGCTTCTGCCTCCACCCTCACACTGACATAGGGAGATGGCTGAGAAAGTTACCAGCTTCCTAGGGAAGACAAGGTCTATGCACAAGAGGCTTAAAGCCAAGTGTCCTCCCCATCCCACCCCGTCTCAAAATCACTTGCAAAGACTAAGTGTATTTGCAAAAAGTGACATCAGCGTCTTCTTCAGCTTGATGATTGCTCAGAACCTACTGACCACCCCACACCCTGCCCGGTATCCAGATAAGAGCAGAAAGTGGAGAAGTCATTCCTGAGAATATTCTGGGAGGTTGGTATTATGGTTTTGATAACTTATTAATTCTTCTCCCCTTCTGTGGGGGAAAGCCTGGTATATATTTGAATTAAAGAATAGCACCCACCTCTAGTACAGTGATTTCTGAACAAGGAGGGGCTGTTGAAGCAGTCTTCACCAGAGTGTTAGAAGGGGAAATGGTTTGGGTATGCCTGGGGAGAAAATAGGGGGCATTCACCTTGTATAAGGGGCCCAAGGTTGAGCGGTCAAGCTCGTCACCTGTCCCCAGGACTTCACAGCTAAGAGAAGTGGGCTTAGCAGAGGGGAAGAAGCTGCAGGCAGCCACTGAGCTAAGTTAAGGCACGCCCAACCTGGTGGCGTACTGCAAGGGCACGCCCACCTGAAGATCACCATATTAGCAGAGGGCTAAAGATCAGTAAGAACAGACTCAATCAGAGTGAGCCCTTCACTGCCATGACAGAAGACAGTATCTGGTTGGGTCTAGCCCCTCTCCCTGATCCTTGAGCCCCACGCTGGAGCCCATGCATAGACAAGAGATAGGAAGGAAGCATCCTAAAGCCAGACCAGATCCTTCTCTATTTCAGAGCTATGGCCAGGGAAAAAGCCTGCCCTCTGGTAGCGGGGCAAAGATCAAACTCTGAACTGAGTTAAGAATAAACTTTTAAAAACAAAAATACCTGAATATTTATATGAAAATCTTTATATGAAAATAATCAAATTATGACAGAAATTCTAGAATGGTGCCAGGATATCTGGACACCTTCCCAGTGTGAAAGGAGGACTTACTGGAATATAGCTGGAGACAGTTATTTAAAAAAAAAAATCAAATATATACCCTGAAGAGTTAAGCCTCCTCCAAAATTCAAGAAAAGAACCAGTAAAATTTCTTTAAAAATTTTTTTAAATGCAGAGGTGAATAATACCTTCTTTCAGTTTTCTAGTATCTACTTTCATTTCCAATTTTCCCAGCCACTAGGTGAACGTACTTAGTTTGTGACCTCTCTTGGAGTATCAGTCTCACCTAACAGGGAGCTCACCCATTGATTTATCCTCAATTACACCTGATACATTTCAGACATGGACTTGGTTTCATTCTCATGCTAACGTTACAGTCTGACACCATTGTGTACTTATAGATCATGCTCACCACCAAACTAAGACTCATTGCTCAGTGTTTTTAAAGCACATATATACTTTTTTGGCCAAATATAACATAATTCACTGGTCCCCATGGAGGAACAGGATTCAGGATACAGAGACATGACTCCACTGACTCCTTTAATCTACACATGATCTCAAATACATTTAAATCTAAAGATTATAAGAGGAAATCAGAAATAAGGGAGATACTATCTTAAATATAGGAAAATCTTAGTAGGAACTTTTTGTTATTAACTAAAATTGGATATCCAGATAAACTCCAAAACTGAATTTGGTGAGAAAAAAAACCCTTCAAACTTCATCAGCTATATTAATAAACCTGTAATCATCAGATCTGAATGAAGAAATAACTAATCTCGATAGATTTTGAGGTGAAAATTCTTGTATGCCTTGTGGTTGTCACTACCTTGACAGAGTCAACTGAGGTTTTTCATATCTCAGACATTAAAAATTTATATCTCCGCTCTGCCTCTTTTCTAGCTGTGTGAGCTTGAACTTAATCTCATTTCCTTCTACATTATTTTCTAATTATTTAAGACAGAATACGACATGTAGAAAATGTTTAACGGATTTAGTTGTAAATTCTAGTATGGTCATCATCAATAAGGGATGATTTTAGTAGATACCGATATTCACATGCACACAACCTGAGCATTGGTTTCTTTCGTGTTGTTCTTGTATATATAGTTTGCAACTTCAGTCAATGTTCGGAGAATATTAGAGGTAGATGCATACGAGGTCTTCTGTCATTTTAAAGGGGAGAATTGAGTTACTTATATTTTGCATGAATTCCTGACTCATTACAGTGCTTTCAGAATTCTGTTGAAAATTTGGAGTGCTGCATATAAAAAAGGCCATTTGGAAAAGAATCACATTATTGTTGGTGCTATAAATATTCTAAGCAAATATAGCACACTAGTTGTTTTGTCTGTATTTCTGACATTATACCCTTGGCATCTCTAGTCCTGGGTTATTACTAATACAGTTTTAAATTCTATTTATATTAAGTGAACAGATTATGAATCAATTGGCTGGTTGAGAAGTCATAAAATAGCAATAGCAATCTGGAAAGGCACTATGTCTCTATTGTTAAGGCAGAGGCTAGGTGGCTGCAAAAACAGACCTAAAAATGTAGTGGTTTAAACAAAAGAGCCATTTATTTTTCTCATATAACCATCAGGAAGTAAGCATGCCAGCCCATGTGGGGAGGCTTGATCATTCTCTAAGCATGACTTTGTATCTGAACCCAGGGGGAGCAGATCCATCTCCCATATCATACCCCAAAAAAAGGAGGAAAGGAGCAGAGCAGAACACATTCAGTTCTTCTGAGGGTAATTTCCCCATTTGCTACATATTAGATCACAAACATTCTGAACACAGAACTTCCTTGGACACATGTAGCCACACAATGTTGTCTTTCACTGGGTACTTAGTGATGTGAACAATGAAGACAGAGATGGTGGAAATCTTGACATAAAACCTATTTTCAAATAAATCTTGAGCTATGGTTACATTCACAAAGAACTAACTGAAAACAAATAGACCGGAAAAGTTTCTGATTTTTCAGAAGAATTATATCGCCAATCTTAACAGAAATTTGGCATGAAAAACCCAATGGTTCCACTTCTAAAACAACCTCAGGCCCCAAACCCACACAAGTGTGAAACATGGAATATGGCAAAGGAGGTCTTACAGTATGATGTCCAGCTCATACAAAATCTGTGAGATAAGAGAAAAGGAAGATTTGTCCAGATGCAAAGTCTAGGATTACAAAGGACAATGAACAAGAAAGGTCCTCCCAAATTGCATAGCTCTGGTGTCTTAAAGGAACTTAACTCCATGTCCATGACAGAAGGACTTCACCGTTCTGCTCTGTATGTTATCAGACAAGCGCAAGTATTTGAAAGCTTTCTCTTTTCTAAAAGGAAGTTTTATTTATTTTTTTATTTTGCTTCTTTGTTTTCACTTATGTTTTGCTTCTCTGCTTTAGTGGTTATCCTGCTTCTTCTCCACCATTCCATATCAGGTGCAAGGCACCAGAGTTATTAATTCATAAATCACAGGAACAGGAGGAGGAGCCAAATCTACATCGGAGGGAGAAGGAGGCTGTGAGTGACTCAGATTTGACGATGGCCTGGATTCTCAGTTAGCCGTGAACTGCTTGACTGGAAATCTATATGGAAGACAAGTGGATGTGTGTGTTGAATAAGTTACTGCATTTGAGGATCTCTTCTTTATGGCAGTTCAGTCCATGACATGTTCTAAGCTAAGGGACTGCAAACTGTGATTCCCGGGCTTAATCCCATAACCTGTTCCTGTAAAGACAGTTTCATTGCAAGACAGCCATGCTTACTTATTTATGTCCTGTCATGGCTGCTTTCCTGATACATGTGCAGAGTGGAGTAGTTTTAACAGTATTGGTCTATTACATCTAAAATATTTAATGCCTAATGCTTTATAGGAAAATCTTGCTGACCCCTGATCTAAACTCTCAACGTAAATTGTAAATTGATGGAGAAAATAATATAAATAAGATGGCTAAAAGAGCTGTTTCCCTGAGTCATGATATCTACCTACCTTCTTTTCATAAGGTTTCTGGCAGAAAAGTAAGGAATGAGAGAGATAATAGGGCAAAGAGAAAGCTCATGTGCTCTTCTTGGAGTAAAATCATGAGTTTGGTCAGTTTAACATTTCTTTTTTCTTTTCTTTTTCTTTTTAATTGAAGTACAGTCAGTTATAATTTGTCAGTTTCTGGTGTACAGCAAATGTACCAGTCATGTATGTATGTATACACACACACACACACATACTCATTTTCATATTCTTTTTTCATTAAAGGTGAATTACAAGATATTGAATATACTTCCCTGTGCTATACAGAAGAAATGTTTTCTTATCTATTTTTATATATAGTAGTTAACATTTCCAAATCTCAAACTCCCAAATTTATCCCTTCCTACTCCCTTTCCCCCAGTAACCATAAGATTGTTTACTATGTCTGAAGGTCTGTTTCCATTTTACACATGAGTTCATTAGTGTCCTCTTTTCTTGTTGACTCCACATATGAGTGATATCACATGGTATTTTTCTTTCTCTCTCTGGTTTACTTCAATTATAATGATGGTCTCTAAGTCCATCCGTGTTGCTGTAAATGACATTATTTTACTCTTTTTTATCACTGAGTAATATTCCATTGTATAAATATACCACAACTTCTTTATCCAGCCATCTGTTGATGGACATTTAGATTGCTTCCATGTCTTGGCTGCTGTATCAGTTTAATATTTCTAATCTCTTCCTTCCTTCCTTCCTTCCTTCCGCCAAGGTCCTGAGTCTTGCCTACACCTTGGCCTTCTCTGCCACCTCAGGAGAGGTAATCAACTTGGAGTCCCATGCCTTGTACAAATAGACTTTAGCATTTTCCAGGAGTAAACAACTTTTGACAATTTCTGACTCTCAAGAGAAATTTTCTGGGTAAACGGAGAAAAATTCCCTTATCCCAGGACCCTACCTCCTCTTTTTTATTTGCAAAGTCCGTTTAGTATTCAGGGTGATCTGGGAAAATTTTCTTCAACCATCCAGCAACCTTATTAGAAACCATTGCTACATCTTGATCTGAGCCCACTGAAGTTTACTGAATCTAGCCTCTTTTAAGTTGCTTCACCTAAACTTTTGTTCATCTGTCTATGGCCCTCACTGAATGTAGCTGTATCATTCACGTATAAGAGCACTCATGACCTTGAATCTTCATCACCAATCTGACTCCTCTTATCATACATGACTTCACTTCTATTCGTGTTTATGATCATTTCAGTTACTTGCCTATTACTTTAAGAAAATCCTGCCATCTGGCCACTTTAGAAAACCAATTTAACAGTTGCAGTACTATGCTATATTTAATAAGACATTCACTTTGTCTTTTGAAATTACTGTCATATACCTAATATAACTGAGAGCACAGTCAAGAGAGTAAACTCCTATAAGCATATTGAAAGCAGTAATGTCTAACCCTCGTTAGCACTTAGGAATAATTGCTTTTTTACATGACTAGAGGAATGCTGAGAGTCGGGCTGCTTCTTTGCAGGTTGGATAATCTAATGATATCCTATGCTGGACTCTCCCAGAGATAATGAAAACATTATCTCAAGTTCTCAGCATTTAATTCAACCACTGATAAACTTGATGCTCTATTGAATCTTTGTTGAAAGCTTTTAAAAATGTTTTAAATAAATAGTACTAAACTTCTGCTCAAGCTGTATTTCTTCAGGCAAGCTACCTGATATTATCTAATAATAGCTGAAATTTTCCATCAAAGAGTATAGGAAAAAGAATATATTAAGTTTACTAAGCATGATGAAAATCAATGAATGGTAACTGGATATATATCAAGTGGTACTGAAACCAAATGTTGAATCCTTTTTTCAACCAGAAGGAAAAAAATTTTTTTTGTGCTTTTCAAATTTTTAGAGCTGTTCTATTCATTTCTTTTTGTCAACTTTTTTGGTTTGTATTTCAGTTTGTATGTTTTCTGATATAATACCACAAGTGGGATTAAGATTAAACATTGATAAGATTATTTACATAGGATTAAAGAATGTAATCTAGCAAGGAACTGGACCTGGTACTGATAATTCTGTTATGATCCTTTAAAACATACAATGATAGCCCTTTGGAAGATGTTTTTTGCAATATTTATCTAGCATCTGATTTAATATATTGGCTGCAAAGGGCAATTTCAGAGACTTCCACTTGATCTTTCCACAATAATTGCTCTTATTTGAAATGCACAGGAAGTTCTTGCAAAAACATCTCCACTGAAGTTAAGGTCAGATTATTGCATCTTGCACTACTGACCATTAAAAGGCATAGCAGTAGGTGAGCCTGTGTGGATTTTGAAAAACATATACTGCACTTGAGGGTGATCTTCCCATCAATTTATCAGGTGAATTAGAAACTTCACAATTTTGAGTGAGACTCCAATAAAGGGAGGCTTATGCAGTTGAGTCCAAGCTGTGGTGCAAGATCACATTCAATCTTACAAGAAATAGCTATGTTAGAATCATACTGTTAGAATCAGACCCAAGCAGTTACAGAGGGCCCAGAAAATTACATGGACAATTCGTTCGACACTCCATTACCCCTGCTGCAATGATGCCGCTTCCATAATTTAATTTATGGAATCATTAAGTTAAGAGGGACTGTTGCAGCAGCAGTAACGGAGCTCTCAGGGGGCCTCATGAGAAGAAACTCAGGCCTTATTCACAGAGAGAAAATATGGCCTGATATAGAGATATACGTGGATTGGGCAATACAAATGCCTGGTTGGTCGGGATCCAGAGAACCAACAGCAAAAGATCATAGAAAAGAGATTGTGGAGGGGAAGCATGTAGATGGACCCAGTAGGAAGGATCTGATGCAGAAGGACACAATATGGTGGTCAGAGGACATACTGAGTGGGTGCCAGCCAGGCTGTATGTCCAGCTACATACACCATTGCTTATGAAAGGGACTCATGAATGAAGTGGTCATGTTTGCAGCAATGGAGACTACACATGCAGCCAACAGCACGTACTTCCTCTCACCCATGCTCATCCAACTACAACTGTATTGAATGTTTTATCACCCGTGAGCCCTGAATGAGAGCAACTAGCCCTTTGGGGGCCAGCTGTTTACGTTAGATCCCCTCCACTTCGGCAAGGGCAGCAGTTTTCCTTGTTGGAACAGATGCCTCACTCCCAATATGAATTTCCTTCCCTACTCCAAGTGTTTCTGCAGTCACCGCTATTTAAAGGTTTAGAAAATGACTAATTCACTGACATGGAATCCCACATAATTCAACCCCAGATGTAAGTAGCCATTTTATAGTGATATATGCAATAATGGACATGGGTCTAAGTGATCCACTCTTTCTACCACATATCAAAATACTGCAAAATACCTGGCCAAAGATTGGCATTCAAATAAGTTGTCAACTTGAGGACTGACCCTGCAGGTGCTATCCTCCAGGATGGCATATGTTCACTAAGGCAACATCCAATATATAGTGGTGCTGTGTCCTCTGTGTACTGAAGGCATGGTCTGGGAACCAAGGGATAGGATTAAAATTGGCTTCTTTATGGATTTTAGTGGTACTGCTTTTAGAAATTGTGCTCTACTGATTAGGAGTTCTGGTTTCTAGCAGGAAACGCAAGTCTGAACCTGAGGCTTTGAATATTTTGAATAACTCTTTCAGATCAACAGGGCAAAAAAGGAGTTACTATACTAATTGAGTGTCAGATTCTCATGATTATGAAGATGTGGGGTCACAGTTTCATAGTAGGAGCAGGGAAAAGTACACTCAAAACTCAGGGAATTCACTGCGGAGTCTTTTGGTGCTTCCATAGGTGTAATAACACTGAAGGGGAAAGTGTAGAAGCTACAGCTCAACAAGGGCGAGGCAATCAGAGCTCAGCCTGCTCAAGGGTGAAGGCATGAGTTGGTTAAACAGGTAGCATACATCTCAGCTTATTTTATGTCTTTTTATTGTCTCAAAAAAAAAACCCCCACACTTTCTAATACCTTACTGACAAAAAATTAGAGATTTTTTGTTTGTTTTCTGTAACATAAGAAATATTATGACTAAATGCAGTATTAATTCATTTATGGCACTATACAGATAATTTATCCTTTCAAAAAATAAGAAAGTAGACAATTCATATTCTAAAAGAGGAATATTTGGGATTAGCTCAGATATCAGATGATACCTAGAAGGAAATTCAATTGATACCTATGGATTTTGGCTTAACGGCATTCAAACACACACCTTTTGCTGGCGGACATTCACCAAGGCCGTGTCTGTAACTGATGTGGATACTGTTATGATACTCTCATTCAGATATTTTCCACTCTCATTATGCTTTGGTGACCTTTGTGTGACGTTATCCAGTATCTCCTGGATTGTACTTGCCTGTGTTCACATGTCCATTTATATAAAAATATTCTTACCTCTACTCCTAAATCTTTATTTAACAAAATCCTAATGAAGGTTTATCTTAAATGTTATTCTATAAGTGATAAGTAAATTGGAGATACTTCATTCTGGGTTTTTCTGTGTCACCTAGATCTTTAACTGTTCATAGAGCCCTTATCACAGAGTACGTTGTTAAGTCACACTACATTAATGGTCTATTAAAAGCTTTTTGTTTTATATTAATTTTAATTTATTGATATCAAGTCCGAGAGTTGAAGTTAACAACAATGTATCATGTTATAGACATCAGTGTTGTTTCCTCTCTCAGTCAACCTGACTTCTAGGTCATGAGTTATCTGAGGGCAAGGTATTTATATTAGTTTTGTTTCAATCTTTTGTTGCCATGAAGTCTTAGAGATAAACTAGCCAGATCAATGTAGAATAAATAAGTCCTTCATGTTCACAGTGAGTTTCCTTTTGAAAAAGTGGCATTAAAGCATGCTTCTATCGCTTAACATAACTATTAATACTATGCTAAAATATTTCTTATTAAACTTTTTCAATGTTAATTAGGTGTCTGAATGGTATAAATACAGTGAAGAAATTTATCATTTCTTACAACTATTATTATATTCTTATAACTTATTATGAGAATTTTATTTGTTTGTAAAAAGAGTAAAAAATAGTAGAGAAAGAAGACATTAACTTACTCTTGACAACTATTTAACTGTGGAAAAGACAGAAAATTTTCACAGACCATCAAAAATATGACATATGTGTTTGAATAGCAATACAAAAGTGTTGAAATCCATTAGTACTCAATTTGGAATAATTACTAATTCTAATCTATTTGTTGCAATAAAAATGCAATTATGCAGAGAAAATTTATGCACAATTTAGTATTCTTTAAATGTCATAAAATGTTCTTTTGGATATGATTAAGTTAATCAAATTTGAAAGGCAAGTGATGCCATTAACATTAATGTAAGGTTAATGACATTAAATGAAACAATAACCTTTTACTTAAAAATAAAACAGCAAAGTTCAGCTAAAAGGCAAATAAATGCTGACTGATATAAATGCTAGGGATTTTGAAAAACTACAAAATATTTTGCTAATTTGTTGAAATACACATATCCTGAAAACTTTAAGCCATGTTTAAGTCTGAGTGTTTGCCTGTAAATTATACCATATAGAAATAATTATTGAATTCTTAATATGCCTTCCAAATCTGAGATTATAATTTTTACAAAACCTTTACTATGATAGAGGTGATAAATATGTCAAAAATATATTAAATTATTTTTTACTTTATGCAATATTAATAACAGATTCACATAGTAACACAGAAGGTTGTTCATGGTCACTTGCAGCCAATGGATGGTCACATAAAATACTAACCAACAGAAGAAACTAGAGCTGGGAATTAGGCCAGGTATAAAGGGGTTTTGCAGGTACATTAAATTAAGTAGTTTAGTGGGCAAGCCCAGAAAGGGTAATTAAGGGCATGGGTAATTATACACATTTATTCAGCACCCAGAAACAGAAAACACTGGAGAAATAGCACAATTAGTAGGATGATCGTGAGTTCAGTGGGATATTGGCAGACTTTGAGGAGGAAGTGACAGAATTTGAAGAGGATGCCAGTTTGAGAAGGATGCTGCAAAACATCCAAGGGCAAATGTACAAGAAAGAACTGGATATGAGTATCTGGAGTTTAGCAGAGTATCGGTCAACAGTATCTAAATGACAGCTGAAGAAGAGAAGACAATGAAGATTAGAGAGCGATCAGAATGAAAAGGAAAGAGTAACTGAGTATAAGGAAGAAAAAGGGAGGAAGAATCACCCACAAAGGAGACTGAGTAGGATTAGCCAGAGAAATAGGAAGACATATCAGGAGCATGGGGTATCAAAGAGGACAAAGTGCTACATTTTTCAAGCACTGCTAAGAGGGCAGGACACATGAGGAGTGATAAACTATGTAGTGGCCATAGGAATAAAAGGATCTTGGCAAGAAGACTTTTAATGAAGTAAAGAGGGGCAGAAATTAGGTTTCTAAGGATTGAAGCACAACCCTGTTCAATGTATCTCCAGCACAAAACACATGAAAACCACACCAAGGCACATCAAATTAAAATTTCTCAAAACCACTACAAAGAGAATATCTTAAAAGCAGCCAGAGCAAAAAAAGACGTATTTCATATAGAACAAGCAGAGTTTTTGTCATGAACAATGGAAATGAGAAAACAGCAGAGAGACATCTTTTAAGTACTGCAAGAAAAAGAAAAACCTGACAATGCAAAATTTATACCTTTGCGATATCTTTCAAAAATTAAGTTGAAATACAGATGTTTGAAGACATATACAAACAGAAGGAATTAATCAAGAGCACACCCTCACTGTAAAAAAATGTTTAAGAACGGCTTGTCAGGCATAAGAAAAATGATGCCGGAGGAAAATATAGACCTACACAAATACGTGGAGAGTGCTGGAAATGGCAGGGGGATTTTGTTTGTGGTATGTGTGTGTGTGTGTCGTTTTCTTTGTTATGTTTCAGCCATTATACTGTTAGGTATTTACTAAAGAGAAGGGAAGTATATGTCCTTGCAAAGACTTAACACAGACATGTTCACAGCATCTTCTTTTGTTATACTCCAAAACGGCAAACTACTGGCAAATGGATAGGTGGAGGGGAATAGCTCAGTGGTAGAGCATATGCTTAGCATGCACAGAGGCCTGGGTTCAATCCCCCAAGCCTCCATTTAAAAAAAACCAAACAGGCAAGTAGATAAAAAACCTGGAGTATGGAATATTACACAGCAATGAACTAACACATGTATTAGCATAAATGAATCTCAGTATTCTGAGTAAAAGAAACCAGGTGATAAATAATATAGACTATAAAATTTCATTTTTAAAAGCCCTTTAAAAATCAAATGAATCTTTAGCACAGAAAAAAATTAGTAGCTGTTTCCAGGCCCTGTATTATTGATTTCAACATCATCTGAAGAATCATAAAAAATTTTTAGCAGGTGGAACATATATATGTTCCATCACAAAGACACAGACATCAACACAAAGACAACTGTCTAATTAAAAGATGCCTTACAATTTGAACAGTGTAAACCTCTGAAGTTCAAAACCCAGAGGAAAAGAAAGAGACTACCATAGGAAAATTTTCTTTGATAAACTGGACAATTAAACACAACACCCAAAGAAAAGTATAGGAGTAAAACAAATATTTGGCTGCAATGTGTACTTTGTAAATGATTAAATCATATAGGGATATAGACATTGAAGGCTTGAATGTGATATTACTGTGATTTTACTTTAACCAAAATTTTACTTATTTCAGGGCTAGGAGCATTTTTGATTCATTTCCTTCACTGTCTATGCTGGTTATCCAAAGGGACCTTAAAAATTACTTTTCTTTCTTTTTTTTAACTTTTTTTTAATTGAGTTATAGTCATTTTACACTGTTGTGTCAAATTCCAGTGTAGAGCACAATTTTTCAGTTATACATGAACATACATATATTCACTGTCACTTTTTTTTTTGCTGTGAGCTACCACAAGATCTTGTATATATTTCCCTGTGCTATGCAGTATAATCTTGTTTATCTATTCTACGTATGCCTGTCAGTATCTACAGTATTTTGAACTCCCAGTCTATCCCTTCCCACCCCCCTCTCCCTTGGCAACCACAAGTTTGTATTCTATGTCTATGAGTCTGTTTCTGTTTTGTATTTATTTATTTTTTTAGATTCTGCATATAACCAATCTCATACGGTATTTTTCTTTCTCTTTCTGGCTTACTTCACTTAGAATGACATTCTCCAGGGACATCTGTGTTGCTGCAAATGGCGTTAGGTTGTCATTTTTATGGCTGAATAGTATTCCATTGTATAAATACACCACATCTTCCTTATCCAGTCATCTGTTGATGGACATTTAGTCTGTTTCCATGTCTTGGCTATTGTAAATAGTGCTCCTATGAACACTGGGGAGCAGGTGTCTTTTTGAAGTAGGGTTCCTTCTGGATATATTCCCAGGAGCAGGATTACTGAGTCATATGGTAAGTCTATTCCTAGTCTTTTGAGGAATCTCTATACTGTTTTCCACAGTGGCTGCACTAAACTGCATTCCCACCAGCAGTGTAGGAGGGTTCCCTTCTCTCCACAGCCTCTCCAGCATTTGTCATTTGTGGACTTTTGAATGATGGACATTCTGACTGGTGTGAGGTGATACCTCATTGCAGTTTTGATTTGCATTTCTCTGATAATTAATGATACAGACCATTTTTTCATGTGTCTATTGATCATTTGTATGTTTTCCTTGGAGAATTGCTTGTTTAGGTCTCCTGCCCATTTTTGGACTGGGTTTTTTTTTTCTTATTAAGTCATATGAGCTGCTTATACATTCTGGAGATCAAGCCTTTGTCAGTTTCATCATTTGCAAAAATTTTCTCCCATTCTGTAGGTTGTCGTTTTGTCTTACTTATGGTTTCCTTTGCTGTGCAGAAGCTTGTAAGTTTAATTAGGTCCCATTTGTTTATTCTTGCTTTTTTTTCTATTGCTTCAGTAGACTGCCCTAGGAGAACATTTTTGAGATGTATGTCAGATAATGCTTTGCCTCTATTTTCTTATAGGAGATTTGTTGTATCTTGTCTTATGTTTAAGTCTTTGATCCATTTTGAGTTTATTTTTTGTGTATGGTGTAAGGGAGTGTTCTAGCTTCATTGATTTACATGCTGCTGTCCAGTTTTCCCAACACCATGTGCTGAAAAGACTGTCTTTATTCCACTGTATATTCTTGCCTCCTTTGTTGAAGTTTTCTTATTTGCTTCCATGGTACACTGAAACCAGCATGTATATCAAATGGGAAAATCCTGTCTTTCTGATTAAAAAGTTGTAAAAAGTATCAGGAAGTTTTTTAGTGTGAGTATAATTTCTTTAAATAGGTCTTATATAAAATATGTGTGTCATATAAAATGTGGGGGTGGTATCTTCCCTATTACTTAGCATTTTAAATCACAAATAATAAATGATGAAATAAACACTAATTTCTCTCCATTCAATTTTAGAACATTTGAGTGATGGACCAGATTCTATTTTAGATGCTTTCCTGATAGTGCAGTGAAGTACAAACATTACATACTGTTTTGTCATTTACTAATTTTTGGCCATGAGTGACTCAGGGCAGGCACTATGACTCAGAATCACAGAATTATGATTATTAGCGAACCGTGGTATGACAGAGTCCTCTTCATCCTAATGTCTGACCAACTCCTGATTTATTCAGACACAAGAATTAATTATAATGGTAAAACAACTTTTGATTTCTTCCTCACTCTCCAGTTTCTCTTACTTGCTACTTGGCAAAGGGGTACAATAACTGTCTGGAGGTGAGCCCAGCCCTGTTTGCAATGGATTTACTGGTCTCAGTAGGGATGAATCACATGACGCATAAAGATTATATTAAATTAGCCAACACATTACCAGTCATTTTTCATCTTGGAAAAGCAACAAAAGACCAGAGTGAATATTAACATTTCTGTCTTACAGAAAAGCATGGGTGATAAAACCTAAACTTCTTCCAACAGCAATAGTTTTCAACCAATAGTTTCACTGCTGGTGCCTCTCCACACACATACACGCATGCACATGTACAAAACCACCAATAAACACGTTCAGGAAGATACAGAAAGAAGACAAATGCACATGCTATATATTTTTTAGTTAGAGGAGAATAAAAAATCTCAAACAGTCAGCATTAGACCTAGTATTAGAAAACCCTACCAAACCCTAGTATTAGAATTTTTTTCTGAATTCATTTAATAAGCTACCTTCTTCACTAAAAAAGGTCAGGCACAAGATGTCTATAAGGTGAGTTCACTGAGGTTTGGGGTTTAGATATATCTTGTAAGTTAAAGCAATTTACTCAGATGTTACACAAAGTAAAAATTCTAGCTTACAACAAAGCAAATTCTTTCTAGAGCCTTCTTGGAAAACTCTCAAAAATGTACAAGGGAGCCTTCTTGGAAAACTCTCAAAATGTCACCATGTAAATAAATGCCTATTATCTTTATGAAGACCCCAGAAAAGTCTGGAATATTGTATTTGGAATTCTGAAGGGAGGTTTAAGTTCATGAAGGTTTTGAAAAAAAAATCATTTAAGTATTTTATGACACCAAGCCAATAAGAATTAGAATATCATAGTTACACATAAAATTGACTTTGAATTTAAAATCTTTGGAAATGTAGTAATTGAAATGTATAGTATATCTGCTAGCCCACTGTGAATCTTACTACTCAAAATTCTATGACATTCTCAGTTTTGAATCTTAAAATATCTATTTTAATGGAATAATAACCATTACTAATATTTTGCTATCAAGGAGTAATAACAGTATGGATTTTTAAAATGTTAGCAACTTTCTTCAGATGAAATTAATCACCTCCCATATAATCATTTACACCAAATGATTTTTACATACATGTTGCAGGGTTCAATGAATTGCTATCTTGCTACTTTTATTGATAAATTTGAAATAACAACATTTCAGAAAATAGGGAAAATTTCAGCATAACACTAAACCAACTTGCCAAAGTTTCTATTAAATTACCAGTGCTATATTCATTTAGTCTCACTCTTTTCTAGACCAGTTCCACAATAAAACGTACCAGGTTGTTAAAATCAATAGTTTGAAAGAACATATTTCCAGATAAAACAATGCAAATGCAAGAGTTAATAAATCTGATTCAGTCTTTGCTACAAAAGTTATCTCTGTGACCAGTAAGGCATACATGAATGATTAACTGCTTTTGTGTATTTAAACAAAGATGTTTAACAAGTCAAAAAGCTTGTAAAAGTCATTTTGTCTCTAATGGATAAACAGTAAGGCAGAGAGAAAGTTTATTTTTATATTTTCATCACCTTGGGAAGTATAGCAAAAGAAAAGTCCAATTATTTGAATGTTGCACACATTTTATCCAAATAGTTATATAACTATGGAACTTCAAGAGTAGAACAGACAATCAAGGGAAAATATCTCTTTTCTAGATTCTGAGAAAACTAACACAAGTTTTTCTAGGCCAAATATTAAGGAAAATGTCTTCATTAAATAGATATTGCAAAAGGTATATTATATTAAGACCAAGGGATTTCTTATAATATTGTTTGTCTGTCGGACGGGAATAGGAGGTACTCTACTAAATACGTTTCTGTTGGAAGGGAGATATTTTATAATACAAAAATTTGTGAAAATATGTGTATGCTTTGATCTAGCAGTTTTACCATCTGTTTCTATATCTTAAGGAAATAATCATGGCTAGATACAACCATTACCTACAAGGATGTAAATTTTAAGTACCCCAAATACCAAATATAGAACTGATTAAATAATGTGACATATTCATGCAGTAAAATACTACGTGGTTAATAAAATGATGTAAAATCTATAAATCGAGACAGAAATATGTTAAGGATATATTATTAATTGAAAAGATACAACTATTTATTTCCATATTTCTGAAGTTGTTGTTAAAAATTAAACATTTACAGAAGGCATATATTGAATTATTTCCTAGCAGAAAATTAACTCCCCTTTTTAGATATCTCTCCACCGAAATCCTCAGGATTCATTTCAGGGATGCTGTTTATGGATCATAGAACTTCCCTCTTATCCCAATCACAGTTGATTGATCTAGGCAGCCATGGGCACCTTGCCAGTCTGGACCAATTAAATCTTCCTCAAAATGTCTTCTGAGAAAGAGAAATTTATTCTGCAATTATATCTGTAATATGTGAACTTGTGAGATCTCTGAAAGACCATTTACTATGTGGTCTGGAAAATAGAGAAAGATGTTCTATATGGAAAGAGATCAACAAAACCAACACTCAGAGAGGAGCAAAGATTAGGGGCTGAATAAAAGAACTTGCAGCATCCTAGGCTGCGAATCTAGCCTGCGCCCAAGCCTTAGCTGAAGTCTTGAGTTTAACTGAATAAAAACCTACATATAATAAATCCCTCATTTCAGTTTCTGTTGCCTTCAGTGAATTTCTATACGTCAATAAACATGATCTCTGCAGAAGTTCTGGACAGATATCCATCTGAACATCAACAGCTACTCATCCACAGTAAAATAACAGGCATTTCTACTTGTCATTTTCCATCCAATGTCAGAACATCTGAGCGATGGACTAGATCTATTTTTATACTCTTGCCTGATAAGTGCAGTGAGGTATGAACATCATACACTATTTTGTCATTTACTAATTCATTGCCACGAATGACTCAGGGCAGGCATATGACTCAGGAGCACAAAATTATGATCATTACCAACTCACAGTATCTCAAAGTCCCCTTCAATAAATTTAAAAATTAAAATAAATAAAAATACATACTTTTGAAGGAATGTAAACTGATAGAAAAATAATGATGAAAAGCATACAAACTCATTTATCAGAATATTTAGGACGCTTTAAATTTACTCATATATACTCTCACGAGTGCCAAGACACACACACACACAAGCTTCTTTTCAGAATTTTCTGTAACAGCACAACATTGAAAAATAATCTAAAGGTCCATCAATATAAAAGTAGTTGTGATATACTCAAAATAGAGACTTCTATACAAACATGAGTTAACGTGTATATATGTGTGTGTGTGTGTGTGTATGTGTGTGTATATATAGATATACACACACACATACACACACACACACACATATATATAGTATGTGTGTATTGATATCAAACATTTAAAGATGAGCAGAAAGATGAAGAGAAAAAGCCGGTTATATATACTAAAAAATATCAATAAGTACACACGTAGGCATATTGGTATTTTCAGATAAATCTTTTGGAACTTCGTATGATACGTGTTTGTCAGTGGTTACTTCCTGGGGGAGGAAAGTAGGAGGATGAGTCAAGGCTCACATTTGGGGTTTGGAAGAGGGAGAATTTTTAAAACATATATACTTTTTTATATTTTTTGAATTTTTATATACCATCACATATTTTTCAAACATTCTTTGCTATTAATCATATAAGAAAACCATAAAGGCAGAAAGAGGGAGGGAGGGAGAGAGAGATGAGAGACAAAAAGAGACAGAGAGGGGCAGAGAAATGGAGGAAAAAAGGCAAAATATGAAGATGGCTTCACTCTGACTCTTGGACATGCACCTGAGTGCACTGACACTGTGTGACAGTACATATAGCACTCAAATTCCATTATGAATCTGAAGAAAAAAAATTTTTTTCTTCTTAGTAAATAAGATGTGACCATTTCTTTCATTAGGATAATAAGGTATTTGCATTGTATGTGGGTAAAGAATTTATTTCAATCATATACAATTGTAGTCTTAAAATAGTCCTTAAAAACCTAGTTATAATTTTCAGCATTTACCAGAAACCAAATTAACCCTACAAAATACTATTTTAATTCCACTTCTGTGTCTCTGCCAATGGATTATGTGATTATGCATGAGGCTACACAATGAAGCTTTCAGCTGCTACATGTTTTAAAAGTCCACTTCTAAGATTAAAAGGCTACAGCTGTATAGCACAGAGAACTATATTCAGTATCTTGTAATAACCTTTAATGAAAACAAATATACATATGTATATGCATGACTGTGACATTGTGCTATACACCAGAAATTGACACATTGTAACTGATGGCACTTCAATTAGAAAACAAAAGGCTACAGAACTGAAATATATTTGTCCATGTGCCAAAAATAGCAGTGTACTTATAAATAGAAGGGAAAGTTTATGGATAGATCAAAACAGAAAGTATTCTTTCTGTAATTTCTGAATTTTGTTCTCACTTACACAGAATGATTAAAATACTAAAACTATTGTATTCTAGAGTTAAGAATTTCCTGATGTAACCTAGAAACTGGCAGCAAATCCTAGTACTATAACAAAATAGAATTTTGTCTAGTGATTTTCTTGAGATTAGGAAGCACATTGAAAAACCTAGATATCCATTAATCTCTGATGAAAACACAAACTTAATGAGATTTTTTTTTCATTTTAAGTCTTTTGTTTTGAGAAGTATGTATCATCTACTGTTCTTGACATGAATTAACCTACTTTATTTTCTACAAGTGCTTTCCTACATACAATAGGAAAGTAAGCCATAAAATGAAAAGGGCTTTACTGTGAAAATCAGCATTAATCCATTTTCTTATTTTGCAAACACTCTATCATTCTCCATGGTCATGAGAGGTAAAAGACATTTTTTAGTATTAATGAACTTCTCTGTTCTATCCTCCGTTGTAAAACAATGCATTGCTCCTATGAGACAAAGCAGTGTGTCTCATAGGAGGCTCCAATAAATCCAGTAGAGTTGCAGGTGTCAGCAAATTATGTCAATCAGGTAACAAATGCATGATGATGATGAAGACAGTATCTCTCCATGTCAATATCTGAATATTCAAAATTTGTAAAAAGCATATGGGGAAATAACAAACTGCTAACATTTCTGAATGTTCACTATTCTTACTAATGAGAAAAATCTTAATGTACACTTTTATTCACCCGTACCTGTGCTTCATATTTAAAGGACGAGGTGGCTTAAAAATCCATACTTAAATCCAAAATATGATAACTGCATTTTCAAGTATAAGGGAATATATTTTCTTCAACTTGTTTTCTGAGTAATAGGGGGCATATTTTCATAGCTTTCCCCACAAGTTTATTGAAATGTGAATTTCCTTTTGGAACAAGGCTCCTTATCATTGTCATTCTTGGACTATTTCTCCTCACTTTTATTCATTCTCACCATGAGTTTATTGGATTTAGATTAATTTAGTAAGAATATGTTGAGGTTCCGCTGTTGTGGATTTTACTGAAATAATGTACTAATCAACAATCATGAATGCACCTTCCATAATCCCCACTCATAAAAGTGCCCATATCTTTTTGTCATTTTGTTATTAAGAATCGCTGAATAATGTTTTATTCTAACATTTAAAAATACTAAATCATGGGTACACAGAATAGTTTTTACAAAGATCTATCTACCCCATTATAGATGCTTCCCTTATATAATATTATTTGATTTGAAAATTATATTTCAAAATAAAAATATATTTTGTTGCTTGGATTAAATATGAACTCAATAACAACTATAATAACAACATAATTCAGAATAATTATTCAGTATAATGCTCTAAAGCATCACGGTAATGCCTATATATTAAAATTCATTCTATATGCATAAATCTGTTGTAGAGAAATATAAATGCATAATTAATACAAAGCTTTAAACTATAAATATATATGATACATGACCAAATTCTGTGAGAAAAATTGTCTAGAAATGTGAGTTCTAGGAGCAAAAGAAATGACCATTAAATAAATTATAATTCATATATATTTCTAAATAAATTACATGGGAATAAAATTACCATGATACACTGATTCTGGATATTCTGAATTTTCCTGGATTTTCTGGACTAGGCATAAAGTTGCCCTCCATTCTAGTTTTTATCAGGAGAGATTGGAAATAAACTACATCTTTAGACTCATTTGCATCTCTTTTAATTATTTTCCAACAAGTAGATGTCCTCCTATGAGGTTTGGACCAAGACAATATCTTACAACTCTGGGCTGATGTCTGGTAAGCAATATTGGAGAAACGAAGCCACTGAGTACCAACATTCATGCCAGTATCGATTCTCTAGCTTCCCAGATGGGAGAGGCAGTTAATTCATATTAATAAGTTAATTCATATTGTTTTTCATTTATTCCTTTATAAGCTGTTGTCTATAACAATATATGTCTCAACATCTGGCAATGTGCTCAATAACATAAGTTGCTATACATTTAATAGAATTATATGGGCAAGTAGTGAATATCTGGCTTTATTATTTATATATATATATAATATGTGGTTTTGTATTAGATTTAAAGCTTACAAGGACTACAAGTAGTCCTCCATTACTTGCATATTCAAAACCAAAATGTTTAAAAGTGGCAAAAGAAAATAATTTACTAAGTACAAGTATATAAATAGAAGCTATCAATAAATAATTCTTAATATGAAAAATGTTCCATTTTATAATAGTTATCAGAGCAACTCAAATTTAAAGAATTATATCAAGTATATATTGTAAGTTTGTGATGGCAAAGACAAAATTAAAAAGATTAATTTTATCCTCCTTCTTTTAACAAATGACACTTAAACAAAATACATGAATCAATTTGAAAATATATAAAACTGGATCACCCATAGTAAAAGACATTAATCCATGACAGAAGGTAAACTAACAAGGTGAACCTAATGAATTCTCTTTCTCATTTTCAACAGATCATTTCTCGGCCAAAGGACATAACAAGGAAACCATACCAGGGTACATTATTGTCTATTTGCTAAAAACCAGTGATAAATTAGTTTTTATATTAAAAGATAAAGAAAGCAAAAGCAAAAAAAAAAAATGATGTATTATATACAAAAAAGCAAAGCTAAGAATGACATTAGCCTTGTCAGAAACAACGCAAGCCAAAGCACAATGGGGTGACAGAGTCAAGGATAAACAAGGAAATCCTTTTCACATGGGAATATATATCCAGGAAATTATTTTCAAGAAGGAAGGCAAGCTTGTTCATAAGGTAGAGCACTGCAAAGAATATAATTCCTACACAATAATGAGAAAAATGCAAGTAAACTTCAAATTTTAACTTTTTGGTGACCATCAAAGACCTGAAGTTGCAAAGCAACCAAATTATTTTAATTCCAAGGAACAATGAGACCTTTTGTCTTAATCTATTAGGGTGGTCCTAACTGCTTACCACAACTAGATGGCTTAAAAACAATAGCAACTTACTGTCTTATTGTTCTGGAATCTAAAAGACTGAAATCAGGTGTTGGAAGGGTCATGTTTCCTCTGAAGCCTCTAGGGAAGGATCTTTCTGTGCCTCTTCCAGCTTCTGGTGGCCCTAGGCATTCCTTGGCTTGTGGCAGCATAACTCTAAACTCTGCCTGTCTTCACATGACTATCTTCCTTCTGTGTCTGTGTCTTTGCTCCTCTCTTATAAGGACACCAGTTACATTGTATTAAAGATCCACTGTTCTCCAGTAGGAACTCAACTTGATTATATCTACTAATACCCTATTTCCAAATAAGGTCACATTTAATTTTATGAGGAGTGAGGACTTAAACATACACATAAAAATGATAATATCAAATCCATGACACCTTCCATGACACTGTGAAATCCATGAATGTTCTCATCTATGGCAAATCATAGGAGGAAAAGTTTGCTCTCAGAGAAATAGGAAAAAAAAAGAAGCTAATATTTTAACACCTTTGTAAGGTCAAATGTGACTTGATATTTCAAAGTAGAGTAGCTGTGTTCCCAGAGACAGGAGTAATTCATAGAGGGAGAGTTCAAGACGATGGCAGCCTAGGAAAATCCTGAACTCACCTCCTCCCAGAGACACAACAAATCTACAATTATAGACGGGATAATATCCTTAGAAAGAGACCTGAAAACTGAGTGAACAGAGCCTCCACAAAACACAGTAAAAGGACAGCATCTAGGTGGATGGGAGAGGCAGGGGTCCTGTCTCGCCAAGGAAAAACCCACACAGTAGCCACAGTGTTTCACAACCAGGAAGGATCATAACGTCACAGATCTTTCCCCTGAGGAGCAAGAGACTCAAGCTCTGCGTCAAGCACCCCAGCCTGTAGAACCTGCACAGGAGAGACAGGCCCCCAAAGCACCTGGCTTTGAAAACCAACAAGGAATATGTCCAGGAAGACTGCAGAACTGTAGGAAACAGAAATCCTGCTCTTAAAGGGCCCATGTGTAAACTCACAAAAACACCAGATTGAAAAATCCATGGACCACAGTGAAGGGGACCCACTTAACTAATCTCGATGCGTCTGCCAGAGGAGGAGAAAACAGCTGTGATACTTCTCACCCCCTAAGTCAGTAGGAGGAGCCATTTTTAAGATCTCAGGCTATCTTGCTGATGACACAGCTGGCAGGTGCCATTCTGAAATTCTCCATCTAATCTGTTGTCACCAACGGGCTGCCCTACCAATGCACACAGCTATCCTGGTGGCCCTTCCAGCCAGGCCAGGGGTCAGTCCCCCCACCCACCAGGATGCTGCAGCAGCAGCCTCACCACAGCAAGAGGGTGTATGCAGGGAAAACTCCTCGAATGCCTGGCTCTAGCGGCTAGGTGGGGTCGCACTACCGAATCCCACAGGACATCTCCCAGATAAGGCCACTCCTTCAAGACGGGGAGAGAGAGCTAATGTACCTAATACACAAAAATTTCTTCACTGTCATTTTTTTCTAGATCATTTCTTCTGATCTTCATCTCTGTGGTAGGGCAGAGCGCATAATGTTTTTCTTCACACACTCCTGCTGTCTCCTACACACTCCTGCTGTTCTCCTAGCAAGCACACCAGTTTGCGCTGATCACACACGGTTGGTGAGTGCCTTGAATAGGAAGACATTCACAGCAGGACACCCTGTGGTTTATCAGAAGTATTTCTCTTAGGATCTAAGTATCCTGAGTATTGGAAACATTGTCCCTTGTAGCTCTCCCTGGCGAATTTTCCTGCAGTTTACTCCAGTAAACTGAAGGATTAGCATACATTTTCGCAGAAAACTTACCAGACTTAACAGACTCCTCTAAGACTTTATCAGCTGATAAAACTTATGGGAGATTCATGTCAGCTAAGACATTTCCAGCAAACAGCCAATCAAATAAATGCTGTTTGACTTGTTGATTTTTACATGTATATGTATGTATAGATACATTCATATACACATATATCCTGTAAGTGGATTCTCCAGTTCTAGTCAAATCTTCATGCAGTCCTGGCAAACATCATCCGAGAACCCCAACAAGAGAACCACCCACCTGAATCACCCCCTAAATCCAGACTTGCAGAAATTGTTTGAGTTAGTAAATGTTTATTGTTTAAAGTAACTAAATTTTGTAATAATTTGTTATGTCAGTTGATAACTAACAGCCCAGTGCCAACTCATCCGTATCTCACCACACAATTAGAGACTCTGCTTCCTTAATATAGGATAAAGGTGGTCAGGCTTTTTTTCACTGATAGTATGACAGTCCAGTCAGACTTTAGCATGCTAGATTATTTGATTTTTTTTTTCTGGCTAATATTTTCCCTTTCTCAATCACATCATTTTTTCCTGCCTGAAGGTGATATGTCAAGTTTATTTCATCACAAACCAGCAATTACTGTTCTAATCTGCATTACTTTGAAACGCTCATGTACATAGACTAAACAGATATTAAATTCCATGTATTCTTTATTTGACCCCTGAGAAGTTCTTGAGGAAGAACTGTGTATCTCACTTGATTTTGTATCTTCAGTTGTCTACTACAGCTAGTTTTATCTATCTGTCTGTCTGTCTGTCTGTCTGTCTATCTATTCCCACATTCATTCAGGATTTTTTACTGAGAATAGCCTGGTAGTCCCTAAGTTCCTCATGATTACATCCAGTGGAAGAAAACAAGCAGTGAACAATTTAGGTAATCAAATCCACCACTTCAAATTATGAATAATTATAGACAATGAACACAGTTCTGTAGTAGAGAAAAAGAAGGAAGATGCAGGTCCTAAGTGGATGGAGTGCAGGAGAAGCCCTCCGAGGAAAGAATATTTAAACAGACTGCTGAAGAAAGGGAATAATTCAGAAAGATGAAGAGCCAGAGATGAAAAAAGACATGATAACTGCAGCTTAAAGAGCAACCTCCTAGAAGATCACCAAAATGACCTGCTGATTAAGCTGAGCCTTGTTGATCAATCACCACATAGAGAGACACTGACTTTGACAGATTCTTCCTAGCACCTCTGAAGGGCGATGTTAAGGACAAGGTATTTTTTATATTCTTGCAGTCTGATTTAAGGCAGAACTTTCAATGTGGGGGCTTATTATCATGGACAAAATTTCTTATATAAAAATTCAGGGTTGAGGGAAACAGAGAGTTGAGGGTTTGAAATACACTACGAATAAACAGCTACGGAGAAATCCAGAATCACTGTCTGATAAAGGAGTCCTTTACCCTGAGGGGGGCAAATTGAGTAACCTGTTCTTTAGTTCTAGATGTTTTTGAAACAAAGTTATGTTTCTTCCTGGGCAAGAATTCCCTGGATAGTAAAATCATGTTTATGGAGCCAGTCTTCATTTCTTAGTCCTCTTATGCATTGTGGCTTTATTCTAGATGGTTCCAATTTTCATTCTAAGTTAAGGTTGGAGAAGTACAATGTCCAGATTCTATACCATACCCTGCAGACCATGATGAGGAATACATGTCCAGTGTACAAAAACATCATTGCTATGTTTGAATGAGAACAATCATCCCACTTGCATTCTATAAATATTCTTCTAACTTTTGGGTAGATAATGGGTCAGAGAGTGAAAAAGAAAATAAACGTGACATTTTGCCTTCAGTCTAGTTCTATACTTGTTTGCACACATCAAGTCTCTCAACCTATGAGAGCTTGATACTCCTAAGGAGAAAAAGTTTTGTATTTCTAAAAGGCCTACACGTCAAGATAAACCCAGAGTGGCAAAATCTTCCGCAAAGCATTCTTGAATTACAAAGAAGTCTAAAATGCTTCCAAAATAATAGGAACTGGAGTTTTTAAGAGGCATTCTTAAAGCCATGCTACTTGATACCAGCATAAAATAAGAATGCTTCTGTATTTTGCAATTGAGTATGGAGCCTTTTCCTTGGAAATCAAAAACTGACCCAAACTGTGTTGAGTGAGAACAGCTGACTGCCTTAAAATAATCAGAGGGATAAGTGCCATTGGTTCCAGTGGCTCTTTCTGGTTGGAAGATTCTGGAGGTTTTGTTGTTATTTAAAAGTTTGGTTCCCCTGTGTGAAATTAATGACTTTTCTCCCTCATCATTTCAAACTTGCTTATGAGAAATTTTGATTGTTTAACAATACAGAGAAAAATGAGGCAACAAATAGAGAAGTTACTGCAACTGTACAGGCAAAGTGCCACCGTCTAGACTCGTTTGGAGACATGCTAATGGAAAGAAATGAATGCAGCACACCAGACATTAAAAGGTACTCAGTGAGTTTTTAATTCCACTATTATCTACTTTGTCCATTTTTATAGGTTAATGAATGCAAAGAATAATGGAAATGAGCCTAGACTAATGCTGAAGTCATTCTTTCTCTTTTTATTCTATTTAATTTTTACAATGAGCAAGTTTATGAAATTTTTACATCTGCAAAAGTTTTCATATACATCACCACAGCTAAGACTTGCATAATCCTAAAGCCCAACTTGAATTCTTTACTCGTTCTTGCCTTCAGCTATTAAAAAAAAAAGAAATCTGCCTCGGAATACAGTGTGTTCCCCAGCACCGTGGCTGTCACACTAAGGCAGGGTGGCCATTTGATGAAGATATTGCTCAATGAAACACTGGAGTTTGGATGCCTCATTTAATACTCTACAGTAGAACAAAAATATTTTAAAAACTAACCTTCACAGGATTCATAATATCTTTTCTTCTATTTGCTATATAGTATTAAGAACAGATAGGGTAGAATGACCTGGAGGCCATGATAACTTCATGAGATCCAAGATCAGTATTGATCATGCCTGTGCCAGTGGCCAGGAAGAGTAGAAGTAACTCCAAATAGCAGTAAAGACGGAGGGGGGTGAGCTACTGCCAGAGGCTGGTTACCAGGCCAAATGTCCCAGTGTCACCATCTGGCGTAAGTACTAAAGGTTGCCAACCCCTTAAGTTAGAGCAATCACATGCATCAGCAGGTTTCCTGTCTTCTATGGTCGCCAAGAGATTGGTTCAAATACTACACTGTATTAAAATACCAAGCTGAGATACTTTGTAGCTATGAAAACAATATTCAAAATAATTTAATTGTCCTTGAAACTCAGTGTAATCCTCACTGAGATAATAAGTACATTCCTTTATAAAATGTAAAGTTATATTCTTGTAATGAAGTTGTTTATTATAAATAAAAGGTACAGCTTTGTTAGAAGTACAAAACTTGCAAAAAATATTTTTTCTAATAACACTTTTCATTGTAATAAAACATCATTTATAAGATTAAATTAATGTGGTATTAATATTCCTAAAGTATAGTTTTATATTTTTCAGGGAAAGCTACTGTCAACATTACTAAAAAAAAGTTCTGACATTTTTTGTTTTTTAATTTGAAGATTCAGTTTGAAATTTTGGTAATTATATTGAAATAATTGTTAAAATAAATATCTTGTTTTCTCACAAAGAGAAGAAAAGAAATACTCTGGAATTATGACATTCAAAGGGTTCATCTCTATGAATGGAAAATGAACTTAAGAGGGGGATTATACTCAATTGATTATGAGAAATAGGGTTCTTTTCTTGTGATGGTAAAAGATATCCTTTAATTTTCTTTTCTTATAAAAAAAAGTGTAGAATTATGAAGTTAGTGAATACTGAGTGCATTGAATAAGTAATAATGAATAATGTTTTTGCCATTGTCCAATGTCAATATGAAAACTTTATTGCTTTATTTTTATACTTTATTATTAAAATGAAGATGAGTATCCTCATATGTATATTTCTTTGGCATCTGAAATAATATCATTGTAGACACAGTTAAAATTTATAATGCAAGATTAAAAAGGACAAAGACAAAAGATGAAATTGGTAAAAGAGGAAATGATGATTTTTTAAATAGCAATTCTTCAAAAGGTTCAAGGATTAAGAAAGGATAAGTTCACTTCATCCTTAAAATAAAAGTCTTTTGGGATTAGCTGAAAATTTTTTTCTTGGGTATTTGGAAATAGACCTGGAATTAATGACAAGCCATCATAGTAACTGAACTCTGTGCATAACATCAATACACCAGAAAGGTAATGGAAAAATAGAGCATATTACTATAAAGAAAGGTCTCCATTATCAACTTAGTAAGATAAAATAATAATAAAAATATGCATTTGTATGCTAGTTTTTAAATTTCTAATATTTTCCCAAGTATCTCCAGAAAACTAAAATTTCAGAGAATAAAATAAAATCTTCTCAAGCATAAAGCAGAAAAGTTTAAATTAAATATAAATCACCTGAAAATGTATCACTTCATATACTTGTGAGCTAAAGCATTTACCAGAAAAATTGTTTCCTACAAAAATTATTTTCCCTAAAAATGTTTTAATAGGAAATTTTCCAGATGCACTTATCTTTCCCTTGAGTACCTTCATTATATACCTAACAGAGACATACAGCTAGACAAATGTCTAAAATCACATTCCACTGATTGCCAGTGTTGAGAGCAGGCATAATTTCGGGGTTTAATAAATTTTCCTCTTTTTTTAGTTCCATATATATAATATTAATATTGTATTAAACTGTAATTTTCAAAAGACTAAGAATCATCTCTCTTGTACAAATGGACTCATGTTAAAATTTATTCAACTAATTAAAAAATGAAAACTGTGAGATTTGAAATTTAATAAATAAATGAAGAATTTTTAGGATATGACTGCTCCCTTAGATATGAAACTGGTTAAAATTCAACAAGGCTATGATCTATAACCATTGGGATTACTTGAACCACCTGACAGGAATTAATTGTATCTTTACTGGAGAAACCTTTATAAAATTAGTTTGTAGCATTACTAAGTCTCGAACTATAACTGAGCAGTAAACAATGTCACACTAAGTCATTCTCCAAGACAATCCTTGAATTGCCTTTCAACATACAACATTGAAAAAGACGCTTTTTTCCTCATTTAGATTTCAGATTTGTTTTTACTTTTTATTATCTTGTTATCATTAAGCAATCTCCAAAGACTATTCTTGTTCACAAAAAGGTTTATGGGTTTTGATTTGACCTAATTATTTACATAGATGTTGCAAGAGTATTTATTAACCACACAAGGTTTCTTGAGTTTGGTCTATAAATCTAGAGCCATTCATATTAAGGAAGTACAAATGCCAGAAAATTAACTTTTGTCTGGAAATTTGTATGCTGAATTTCAGACGGGGCTTGGAAACACCTTTCTTGTTTGTGCTTCTATTCCAAAGCTGGAAAACCAATCCCAAGAAACCTACTTTGCCAGATTTCATGTGCAGTACTCACAAATTTAGGTAAATTCCTCTTTTCTTGAGGTTCCCCCAAATACGCTAGTATCTCTTACATGCCATGAAATAACTTCTCTCATCACTTGTGAAAACGGGACTCAGCAAATCAGGTATCAGGTCAGAGCTATGGGAGTCAACAGAGTAGCATTTCTATATGTTACACGGCAAAGAATTTCACAAGATCCTAGGTGAGTATGGGCTGAATACACCAGCTCCTCATATAAAGTCAACTGTGGTTTCTTAATAGTGGGCTGGCCGTGCCTGGTTATATAAGACTCATTCTCAAATACAATGCTTCCAGTATGGCCTTAGCTACATAATGAATTTGTCCAATTATATGCTGGTAAATAGAAAGATAGGTTTGTTTGTTTGTTTGTTTTGTTTTTTAAATGGAGGTACAGGGGATGGAACCCAGAGCTTCGCTGGGGTGGCCCAAGCATTCTTTCTGATTTGACAGTTCCTATGCAGGTCTTACAATTGCACTGGGCTAATTAAAACATACGGAGCATAAGAATCAAGCCTATTTCTAGTGTCCCTTTTTATAAAGTGAGAGAACAGACCTACATGATTTTCCAGGGGCTTTCCGGGAAACGTAAAAGCTAATTTCAGGTACAAAGTTTTTTCCTTATAATTTTTTTTTTACACATGGTGGGCCTGATCTTGAAACAGCAAAATCAAAAGATTTATCATAAGACATTTGGCCAGTGGGTTCAGGTAGAAACATGGGTGCCAGGGCAACACGATTTTAAGGAAGCTTATGTAGTTCCTTCACATGTGAGGAAATTTTGTTCTATATTTAATAACAAAGGGAGTGATAAAGTCATCTCAAAGAAGATGAAATCATCTGTTGGTCATGGAATCTCTGCTAACTGGGCAGATTGCACAGAAGGTAAAAGATGATCATTTATCATGTTAATAGCACAGAAAGCCAAATTCCAGTTTGGCGTTCATATTTGGCAGTCAGTGCTTCACAGCATTTCTAAAATAAACACATCAAACTGAGCCAACTTTGGCAAAAATATTTACACAGCCCTTTGTGTCTTTACAGATCCAGTATTTGCAGATATTATAAATGATGACAAGTAAAACTCCCCTTTCTGCATGCACTGCAAACATTTTCATAATCATTCACGTTTTGCTTTCACTATCATCTTTCAAATTATGGAATAACTAGATACTTTAAAACTACTCCTTTTATATACTGACCAAAAAACCCACAAATTTTATTAACTTATCTACGTATTTATGCTTTATGCTTCTCAATCACCATTTTCCCCAGGATAATCTCAATTATTCATACTAATTATTCCTTTTAATCAAAAAAAATAACAATTTAAAATAAAATGCCTGGTGGTGGTTCACTGGGAAATGTCTATCATATTCAAGGATGTTAGCAGATTATCAAAATTCATGAAGACATGTAATAATTTTCTACTGCCACATACATTTCTTTGAGTATCTTTTTAAGGTGGCAAAATGAACATCTTAATTAATATGATCCAAAGATATAGTCTCTTGAAACACATAAGAATAGGAAGCAAAATGTGTAAAATTATGCTTGGTAGTCAGTGTTTTAGTATTCACTATTAGGAAGAAAATGAACAAATGCCCAAAGAATATCAGAATATCAACTTTACTTAATATTTAATCATACTTTAGGTTACTTAAAATCTTAGAAGTAATGTTTGAGCTAACACACAATACATATAATTACTGCTATAAAAATGTTTATCAGAATTGTTATTCAAATTTGTTGAACACTATTTACCTTTTAAAATTCTTAAATATTATGTAGATGAGTAATGTCAGCTCATTTGATAAGCAAACCTATATAAGATATTTAGGAAGTTCAGACTGAAGAGGACACTTTGATAAAACAAATCTATATCTTATAAAAATAAGATGCATTCTTGTGCTATACTTAAAAATGATAAAGTAGAAAAAAAATAATGCTGCTTCTTTTTGCTTTCTTAGACCAAAACTATTAAACCATTTCAAGTTGTCCAACATACATCTTAATTATGCTAATCTGGACTTATTAAATGTTTGAGAAAACAGTTTCAGTAAGAAGGTTTTTTTTTAAGTCAAGCATTTTACAATATTTTTCTTCATTCCTGTGAATTTTGGAAACACTGCATAAGTCAATACGAATAGCACTCATTTAATTTAAAAGATTTAATGATCTAATTTATTAGTACACACCACAAATAGCAAAATGCTTCACATTCCCCTAAATAAAGATTAAGGTTTTCCTAAAAGACAGACCTACGACATGGAGAGAGAGCTTACAACTTAGAACTTCAGTTTCAGCCACAGATAAAAGATAAACCTAGTCATGACCTCAAAGAACTGCTCTCCTTGCCAGCAGGCAGAAAATTCCCAGTTCTTTGAACTCACAAATAGACAAACAAACACACAAAGAATAAATACAGACTTGATTCTCTGTCATCTTTCATGTGACAGGAGATTGATCTCCATTATCTGACAGAGATCACCGAAGTCATCCATAAGGCTCAGTTTGCACTCATAGTTCCCCTAACAGTGGAAAATAACTTTTTCATCTGCATGATTCAGAAACAAACAAAACTCCCCCATAATATCAGTCAAAAAGCAAACAAACTTTGATATTCCCAGAGTCAGCAGACTTAAAGTACTACCGAACTCAGGTTTTAAGCAGTAAGCCAAAAAAAAAAAAAAAAAAGCTTGAACAGCCCGTTAAGTGCATGCACTCCTCCAGCAAGGTAGTTTACCTGCCCTCATCAGATGGGGCCACTTGCATATTTCAGTGGATGACCTACAAAAGTGCTAAACTCTATTTTTCAAAAGGTTCAGTAACATGACTCCTATGTAAATAGAAAGTGAGAATTTACATATTTTAAATTTTACATATTTTATTTAACTTGCTAATTACTGGTAGAACCAGAAGAGATTAAAACTGGTCCAAAGAGTATTTGACAAATCATACATAGATGAACAGATGGAAAGTAAGCAAGCCAAGAAGTAGAAATAGAAGTAGAGGTATAGATACACAATTTAATAAAGAAATGCCGGATAAGACAGATGAGTTAAATGCAACTGTTACGTCAAATAGAACCATGAACTGTAAATTTTGGTATTATCTGTTGTCCTGGATAGAAGTTATTTGCATCTCTACCTCACAAAATTCTACTAGTTGAGTTGTAACTTCATTAAGTCTGGGATCTTCAATTTAATGCTTTATAAAAAAATATTTGGGTCACAAATACAGCAAAGGTAATAAATTTTTAGTATAATGTTTTAATTCCAGTTTCTAAAACTGCATTGTATTAGTATTCTATTGAGGTGAAAATATCACTTAATGACTGAAAACAACGTATTTTTATTATCTAACAATTTCCACGGGTCGAAAGTTAGGATCATCCTCTGCTCAGAGTCTTCTAAGGCTGCAGTCAAAGTGTCAGCTAGGTTATGTTCTTATCTGATGTCTTCATTGGGGAAGAACTCATTTCCATGTCATTAAGATTACTGGCAGAATACACTTTTTTGTGGCTGTATGTCTAAGGGTTCCCAGTTCTTCCTGGCTACTTGTTGGAAGTCACCCTCAGATCCCACATTTGTAATTCCCTGCCACGTGGCCTTTTCCATATGTAGTTCACACAATAGCTCTTTGCTTCTTCAGAGCAAATTCTCTAACTCCTAAGGAGTTTTACCTAATGTGATATAACCATGGTCATGACATCCCATTACCTTCACTGTACAATGTAACCTAATCGAGAGAGTGGTATCACATCACCTTTGCCTTTTTTTGTTGTTGTTGTTAGAAATAATTTAAGAATTCTGCAATACTCAAGGGAAGGAGATTATAAAAGAATTTTTCATTGATGGGTCACTCAAGAGTATGTGTGCCATATGGATGTATAGTTCTTTTAAAATCATATAACTTTGATAATTTTTAAGGAATTTTTATGGCTGATGCTATAAGAAAACATACAGAGAGAATAATCTACACTACAGTTGAAGACATGGGATACTGAATTTTAAAGTAATATGTTACTAGCCATCCTCCTCAACCTGGCATAAAAGTAGACTTAATCCTCAATGGTATTAGAATTCTGCTATCAATTCAGTCATCTGTTCAAATGATGCTACCAAGTACTTAATTATATGCCAACTATCAAATGCTAACATACAAACATGGGTACAATAAAAGTCACTGCCCTCAGAAGCTCACAGTCTGCTAAAATACTCAAATATGAAAGCACGTAATTACAATGAATGTAATAAATCTTGTAACGCAAGTGTTTTTGTCCTGGCACAAGGGAGGGGAATACTGAGCCTCCTTGGTACCAGGAAAAGCCTCACTGGAAAAGTTTACTTGGGGCTGAGTTCTTAAGGATAAATCAACGTTCCATGGAAGTTAGGGGTAAGGTTGTGTTTCAGCAATGAACCATCACACTTAGCAGAGAGGATAGCATGCCTAAAGCATGGGAACAAGTTACAGATTGGGATTCCCCAAGAAATAGACTGAGATAAGGAATTCTGAGGAAGTACAATACTTGCAATGTGGTCCAAGATGAAGGAGCAAGGTATAGAATGAGAGAGATGATACTAGGATGCAGTGATCAAGTCACTGCTATAAGAAATAGGAGTCTGATTCTGCCAGGACCTTCTTAGGAAAGAACAGAATGCCTTCTTAGGACCCCAGTGACTGGGAGTTGCTGCAGAACTGTTTGATTCCCGAATTTTCTGGCTGTGCTTGTTTGTGGCCTAAGATGGCACCCATGGCACTAGAAAAAGGCTTAAAGCGTAAAGATGAGCCATTTATGACTGATGTATTGACAGTGACAGATGAATTCTCACAAAACTGTCCACAGCATCTGCAGGTGAAATTAGAAATGAGCCAAGGGATTTGAAGTGGGCACTGAAGATCTCTGCTACTGAGATTAAGCCAACAAGGTGCATTCAAAACTCTACAAGAAATTTAGCACAGCTGAAGTATTGAGAATGAGATGGAAATAGTGTAGGAAGAGAGATCTGAATGGCAGTCTTGTAAGATTTGAAGGGACAGATGATTTGGCCCCAAAATAAGATGGAACTGGGAATTGAAAATTCCACTAAATAATTTACCAAGATTGATATATTGGCTATTTTCCTCCAGTATGCTTCACTGTTTATTTTTCTTTATTGGTTCTGAATGTATATATATAATGTACATATATAATATATGTATATAGTGTGATAATATAAGCAGATGCTATTTTAAAACACCCTTTAACAGTTTTAATGTTTGGTTAACACTTTTCTTAAATAAATGTGTTAATTTGCTTAATTTTTTTATTGAGCTGTTCTCATTTTTTTCAGCTTTATCTGTCTGAAAGACAAATGTCTGTACAAAAAAATTATTTTCATTCTTTTGGATTATTCCCTAAGACTAGGTCTCAAAAGTAGAATATTCTGGCTAAAGGCAATTGATAGTGTAAGGGTACTAACATTTTCCTGTTTGTTTTCCCTGAAAAGATTAAAACAAGCTGTAATTAAATCAAGGAGACATGATCGGAGAAAAAAAAAAAAGAGATGACGACAGTGAGTACCATGTGGATGATGATGATACTGATGATTACAGAGATAATAATGTTGCAGCTCTACTTCCAAGATCACCCACCCATCATGAATCACACCTCCTACTTTTCACTTTTGGAAAGTTTCCTCCCCTTGAATCCAGGATGGTTCAATGACTCATTTCTGTCAAAAAGAATGCAGTCCACGTGATGCTGTATGGTTTCAATAGCTGGTTTAAAATATTGTTATAGCTTATGTCTTGGTCTCAGGTTACTTATCCTGTGGGAAGCCAGGCTACATTTGAGAAGTCCATCTAACCTGAGAAAGCCACGATGCAGGAAGTTCAAGCTGCCAAGTGGAAAAGTCAAGCGGAGAAAGAGATGTCTGGCTACTAGAAGCTATTTCTGATACTGTAGATGAGGAACAAGACATGCATGAATCTAGAGGAAATCATCTTTGATGTCCATCCCAGTTGACCCTTCAGATAATTCCAGTCCAGCTGCTGAGTAATTGGAACTACATGAGGGACTCCAAGAAGGAACTGCCCTAAGGAGCTCAGTCAAGACACAGAACCATGAGAGAGAAAAAATAAATCACCACTTTGAGACACCAAGTTTTCTGCTGTTTTGGTAATAGATAATCAAAAGATAATTAATAGGTAAACAACAATGGAAACCAAAAAGTATTGAGGAATTACTATATTCCATGCATGATACAATATTAAATTATTACAAACATTAAATTATTTAATTCCCCAGCAACCTTATGACATGTACATCACAATTTTATGTTTAATAAATAAAAAAATGTAAGTTCAGAAAGTTATTGTAACTTGCTGAAGATCACACAAACAGTAAGAAATAAGAATGAGCCTTTAACTCAGGTCAATCTGAATTTAACTCTGCTTTTAAATGTCTATAGTAATGCCCCTTAACAGCATTTCTATTTTGCAAAGTTTATTGGTGGAAAATGAATCTGCATTTTGATTTTAGGTTTTGTATCTTTTTTCAATCTAGGAAAATAGGAAATGAATCTGTGAACTAACAATAATATCAATAAGATAATAACAGTATATAAATAAATCACTTTACTAAATGCTTTCTGATAACTTAATTCTCCCAACACTCCTATAATAGAATAAGAACTACTCTCAGCCACATTTATGGGTAGACATTTGAGGCAGAGAGATTCAGTACCCTGCCCACCTGTAAGCGGCAGAGTCAGGCTCTGAACACAGGCAGCCTGCCTCTAGGGCAGTCTGCATACGTATACAGTGTCTTCTGTGCCATGTAAATACTCTGCAATGTTAATATCTAAAACAAAAAATCCTCGCTTTCTCAAAACTGATTGAAACCATTTCAAAGTCCCAGTACTAATCTTTGAGAATTCAACATGTCACAGTAGCCAAGATGTAGAAACAACCTAAATATCCAGTGTCCATCCGTGGATGAATGTATAAAGAAAATGTGATCTCACCATATGCAACAATATGGATGAACCTGAAAGACGTTATGCTAAGTGAAATAAGCCAGTTACAGTAGGACAGATACTGCATGATTTCACTAATGGGAGTTAAAAAATAGACTGGTAGCAACAGAGTAGAATGGTGGTTGCCGAAGGCTGGGGAAGAGGGAGATGGACAGTTGCTGTTCAGTGGGTATAAACTTTGAGTTACGCAAGATGAGTAAGTCCTAGAGCTCTGCCTTACAACACTGTCTACAGTTTACAGTTCCATGTTGCACACTTCAAACTTGTTAAGAGGGTAGATCTCACATTAAGAGTTCTTACCACATACACATAAGATTTCACATAGTAGTAGACAGTATATGCCTGGTGTTTAAAAATAACACTCTCAACCGCACATACTTCAGACGATAGATATAAGAGATGTCATGGCTACAAAGAGTATCCATGTCAGTTTAACTTTTAATCACTATCTTCAAGAGTCTTGAGAGAGAGGGCTATTTCTATGTTGATGTTGCCACTGTTATTGCTGTTGGAGTCTAAAAGAGCAAATGAGATCCTGGTAAATTTTCAAGATATGTAACATGTGTCTAAGGCTACAAAAATCAAGCCCTATCAGCCTAACTTAATTCCTTCTGAGTACATGATTAAATCTGTGTAGTGCCTCATTGATTATCTACTGTGCTGGCAGCAAAGGCTCGGTGTTCACTGAATGTAGATTTATGATTGGACATGAGGAACGAACCAAGAGACAGAGTGACCCTTAATAGCATTAGTGTTTGGATTTCATGTGCCCTCAGTGTCAACAAGGACAGTAATATTTCTTCAAGACTTTTATTGATGAGGCTTAACTTTTTTTCCCCCAAAGCCTAGTAAATGGAAGAGCAGGTGCAATGTCAGGCTGAAGGAAAACTCTGAATCCCGTTTAGAAGATTTCATGTATAAAGACACCTGACTGCCTAAATTCTCCCTTTCCTGGCCATTTTATTTTCTATTTCAAACCAAGGTTTGCCAACCACGTGCTTATTGTGTGTAAATGTAGCAGTTTATTTGAATTGCAAACTACCTTTTTTTTTTTAAAAGAATAATTCTAACTGTTTTATAGTATTTAGCTCCAAAAGCCTACTGGATTGGTTTACTAGAGCTTCCATAACGAAGTACCACAGACTAGGTGACAAAAAACAGCAGTTCTTCTTGGCTTCTAGATGGCTGGCTGCTTCCTGTGTCCTGTCAGTGTCTTAATCTTCCCTTTTAAAGGACACCAGTCATGTTGGATAAGGTCCAGATTACATTTATTTAACACTAACTACCTTTTTAGAGATCCCATCTCCAAAGACCATCCCATTCAGAGGTACTGGGGGCTAGGATTTCAACATATGAAATGGGGAGAGGGCAACATTCACCCCAGAACAGCTACCCTCCCTCCGCTGTTGCTCCGTCTCATCTACCACAGGTGTTTCGTGCTTCCTATAAATGAAAAAACTCACCACCCAGGAAGCAGATCCTGTGGCAAATTCTTCCTCCCTTAAATCTGTGAATGCATAGATGTTAAAAAGGGCCAGAGAGGAAATATCAAGTGAAGGCATCAAATATCTTTTCAAAGGCTTCCAAAAGATAAGAACTTAATGTAACTACCATCCAGTTCCACCATAATGATTAATCACTTCTGTGAAAATTTTCCACAAGGAACAGACTAAAATGTTAAGCATGATCATACTAAGGAAACAGTATTCCTTTACCAAATTAGGTAGCTGTATGTCATAAATATCTTGTTCTTTTTTTTTTAACACTTTTTATTGATTTATAATCATTTTACAATGTTGTGTCAAATTCCAGTGTTCAGCACAATTTTTCAGTCATTCATGGACATATACACATACCTTGTTCTTGAACATTGTGAAAGGGAAATGTTAAATCACTGAATGGAATTGTAGGGTTTTACAATGTCCAGTGTATGTTGATGGAAATTATCAAATCACTGGAAACATAAAAGTAACACTTGGGAAAATGGAGATTATAAAGGCAACCAAAATAGGTTTTACAAACTTTACAAGTTTCCTGTGGATGGTGAAAGCTAATAGCAATCACACTAAGGATCTCCTAAGTGCCTTTTAACACTTCAAGTGTTTACCTTTGCCCCCCTACCCCCGTATTCAAAGAATTTATGTAACCTCCTGAGGACAAGCCTATGATAAATACATATTCACTCTTATTCTTTTGCAGTTCTCTTTCTATCCTTGACTTGAGGGTATTTCCCTAGACCTTCAGTCAAGTCAATTCATAGCAACCTGACATGAAATATATAAAACACATATGTTGCTGGTAATATTCTAGAAGAACTGATTTTTTTAGGGGAGGAAATACGCATACAAAGTGTCATGATGCAAGGTAGACTGTGATGAGCGGAATAAAAAATTGAAATAAAAAAATATGCAGACTTCAGAATTCTAAGAAAGGAGCTCTCACCATTAACTGAGAGATTTGAGAAGGATTTGTGATGTGAATGACGGTTGTACTGGATTTTTTGTTGTAAGATAGACTTCAATTCCAAGCAAATGAAGTAGGATGAGAAAAGCAGAGAGGGAAAGGTGTGAAGCCTCCATGAGGAACAGTGGTGAGATTTGTTCAGTTCAACTCAAGAGGAGATGAAAAGCAACACAATCCAGAAATTTGGACTTAAACTTAGAAATATGAATCTCATCTTTTATGTAAATAAGATAACTCTAAGATGAAGAAAAACGGAGTGCAGAAATTTTATTGCTTACTTGGGCTCTTAAGCAATTATAGTGGGACTAGTGGGGGCAAGTCTTTAAGATTTATTGACTTCTTACGGAGAAAAACACGTAAGCAAGGTGAATTCTAAGGAGAGAAGAAATGGTTGCCAGAGTCATAAGACATTCTGCCATTGTATTTGCATAGTTAATGATCGTGAGTTTTCTGGTTCTCAGAAAGCAGGGCTGTTCATTTCTTTTAAAAGCACAGGTGGGCCTACTTTGGGTTGACATTCACTGATAAAGCAAGACAAAAAAAATCACTAAATAGTCTCAGTCCATAGTTACTGTGAAGAAACTTGTAACAATGGTAAATGAAATTCAAAATGAAAGACTAACAACAAAGAGACTTAATAGTTCTGGAATTACTTTAAAATACAGTAAGAGCTTTGTTGGCCAATATGGTAGCCACTAGCTATTGTGGTTATTTAAATGTAAACTAACTCAGCTTAACTGAAATGTAAATTTCATTTCTCTACTTGTACTAGCTACAATGTCAAATGCTCAACAGCCATGTTGCTAGTGTCTATATATTAGAAAGAGAAAATACAAAATATCTCCATTATCGCAGTTTTGGGAAGTGCTGCTTTAGTACTGCTTTAGTGGAGTAACACTAATTAACAGAGGGTCAAATAATTTGAGATTTTAAAAATGTCTGGTTAAATACAAAAATATATCTTGTAATTCTGATTACATTACAATGCCATGTAGGGGGATATATTAGACTAAAGACCAATATACACACGGGTATGTTTAATTTTGTTTAAATGATATGTATCTGTGGAAAGCTAATCATGCATGTCAATTATTAAATGAACATTTAAAAAAATTATGTTTGCCTTCAGAATATTTGGAAAGCTCTGAATATCAAGATATTGAAAGTATTCATCTTGTAAATGGGTATTTTGAGATTATACAAGCAAAAGTTCCAATGTAAAAATATCCAACCTTTAGAGTCTGAAACACACATCTGCAGCTTTCCTTCTACTGAAGACCACTAGCTAAATGAATTATCAAGAACAGTTAAAATAAGCAGCCCAGTTGGAAATTTTGTCTATAAGCTATTGTTGAAAAGGATTTGATTTATAAAATGACAATAGCCTTACTCTATTCTAATAAGATGTTATTAGGTTGTTTTTATGGTTTCATTGGGAGGTAAAGATCTGAGTCTTTTAAAATCTTTTTCTTCCCCCTCCTATTCTAATACATTGTAAAGATTCCTAATTTGCTTTTGGGGCATAATTCTGCATGGAGAAATTTGTTTAATAGCCACGGCTTCCATCATAGCAATTTCTAATGGAAGCAGTAGGAATGCATGGAGAATTTCAAAACAGAACATTGAAACTTTCTTTTGTAACATTTAAGCACTTTTCTTGAAATATTGGAGCAATTATTTTGGTCTACTCATGAAAAGAAAAGCCTTTGGTGTCCTGCCTCTCCTTGCTGCAATCATTTTGCTGCCAAAGCTAAATTTTTTGAACTTCATGAAACATTGAACATCAGAAAATGAAGGCAGCAGAATGAGTACAAAGCACTTTTGAACATCAAATTGGAATAATCAAGAAATTGTGAAGACATATTTACTGATTTTTAGAGGCAATGAGTTATCATTCTTGTCACTCTGTGTATGTTTGTGTCTTTGATTTTTCAAAACATCTTCTATGTTTATGCTTCTTATTATTCTTAGGTGGAGCCTAATATGCTTGAATTTTTTTCCCTACTTGTTTCCTGCAGTGATTTTAAGGGAGTAGATTACCTGCCCTTTTGGATCTAAGAATGACAATCAAGTATCTTCCATTGAGTTCTTAGACTTCACATATTTTTGCAGTTACAAAATTAATTGGGTGCGAATGAACAAATCATCTATCTTACTTTAAATCTTAATTAGAGATATGGCCCAAAAGTATTGCAAAATTCTGAGAATTCATATTATGGAAAGTTTATAAAACCTATAATGGCAGAGGACATTAAGTCCCCGAAATTGCAGCTTAGCCTGAGGATGACCTTTAAGAAGTCTAGTAATGAAAAAAGATATTTCTGAAAATATGATGCCTTGGGTTACAAATGGAATTTTCTCTTCTACTAGATACAAGAAAATTTATTTTCACTGTTTATGATGCAAGAATCCAGTCCACCTTGTAATATTGTATAAATTGTTGCCATGTTGAAAAAAAAAAGTCTACTTTGAAGTTAGCCTTACCCAAAATTTAGAAACTAACTAGCAGCAGCTAATGACTTTTAAAGCTCATTTCAATCATACTGCTGTTAATTTTGCTAACTTTGAATTTATGTATACTTGTATATATAATTGTATTGTATATACTTATTATTTCTCCTTAAAATATATTTATTTGTTATACATTCTTATTGTATATATTATTTTTCCTTAAAATGTTATTTCTATGATTTTTAAAATAAAGGTAAAATGAATTACCTGGATTTGAACCATCAAAAAATGCATTGACTATGCTAAAATCATTATTGAATTTGTAAAACTCTAAAAAAAAATGGATTCTAAGTATTTATTTAAATCTACGTTTTATGATATTGTATTTAACACTTCAGATATAATTTTATTGCTAAATGACTTGTAAAATTTATTTTCTTACATTTTTTTAAACTTTTTATCATAGAATTATAACCTCAAACTTTGAATAAATATGGATACTTATTATGTACCCACTGTATTATTCATACCTACTGCTCAGTTTAAGATAAGAAACACTACTCCTAAGGTAGAATCTTTTACCTTTGGATAATAATGAAAATTCTTCTCTAAATTGAGCTAAAATAAAGTTTATGGATACCCATAGCCATTGGTTTAGGCCTTCCCCTCATAAAGGCATTCCGTATTAAAAATCTCCTAATGCAAATTTCATATGACTTTATAATCTCTTCATTCTAACAAATATTTATTGCACATATGAACCAGATCTTAAGGATTTAAAGATGAGGTGGACGTAGACATTTAGAATTATTACAGTCGATTAATAAGTAACCCTACACATTTTCTTTCTCAGTTTCTCATTAAGTATCTTGATCAACTTCTTTTGTGGTATAGAGACCCTCCCCCAGTTAGTGTATTAATCCCTGGTTATGTTTCCTTCCCTAGATCCATCCTCCTTCCTTTTTTCTCATTTCTTTGTTTCCTTCTTTCCTTCCTACTCCACTTCCTTCCTTCCTACTCCACTTCCTTCCTTCCTACTCCACTTCTTTCCTTCCTACTCCACTTCTTTCCTTCCACGCAATGATGGCTGCTCATTGGGATGAATTAATTGAATTTTTACCATTTTACTTTCCTCATGGCTTGTGCAATGATATTGATTTTTCAGTTATTTTCAATCAAGGTGTGGTAGTTTTCTTACTAAAAAAAAAAAAAACTCTCTCAACCTTTCCCAGTTAAAAATATTATGTATGTTAACAATACAGAAAAAAAACATCATTATGAGATGATATGCTCTCATTTGTATCAGCATAATTACATTCATATCCCTTCAAAATAAGAATACAGATGAACTAAAGTTTGTTTCTACACATTTGTGATCATATATAAGAAATAAAGAAATCTGATGGCTATAGTAAACTTGTAATTTGAACTCCATTTTTAACTGATGATTTATGGTAGTCAAGAACACACATTTATAAAAAGACCTTAAGGTTAAAAAAAAGCAATATTTTGTATATTCAAATAATTGACTAATGCAATGTAATTCTCTTTTATTGCTTTATACACTTGGCATTTTCTTAGTTTGTATGACCGTAATTCTGACTGTGATTATCAGTGAAAGCTTGCAGCTTCAGTATTAACTTGACTCAACAGAGTTTACGAAAAAACATACAGAAATAGAAAAGTGCCCATGCCCTTCAACTGTGGTAATGAACTGAGGAAGCCGGAATGCGCTAATATTGGAATATGCTAATCCTGTGAATACTGCTCAGATAGGATTTTCCATTGTGGCTGATCAGCACAATGGCTCCAGGAAGACCATCCTGATGAAACTGCTATTTGACTGTATGCTCCGCATTGCAAGTTGCATCCTACATAAAATTCTTTCTCTTTTCTTAGGTTCAGATCAATTTGGTTTGATAATGTCCCTAGACATCACTCTGCACAGTTCTGCCAATCCCTCTGCAGAAAGTACGAGAGATTGGAACATATCAATAAATAACTGACCTCTTCAATGGAAAAAGAATTAAAAGAATTTGCAGTTTAAGATGTCTTAAACTTTGGGAAAATAAGTCTATACTAAAATAAATGAATAATGTACGGTATATAAAAATAAGTTACTTTGGAGAATTGCAAAGCTAGCTTGTTTTTCTGAGAGGATACGAACAAATGAGAAAGTGTCATCTTAAGGGGAAATCAAGCATGAACCCACTCTCTCAGTTGAGGTCTTCTGATTTAGACAATTTTCCTTCGGGAAGTAGGAGAGATAAGTAAAGAAACAATAAAGAGTAAGCTGACTTTTGGGGAAACTGTTTATTGTTCTGGCATAAAGGGACTTTTAGCTTTTACTTGATAAATAGCTGTATTTTGACCTTTGTTAGAAAAGAGAATAGTTACCAGGCTGTAAGGTTGTGAACTTGCTTCTGACTGCCCCTGCCCTGTCCAAGGATATACTCTCCTTTGGACCCTTTAGCCCAAGGTGAACTCAGCTAAGCTAAACCTAAGAAAAAGCGTGTTTGACCTCAAGAGGAGACTTGATATACTTTCACCCCATCCCCCATGCTTTTCCTCTTAACTTCTATGACTCCAAATGCATTTGTAATGCATTACATATCGACTGGCAGCCTAATACTGATGGAAGATTTCTGGTACTCTGTAAGAACAAAAACATCATTTCTGTTGCCTTATCTTCAATGAATAAAGTCTCACAAGAATATCTGCTTGTTAGGAACATGTGAAGTTCAGTTAGACAATAAGTGATCAACCACAGTTTGTATTATGTCAATTTTGGAATTACATAAACAGACGTTTGATTCCAATATTAATTATATGGTATACTTTCTTCTGATCATAGTGACATCACTGATCTTGAAACATGTTTATAGTAATAGATTTTTCTTTTCCAAAACTCCTTGGATAATCATGCTATTTCCAGTTTTTGAGAAATAATGATAATCTATTAGGGCTTTTAGGATATAAATATTATAGTATGGTGCTCCTCAAAGTAACTATACCCCACAGCGCATTTGTAACTGCTCGCTCTTCCCTGCAAGACCCACATTTGACTGAGACTTGGCTTCTACTAAGAAGTCTGACGACCGTCTAATTGTTAGCACTTGAGAATCAGAGTCGCTTTCTGAGACATCTGTTTTTGTGTTTTGTTAGCAATCATCACAGAGCTCAAAGTTCTGATAGAGAACGCTTCACTCTGACATCAGAGCCAAGCTGTAATGACTGTTGTCACTCACATTTTCTTTAAGGATGTTTTGCATAATTTTGTGATTGTTAAATAGATACCTTTCCACTGACTATTTTCAAGTTCTTGTTCTGTTGTTTCAATGGGTTTGCCTTCGGCCAATCTGTGTAGCAGCTGGATTTGAGAGTTCCTTTCTGTCGGCCTCACCTCTTCCTGCGTTTAGGTTCCTCAAGTCAGCATTCCAATGGGTCTCTCTCGCTTGTCGCTACCCTACTTTGACAGTGTTTTGCAACTTTTATTTTCCTATAGGAAAATAAAAAGACCTTTTGTGTCCCCCATCTCTTGGTGACATTTTGCTGCTAATGTGATGTTGGGTGGTAATAAGAACTAAATAATGAAGCATATTCCATACTTCCTAGGTAGTAGGATTATATTTAACAAGGGCTTTCTGAGGGCAGCAGCTTAAGTTGTGACTAATGAGATAAGGCTGGTCAGTATAGGAGACATTTGTGGTCAGGCAAGAAGCCTTTGTATTCTGTTTAAACCGTAACATGACCAATACATTGTTTACTCTTTTCCTTCTGAAGGCTAAAAGCACTTATAAGCACTTTTCCACTAAATTTTGGAAATTTAAAAAAAAATTTATACATATCTATATATCTATATATGTATATCTATATCTATCTTAGTGGCTCTATTCAGTTTTGGAAATTATACTTTTTCTCTTAAAAATGAAACTTTCATATCAAATACTATAGCAAAAATTTTCTGAGTTTCCCCTGAAATGAACTGCTAGTATTATCTAAAAGTCAACATGTTTCTTGGCCACAATAGAAATAGCCCATATGACAGTATGATATACAGTTACTACAAGTATTAAAATATATGTACTTTTCAAGTTAACAAAAAAGGAGAAACGTTTTACCATAGAATACAGAGGCCTGTATTCTAGTCCTAATTTCTTACATTAATATGACCTTCAGTCACCCATCACTGGACATGCCCTTCCTCTTCTCAATTTTAAATTAAGGTGATTCTACCAAATGGTTTCTAAGATTCCTTTTACAATGAAAATTCTATGCCTTTTATGTGAATGTGTAAGGAATCAGAAAACTAGACTGATGGCTTAAGAAGGTGGAATAGTCAGCTCTGACCTCCCACCATTTAACTAGGATTCCAAAGTTGGCATTCGTTCGTGTTAGAAGACATAAGGGAGTTAAATGCAAAGGAGTCCATATTACCAGCTTCTGGCCAATTTCCTTTCCCAGCAGAGAAGTTAACAAGGAACAGGTGGAAAATTCACTTTTTTCCCCTTTCTCTTTTACTTATGAGTACAAACTCATGCTATATGTGGGTTCAGAGAATGCAGAGAATATTTAAGGGAAAAATCAAACATTTAGTTAGTTAAAAAGAAGACAGTCTTACTGTGGCAGGCTCTAACGCCAGCTGTGTGGTTCTACAGCAAAGCCAGGAACAGGGACAGATTTGGGAAACAATCATAATCACAGAAGGGGACTAAGGGAATCCAGCCAAAAGCAGATTACTGAAAGGGCAATTGGGCCCCTGAAAAATAATTTACAATGAGGTGGTAGAAAACAGGGCCAGGACTGGACTCTGAAATAAGTTCTCAAAGGAGCAAGGATGCCAGTTCCGCACCTGCCTGCCCTAAGCCATCCTCCACGCACACCAGTTTCCAAAGGAGAGGGTTCTGTGAACAAGTCCAAAATTCATCACCCGACACTGCAGTGTGAAAGATCTCAGGTGATGAAGCAAAGAAGGAAGGAGACTCTTCCCTCATACTTCAAAGACATACATCCTGACAAGAGTTAGCAGGGGCCAATGGGGAAAACAGCGGCATTGGTGTCACACCCCTATGAACTACTGTCTACCAGGGTTGATTCCGAAACTCTGGTTTTGACAGCTGAAGCAACAATACTGTCAGCATGAGCAAACATAACAAAACGTTATACTCAGTGTGAATCAGGAACTGGGGGACTGGTTAGGAATAGTATTGAGAGAAAAACTGTTTCACTACAGGGATGACACACATCAGAGGCTTACTCCAAGAAACTAATTTGGAGACTCAGTTTGCTACTTTCATCACCTTGCACTCTTTAGTCTCTTACTCCAGCCCTGAAAACGCCTTACCTCCCGTCAAGCAAATATGACATAGAAGGATCTGTGATTGATCTATCTACCTCTCTACTAGCACCCAGAATGGACTCTCTCCTATCAGAATATACAATGGAGTAAAGACAGTCTCTTCAGCAAATGGTGTTGGGATAACTGGACAGCTGCATGTAAATCAATGAATTTAGAATTCTCCCTCACACCATAGACAAAAATAAACTCAAAATGACTTAAAGACTTAAACATAAGACAAGACACTATCAACTTCTTAAAAGAAAACATAGGCAAAACATTATCTGACATACATCTTAGCAAAATTCTCCTAGGGCAGTGTACCCAGGCAATAGAAATAAGAGCAAAAATAAACAAATGGGACCTAACTAAACTTAGAAGCTTTTGCACAGCATGGGAAACCATAAGCAAAACAAAACAACAACCAATGGAATGGAAGAAAATATTTGCAAATGATGTAACTGACAAGGGCTTACTTTCCAGAATATATAAACAGCTTATACAACTTAATAACAAAAAAACCAAACAACCCAATCCAAAAATGGGCAGAAAACCTAAACAAGCAATTCTCCAAGGAAGATATACAAATGGCCAATAGGCACATGAAAAAAATGCTCAATAGCGCTAATTATCAGAGAAATGCAAATCAAAACTACAATGAGGTATCACCCTCACACCAGTCAGAACGGCCATCATTCAAAAGTCCACAAACGATAAATGATGGAGAAGGTATAGTTAAAGGGACCCCTCCTACACTGCTGGTGGGAATGCAGTTTGGTGCAGCCATTATGGAAAACAGTATGGAGATTCTTCAAAAAGTAAAAATAGACTTACCATATGATCCAGCAATCCCACTCCTGGGCATGTATCCAGAGGGAATCTTAATTCAAAAAGATACATGCACCCCAGTGTTCACAGCAGCATTATTTACAATAGCCAAGACATGGAAATGACCTAAATGTCCATCAACAGATGACTAGATAAAGAAGCTGTGGTACATTTATACAATGGAATACTACTCAGCCATAAAAAATAAAATAATGCCATTTGCAGCAACATGGATGGACCTGGAGATTCTCATTCTAAGTGAAGTAAGCCAGAAAGAGAAAGAAAAATACCACACAATATCACTTACATGTGGAATTAAAAAAAATGATACAAAGGAACTTATTTACAAAACAGAAATAGACTCACAGACATACAAAACAAACTATGGTTACCAGGGTGGGGAAGGAGGTGAAAAGGGATAAAGATTTGCAGATACTAACATATATATATAATAGATAAATAACAAGTTGATACTGTATACCCCAGGGAATTATATTCAGTATATTGTAATAACTTACAGTGAAAAAGAATATGAAAATGAATATGTGCATGTTCATGTATAACTGAAACATTGTGCTGTACACCAGAAATTGACACACCATTGTAAAATGACTATACTTCAATAAAAATATATATACAAAAAAAGAAAATTAGAAGGAAATTGGGATTAGGGAGATGGTAATATGTACTAGAATCATCAATGCTGCAACGTTCTCATTATGAATGAAAAGCAGATAGTTAACCAGTTCCTCAAGCATTCAGAAACAACAAAAATCAACGTAATATCATCACAATGTTGAGCTGCAACATGGTTTAAACAGGTGGGTTGTCACCTGGAGTGAGAGGTACCGAAGATATGTCTGAAATTTAATTAGGACAAGCTGCAGTTTGAGACAACACAAGGACTGGGCTACGTGAAACCGGAGTGCCCACAAGAGTAGCAAACCTGGGGAAGTATGTGACTTTCATGAAAAATAGAACAACTTTCATCACGATTTATAATGTTCACTGCTATTCTGAGTGCCCCCAGTTTTTACAAAATCTTTCATAATTTCAAAGACCTAATCTGGCCTTCAATACCCAGTAAGGCTTTCATAAAGAGCCTAGGCCACTCGCTCACGCAAGATTTTTCTCCAGACCTAATAAATGTGTATTTGGAAGATGTCACCAGAGTTTCTGCTAAAGGATATGCCTATAGTGGCCACAGAGGATGTTAAGAAAATCTCTGCAAACAGTTTCTCTGCATCCATCAACATGAAAGTACTGACGACCAGCACTCGGAGCAGTTGGGACATGAAGTTTAAACACCAATGTGTCAAGCTCCCCTGGGCATCACCTTCTGTGCCCCCCTGGCGTCCTCCACCCTTCAAAGCACTCAGTAGCTTCTGCATAGTAACCTGTTCTGATATTTGATGTCACCCTGCTTACTTTGACTCCAATCTATCCAGACGCCTTATCCTCAAGGAAATTTGTGTATTTATACTTCTAATTCATGATTATAAAATTAGAGAAATATCAACATCAATAAGCTACATTTTGAAGACAGATGAGCTTTCTCCTTGATCTTAAACCATAAAATGCAAAATGTGACACTGCAGATTTAGTCATTTAATAAATACTGTATTGAAGTTGAGAGAGTGAGAACAAAACAGTCTTATGTTTCTATGCCCCGATACCCAGCTCAATTATTGACCAATAGTAGGGAGTAGTTCCTGAAAACACTTCACGGAAGTTCATTACTTTAGGAGTTGCTGAGACATAGTAGAACAGGATACTGGACATGTAACTTACACAGGTGGAAAAAATTAGATGGTCACATTTATACAAATAGAGCCTGGTAACAGTGAATATCCAGGTGGAAATATGGGATAGAAAATATGGAAAGAAGTATAGATTCAAGATAAAATTATATAGTAATCCATATAGAAGTAATAACTGAATGTATCAGAGAGAATAATGTCCCAGAGGGAAGGAGCCTAGAGGGAAAAGAAAACAGTAAGAAAGTAGACCCAACCGTGCAGAATGTCCACACTGATGATGTGATAGGAGGCAAAGGAGCCAACAGATGAGGCAGAACCGTCACAGAGGGAGGCGGCCAGCCAGCGGGGGCCAGGGAGCCACAAGAGAAGAGAGCGTCCGGGACAAAGAAGCAGAGGGGAAAACAAAGGGAGGAAGTGGGGAAATGTTTGACAGTGAAGAAAGAGATGGACTAAAGGGGAAGAAATAGAAGATAAGTAAGATACTGATTTATATGAACTTTCTACTTTGTAAATGGGCCCTTTGGCTCTGGGATGATATAGCCACACACAAGGAATGTCAAGTGGATTAGCTTAATGATATAATATAGTATATAGAATAATATAGTAACAAATGGGCTAGAGTTGTCAAAGCATTAATCCGTGAACATTCCCATTAGAAGCTGGATTCTGGTTTTCAGAGAACCTACGTGCCACCGTGTTGTGACACTCGCCAGCAATGCTGAACAGCCTGAAGGCAATCAAAAAGGACTCTAACCATGAGTATGACACAGGCTGGAGTGGAGTGGCAGGTGACGCAGGTCACCAAGGAGCCACACACTTCTCGGCATCTGATAGACCAACTGGGGGACGATGTGACCAGGCTGACCATAAACCACCACAGGCCAGAGAGGAAGACACGTTAAGACCAAAAAAAAAGGAAGATGAATGGGTGGTCGCAAGCTGATTGTTCCCTGCATTCTTCCACAGTTTTATGCACATGCTTTGAGGGCTTGTTGTACACACTTTCCTCTCCTCACATCCTTAGCTGCCCGTGCACAGTGACTTACCTGTGTCACAGGCCTGGTTCCTCCTCCATCCTCCTCTAGGGCCAACAGCAACCAGCCACATGGAAGGCTGACATCACACTCAGTTGAGGAAAACTGAAAGTCTGCGTTCCTAGAACAGAGAAAGCTTGGCTCACTGGTTTACTCATTACAGATTGTATTTCTGTCCTTCCCGCCTACTCATTTTGTCTGGAGAACTGAGAGAACAACACCATTACAGATTCAGAGAGATGGAGCTCTCCCCAGATCAACAGAATCATATGCAGGTTCGTTACAGACACACACGAACAGCCACAGATGGCAGGAAGAGCAGCAGCTAATTACAGCCCCAGGAGCCAGTGACCAGGTCCCACTGCAGAGGTCTGGAAGCGCCAGACTGAGCTCACTGGGCCTGGGGAATCGCCGCCTGTGGTTGTTTTGGTTTTCAAGGGTAGCCAAGCAGAGAAGCTGTCAACGAGGAGAAGTGAGAAGTATCTAATTTTCTGAAGTAAAGATCCGTTTGCCATCTTCTAGAGCTACTTTACATTTAAATCTTTCTTTTATGATGGCTAAAGGTGAACTCCAGAGCAATACTAACAAGTTATCTCTTTCAACTTTAATAATTTAATCATTTCTAAGTCAATTACTACAATCATATTCAACTTAAACATAGAATGTATATATATTTAAGTATGAAGAATAATACATGGAGATGAAACTATACAATATTCAGTGAGTAAAAGCAGACAGGATATACTAGTATGTGAGATTTAAAGTCACTTTGAAAATAACACTCTAGATACAGATTCCAGACAATCCCAAGACAGTTAACAGAAATATAACTAGCAAAAGAAATTTGCATTATCATGACCTCTACTGCTGTATGAGTAGCACATTACATCAATAAATGGCTAAGAGTACATTTAAAAGTTACAAAAGTTACATCCACCCATTAATTCAACAAACACATGTTGTATACTTTATGGAAGCTCTCTATCAGATACTGGAATATTGAAAAAAAAATCAGATCTGAGTTCTGCAAAATCTCATAATCTTGTTTCAGTGAATACATCATATGTATCTTCTCATGTTTCTAAGTACATCACTATGGTTTTAATAGTTTTTTGTGCAACATGAATATATATGTGTGAAATATGAATAGATGTGATATGTGACTATATGAAATGTGAAAACATGCACAGAGAGCAGTCACTATCATTTTGGTGCATAAAGTTTGTTTCCTACATTGATTTTTGTGTATAGTAAATATCCTTGAAACTACATCTTTGCTTACTTCTGTCATAACCCATTAGGTTAATTTCCAGAAGAATTGATGCATGGAGCCATTTGAAAGCTTTGGCTGTTTATTATCAAATTGTGTTACAGAAAGCTTACAACTTCATTCTCCAATCAGTAATGCATGTGATTTTTCATTTTCTTCTACCATTGCCGATATTGAGTGTTATCATTTATAAAATTCTTGATGATTTGATCATTGAAGAATGGTGGCTTGTGAACATTTTAATTTTTATATCTTGCTCTATCAGTGAGCTTCAAACTGTCTTCATACATTGGTTAGCTATTTATACTTCTTTAATGCGCTGCTCACACATGACCTTTAAAATTTTTCTACTTGGGGTCTTTAATTTGTAAAAACTTCTCATTAATATTTATTTACTTTAAATATGTCTGCCATACAACTAATAAAAAGTTTCATAAGAAGAATATTTTTATTTTAATTTTTCTGCTTTTTACAAATTCTTGCACTAAAACTTTTGGTGATACATGTTATTTTTCCTTTTCATTTCTCTGTGTCTTTAGTCTAATGATGAGGTTGACAGTTCAGCTCAAGGGTAACATTCTGTCATTGAATTGCTTTGCCAGTTACTTGGTAAAGTTAGGCTTTGGGGAAAGACATAAAACCCTGACAGAATTGAGGAGAACTCATTTTACATTATAATGAAGAAGAATATATCTTAAGAAATTCAACTTTCTGATGGAGGAAACGTTCAAGTGTATAACAGACACCATTTCCATATAGTGGGATAGCCAAAAAATACACAATTAGAATAAAAATTGTAGTGGTGCTGATTCAAATGAGACATATAACCCTCTGTTAAGTAACTCAACTGCAAGGAAATTTTGTACAAGCAAACAATTTGTTAGCAACTATACAACCAAGAGGATCTGTGTGTCTGAATTAAGCTACTAGACAAAGCAGCAATATGATAATCCTGAAACCTCAGAAGGTTCTTGTAATATTCCTTTATCATCTTCAGAGGAGACATTACTGGGGCATCTGGGAAAAATCCTATATAATTTTAAATCACACACTTGGGATGCTTTTGACCACTCTTAGTGACCTTTACTTGAGTAGAAAAGCTAACAAATTCTCTCCATTTACTTTCTCCCAGGTTCTCTGTGTATTAACAGTGAGAATAAAGGGAATTTTCAACACATGTCCCCAGAGGTGGATTAAATTGTAGAAATTTCACCTCTTGTTTCTAATAGAGATAGACACTGCAATACCTGTCAGGTTTCCCTATTACAATACACACTTTATCAAAGAGGTATCAAAAATAAATAAAAGACCAACATGGGAGGAACACTCTCTAAGTTTGTCAGACAGATGTGCATAAAAGGAATATTTGTAGAATATTGCTATGGTCTCCAATTCTACTAAAAATAGACCAAAGGAACTGTGCTTTATTTATTTTTACAGAACCTTCTCCTCTGGAGAAATTATTAGGACTGGTCTGCAGTAAATATTCAAGATTACAAGAGACCTGTGAATATTAAGGACCTGCTCTAATTCCTATTTCTCCTCTTCAACACTGGTTTCTATGTGCTGCTGGTCTATAGGAGTAATTTCAATCACGTTCTCTATATTTTGATTTAGTTGCAGATTTAGCTGAACATTGCTAGAGATCATGTAGTTCAAGCTCCTCATTTTACACATGAGAAAACAGAGACCTTAGAGGTTAAGTGATTTGCCCAAGGTCGCACAGCTAGTTAGTGACATAGTAGAAACTAAAATACAGGACTCCTGATTCCCAACTAACCTTTCCACTCTACTACGATGACTTTCCAAAATAGTACAAGACCTTACATTAACCTTCTAAATAGTTAACTTTCTTAAGGTTAGTGAGAACTCCGGCCAAGCAAGTAGAAAAATTTCACTGATTTAACTTGATTCACTCTTTGCGATTACTTGTAGGTTTTTTGCCTTTGTAAAAACAAAACATCATAATTATCGTCAACAACAAGGCACATTTGTGGCCTCGAAAAGTTTTGCATATTCGCAAAACTCCAGTGATAGCTTTGAAAATTCAGTTTTTTTAAAGTTGTTTTTATTTTCATTTGAATTGACTGGCACATTACATCTTCCAGGTCGTTCATAACTGTTAAATGCAACCAAGGCTGTGGCGCAGGGCTGTAAGGCTTTTCCTTGCCCCCACCCTTCTCTCGTCTACTTACTAACTGTCATCTGCCTGCCACCTCGTTCAGGCCCTGCGATAACTTACAGGAGACCAAAATCAATTGGGCATAGAAAATTAAAAGACTTTATTGACCTCAAGATGCCTGCAGCACTGTATGAGCCTGGTGCAAAACCTCAGGCTTAGCTCAGAAGTTTGAACATTCCCAGAAGCTATTCCCCTGACAACACTACAGTATATTTTCTAATCCCTTTCTAATTAACCTCTGTCTCGCCACCAAAGGATTTAAAATAATTAATAAGTGGACTCATTGTCAAGAGAGGCATAAGAAGGAACATTCAGTGTTTCTCTACAGTATCCAGCCTGTGTTGGTAGCATCTTCATAAGAGCTAAGTGCACTTTACGACGTCCACTACTTGGTAACTAGTTCTCAGGAAGACTTACTGTTACATCATCTTTCAGACACAGATCTCAATTACAACCATAATTGTTCTGCTTAATATTCAGAATCTAAAGCATCAAAGTGAATAACTTCCGAAGTATATAATGCTACAACAAAAAGGATAGAAAATTAAAGGTCTCTTTCCTTGATTTTCTTGCTATACACTACATTTTATTTTTCAGCATGTTTTTTTCCTTCCAGTTTTGCTGACATCATCAACATACAGCATTGTGTAAGTTTAAGGTGTACAGCATAATTATTTGACTTCCATACATCATTCAATGATTACCACAATAAGTTTAGTAAGCATTCATCCTCTCAGAAGGATATAAAATAAAAGAAAAAGAAACAAGTTTTACCTTGTCATAAGAACTGAGGATTTACCCTCTTAACCACTTTCTCATTAAAATACAGCAGTGTTAATTATATTAATCATGTTACACATTACATCCTTAGTACCTATTTATCCCATAACTGGAAGTTTGTATCTTTTGACCACTTTCATCCAAGTCCTCCTTTCTCCATCCCTGTCTCTAGTAACCACAAATCTCTTTTTCTCAGAGTTTGCTTGCTTGTTTGTTAAAGTACAGTTAAGAATACCGTGTTAGTTCTCAGTACATAACATCGTGATCTGACAGTTCTATACATTACAAAATATCCCCACGATAAGTCTAGTTACTATTTGTCACCAAAGATGCTAGATTGTTACTAATTATACTCCCCACCCCGTACAATTCATCCTCGTGACCCATTTATTTTGTAACTGGAAGTTTGCACTAATTTACAAATGAGGTTTTAAAGCAACAAAAAGAAATGAAGTTTGACCCTTGAGGCAAGAAGGAAATTCAACTTGTTAAAGTAGAAAAAAGAGAGAGATAAATGTAAACAAAACTAGTGAGGGGGGAGTAGGGTGTCAAGTGTACTAAAGAAACTCAGTGCTGGAGACTTTCTGAAATTCGAAGATGAGGGCTGTTGTTTTGTCTTTTGCCTCAAAGTTGTTCAGGGTGATTTACCCAGGGTGGGTTCTATTGGAGTATGCCAGCTATTTTAGGTCATGTTCACTTGGCACAGATTCTGTAGCGAAGAATTGTATGCAGATGGTTTATTGTGGAGTGCTCTTTGTAGATACAAAAAAAAAAAAAGTAGAAAAATGTAAAAAGAAAAAAAAAAGCAGCAGCAAGATTGGGCAGCAGGAAAAACTGACCTGCAATGTCACTGTGACTGAGGCTTCACCCAATCACATGTAGAGCTTTGGAGCTGAGATGACAGAGCTGCTCCAAATTGAAGCAAAGAGGGTATGCCTTTACATTCATCAGTCAGTCACTCATCAACCTTTAGCCACCCCTGCGAAGAGGTGGAAACGTGGGTGAGCTAATTCTCTGTGGACTGAGCAACTCCTAGTGGACACTGTAGTGCCTCTGAATCTAAAATAATCAGTGCGGTAGGATCCAGAAACTGAACAAGGGAGCATGACTTTTTATTGAGATGGCTGCCTTCCTGACTATTCATACTTGATTTATTTTTAGTGAAAAATGAGGCACTGCAGGTCCCGCTTTCCTCTCTGATTAATTGTGCCATCTTTACTTCTTTACAGGTCATAGCCTCGAAGTATTCACAGGTAAAACTTCTGTCCACAATTCTTTTATCTAGAATCTATTATCACATAAGCAAATTTTAAAAAGCCAGCACCAGGAGTAGAGCTTTAAAGCGGATTCTGAGATAGGATTTTGGACATTGATCACATACTAGCTGGCTGTCAATGAAGAACCCAACACTTGTAGAACGTGGCGTATGAGTAGCTTTTGGCATGACACGTAAGTGCAATTGTTAACTTTCACCACTAGTAAACTGGTAAGTGACAGTGGTGGACAGGGGTATACTGGCTTGTGTAATATCTTAGGCAGTTGGGGAGAGAGGCGGGAAATGGTAACTAAATGGGTAATCCAGTGACTGCTGTAGCGTGCCACTGATTCACTGAAGGGAGAGAATGTCAAACTCATATTTATGAATCACTAACACAAGGTTAGATGTTGAATCCAAAGAATTTCCTTGACAGCATTTGTGGAAATCCTAATCTTCTCTAGCTTATCTGGAGGGCAGACAGAGTTTGAACCAGGCTTAGAACTCAATCATAAAGACTGACAGTTTTATCACTTAGAGATTTTAGCAGATAAATGACTTAAGGTACACTTCTACTAGAAGGAAAAAGAACTTGGAAGGACAGCATAGGAATCCAATAATGGATGGTAAGCAATGCACTTGGCAAATATTTTGGCAATCAAAATGTTTCATTATAATCATGGTTTAAAACTTCAAGTTTATATACTTTAGCAACAGATAATTGAATGTATGTATTTTAAATTACATGTGTGTGAACTATATATAAACTGTAAGGGCTAAATCTGATCATGTCACATCTTTGCTTTAAACCCTTCAGTGCTTATCTGTTTTATTCAGAGTAAAAGCCAAAGTCCATAAAATGGCTTCCAAGTTCATCACTAACCTTTTATGATGTCACCTCTTAACAGTCTCCCCTTTACTAATTCCACACAGCCACTATGATGGTCATGTGACCAGAAATGTGTTTCTGCGTGTTGAGGGCTTTCAGAGCAAATTTGACTGATTCTTAGAGCCTGGGCTAAATGTCCAATCTGGCAGTAAAAATACAACTGATTAAACCAAAACATACCTATAACAAGTAAAGAAATCAAATTAGAAATTAAACATCTTTCCAGAAAGTACAGGCCCAGATGCATTCACTCATGCATTCATCAAATGTTTAAAATTAAATAATGCCAATGCCTCAAAAACTCTTCCAAAAAATAGAGAAGGGAAGAAATGCTTCGTATCTATTTTGTGAGGCCAGCTTCACCTGAATACCAAAGCCAGCCAGAAAGACATCACCCACCCATACACAAATACAAACTACAGAGCAATATACCTCCTGAATATAGATGCAAAAGTAGACATCCTCAATAGAATGTCACAAATTGAATCTAACAACACATAAAAACAATTATATATCATGGCCAAATGAGATTTATCCCAAGAATGGAAGATTAATTTAACTTTCAAAAATCAATTAATGTAAGAAATCCATTTTAGTGGAACAAAGAAAAACAATCACACGATGGTATCAATGCACACAAACAAAGCATTTGCCAAAATCCAACATCCTTGATAATTTTAAAAACTCTCAACGAACTTGGAATAGATGGGAACTTTTCACCTTCATAAAGACATCTATCGAAAATCCTCAGAAAACATCACACTTGATGAAAGACTGAAGGCCTTCCCTTTAAAATTGAGAATAAGACGAGGTTACCTGCTCTTGCCATTACTTTCAACATTATACTAAAGAACAACCAGTGCAATCATGCAAGAAAAAAAAAAAGACATTGGATTGGAAAGAAAGAAATAAAACTGGCCTTATTTGTAGACAATATGATCCAGAATATAGAAGAGCTTAAGAAATTCACAAAAGACAATTATTAGAACAATCAATTACAATAATGTTGTCTGATAAAAGATCAATATACAAAAATTGTTTTCTGTATGACAAATAAATGATTCATAAATGAAATAAAGAATACAATTCATTTCACAATAGTATTAACAAGAATAAAATACTTAGGAGTAAGTTTAACTAAAGAAGCATAGGATATGCACACTAAAAATTACAGAACATTAATAGGAATTAAAGAAGGTCTAAAGAAATGGGGATACATCCCACTTTCGTGGATTTGAAGATTCAGTATTGTCAAGATGACAATTCTACCAAAATTGACCCACAGGTTCAATGCAATCCTTACCAAATTTCAGCAGCCTTTTTTTTTTAAGTATAGATCCTAAAATTTATGTGCAATGGCACAAGATCTCACATAGCTAAATCAACTTTGAAAAGGAATCAAAGTTGGCAGCCTTTTGTTTCTTAATTTCAAAACTTAATATAAATCTATGGTTATAAGATGGTGTGTTACTGGCATAAGATAGACATAAATTAACGAAATTGAGAGTCCATAAATGAATCCTCAAATTTGTAGTCAGTCAGTTTTGGACAGAGGTTCTAAGGCAATTTACTGGGGGAAAGTAGAGTCTTTTCAACAAATGATAGTGGAACAATTGGATATTCACATGAGAAAATGTGAACTTAGACCCTTATCTCACAGCATGTGTAAAAATTAACTCAAAATTGATCGTAACTTAAATGTAAAAGTTAAAGTAATAACATTTTTTAAGAAAACAGATTCTGGGTTAAGCAAAAAATTCATAGATACAACATGAGAAGCATGGTCTGTGAAAAAAAAGACTGATAAACTGAACTTCATCAAAAATTCAAAACTTTTGTTCTTCAAAAGGCACCACGAGCAAATGAAAAGACAAGCTTCAGAGCAGAAAATCCACAAAAGATTGAAAAAGGGCTGTATTTAGAATATACAAAGAAGGTATTTAAACCTTAAGAAGATGGCAAAACAATCCTATTTAAGAAACTGGCAAAAGATTTGAATAAACATTTAACTCTAGAAGATAAATGAATGACTAATAAGCACATGAAAAGATTCCCAAGATCACTAGTCATTAGGGCAACGCGAATAAAAACCACAGTAATACACCATTTTATTATACTCACTATAACAATGTATTACAGCCATTATAATGGCTATAATAAAAATGACAGAAAGTAACCAACAGAAATGGTGACGGTTGGTGATGATGTGGAGTAAAAGGAATCTTCTCATGTTACTGATAGGAATGGAATATGATGCAGTCACTTTGGAAAACAGCCTAGCAGATACTTCAGAGATTAAACAAACATAGAATTACCATAGGACCCAGCAAGTCTATCTTTTATTATCTATCCAAAAGAAATGAAAACATATATCCACACAAAGCCTCGCACACAATGTTCTATCATTATTCATAACAGCCCCCAATTGGAAACAACCTAAATGTTCATCAGGTGGTAAGTGCACAGGTAAAATAGAACAATAGAACACTGCTTTAGCAAAAACGTAATGAACTACAGATACATGCTATGACACAGATGAGCCTCAGAAACATTACTCTCAGGGAAATAATCCAAAGACAAAAGACCATAGAGTATATAATCTCATTTGCATGAAGCCCAGAAAAGGCCAATCTAGAGACAGAAAGTAAATTAGTGGTTGAAGGAGGGAAGGAAGGAAAGGGGATTAACTGTAAATGTTCTAAAAAGGTCTTACTAGGGCAATGAAAATGTTCTCAACCTGATTACTGCTGATGGTTAAGCAACTTGGTAAATTTACTTAAAAATTATTGAAGTGCTCTTTTGAAACGGATATATTCTGTGATATGTAAAATATGTCTCAGGAAGGTTATTTTTTAAAATAACCACTGATTACTTTGTGAGAACTACAGCCAGATTTATTTCTCTGGAAGTATGTGTTTCATTTCAAGAGAGTAAAACCCAGGACCATGGAGATACCCTCTGGGCTGTACACAGGTCTTATCTTTCTCCTGGAGAGATTAGTTTGTATTCCAAAGGTTTAGGATCAGGACCTATGTCCTACTACATTTACAAGGAAATTCTCCAAAAAAATCCCAAGAAAGGGATGGAGGGAACTACTTCTCTCTCCTCCCTTAACATCATCCATATTTCTTATCTTTATTTAATTTGGTATTCTCCACTTTATTTAATTTGGTACAATCCAGAAGCATGTGTGTAGGATGACACTTGGATTTTATTGCATCACTCCCAGGGGAAAAAAAATGGGACACAGAAGAATTGCAGCTATTAATTGATTAAAATAATAAATAATAACAATCTACTGTTTCAGAAACCACACATATGAATCCCATATAACATTAATAAATATTAATATTAAATACTGAACAGCCTCTTTGGTGCTCTTAAACATACCACACATGCCCTGCCTTTGATCTTTATCTCTGTTTGGAGTCCTTTTTTCTCAAATACGCAATGGCTGGTATCCTATGTCATTTACATCCATGATCAATTTCATCGAGAAGTTAGCTTTCCCTTCCCTTCATCTTGGCATGCTAAACAGCTGACTTTTCTCTGGTTTTTCTTTCTTTGTAACACTTACCGCATCTGGAATACTTATTCAGTAGTCTGTGTATCTCCTTGCCCTCCATGTCACTTCGCTAGAGGCAGGACTCTGTGCCTTCTAGTTCACTGCCTCACCCTCAGCAACCTACCTAGTGCTTGGTGGGAGTTCAACGACCCTTTGTTAAATTAATGCTGAGGGAAGAAAGAGCCCCTAGCAAGGATGGAGATAACAAGGAGGCTTTACAGAGATGCTGACATTTAAGTTAGGTTCTGAAGAAAGGGTAGAGCGTTATCAAAAAAAAAAAAAGAAAGCAATAGAGAACTTTCCAGCTGTCTGGGTGGAAGAAAGGAAAATATAATCAACACTGTCAGTGTCCTGTGGAATTAGGAAGAGGTCTGACAACTTGGCAAAAGCATCTTCAGGAGGAAAAAAATGCGTTATTCTCTATCTATATCTAATATCTAAATATATCTAATATATTTAAAAATTTAATATATGATAATGCAAAATATAATGCATAGATACATATGATACCTATTTTTATAAAAAGAATCTATGTAGTTGTTGATGAAGTCTTTCATTCTTTTAGGTTAGTCCTTTGTCAGCAGGACTGCTAAAAAGGTTGCATTCATTTTGAAGCTTGCACTTATTACAAGAGTCAGTATTTAAAAGCATTTTAGGGGGGGTGAGTATGGCTCAGTGGTAGAATGCCTGCTTAGCAATTCCCAGGACCTCCATTAAATAAATAAAAGCATTTTAGAGAGACAATAAAAAATGAAACATTAGAAACTAATTTTAATTTTTCCTTTACAATTGAATATATGGCTTCATAAATAATGACATGTGTGGTAGAATGAAAGTTTCTTTACAGCTAGTGGGATGTAGCTTCAGGTTAACCAACTTAGTGAAACGTTTCTTAAATTTGGAAGTTTTCAATAACTATTCAAAAAAAGAGAGTATTCACTAGTAAAAATATAACATGAACGTTGATGTTCTTTCATATAACCATCTTAAATGTTGGGAGATTTTATCTGACTAGAAGAATCATCATGGATTATTTATTTTCCCAAACCTAAAATCAAAAGGTATTTAGATTTCTGCTATGAACTTGCCAAGTGGGTGACTAATTACTAGCTGCCTTACCTACAAATCTTAAATGCTCAGTAGCTTTACACAAAAGAAGCCCATTATGCATTTATGCTCAATTTAATCTGGGCTGGCAGGAGGAAATCGGGCAGGTTCTCCTCAGTCTGGTGATTCTGGGATCCAAGCTTCCCCCATTTTCAGTTCTTGCCATCTCATCACAAGGCCTCCAAGTTTGCAATGTCAGGGAGAGAGCTGCCAGTTAGCACAAAGGATTTAGTGCCTTGTTATGGAAATGATGCACTACATTTCCACTCACAGTGCTTTACTTAAATTAGTGACAACACCCTTCTATTTTCAAGGGACGCTAGGAAGTTTAGTCTTCCAAAATGGCCAAGAAAAGGACGGTATCTAGTAATAAGTAAACTCTAGCCATCTCTACTATCCTGGGAAAAATGTGGTAGCATCAGGGACTCTGTAAAAAGTAAATGCTCTCTGATCAATTTTCAATTATCTCAATGTTTTTTATTTAGCACTTTCCCCCTCCAAAATCATGATTTTTCTTTTCTTAATATATAAACTTTTTTTTATTGAGTTATGGTCATTTTACAATGTTGTGTCAAATTCCAGTGTAGAGCACAATTTTTCAGTTCTACCTCAACATACATACATCGTCACATTCTCTTCTGCTGTGAGCCACCACAAGATCCTGTATATATTTCCCTGTGCTACACAGTACAATCTTGTTTATCTATTCTACATTTTGAAATATCATATAATTAGAATAATCTCACCTATATTAAATTAAATTTAGTCATTAAATTTCTCAACAACATCCTGGAGGCTTTCTGCCAGCACAGAACGTAAATTGTACATTTTTCTTTCTCTTTTCCAGTTTTACCATCTCAACTGTTAACATTTCCATCTTAGTTTTTAAAGCAACAGGAAAAACAAATTTTTAAAAATTGCTTATTCTTCAAAATCACAAGTCAGATCTCTCCCTAAAGTGAAATATCACTTGTTCTACAGATATTTTACTATCGTGTTTGTTGAGGTGGGTAATGTGGATGAATTAAGAAACACTACCTATTCGGTTAGGCTAAAATTTTTCAAAAAGCAAAGCCTACCATATGTAATTATTTGCAAATCACACAAGACACAGCCAGCATATAATTAAGTATAAAATTTTTAGAGAAGAGAAAAGTAAATGAAGTTTATGAGTAACAAAAGCTTAACGAGGGAATGGTCAGTTTATCAGAACTTCAAACAATACAGATAGTTGGACTCGAGGTTTGAGCAATTAACAGATGTGGGTATGTTAAGATAAAAAGCAGAACAGGTACTATCACAGTGGTTAAATCTACATTTTTTATTTAAATTAAAAGTGAGCCAAATGAATCAGATTATTGCAGGTCAAAATAAATCTTTAGAATACCCTTCTGGCTGTGGATGGTTAATTCCAAGAGCAAAGACTTTAAAACCTCACTTACAAAGTAATTAATACAATTTTCCCCTCTACTTTGAATTATAGACATAGCCAAGGTGAGATAACTTATTCCAATCCATGATCAGACGCTATGATATCTAGATTCTGAAACATTTGTTATGCTAAAATATGAGAACAAAGAACATTTCCTGATTTAGTTTCCACGATAGCCATATAATTATAATTAACAGGAAAAAAATAGTTATTTCTGCTGGTTCTATAGACCATTTCTCAGAGTAAAGTGATTATGGGCATTTTTTATCAAGAAATTGAAATCATTTCCAGAAAAAGAAATCTCAACTTTAATTGAAACTATGTTAGTGTTATTTAGAAAATTTCTGTCCATCTACTGCAAAATAGAGAAATAAAATAAAAGCAGGGCTTCAAAGTAATAATTTCGCAGGTTTATTTTGATGTTTAATTCATTCTGGTCAATTGAACTGCTTTTTCTAGTGTATTTACCATTTTTGTAAGGACACAGCTTCTATATACAGACACAAATTACTTCTGGACAAGATAATAGTCCCAGTATTACATTCTCTTATAGTTTCCTTATGTTCAAGGAGAAAAACAAAAATATAGTTTTTATGTAATATAATGTTAGAAAGTAAAATATAGGAGAGATAAATGTATCCTGGAAAGCTCCGATAAGGAAAGCCTCATGGATAAAGACAAATTTCAGATCATATTTTTAAAGAAAGATAAGAGTGTCTTAGGGGAATAGTTAGAAGTATTTCAAGAAAGTAGTATTTTCATACATTCAGTGTTACCCAGGGTGACCTAAGAAGCTGACTAAAGATGTATAATTGGTCAAAATTATCCCCAAAATATTAATAAACAGAGGAGAATTCATAATAGTAGAGAAATAAAACTGAAGGACATTTTATTTTCTACACTTATATTTAACATATTTAGCTATAATTAGAAGAAACAAAGAAATGAAAAGTATTAATTCTTAAAAAACAAGAATACAGAAATTCCCATGTACTCTTGCAGGATGAGAAGGAACAATTAACAGAAAGAAAATAAAACTAAGATAAAAATTAAAGTAAAAATGAGATACAAAAAAAAGTGACAATCATTCTAAGAAGATTAAACTATTGTCACAGAGCTAGGACATCAATATACAAATCCAAGGAAACATTAGATGAGCATTCTCCTTTATCTGTAGAACATGGGCCCAATGGACATCATAGTGCCAAAGATGTTAAACGTGGAACAAAATATTGTGAGCTCTGTCAGGACAGAAAATTCCCCATGGACCTTGAGTATCCCGACAAGGCACTGCTGAGTATACCAAAAATTCAGGGCTCTGACCACTCTTTACCCAGGCCATTTCTCTTGACTGTGCCTGCAGCAAGAAACCTTGAGAGATGAGATAACGCTTACCTTGTTTAAAGAGCAGGCTTGCTTCTACTAACCATAAAATTAGTGAAGCCTCAAGTTCATGATTCCACAACTATCATGCAATTCACCGAGGACACAGACATCTGTCAGGGTCCCTTTGTGTTGCCTTCCAGTGGAATTTGGGGATCATGGTGAACCAAAAGCAAATGAACATCAAACTCTGGAAACTGCTTTTCCCACAAGTAATCAAATTTTTTGTACCTAACAAAGGAGTGTCATCTCTTTTGCCAAGATACATGAAACAGTAACAGACTGACAAGTTAGTCTGTAAGTAGGGTGATCTCTCAGAACCTAGAAGTTTCTAGATATTAAGACTTAAAGTTGACAAATTCTGTTGAACAACAAAAAAAAAAAGAAAAATAAAATAACACACTGACAATAACAATAAACAAGCAATTCTCCAAGGAAGACACACAAATGATCAATAGGCACATGAGAAAATGCCCAACATCACTAATTATCAGAGAAATGCAAATCAAAACTACAATGAGGTATCACCTCATGCCAGTCAGAATGGCCATCATTAAAAAATCCGCAAATGACAAATGCTGGAGAGACTGTGGAGAAAAGGGAACCTTCCTTCACTGCTGGTGGGAATGCAGTTTGGTGCAGCCACTGTGGAAAACAGTATGGAGATTCCTCAAAAGACTAAGAATAGACTTACCATATGACCCAGGAATCCTGCTCCTGGGCATATATTCAGAAGGAACCCTACTTCAGGATGACACCTGCACCCCAATGTTCATAGCAGCATTATTTACAATAGCCAAGACATGGAAACAGCCTAAATGTCCATCAACAGGTGACTGGATAAAGAAGTTGTGGTATATTTACACAATGGAATACTACTCAGCCATAAAAACCGACAACATAATGCCATTTGCAGCAACATGGATGCTCCTGGAGAATGTCATTCTAAGTGAAGTAAGCCAGAAAGAGAAAGAAAAATACCATATGAGATCACTCATACGTGGAACCTAAACAAAACAAAACAAAGCAAAGCATAAATACAAAACAGAAATAGACTCACAGACATAGAACATAAACTTGTGGTTGCCAAGGGGGCGGGGAGCGGAAAGAGATAGACTGGGATTTCAAAATCGTAGAATAGATAAACAAGATTTTACTGCATATAGCACAGGGAAATATATACAAGATTTTATGGTAGCTCACAGAGAAAAAAATGTGACAATGAATATATATATATGTTCATGTATAACTGAAAAATTGTGCTCTACACTGGAATTCGACACAACATTGTAAAATGATTATAAATCAATAAAAAATATAAAAAAAAGTTAAAAAATAAGAAAAAAATAAAAAAACCACACTGACAATAACAATAAACATTTATAGAGTGTTAATTATATGCCATAAACTAGACCACATTATTCACCTATATTAATTTTTTTCTCCCATAAAAATCTAATTGGCAGATATTATTTATTACTCCCAATTCTCTGGCAGAGAAAATGAGATGCCAGGAGGTTCTGTAACTTACCTGAGATCACACAGTAAGTGAAGAAGTTGTAATCCATATGTAAACACTCAGGTTCCAGCTACCGTGCTCTTAATTACTACATAGCCATACTGTTTTAATTAGTGCACAATTAAGTGTTCCAATACTTTCAGTACTAATGATGTTGGTGATGAAGATGATAACGAAAAATTTTTAACAGACTTACATTAGAGTTTTTATTATTTTATTGCTTGATTTCACCTATGACCAAAACCTATGGGCTTCTTCCAAAACATGCTAAGTCAAACAGAATGAAGCATTCCTACATTCTATACTAAACTTCTCCTTTTGGCTTTTTTCCAATATACTGATTAAATGATGCCACTTAGACGTCATCCGTACATGTGTTTAAAGACTTTGAGACTACTAATAGAATCATCATTCAACATTGCTTAGTCAAATATCAAGGTTGTTGATTCAAAGATTTGTATAGTAGTTCCTCATAATTGGTTCAAACAAAAAGTTCAGAACTCTCATTGTAAGTGAGGGGGGAAAAAAGAAGTTCCTACAAATAAGCAATCTACGGTATTCCAGAGAGGACAGCCCTACGTGGCGCACAGACACAGGGATGCTGGTCTTATACTGACATCTCTCTGTTCAGCACGTTGTGTTCTGGGGATTTTTTTTTTAAGAAAAAAATAGAAATAGAGCTTCGGAAATAACAGCTACCCCTTGGAAATGGATTCACAATAGCCTTAGGCCAAATCTTTGACGTTCATTTTTAGCTCAGAGTAAAGGTTCTGACGGTCACATAAAACAGGCTATGCAAGCTCAGAACTGATCTCAGGAAGAAATACGAGTAGAGAGGGAGGCCCAATAAATTGAACCAAACGAGGTAATTTTTTAAATTAAACGGCCCTCGATATCTTTATGAAAAGAAAAACAAGGAGCTATTGATACTGACATGCAATCTTTCAACAGACGACTATACTGAGGACCTGGGAGGTGATCCCTCCCATTACAGCTATTAGCAGTGCAATACCATATTTTACTTCATACCAACCATCAATGAAGCAAAGTGCTAAGTATATGTTTACGCTTTGTGAGAAATGCCACATTCTCTGTAGTTTTTGCCATTGGAATAAGGAAAATGGAAGCTGTGTGTGTAAAATAGTCCATTTCTAGAGGTAAATTTTTAAAGTGACCAGATTCTCAAATATTCCCTCAGTGTATCTATCTACAGCAAGAGAACTGAAAGCAAAGCACTGTGTTCCTCCTGTCCATCTCAATTAAGGGAGAACGAGTTTCTTATGTGTATTAATTACATTGGGAATATCTTAGAAAATAATTGTAAAGACAGTCTTTTTGTTATGTTTCTTCCATTTAAAAAGTTTTATTTTTTTACATTAATTATTTATTTTATTGACGTGTAGCCAGTTTACAATGTTGTGTCAATTTCTGGTGTACAGCATAATGTTTCAGTCATACATACACGTATACATATTCCTTTTTCATTATAGATTTCTACAAGATATTGAGCATAGTTCCCTGTGCTACACAGAGGAAACCTGTTGTGTATCTATTTTATACATAGTAGTTAGTATCTGCAAATCTCGAACTCCCAGTTTATCCCTTCCCAGGTTTCCTCCCTGGTAACCATAGTTTGTTTTGTATGTCTGTGAGTCTTAAAAAGTTTAATTCTCACAATTAGCTCTTCAGTTTTATTTCTCTTCTTATGTCTCAGGAGACAGCAGTGTTAAAAATCATTTAATGTGATACACGGTAAAGTGGAACTTGGAAAGGGAGAGGTGAAGCCCAGAAGCAAAACAGGAGAGATGATGAGACGCCTGCCTTAAATGTCACACCAAGAAATTACTCCCATGCATCAGTAACTATCAGCTGAGGAGTGCAAACGTCAGTCAAGTCTTGATGAGGGTGAGGATTTTTATTTCCTGGTGATTCTCATCTTTCTCTGTGAGTTGGCATAATTCTAAAGTTTACACCTCATATGGATAGCAGACAGCTGTAGCAGGCATGTATGCAACTTAATATGAGCTACAAGAAAAGCAACCTATTGAACAAAAATGAATAAAATAACGCTATTTGCAGCAACATGGATGGACCTGGAGATGGTCATCCTAAGTGAAGTAAGCCAGAAAGAGAAAGCAAAATACTGTATGATATCATCATATGCTCATATGTGGAATCTAAAAGAAAAAAGACACTAATGAATTTATCTACAAGCAGAAACAGACTCACAGAGTCCTGAGGAGTGACTGCCGTGTCAGAAACAGGAGAAGGGCATGGCGCAACTTGGGTTTTAGAATTACCGTTCTGACGTCACTATAAAGAATTTGAGGAGTAAAGCAAGACTTATTTTGAGGGCTTTTTAATAGCTGCTTTCTTGTGTCTTATTTTTATTCCTATGTTGCCAACGTATTTTTGCATCTTATTCTGTTAGAAAATTCATAAATTTGTATTATGTACTTTTGATGTGCTAGACACTCTTCTAGGATGTCTGGTTACAGGCAGGAACAAAGCAGGCACTGCCCTTGCTCCCACACAGTCTTGAATTCACTGATGTTGAGAGTCTCTTCCACTCCCTTGGCTTTAGTTACCGAGAATATTCTGACAATTCCCAATACCTCTGGCTGACCGCCTCTCCTGAGTGCCATACCTCAGGAGCAAACTGGTTACCTGGGAATTCTCCTTGAGTTCTCTCAAATGCACCTCAACTGCAAGCTAAACTTTTCATTTTTCCTTAAAACCCAGTCTTCTTCTAGTTCTTCACTTCAGTAAACAGTGTCACAACCTCCCTTAGTTGCTTAAGCCCAACCCTGGTGTCATTCATCTCCAGCGACCTCACCCAAATCTAGGATGCCTTATCTCTCAGCCATGTACCGGCAATAATGTGCTCACAGGCCTCACGCCTCCAGGTTTGCCTCCTCCAATTCTCTCTATAGCCAACAAATATCTTCTAACTGTGGAGTCATGTCACCACCACAATTAAAATATTCCAGTGGAAGTCTAGTATCTTTACCAAAGATGTCTAGAGTCTTAAAAAGGCTTATGCAATCTCCCACACTTTAACCTTGTTTTCATTCCTACTCTCAAATAATTTACCTGCTCCCCAGAGCTAATTATTACAGATACGTGGCTTTCTTTTTCACTGCCCAATAGAATTTTTCCTCCATGCTTTCCACTACTGTTATTTTTCCCAGAGCTCTTTCACTTCCTCTTCACATAACTGAACCATTTCTGCATTGTGAGGGTCTATGACACGACAATAATTTTCTGCATCAGGTTAGATCCCTTTTTATGTTTCCCATTACTCAGTATTCTGACTTTGTGATGATTAACATATTAATAATTCAGTGTTTGTTCCTATATAGTTGGTGCTTAGAAGAGGACCTGGCCTACATTAAGTGCTCATAAAAAGTTCTCTGAATTGATGAAGATGGTTGGGCAATGCTGATGGGCCAGCCACTTGTGGCTACAAAGCATGTTGGGTAGTGACTGACTTTCATCTTTAGGGTTGTTCATTAATTTTCCTTATCAATTATTTTTATTATTGTATTATACATGTGTTATTTTACTATATATGTTTTACCAATGTATTTTTAATTGTTATTATGGCAGCCTAGTTTTTGATAAGGGATTTAAATTTTCAACTGAGTTTACTGTGCTTTTTTTCTTTCTCACATAAAGTCTATAAAGGGCAGATCTAAAAAAAAAAAAAAAAAGCCTCCAGAAAAGCCTGCTCTCTTTAGCTAAATGACAGGAAAGGGGCTGTCTCACAAGACAGAAAACATCAGGACAGTAATTGTTCTACTGCAGCCAAATGTCACAGAAAATAACTGCAGCTCCTCCACCCTCTTCAGGAAAGGCACAGTGAGGAGCCTAGGTGCTCACCCCCATCTGTGGTGACAAGGCCCTGCCCCTGCTCGGATGGCACCAGAAGCAGCCAGTTGAGAAGCTGGGGTACCCATCACCTCCTGGCAGCAACAAGTACACCCACTCCCATTCCCACTCAATGCCAGTGTAGAGTCCTGGTGGAGAACGTGGACTTGTATCCCTACCTGGGAGTAACAAGGTAAGATTGCCCTTCCACTGCACAGGGTCAGAAGAGGTCTGCTGAAAAGGATGTAAATAAGATCCAGAGTCTCATAGCAAAATACCTAAAATGTCCAAGACTTAATTAAAAGTCAATCATCAAGATACAGATTCCTATATATATAAAATAAACAGCAACGTCCTACAATATAGCACAGGGAACTATATTCAATATCTTGTAATAAACCATAATGGAAAAGAACATGAAAAAGAATATATGAATATATATATATACACACACATATATATGTACAACTGAATCATTTTACTGTACACCAGAAGCTAACACAACATTATAAATCAACTATACTTCAATTAAAAAATAATCAAAAAAATTTAAAAATTAATCATCATACTAGAAACTAGGGATATACCACTTAAATGAGAAAGGCAATCAACAAACACCAATGACCCAGATGTCAGAATTACCTGACAAGGGTTATTAAAGCAGCTATCATAAATGTATTCAACCAGCAATTACAAACAGACTTCAAACAAATGAAAACATGGCAAGTCTCAGCAAAGAAATACAAGATACAGAGAGGAATCAAAATTTTAGAACTGGAAAATACAATAACCAAAAACAAAACAAAACCAACAACTAACTGGGATCAGTAGGAGAATGAAATGAACAGAGTAAAAAGCCCAAGAACTTGACGAGAGAACAACACAAATTATCTTATCTGAACAACAGAGAAAACAGACTGAACAGGCAAGCTCATGGACTGTAATAAAGATCTAATATTCTAGATGTTGGAAACCCAGGAGAGGAAAAAGGATGCAGAGCTGAAAAAGTACTAGAAGAAATAACGACTGAAAATTCCTTAATTTTGGCCAATGACTAAAACATACAGATTCAGGAAGCTGAGCAAATTCCAAATAGATAAACCCAAGTAAATCCACTCCAAGACGTACCATAGTCAAAATTCTAAAAATCAAGGTTAAAGAAATACCTTGAAAGCAGCAAGAAAGAAATGAAACTTTCATGAAACTAGAAGGTTGTGACAAATAACAGTACTTTCAATAATACTGTAACTGATTTAAACTGTATTGACAACAAATACACAAATAAATAACATACCCCACAAGTGAAGAGCATTGAAAAGAAAATTATTTGCCACTGCAGTTCATCTTTTTTCAGAATATTTGCCCAAAGTCTTCAAAATTTTCTAATAGACTGATAAAAATTAAAATAAACAGATAAAATAATGTATTTTAAGTAAAGTTATTTAAAATGTTTAAGATGTAATCATAGCAAAAATTAATAGTAAGAGAATTTACATTTTTTTGAATACTAGGCTATAAAAATGATGTATTAAGCACTTACAGCAGATTTCAATTCAGACTAGCCTGATTCAGGTACTCAATAGCCCCATGTGTCTTGAACCTGTCATATTGTGCAGAACAGGTTTAGAGTGATGGCATCAAGAAATGATGGTGTGGAAAAGCAACAATGGGGTTTGTTATTCATAACAAAGTTGTTGTTACAAGACTTTCCAGTACTACTATAGGTCTCACTGACAAGAATTAACGATGAAAACTGTCAGCATCATTTAAAAATTGAATATGTAATGCCACACAGATTGTCATTTTCACTGAGACATTTTAAATTGTAGACTCAATCAACTAGTTCGCAATGATGTGGCTAGTGAATTTTAGGTTCTTCATGTTCATACCAATGTTTATTGGCTGACTTGAGGTTGCTTTCAGAAATATTTTATAAATTAGATCTCCAATATGCCATGGCTGTAGACACTTGATTTTTTTTTTTTATGTTCTTCTTATTTTAAATGGAAGTACTGGAGATTGAACCCAGGACCTTGAGCATGCTAACCACACACTCTACCACTGAGCTATACACTCACCCCCCAAACTTGATTTTTCAAATGATTATTTCAGACCTCAATTTGGAAATCCAAAGTGACTCTGTTAATTCTCTAAAAATGCAAATAAAAGGCGGTGATGCATTAAAACTGAAACTTAGCCATGACTTGAAAACTTGATCATGTATTTAGAAATTTTGAATTTATATCTGAAAAAGATAGCTAAGATTATTTTCATAACATTTTTGAACTTCTCAAATACTAGGACATATTTATAAATATTTTCTATTCAATATTTAGCACTTAAATTATCTATTATACCCAATCATTGTCTCCCTAAAAATTGAACACTCATTTAAGATGTGAAATCAAATATTAAAATAGTGTTGCTAAATCAGGCTTAAAAAATATCAGTGTTCATTTTGAAACTTTATATCAATTTATTAGAAGAATGTTCACCAGATATAAAGCAGAGTTAACAACTTCCTTTTATAAGCACTTATTTGCAAGATTCTCTTCCTACTTTGCAACAATACAAAAAAAGTACAGTAGTAAATTAGATAATGTAGCAGACTATACTGCCACTCTCATCTGAAATCATCATTAAAAATTTGATGCTAATCAAAACTGCCTCATAGTTCTTTCCTCTTAGTAAATAAATATCAAAACTTGAACTGATTCATTAAAATTAGAGTATTTTTTTCAGTTCATACATTGAACTAGTTGCTACTTATTCAATGGCTGATCTCCAATTCAATTCAGTAGGTAATAATCCATTAACATCCTGGCATTGTGGAAATAAATAGGAATAAAAGGAAAAAGAAAAGAGAGAAGAAAAAAGAAAATGTTATTAAGAATGAACCTGTGTTTCTATAAACTGATTTTTATTAAGAACTTAACATGATCTATATCTGAGTTTAAAGACTTTAAACATTACACCAATGCTAATAAAAAGGTGGGCGTTTAAAATAATGGCAGCAGGAAATTTGACTCTATCCACTCTCATTAACTGCAAGTTTGGTCACAGTTTTCCCTGGTAGCATAAGAAAATAATATCTCCAGGAAAAAACTTAAAAGGCTATAGTCTGAGACAGAAGACTGGGAAAATAGTATGTCTAAGTTATGTAGTCACAATATAGCTTTTTAAAATGTTTATTAATTCCATGTTTTATTATTTCCTATATGACTAAGCCTTCTAATATCCCCAGAAAAGGTTAGGACATGGCACTCTTAACAAAACTAATCCACATACTTCTGCTACATTAATAAGTACTTTCTCACTGTGTAATTTTTAGTAAATTCTGTCAAGGTCTATTTTTAACAAGAATATAAAGACAGAGTCCCTTATTTGTGATTTGTCTCTTTTCTTGACTTTTGAAATACAAATCTGAAAATACTCTGTTATATAATTTCCAAAATAATGCTTAAATATTCAGGGAAAAAAAGATGAAACCGTGAGAGTTTCACAAAGTCAGCATTAAGAGCAATCGAAATATAAGCAAACAATCAAAGATGCTGTGTGACCCACCCATCCAAGTACCTTTCAATCACACCCATCACTTCTCCTCTAGAAAGTTGTTCCTCTCAGTAAAGCATTGTCTTGTTGCGGTTCTCTTCTAAAATGTAAGAACTCCTGAGGGTGGCTGGGGGTGGGGAGGGATGAAGTATCTATAGAAATAAGTTTATTATTATATTATGTTATCAGTACAGCGGAACCTAAGCAGCATGAAAGTGTCTGAAATGAGAAGCAAGAGCTGAAGGGAGAGCACGAAAAGTACCCCAGGTGGGGATGACATGTTTTGCCTGTATCACATTTTGCTTACACTGGCCTGACTGTGTCAAGAGAAATATCATACACAGAAATGCTACTAATTTGTAAACATTCACATTTTCAGTGAGAATTGGAGTTCCGTGAGGAATACAATGGTGACAGTTATTCAAACAGCAGTTCCCAGCCTGCAATGCCCAGAATAACTAAAATTCTAACTGAAACTCCCCAATCTGATTGGCTTGAGGAGCAGAGGATCTGGTCTCAGGTAACAAGAACCACTGGGATAGTCCTAGAAGGGAAAGAGACAGAGGGGAGGCACTGGAATTACCCCTCCCTTCCCAGTGGTCCATCGCTGTAGGTGCATTTCCACTGAGTCACCCTCTTTAAACTGCAGGCACTTCAGATCACAGACATGAGCGTGAAGAGTGAACTACAGGACTGTCATTTCCATACCAAAGTTTGTGAGCTGGACTGAAGTTAGTTGTTGGCACAAATATTTCATTATTAATTGTTTAAGATTTCTCTATAGCTTTTCCTTGGAACACAGTGAATATTCTCGAAGTTACATAGGAAAGAATTTAAATAAGTGAATTTCAGGAGACAATACAGAGTCCAAATTGTTCTGCTTAATAGAAAAATATCTATTTACCACCAGATAAGTTATGTAATTATTCCAAAAAGGTAAGGTGATAGACCACAACAGAATAATTGTAACGGAACTTTCTGACAGTGTTTATATAATATAAAGGAAAGAGTCATTACATGCTGATTTTCATTTTTGATCCTCTGTGTAATTAATTGCCAGTTATTTAGATCACTACACAGTTGATTTGGTTCCGGCCCTGTTGTATTCATAGTGACAAAATTCCTTATGCAAAGATGGTGATTTTGAAGAATGCATTAACTTGGGAGTCTCCCGGACTTAAAGAAAGACATTATTTGTTGTTTATGTAAATATGGTCATCATGCCTCTAAATCACAAATTTCAGAGAAATCTCTTATTAGTTTTTTAAAACTTCCTGAAGCAGGAATTTAGAGACTCAAGTTTATTGTACTGAAATACTTGTAACACAAGTAATACAGCAGAGGCTTCCTCTCAAGACATAAGTAAGACGACATTTATCTTTTTAAAATAATCATATTAATGTTTTTAATTATTTTATCACTATGAATGCATGCCAGGATAAGCAACACCCAATGTTTCCTATTTTGCAGTCTCTTAGAAGAATCTAGGAAAATGTTTACGAGACACTTTATTCCTTATGCCAACAGCTAAAATGAAAGATTTTAGAAGTACCTGGATGTATAGAGATCCTAAATTACATGTAAAACATGACTGGAGAATCTGGAAATAAAAAGGTTTTATTCTCTCTAGGCTATTTGAATGCTGCCTCCCCACAAATAAAGGTTAAGACATCCTTGTACACAATGCTTTCACTATTTCAGTCTTAGTTGCAAAGTAACTTTATAATAAATAATGGACAACATTTTTTTAAACTGACAGATCTCCTGAAATTCCAAATAAAAGCATGAACTAGAAGACTGATAAAAGCTCTTAATTAAGAAATTGGTCCCTAAGAGTAGATTTTCTTTCAGCCTAAAGAATTGCTTTATAGCTAGACTATCAATGTTTTTATTTTCCATCAGTTTCTCTCATTTGCATGCCTGCATACACACACAATAATGCAAACATATTTTCTTTGAAGACAACAACTAGAATATAACAAATTACTTTGCAAAGCAGGTTAACTATTCAGATATTCTTTAAAAAAAAAACATGTTTTTTCCTTACTAACGTAATTTCAAAATGAGACAAGCCTTCAAGATGTGGAGTTTACAACAAATCTCTTCCCTGATAGAATGGCCATATTTTTCCAGAGTCTCCTTTAAACTGTGAGGAGAATTATTGGATGTTTTTTCACTATATTCAATTTATTTGCTATCATCTACACTGGACATGGGAACATAAAAAGAAACGTGATTGTTTTTCTCTTTTTTTCTTTTTTCTATCATTTTCACGTATAATCTGTATTAAATTTGATCTCTGTTTTTACTATGCTTTAATGAATATCTCATTTTATAGTAAAAATGCTCATGAAATAAAACATAGCATTGTGAATATTGTCAGATCAATATTACTCATAATATCCAAATACTTCACAGGATAGAAAAATGAACTGATATTAAGTTCAGATGAACTATTCTGCTTGAACAGATATTTTTAATCTGGTCATACCACTTTATGTAGAACTTATTTTTCAGTGTACAATGGAGGTAACAGAAGAGTAAGGACTATGCTAAGGTTTTGGAAATAAGTAATATGAAGCAACTGTTAGTAAAAGTAATAGTATTAGTTTTCTGTATCTGACCTCATGAATTAGCATTCATCTTTTAATGATATACAATTCACCATTATTATTTTTAATTGCTTTAGTTTTTCTTACTGGTTAAGTTTAATAAAATGGGAATTACGGATAAATGATAAGCTTGCATAACAATGGGATGCTATATTGTAAAGACCCCATGCAATAAAATATCAAATATATTTCCTTACGTAGTACTTAATTTTAAGCTAAACTATTAAAATATATTTTATCTTTATTCAAATCTGACATCTTTTATATCATTTTCTTACATAAATTATCCAAATACCTATTATGTTTAGAATACTAAAGTGGCTTAATTTCTATGTGCATAAAATACTGAAGCAATAAAATTTTGAAGAAATGCCACGCTGATATGTGAATTACCTGGGGTATTTTCTCTTCCTGTGGTGATCAATTTCACTTTATTTCAGACCTCTCATCTCCTCCCTTCCATCATTACTCCTTTGCCATGTACATCATAGAGAATCAATACATGCTTTTTTAAACATTGTAATTCAGGGAATTTATAATAAAATAACCATTGCACATTGGACTTTATCAACATAACAAAGTATCATAAGTATCAGCACAGGAAAAAATAATAATAAACCTCTAGAGTAACGTAACTGTTTATCATATTTTCTTTACTTTCAATAAGACACTCCATCTACCTGCCCATGTCCCCTAAATAAAAGCTTCATATCAACTTTGTATCTTTTTCTTTTTCAGGAAAGTAAATGGATCAAATCAGTTCAACGTTATATGAGTATAATTTATGTGAATGTACTTCTGGAACATTTTTGTTTGTTTGTTTTGCTTAAGTAAATTTAAAAGTCTTCTTTATAAAACTGAGACATATAAATGGTCATAGAGAGAAAATAATCCCCAGGTATTCTTAGATAAAGAGCCAGAGGACCTGTTTGGGAAATTCTGTCCCAGAAGACAAATTTTGTCTTTAACAAAATGAAATCTTCATTTTTGGATAAATTATTAAGTTAAAAAATTGAATTTAAATCACTGTAAAAAAAATAAATATATTACTGCTTTATCATAAAACAATGAGGGTAAAACTTGCTGAGCTAATGATTATATTCTCAACCTTCTAAATTCATGAAATCCTAAAGTTGCCTCATTTTAAATTCAGTCCTTGAGCTGTCCACCATAAATCTATAAATGTTGTATTAAGATAGGAAATCAGAGCATAAAAATATGCATTATCTGAATTCAAGACAACTGAATTAATATTAAAATTATGATTATTGATTACAACAGATGTGGGCATTTTCTTAACAATTTAAACTGTGAAGTTTAGAAGCCCAAATAATCTGTCAACATTTTATAAATTGGTGAATTTTTTAATCTATTTTTTTCCATTCTTGCCCCTCCTTCATCCTTGCTCCACTAAAAGAAAAAAAAAAGGAAAACATAGCTACTGGCAATGAAATCTGAGAAACTGATGTTGGAATCCCATGGCCTTGGATTGAGCAAGATTTCAGTTTACTAGCTATGTGGTTTGAGCAGGCTACTTAATTTTTGTGGCTGTTAGTTTTTTGTTTTGTTTTGACTTTCTCTGAAAAGTTGATGAATTGATACAACTGTACTTTCAAAGTTTTAAGATAGTTAAAAATAATGCATGTAAAACAAACAACAGAGTGAGTACATTTGGTACTTATTGATTATGTAGCATTAATAAAATTTTTTAAAGTATTACTATAGTATAACCTGTTTTTCCTATAATTACTATTATTATGAGAATCATAAATCAAATGTTGGTTCCCAGGCAGACAAGAACATAGATGAAGCAATATGAGTAATATGGCTTAAGATCATATAATTTCTTATAGAATGATAGTGTGTATAGTGTACATCTCCTTCTTGCCTAACTGTTGCCAATAAAGTGAACTTAACAATGAACAGCAGAGTGATTTTACAGCTAAGTGACTTTTATTAGTGATGCAAAAAGCAAAGCTCCTCTTAAGCTCAAAGTTGTGCAGATTGTGTATTACAGCTTTCACTAACACCTCAATTCTAGACAGCTTTCTCATGTTCCATAAAAGGACTCTTTGGCCTGCTCTCATACTCTTCTTACAATATAGATCAAATCTTAATTTAGGGAAATGTAAAAATTAGTAGTAAAATTTAAAAATACATTCAAAAGAATAGATGTTAGGAAAAAAACTTCTCTCAGATGTAGATTTAGACATTGTGAACAACAGAAATAAGATGGATTTCATTTTCTTGATCTAGGTCTTGTCTATGCTCTTTTGTTTTGAACGATCTTCAATTTCCTATAAATTATAGAGTTCTGTGCCTGGCATGGCCAAATAATCTCCCAGTGGACTAACATTTCTGCAGATAACAATTACAAACTCTGGGCAAAACAATTTCCTGAAGGCACTGAAGAGGGACAGAAGCAAGCAGATATTCCATGGTAGTTGACACATGGAAGACGGGAATGACATGGCGGAAAATTACTTATGACTCATCCTGAGAGAAGCCTCAAGCACTCATTATTCAATGTGGATAAAATTTAACAAAAACCCTGCAATCCTACTGGCATGAGGGATCATGGGACAGGATTTAGGGTAACTCCTGTTACCCTAAGGGAATAACAGAAGAAAAGTCACAGGAGGAAAAGTGAGGGAGATTCTTGAATTCTTTGTACACTCTCTGCCCAAATCCCTGGCTAACCTCTGAACTACTCATGCATGGGGAAAACTCCAAACAGACCTGTTACGGCTAAAAGGGGAAATTGAGTTTCATAGTTTTAAGTGCAGCCAAGTTATATGCCTTTGAAAATAAAATTTAAAAAATAATCAGAGGTTCATAAATCATCTACAGTTTAAAAAATATGTATTAGTTGCAATGTCCAAGACACAGTCTAAAATTAATCAACAGCCAAAGAAATAGAAAACATAATTGAGAAAAGAACAAATAATCAACAAAGATAACACTGTGAAACCTAGATGTTGAAATTCAGAGACAAGGATATTAAAGGTGACTATAATAACTATGTTCACACATATAAAGGAAAACATGGTCCTAAATTACTAAAAAATAGAAACTGAATGAAAAGACTATAAAAACCACTAGGAAAAAGTAAAAAAAAAAAATACATTATGTAAAATAAAGTCACTGGATGAGGTGAGAAAATAATAGTAATGGCTAAGGAAAGAATCAGGGAACAAAGATCAACAGAAATTATAAAATATGAAGGGTCAAAATATACGCATATATGTGTACATCTACATATATAGAATACATATGTAGATATAAATATATAATATATAAAATACAAAATAAATATATTTGTGTGTGTGTATATATATCACTAGTCCATGGAACAATATTACATGACCCAAGTATATGTAATTGAAAACCTAGTTAAGGTTCTCCAGAGAAACAGATCCAACAGCATGCCTATATAGAGAGATCAAGGGAAAGAGATCTATTATAAGGCATTGTGGAGGCTGACGAGTCCCAAGATCTGCAGTCAGCAAGCTGGCAACGCAAGATCCTAGGTATAGTTCCAGTCCAAGTTCGGAGACCTGAGAAGCAGGAAAGTCAATGGTGTAGCTCCAGTCTGAATGCCAGCAGGTTTTCACTCTCTTTATCAGAAAGACCTGGTATTTCCATTTGAAATATGGAAGAGCTGATATTTCAGTTCATGTTCCAAAGCCCCAGTTCAAAGCCGTCAGGCAGGAGGCGTTTCCTCTGACTTATGGGAGGGTTAGCCTTTTATTTCTGCTCTGAAAGAACCCACATTAGGGAGGACAATCCATTCTTCCTCAGCTTACCCATTCAAATGTTAGTCTCATCTAGAAATACCCTCACAGACAAACCCAGAATAATGCCTGACCGAATATCTGGGCACCTCATGGCTCAGTCAAGTTGACACATAGAATTAACTATCATAAGTCCATCCCTAACATGATATCAACTTGATAGTATCTTGTGTACAGCCAACAACACACTAACCTCTTTCCCAGAGATATTCCATCTCTTATTTGATATCTATAACAAATATTATGATGTAAAATTAACAATACTTAATACTATGATATAAAGTCAATGTATCTCATGTTATCCGATAAGAGAATAAGAGGGAAGAAAAACAGATACTTGATACACACACAACCATATTCATAACAAAATAAAGAGGAAACAGTCATGACAGTCTCAGTCTGTTTCTGTAGCCTGGTTGCAGTTGGTATTTATCTACCATGATTTTCCACTACCCATTCTGAATTGCCTTTGCCTTCAGCAAGCAAATATATATCCTGAACACAGAAAAAGCCCCTGTAAGAAAGAGATTAACCCCACTGATGTAATGATAAATTTGATACATATACTTTGAAAATATCTGAATCAACAAATTCAAAACACTATAGACAATTTCAGAAAATATTTGCAAAATATATGATAGACAAATATTTAAATTTTTACTAATGAATGTTTATTAACCACCTAATAGAAAAATATTTAAATATAGATTTCTGTAAAATACAAGTATTTTTTCAACACAGGATACTCAATTTGACTCATAATTGGATTTTTAATTTTTTCTACTTTCTAGTTTTATGATAAGCATGTATTTTCCATGAGAAAATACTAATAAAGTATCTATAAAAATAATTATTCTTTTAGTAAAATTTATAACTTAAAGTTTGCTATGCCTGGAAAAATTTTCCACTAAAATTTGCTATTGTGTCATATAATTTCTGAGAGTAGGCCTCCATTTACCCCATGAATATGCAAGAATCATTGCCTTCAACTTTTTAAATTGTAACAGTAAAACATTTTATATTGCAATACTGCACACATAAATACATAAACTCATTTGCTAAACAACATTTATGCCTACTACTTATTATGCATGTAGTTCTCTGGTCTGTCCTATCCTATCCATTCCTGCTTCACTGAAATAAATGCTAGTCTCAGGCACTGAGCTGAAGCCACTGGACTGTGACCCACAGTTTTTAAAGCACTGCTCTAGCAGGTGCCAAATGAGCTTACATGTAGTAAATAGATTAACACAGATTTTGTGACATAGTAAGGATATTATTATTTATGGCTATCTAATCTGAAAGCTTAATATAGCAAAATGCAGCTGTGATCAAAAGATTCTGACAGAAGAAAGCATCAGTTTAACACCCAACCTTCTATGCCAATCAGTACCTAATTGCTGACTTTGATTACAGTTCTCTGATAGTGAGTACTTTCTGAAAAGCATGTGCTTTTGTTATCTTTTTGAAAAATATAACATATTAAAGAATTATGTCACTCTGAAGAGAATTAAAAAAAAAAGTTGTGGCTTTGAGTTTGTAGGAAAGGAAGATAATACTTTCGCTATGTTAATGGTCCAAATAAGCCAACATGTAAAACTTCTGCAGAATCCTATCAGGGATTCTCACAGTGTAATCTCTCAATTAAAAGTAAAAGGGTATTACTTACTCTCAATTGTAAGTACAAGGATAGTGCTAAACAGTTTTTCTGTTCTAAAACCACAAAGTAAACTTTTCCAATCTTCTTCTTGTCTTCAAAGCAATATAAGCAATGACTTGTCACTGTACACCTGAACTTAACATTCTCCTTAAATCTTTAACTCTATTAGGCCATTTTCAAAGCTGTCATGGTTCAAAGTTTCAGCCATTTCTTCTTTGTTATTTCCTACTTTCTGTCACTCCAAGAAACAGTGTGTTATTCTGAATGTACATCGGGAACTGTCACCCTCTATTCTCAGCTGAAATCTATTTTCAGCCCTATATTATCAAAACTACAAGATAGGAAGGTAAAATATATATAACCTGAACATAGGAAAAGCTCCTTAAGAAAGCCCCTATAACCATGGGGACATTATGTCCCCATTGACATAATAAGTTTGACTATGTACACTCTGAGACTATCTGAATCAACAAATTCAAAACATCATAGACAAATTCAGAAAATATTTTGAAAATTTATGATAAATATCTAAATTTTTACTGATCAATAAGAATGTTATTAATCACCTAATAGAAAAATACTTCAATAATATAAAGTTTACAATAGAATATTAATTTATTATTGGATAACTTTGTTTTGTAACATCAGAAAAATGGTGGCTATATTCCTAAATTCAGTTTAAAGTTAAGTGGAATCATGCAGGAAGCCGTAACCTTTTCAAGTTAGAATGAGAAAGGGAAAGGCAAGCTGTAAAGGCGATAGTGAAGAGAGAGAATATTATGTTTGTAAGAGTTGATTCCTATTTCATGATTGTTGTGAAAATATGGCTCTCAAAATGTCTTGTGAAATTTCTTAATTACAATAAATGTCTTTGCTTATATTAAAGTCCTCACAAAAGATAAGGCTTTGGTAACAAAAGGGATAGGTGTAATGAAGTTACAACTCTTAGGAATGTATAAAATCCTGTATTTTATTTGTTGTTTTTGCTATCTGCCCTATTTTTTTTTTACTTTCAAAAATGTCAAGTCTATAGAAAAGTTGTACTGAAAGTCATATTTTAATGACACTCACCCCTTAGTAGGATTCATCAATTGTTAATTTTTGACCCATCTGTCTTCTCTTTCTCCTAGCTAAATATTCAGAAGTAAATCATTGACATGACAGTACTCATTTCTAAATATTTCATTATCTTCCTTCTAAGATCAAGGACAACCCCCTATGTAAGCTATGTAAGTTCATTTTCACACCAAGGAGTTTAACTTTGATACTGTAATGTTACATAAAATGCAAGCCAGAGAGGAGGAGATCAAGATGGCAGAGTAGGAGGACACTGAGCTTCCTGCACACCCTGGGGAAAGACATGACTTGTACTCCCAACAGATCGCCCTCTCCCCTAGAGCCACTGGGCACATGCAGACTGCATGGAGAGGCTCCTACCCAGGGACACCCCTTCAGGACCAGGATAGGTAACTGTTTCATCTAATTTCATAGACAGAGAAAGTTAAGCAAAATGAGAAAACAGAGGAGGTAGTTTCAAATGAAAGAAGAATGCTTTAAAAAGAAAAAAACCTAATGAAACAGAAATAAGTAACTCACAAGATAAAGAGTTCAAAGCATTGGTAATAATAGTGCTAACTAAACTGAGGAAAAGAAGAGATGAACACAGTGAGAATGTTAACAAGGAACTAGAAAGCAAAAAACAACCAGTCAGAATGGAAGAATAACTGAAATGAGAAATACACTAGAAGAAATTAACAGCAGACTGCATGATACAAAATAACACACACACTTCTGGGTCATTACCCAGAAGACAGAATAATATAAATCACCCAATCAGAATAGCAAAAAGAAAAAAAAAATTTGAATGTGAACAAAGGAATCTCAAAGACAACATCAAGCATACCAACATTTGCATTACAGTGCTCACAGAAAGAGGAGAGAGAAAGGAGTTGAAAATATATTTAAATACATTTGACTAAATTCGGGTTAAAAACTTTCTAAACCTGAGAAAAGAATGGGAATCACAGAGAGTCCCAAACAAGATGTACACAAAGGGACACACACCGAGACACTTCATAACTAAAACGGCAAAAGTTCAAAAAATAAATAAACAAATAAAGATAAAGGATTATAAAGGCAGAAAGAGAACAACAAAGAGCCACATACAAGGAAGACCCCATTAGGCTATCAGCTGATTTTTCTGCACAGACTTTGCTGGCCAGAAGGGAGTGGCATAACTAATTTAAGATTATGAAAGGGAAAAACTTACAACCTAAGATAACTCTACCCAGCAAGATTATTATTCAGAATGGAAGGAGAGAGAAAGAATTTCTCAGATAAGCAAAAACTAAGACTTCATCAACACTGAACCAAACCTAAAAGAAGTGTTAAAGGGTCTTCTCTAAGTAGAAAAGAAAAGGATACATCAAGAAGAATGTATTGGAAAGGAAAAATCCCACAAGTAAAGGCAAATACACTGTAAAGACTATGGATCAACCACTTAAATAAGCTAGTATGAATATCAAAAATTATAAAATTAACTATAACCACGATAAACAGTTAAAGGATAAATATGAAGTTGTAATAAATGACATCAAAAACACAGTATGTAGGAAAGCAGAGTAAAAAAAACTGCAGGTCTTCAGAATGTGTTTGAACTTAAATGACTACCAGTTTAAAACAAGTAGATACAGTTACAGGGCAACATATATGAACACATGGTAATCATAAATTCAAAACGTATAATAGATACACAAAAACAAGAGAGAAAGGAACACAAGCATACCACTACAGAAAATTATCAAACCATAAGGGAAGAAACTAAAAAAAGAGAATAGAGAAGAACTACAAAAACCACTGGAAAACTAGTAACAAAATAGCAGTAAGTTCATACTTACAAATGATCACTTTAAATGTCAGCAGACTAAATGCTCCAAGGAAAAGACATAGGGTGGCTGATTGGATATACCCAGCTGCCATTTGAGTAAAAGTGACTGACTGTTAATTTCACCCTTATATATACCCATGTCCCAGAAAGGTTTTGGGGCCCTGGAAATGTTCCAGAGGTTGTTAAAGTTCCCAGGTTCTGGGATCCTGGAAGATTTCCAGGGTAGTTATATTAGGAGTCTGCAACATAGGTTGGCCTTTAGCAGACTCTCAAAGCCTAGAGGTTAAGTCCACAGCATAAACCACTGGAGAACTTGGGGAAATAAATCAGAAAAAGAAATTTGGACTGTTGTGACCAACAGCAGATCAAAATCTACTCAGGTACAAGTTAAACTATTAAAAGCCATAAGGGCATTCATCACTACAAAGAAATTCATGAAAGGAATAATAGATCTATTACTAATGAGACTTTCAGAAGCCAAAGCTGCAGAACTGGTAGACACAGGTCGAACATTTATAAGCTGTTAGAGCTCGCACCACCTAAGACTCCAGTGCTAGGATAATTGGTCATAGAATGGGTTAGATTAACAGTAGCTCATTGGTTAACCTTAAGAAAATTTCTTTGCAATGAAGTACACTGTAAAACACCACAAAAGCCCCACCCCAACCTCATACGCCTCTTAATTGTTAACTGAGTTCCAAGAGACCGAAGGGTTAGCTGTACAAACAGAATCTTCAAGGTTCAAAGGACTGAGCGCACCACCTCCCAGCACACCTGCTTAGTTTATGTCTAAGAACTGTGGTTCCAGAAGCTGTAAACACCTACAAAAATAGTGGAAAACTTATTAAGACAATCTACAATTCCACTAGTTGTTACGGGCATTGTTCCAATCAGACAAGATTATTCATTTGAGAAGTGCATTTGAAAGCAAGTCAAACTAAACAAACAAAAAAACCCAACAGAATGGGATACCTATTTTAATCGTTAGGCAACAGACTTCAAAAAACGTCAAGATTCCAAAATAGCTTCACTGAAAGATTCACTGCAAAAGACTAACAAAAAAAACATAAAATATACCCAAAACAAGGCTGTAAAATGGATGTGACTCCTCTACTTCCCTCACCTGAGTACTCACAGTCTATTAATTAATTCTGTATTTGAATTGGCTTTTCACGCTAAAGAAACTACAAGACCATACACAAAAGTCCACCAGGTTGGTGGTCTTGCAACTGCAGCAATGTCAGAAACCTAAAACAACACCTGGGTCTCCCCGACTGTACCCTCCTAGGGGTCCAACATCGAAACATTGGCCCTGAAACTCATCTTATTTGCAATCAACGGGAGGAAAAAAACAAAAACAAACAAACAAAAAAACCAAATACTGTCCTCAAAAGGAGCGCAAATTCTTCCACATCAACTTGAACACCCCCATATCTACCCTCAAAGGAGGGCCACCATACGGGCCCCTCCCAGGACTGGTGAGACGCCGAGGGATTTTCTAGTAAACTGCTAGTTATTCCCTTAAACAGCCCACAGGAAACTAAAATCAAAATGAATGCAAAACCTTGCCAAATTCTGGCAGATACTGGGTTACACTCTCTACTCTAAACCTCACTCACTCTGGAGCCTCCAGTCTGGGTCTTGAGAAAACTGGCAGAAGCTGGTTGAGGGTGAGAATTCTTACCTGAGTCGACCCTCCGGAATCTCTATTGCGCCCAGTGGAGCAGGGAAGGTGAAACTTCACGTTGTTTGTTATCGGGTTTTTTATCCTTTTCTCTCCTATGGACGGCTATTGCCCTCTTGTTTGTCTCGTTCCATGTCCTGAGAACTGGGCTTGGCTTTCTGTCTGTCTGCAGCATGTCGGTTGTTGATTCTTGCGCAAGCAGGCAGCTCAGTTGTCAGGCTGAGGTCCCCAAAATGTGGGCAGAGATGTGGGCTGCAGTCCCTCTGTGGCTAGGGACAAAACCGAAACAATCTAATAATGAGTTTTACGTCCTAATTTATTCAAAGGAAAACCACCCATGGCTTGGGGAACACAGAGCCTCCCAGCAGAGGGACGCCGCTCCTACGCGCTCTGGAGCCAGACTGTTAGAAGAGGCTCCTGGGAGGGAGGACGTGATTGGCTAGGAGGCTGGGGATTTCCCTTTAGGCTAGAAGGTTCTATTTCATAGGTTACAGTAAACAGGCTAAAGCTGAGTTACAGGATGTGATTGGTATTATGCTAGGATTCCTTGACAGGTGCTTCCCATAAGTGCAGGCTGACGCAGGTTTAGATTTGGGGCAGCCTCCTTCTTGTAGATTCTGATACACAAATTAACTTTATCAGGGACTACTGACTTTTGCCAGCTGTCAGGAAAATTGTCTTTTGGCTATTTTGGGGAGTAGCTCTCGATCTGGGTAGAGTAGTATCTTTTCTTGTATCCAAAGAGGTCACTCAGTACTGCCAGGAATACTGTTCTCTTTGACCTGGCTGAAACCTGGCAAGACATTTGGAAGTTGTTTTATTTTCATTTATTTTTAAATAAATAGCTCTATGGTAAGAAGTTAATCAGATTAGAAGCTGATATTCAGGGCCTGATAGGATTTTTTTTTCTCTTTTTAGGACTTTTCCCCTCAGCTAAATGAAACTATGTACCCAGAGGGGATGAAAAATATTCCAAAGACAAACAGCTCTAAATCTAGAACATACGCATCTTTTGATCTCCATCCTAGCTGAAGATTTTCTCCCTGATGTAAACAAGCAAATTGAAGATATAGGGGATGGTTAACTCAGGCCCTTGACAGCATTCACATTACAAACCAGTTCTTTGATTAATTAAAAACAACTGTTCTACAAATTGAGGCCAGCTTGTAAAACCTGTCTTACAGACTGAGTCTTTAGGAAACAGAAAAAGTCTACCTATCCTTTTTACCAATTCCCAAATCCCCATAATTCATCTCAAAATGCTTACAGATACTGCAAAAAGTCTAAATTTAGGAAATAAAAGTTCTTCTGGGAGAAACTGGCATTCTTTCTTTGTGCTTTTGAGATGTAAACATTCTACCCTGTCTACTCTAGAAACAGGATCATCTCTGAAATGCAGACTTCAGGGAAGTAATTCTTAACAGAAGGTGGGGAAAAAAAAAGAGATGAAATCTATTTGGAAACTATGTAAATGAAAAATCTTAAAAGTTTTCTCCACAAACACTAGGAAAAAATATAATCCATCTGAGCAGGTAAATTTAACTTACTTCGTCTGCCAGAAACACAATGTGGCTACAGCTGTTCCATTATAAACTAGCGAGTTTTACATTATCATCCCCGTGTTAACTGAAAACCGAGTTTGTCTCTTGGTGGGTGTCCAGCAAAAAGACACAACCAAGCCAAAGATCAGGAGAAGGAAGAATTTATCATTTACAGCAAGTAAGGAGGACACTGGGGATCTTTTTCATAGCAACGACTCCCTGAAAACCAAAACTGGGTTAAGTTTCAAGCTAAGGATACAAGTATATTCATCAAGGGGCTTGTAGGCAGCCTTAAGTGAGTAGGTCGTGGGACCCAAATCAAAGTTCACAATAACCTGCGTGTGTGAGGTAACAAGTAAATGTACGCATGTGCTAGTAGCATGAGTCAGCATTATGAACAATACGCATGCGCTGGCTTAATAAAAGGACAAGTGCGTACACCTGAGCGCGCTCGCCACCCGCTTGTGCTGCAATAAAGTGCTGTTCTGCGCCGTTTCGGCTCCTTGTGCCATCTTCCAGCTGGGCAGCTCACCTCCTGGGATCCCTCTCCAGCTTCCCACGGCTGACAGGGCTTGAGTGATGAATTCAAAATAGAACTGGGACAAAGGTTGACAGAGCCTGAGCTTTAGTTCATTAAAGTCATGAGGGTCAAAAAAGGTCAACATCATTATTTCTTAGGTTCCGACCAGTCTGGGGTCTTATCATATAGTTACCATCCTTCACAGGGTGGGAGCCTCAGTTCCTGCACAAGAACTCGAAGATGTATAATTATGTATATCCTTTGAGGAGAAACTAGGACCCTACGGGGCCTTCTCAGGACAGATTCCTCCCACATACCCTTTGCTTTAGCTCCTCTCTGAGGCACATTCCTGAGTTGTAAAGATGCTAAAATCACTACCAAACTGAAGATGTTAACTACTTGATGACAAGGAGAATGAAGCCCCCAGGCCTACTGGCTCCTAAGAATTGATGATGTTAACCGCTGTTATCTCACCATCAACCAATCAGAATTGTGCATGAGCTGATTCCATACCTTCGGATTCCCCTCCCTCACTTTGCCTTTAAAAATGCTTTGCTGAAACCTATCCGGGAGTTCAGGCTTTTTGCCCACTAGCTTCCAAGACTCCTTGTCTGGTGCCTTATAGTAAACGCCACACTTCCCTTCACCACAACCCAGTGTCAGTAAATTGACTTTACTGTGCACAGGCAAGCAGACCCAAGTTTGGCTTAGTAATACTACTTGGTTTCAATCCTTGCTTTTCTTTGATTCTCCTCAATTTTGAGGAGAACAGGTATTAGACAAGAAAAGGATCAACAATTGCGTGAGAGGTTAATCATAAACTTGGCAGAGGAACTCAGTTTCAGTAACGCTGAGATAAGCTAAACGACAGATTTTTCATTGACTGTCCAGATCATTTCAAAATAAGATAAAATCCTGAAACAATAATTACTGAACATAGTTTTTAGCCACTGTTGGTTTCATTTTATAGAGGAACTAAAGAGATTTGGGTTTATTAGTAAACATGTTTTGTATGACATTAAAACAATTTGCTATGAGGTAGAATATATATACTTCAAGAAACTGTAAAATGTATTCATAATTTGTCAGTTCACAGAATACTGGTGTAACAGGCTACAATTGCTTACTTTTTAGTTTTCACTAGTAGTTAAGGATTCTAAGGGTTAAAATACTAATCAAAACTATTTTGAAATAATAGGGGTGAAAAACAATTGTATATGAGAAGTAGTTAAGGAAAGTAGGATGTTTTTTGATAAGGACAGCTGTGGAGGACATGTTTTGTTTTGTTTTTTTAAGATTTTTTAAAACCCCACTTAACTGAAATTGATGTCCCACTATACTCTAATTTGCATTCCTTTCACCTAACCTTTTCCTTTTTTGATTGACCTTTCCCATTTATTTTTAGTGAATTGCCTGGATGTGTACTTCATTGCTTATTTTTTCCTATCAGTTTGTTATAAAATTTACTATTGCTTTGTAGGAGCTCTTGATCAGTTCCCTTAACCAAACAGGGAAATAATTTACAAGACCTGAAAGGTGACATAATTTTTTAATGTTACCACTAACTCAGCAAGAATCATTATCACACAAAAGTGAATAGAAGTAGTTTTAAGGTCACCAACACTGAGCTTACTCAGTGTAACTAATTTATTGACATGTACACTAAAAACATTCAGTAAATATTTAACATATTCTTGTAGATTTGGACTTCCCATTTTTGAAAAAGAATCTGTTAAATATGCCCAGTCTATGACTAACTCTTTGTCATTAGCAAAGCCTTTCACTTTATCCAGGTTTTTCTCCTAGTAATATTTTCCTTTTTCTCCATAAAGAAAAATAAAACTTTGGTCAATATTTCCCTGACAAATTCTGTACTGGTAAGTCAACCTTTAAAAGCACTTTTCACCCATCTTACTAATTTACTTTAAAAAAAAAGAATATCCAAAGCATTGTAAGCCCATTTTTGATGCAATTTTTCTTACCACCCACTGGCTATATATAGAACATAAAGATGCAAAGTGTTAAAGTCTGCTCCATGGCTGATTGAATGTGCACAATTACTTTAATGCAGTCTGCTATTTCCCACTATTTTGTCTGCTACATATTTGATTCTATTACATATGTATTTTTTTTTCAGGAGATACCGTGCTTCATAAAAATATTCACATATATTTCTCAGAACATCTTTACTACACATTTTACCATCAAGAACAAATTAGCCATCTCATTAAAATCGCCCCCCACTGTCTCCATCCATCTGCATGGTAATGACAATGCTTAATCATTCTAGAAACTCAGCTGTAAGGATGCATTTGGATGACACTAAAATCTTTCTTGTTCCCATTTGATTTTCACATTAGCCACCTTGTTTACTGAGTCAGTCAAAGGCATATCTGGGTTATCACTGCAGGTTTTAACTGATTTCATTTGTGATATTGTAACTCACTACAGTGTATGTACACATTGGTTTTAAAATAGTCTATTGTGATGACTAAATATCTTAATGTGAAAACTATCTCCTTTAATGATACCAAAAATTGTCTTATTTTTGTTATTATGATCATTTAGTACCATATCATTGTAACACTAGTGTACAATTTGCTGGAAGACCAATTATTATTGTGGTCATATAAGACAGAAATGGTTATTTCATTGTGGGGTTGTTGACATGATAAAAGGAGATGATCCAGAATCTTTAGCAAAGGCATTCTAAAAGATAAGGGAGGAGACTAAATAAGCCCTGGCCATCTACAAAAACATTAAACAATTTTATATCAGCTCTTCTTTCAACGTCCAAGATATATGAAAAGAAACAAAAATCTGGTCTGCAGAGAGCTTTTAAACTACTCTCTGACAATGAAGCATCCATTTAGCTTTGAAATGGTCTGTTTCCCCATTTATTTCTGCGAATGGACCAATGAGAAGGATTGATTGCAGTACCTAATGTCAGAAACTTGACACCTTCTTTTCTAAAAATATTTAAGAGCTGCAATTTTATCTCTCATCCTTGATCTTCACAACAACTCAAGCTGGCAGCAGCAGGTGTCCCATTCTCAAAATAATAGGTAGCTCCTTAACCAAGCCAATGTTTGGAAGTATGCATTATAAGGGTTCTTTCAAACTAATTAATGAGACAAGAAAAAATATTTATTTTGAATATGGAGCACAAATAAAAATACCATACCCAAATGTGAAATGCAAGGTGGTGTGTGCGTGTATGTGTGTGTGTGTGTGTGTAAGATACTTTACCAAAATGAATTTTCCCATTTGCTAGAAATCATTCACCAAGATGAAAATTGTACAACTTTGTTAAATTCTTTGTGTCTCATTTCTATATAATTAAAATTTCAACAAAAGTCTCTAAGGAGATGGCTCTTATAAAACACTCTCTAAATCATGTGTCAAATCATGCAATTGACATTTTATTAGAAAAATTATGTTTATTTTCAAAATTGCACTTTTGGCCTGTATCTGATTACCAAAGCAATGTATTGTAGGTCATTTGGAGATTATAAACAATTATAAAAAATAATAATTCCAGAGTTACTTGTAGAATTCAATCTTTTTACAAAGTATTAATATGCCATTAATACAGAATGGGATATCAAACAGTATCCTGATATTTCTTCTCAAAATAAAATGAGAATTGTTTCCATGTTGTGAGGCCTCCATGAAGCTGTTATTCCAGCATGTTATTCTGTAATGTTCATAAATTTTCCTCTATTTTTGGACTTCAATTTTTTTCCCTAATAAATGCTGTTATAAACAATGCCTCTATATGAGGATACATTTTGCTATATGTATTTTAAACCATGAATAACAATGTTATAATTTAAATCCTCAATTCACTTTTTCCACTATTTTGCTTAAAATGTTATATTAAATTCTCTAACAGACACATAGATCAATGGAATAGAATAAAGAGCTCAGAAATGAACCCACTTTTGTACAGTCAATTACTCTATGACAAAGGAGGCAAGAATATACAATGGGGAAAATACAGTCTCTTCAGTAAATTGTGCTGGGAAACTGGACAGCTACATGCAAAAGAATCAAACTGGACTATTTTTTCACACCATTCATAGAAGTAAACTCAAAATGGATTAAAGAAAAATGTAAGCTCTGAAACTATAAAAGTATTCAAAAAACGCATAGGCAGTGTGCTCTTTGGTATAGGTCTTGGCAGTATTTTTTTGATCTGTCTCCTCAGGCAAGGGAAACAAAAGCAAAAATAAACAAATGGGACTACATCAAAATAGAAAGCTTTTGCATAGAAAAGGAGACTACCAACAAACGGAAGGGGCTGCCTCCTAAATGGAAGAAGTTACTTGCAAAAGACAAATCTGATAAGGGATTAACATCCAAAATATATTAAAAACTCAAACAACTCCACATCAAAAAACAAACAAACAAACAAACAAACAAACAAACAACCAAAACTCTAACCCAATTAAAAAATGGGCAGAGGACCTGAATAGGTATTTTACCAACGAAACATACAGATGGTAAACAGACACATGAAAAGATGCTCAACATCACTAATCATCAGGGAAATGCAAATCAAAACCACAATGAGATGTCACCTTGCACCTGTCAGGATGGCTATTATCAAAAAGAACAAATAAGTGCTGAGGAGGATGTGGAGAAAAGGGAACCTCTGTGTACTGTTGGTGGTAATGCACATTGGTACAGCCACTATGGAAAACAGTATGGAGGTTCCTCAAAAGAATAAAAAACAAAAAACAAAAAACTACCATGCCATCCAGCAATTCTACTCTTGGGTATTTATCCAAAGAAAACAAAAACACTAATTCAAAAAGATATATCCACTCCTATGTTCATTGTAGCATTATTTATAACAGCCAAGATATGGAAGCAATCTAAGTGACCCATCAATAGACAAAAGGATAAAGAAGATATGTATACACAATGGAATATTATTCAGCCGTAAAAAAGAATGAAATCTTGCCAACTGCAATAACATGGATGAATCTAGAGGGCATTATGCTAAGTGAAATAAGTCAGACAGAGATGGACAAATGCCATACAATTTTACTTATATGCAAAATCTAAAAAACAAACCAAATGAACAAACATAACAAAACAGAAGCAGAGTCATAGATACAGAGAACAAACAGTTGCCAGCAGGGACTGGGATGGGTGGATGAGAGAAACAGGTGAGGGAGATTAAGAGGTACAAACTTCCAGTTACAAAATAAATGAGTCACAGGGATGAAATGTACAATGTGGGAAATATAGTCAATAATAATATAATATCTTTTTATGGTGACAGATGGTAACTGGACTTATCATGGGGATATTTTGTAATACATAGAAATATCAAATCACTATATTGTGTTCCATGGACAAACATAGTGTTGTAAATCAATTATACTTCAAAAACAAACAAACTCACAGAAAAAGAGATCAGATTTGTAGTTACCAGAGGCAGAGGGGTAGGGGTGGTAGGTTGGGGGAAATTGGAGGAAAGTGGTCAAAAGTTACAAACTTCCAGTTATAATATAAACAGTACTAGGGATGTAATGTACAAGATGATAAATATAATTAAACTGTTGGGTGTTACACATAAAAGTGATTAAGAGAGTAAATCCTAGTAGTGCTCACCACAAGGAAAAAAAAATTTTTTCTTTTGTATCTATATGAGATGACAGATGTTCACTAAACTTATTGTGGGTAATCATTTCACGGTGCATGTAAGCCAAATCATTATGCTGTACACCTTAAACTTACACAGTGGTGTATGTCAGTTACATCTTAATAAAACTGGAAAGAAAAAATGTTATATAAAAGTTTCACACTGTGATCTGTATTTTTATCAGTTTATCTACACATTGCTCCTGGATATTTTTTTTTTAATGTACTTTAGGCTTTTGTCATTTAGTACATAAAATTTCGTGAATGCTCTCTTCTCTTTGTGGATTCATCCTTACCTATATAAAATAACTCCTTTTCCCATTTAGTACTTTTGGTTCTCAATTCTTTCTAGATAATAGTATAACCATCATAGCTTTCTTTTGTCTACTTTTTGCCATTATATATTTTATCCATCCTTGATTGCTAGTCCTTTATTTTGTTTAATGACTATCTCTTAACATAAAGTTTAACTCATGTTTATTGCATTAATGGATCTACTTGTTGTAATGGTTTTCTGCTCTATTGTAAGCTGCTGCTTTTTCCTGTATCTCCTCCTCCTTTCTCTTCTCTACTCCTCCTATCCTTCCTCCCATCCCTTTCTTTACCTCCTCCTTCTTCATCATTTTCTTCTTTTGCACTTCTTGGCTGCTATATTTTATTTTCTCTTTTCTTAGTTTTTTCCTATATGCTTCAAGACACTATTGATCTTTGTATTTGCTAGCCCCATAATAGCTTATGCAGTTTCTGTATTGTCTAGTATACAGAGGTACTTACTGGAGGACAACACCACTGGTCTGGACTCAGACTGCTCAACTCAAATTGCAGTTCCATCTCTTAATAGTTCTATGACACAGTGTTAATATTTTCTAGATCCCACTTTTCTTATCTCTAAAAGCTGCTAAATTCATCACACATCTCTTTGGACTTCTCTATGTACCAAATGACACACAGCATGTAAATATTTAGAGAAATATCTGGAACTGAGTCATAAAATTAATAAATATTAGTACTATTTTCATTAATATCATTATTAGTAGTAGTATTAAAATAATAGCTAATAACAGAATCATCAAGAGGCTCTAGATTGGGTTTGTGAAATAGTGATACACAGTCATGCCTCTTTTCCATCATTTGCTGCTCTGAGTTCAGAGGTTTTCATGGCCTCCTGCTCTCATGTCTTTGAATTGTTTTTTAGCTTTGCTGTTTTTTTGCATGCAGTAAGTCAAATAGACTTTTTCCCAAAAGGTTTAATGCATCCTGCAACTTGCAGATTTTGCTGAGATTTTGACATGTAAGTTGGTACTGTATTTTTCTTATTTTTAATATTATCAATTCAAAAAGCTTTATCTTGAGAAGGGAAGAGCATTAAATGCACAGTCTCAGTCTACTATTTTTAATTACAAATTTAAAAAACTTGATTTCAAAGAGAATAATAATATAATTAACCAGGAAAAAAGTGTGTCAAATTCACGCTTACTTGAAAATACTGATCATTATTACTGATTGAGTCCAAAAACGATTTTGGTTCCAAATCAAAGAAGAGTGAGAGACAAAGAAGAGTGAGAGGATTTTTTTTTTAAACAACTGTCTCATTGCTTCCTAATGTGTGAATAGGCAGCTCTGAAGATCTTCATTCTGATCTGTGCTCTCTCTATAGGATTAAACCCACTCATGTCATCTGGAGTGGGGAGGAATAGTACTACGGTAAGTCTGATGGTTTGTTTCTAGCATTCACACTGTCTCAGAAATTACATACACACTTATTAGCACTTTCTGAATCACCATAACTAGTCAGAGGTAATGTGATGAGTATCTCTCCTCAAGCCACTAATAGTACACTGTTTTTAAAGTTAACTTGTTTGGAGAATTGAGAAGGTATCTCCATTATAGCAAAAGCAGAGGGTGTTGAAAACCCTATAACTAATGTCTTGGTAAAATTAGAGATTAATAACCATTAAGACAATCATTTCTCTAGTATGTGCCTTATTTTCTCATTTGCTACTACAATAGGATACTCTTGTAATCCTTATAAAAAATGGCACAATTGATTTTATTTATAATAGCTATTTTCTTAACTTGTTAGTACTATGTCTGTGTATTTGGAGATACATTCATGATCAAACTACTGCTAAGTATCAATCAGCAGACTCCTCCACTACTTAGTAATGCAAATGAGAGACTGGATTCTTTTTTCCTGGGTTTGTTTTTTTTTTTTTTTTTTGTCTCTGCTGATCTCAAAATTGTAGGCCTGTTTTCTGGGTTCCAGTGTGCTACTAAATGGAGCTTAAGTTTGCTTTGACTTAAAAAATACAGAAAAGAGTGAATACTTGCTAATTAGAATAAATAATATAAAATCCCAACACTACCTGTAGAGTGACATAAAGACACTAACATTTAAATTAAGGCTAGAAAATTCTGATAAGGACTATTATTGTCTCACAAAAGATTATAAGATATTAATAATATATCTGCATTGTAAAGAACTTTGCTGGGTAAAGACCAAATGAAATATAAGATTAATGACACAAAAAAGACAAGATATGAAGCTTATTTCATTGTATATTTTGTTCAGAATATTTAACTTAAATACTTTAAATTAGAAATTTAACTTTCCAATTAAAAAAGTATATTAAAATATCAACTTTGACACTTCTACCCTGGGCAATTTACCCTTTTCCCTCACCTGTAAGAGGGCATGTTAAAATGTAAGTGTAAAGATAATGGTTTTATTAAGTGAAACAATGTGGATTGTCAGGTACGCAGTAAGTGCTCAATGACTGATCATCACATGTAAAACTATGTTTGCTTTCAAACCAAAAGAAGATTAGATTTCTTGAAATAAGCTCCTCTGGCAAATTTGAGACATTTTAATTTTCAATAATGTGTTTATATGATTCATTTTAGAATAAATTTGTTTTCATTATATTCATACTAGCTCAATAAATTAGATATAATCATTTACATAAGCAGAGTTAAATATGTCACACCACATATTTTTAGAGAAACACATGAGGGAGGGAAGAGCATAGCATAAGCGGTAGAGCACATGCTTAGCGTGCACGAGGTTCTGGGTTCAATCCCCAGTACCTCCTCTAAAAATAAATAAACCTAATTAACTGCCCTCCCAACCAAAATAAAATAATTAAATAATACAATAATAAATAGATTAAAATTTAAAAAAAGAAATACATGAGAAGATGATGGTTGTCATGTTTAAAACAAGGTACGAGAATTGAACTGTGAGACATCTGATTTAAATCTTTTACCTTACTTTTACTTTTAAAGTAACTGTAGTTTACCATCCACACCATAAAAGGTACATTATTACTTGCTGTACCACATAGCTAATTTTGTTTACTTTTGGCACCAGATTGCACTTTAATTAAGAACATTCCAGAGAACCACAATGCCAAAGTTTTGCTTTTCTTTTTTTTTTTTTTTCTTTTTTTTTTTTTTTTACATTTTTATTGATTCATAATCATTTTACAGTGTTGTGTCAAATTCCAGTGTTCAGTACAATTTTTCAGTCATACATGGACATATACACACTCATTGTCACATTTTTTTCTCTGTGATTTATCATAACATTTTGAGTATATTTCCCTGTGCTATACAGTGTAATCTTGTTTATCTGTTCTACAATTTTGAAATCCCAGTCTATCCCTTCCCACCCTCTACCCCCCCACCCAGTAACCACAAGTCTGTATTCTCTGTCCATGAGTCCATTTCTGTTCTGTATTTATGCTTTGTTTTTGTTTGTTTGTTTGTTTTTGTTTTTTAGATTCCACATATGAGCGATCTCATATGGTATTTTTCTTTCTCTTTCTGGCTTACTTCACTTAGAATGACATTCTCTAGGAGCATCCATGTTGCTGCAAATGGCATTATGTTGTCGGTTTTTATGGCTGAGTAGTATTCCATTGTATAAATATACCACATCTTCTTTATCCAGTCACCTGTTGATGGACATTTAGGTTGTTTCCATGTTTTGGCTATTGTAAATAGTGCTGCTATGAACATTGGGGTGCAGGTGTCATCCTGAAGTAGATTTCCTTCTGGGTACAAGCCCAGGAGTGGGATTCCTGGGTCATATGGTAAGTCTATTCCTAGTCTTTTGAGGAATCGCCACACTGTTTTCCATAGTGGCTGCACCAAACTGCATTCCCACCAGCAGTGTAGGAGGGTTCCCCTTTCTCCACAGCCTCTCCAGCATTTGTCATTTTTGGATTTTTGAATGACGGCCATTCTGACTGGTGTGAGGTGATACCTCATTGTAGTTTTGATTTGCATTTCTCTGATAATTAGTGATATTGAACATTTTTTCATGTGTTTTTTGATCATTTGTATGTCTTCCTTGGCGAATTGCTTGTTTAGGTCTTCTGCCCATTTTTGGATTGGGTTGTTTATTTTTTTCTTATTGAGTCGTATGAGCTGCTTATATATTTTGGAGATCAAGCCTTTGTCAGTTTCACTTGCAAAAATTTTCTCCCATTCCGTAGGTTTTCTTCTTGTTTTATCTCTGGTTTCCTTTGCTCTGCAGAAGCTTGTAAGTTTCATTAGGTCCCATTTGTTTATTCTTGCTTTTATTTCTTCTAGGAGAAAATTTTTGAAATGTATGTCAGATAATGTTTTGCCTATGTTTTCCTCTAGGAGGTTTATTGTATCTTGTCTTATGTTTAAGTCTTTAATCCATTTTGAGTTGATTTTTGTATATGGTGTAAGGGTGTGTTCTAGCTTCATTGTTTTACATGCTGCTGTCCAGTTTTCCCAACACCATTTGCTGAAGAGACTGTCTTTATTCCATTGTATATTCTTGCCTCCTTTGTCGAAGATGAGTTGACCAAAAGTTTGTGGGTTCATTTCTGGGCTCTCTATTCTGTTCCATTGGTCTATATGTCTGTTTTGGTACCAATACCATGCTGTCTTGATGACTGTAGCTCTATAGTATTGTCTGAAGTCTGGGAGAGTTATTCCTCCAGCCTCATTCTTTCTCTTCAGTAATGCTTTAGCAATTCTAGGTCTTTGATGGTTCCATATAAATTTTATTATGATTTGTTCTAGTTCTGTGAAATATGTCCTGGGTAATTGGATAGGGATTGCATTAAATCTGTAGATTGCCTTGGGCAGTGTGACCATTTTAACAATATTGATTCTTCCAATCCAAGAGCATGGAATATCTTTCCATTTTTTAAAGTCTTCTTTAATTTCCTTCATCAATGGTTTATAGTTTTCTGTGTATAATTCTTTCACCTCCTTGGTTAGATTTATTCCCAGATATTTTATTACTTTGGGTGCTATTTTAAAGGGGATTGTTTCTTTACTTTCTTTTTCTGTTGATTTATCGTTAGTGTAAAGAAAGGCAACTGATTTTTGAACATTAATTTTGTAACCTGCTACCTTGCTGAATTCTTCGATCAGCTCTAGTAGCTTTTTTGTGGACCTTTTAGGGTTTTCTATATATAGTAACATGTCATCAGCATATAATGACACTTTTACCTCTTCTTTTCCAATTTGGATCCCTTTTATTTCTTCCTCTTGCCTGATTGCTGTGGCTAGGACTTCCAGGACTATATTGAATAGGAGTGGTGATAGTGGGCATCCTTGTCTTGTCCCAGATTTTAGTGGGAAGCTTTTGAGTTTTTCACCGTTGAGAACTATGCTGGCTGTAGGTTTGTCATATATAGCTGTTATTATGTTGAGATATGTTCCCTCTATACCCACTTTGGCGAGAGTTTTTATCATAAATGGGTGTTGAATTTTATCAAATGCTTTTTCTGCATCGATTGAGATGATCATGTGGTTTTTGTCCTTTCTCTTGTTGATGTGATGTATTACATTGATTGATTTGCGTATGTTGAACCAGCCTTGTGTCCCTGGGATGAACCCCACTTGGTCATGATGTATAATCTTTTTTATGTGTTGTTGGATTCTATTTGCTAAAATTTTGGTGAGGATTTTGGCGTCTATGTTCATCAGTGATATTGGCCTATAATTCTCTTTTTTTGTAGTGTCTTTGCCTGGTTTTGGTATCAGGGTGATGGTGGCTTCATAGAAAGAGTTTGGGAGTATTCCCTCCTTTTCAATCGTCTGGAAGAGTTTGAGAAGGACTGGTATGAGTTCTTCTTTGTATGTTTGGTAGAATTCCCCGGTGAAGCCGTCCGGTCCTGGACTTTTATTTGTAGGGAGGTTTTTAATTGCTATTTCTATTTCCTTTCTAGTGATCGGGTTGTTCAAGTGTTCAGTTTCTTCTTGATTCAGTTTTGGTGGACAGTATGTTTCCAGAAACTTGTCCATCTCCTCTAGGTTATCCAGTTTGGTTCCATATAGTTTTTCATAATATTCTCGTATGATATTCTGTATTTCTATTTTGTTTGTTGTAATTTCTCCATTTTCCTTTCTTATTTTGCTAATTTGTGCTCTCTCTTTTTTCTTTTTTGTGAGTTTGGCCAGAGGTTTGTCGATTTTATTTACTTTTTCAAAAAACCAACTTTTGGTTTGGTTGATTTTTTCTATGGTCTTGTTAATCTCTATTGTATTTAATTCCTCTCTGATCTTTATTATTTCCTTCCTTCTGCTGCTTTTTGGGGCTTTTTGTTCTTCTTTTTCTAATTGATTTAGGTGGTGGGTTAACTTGTTTATTTGAGATTGTTCTTCTTTTTTGAGAAAGGCCTGTATCGCTATAAACTTCCCTCTTAGCACTGCCTTTGCTGTGTCCCATAGGTTTTGAGTGGTTGTGCTTTCATTATCATTTGTCTCAAGGTATTTTTTAATTTCAGCTTTGATTTCCTCATTGATCCATTGTTTTTTCAATAACATATTGTTTAATCTCCATGCTTTTCTTTTTTTCTCCTTTGTTTCTCTGTTGTTGATTTCCAGTTTCATGGCATTGTGGTCAGTAAAGATGCTTGAGATAATTTCTATCTTCTTAAATTTGTTGAGGTTTCTTTTGTGTCCAAGTACATGATCAATCCTGGAAAATGTTCCATGTGCACTTGAAAAGAAAGTATATTCTATTTTTTGGGGGTGTAAAGCTCTGAAAATGTCCACCAAATCTAGTTTTTCTATTGTAGTATTTAATTTCTCTGTTGCCTTGTTTATTTTCTGTCTGGAAGATCTGTCTAGTGATGTTAATGCAGTGTTAAAATCTCCAACTATGATTGTATTCCCATCAATATCCCCCTTTATCTCTGTTAGTAATTCTTGTATGTACTTAGGTGCTCCTATATTGGGTGCATATATATTAACGAGTGTAATATCTTCATCTTGTATCACTCCTTTAATCATTATAAAATGTCCTTCTTTATCTTTCTTTATGGCCTTTGTTTTAAAGTCTATTTTGTCTGAAATCAGTACTGCAACACCTGCTTTTTTGGCTTTTCCATTTGCATGGAATATCCTTTTCCATCCTTTCACTCTCAATCTATATGTGTCCTTCTCCCTAAAGTGGGTCTCTTGTATGCAGCATATTGAAGGTTCTTGCTTTATTATCCAGTCTGCCACTCTATGTCTTTTGACTGGAGCATTTAGTCCATTAACATTTACAGTAATTAATGATAGATGTGTGTTTATTGCCATTTTGAACTTATCTTTGCAGTTGAATTGGTATATCCTCTTTGTTCCTTTCTTCTTCCTTTTGTGGTTTGGTAATTTTCCTTTGTATTATCATGGATTTTATTTAATTTTTGTGACTCCCTTGTAAACTTTTGACTTATGGTTACCCTTTTTTGTAAATCTATTAACCTATACCCGTTTTTAATAAACTGATAATAACATGATCTCAAACCCATCCTACTGTTAAAAAAATTTTAAAAAAGAAAGAAAAAAAATTCTATATTTCCCTGCCTCCCTCTCCCACTCTCAGTGATTTGTATGTCTTCTTTTATAATTTCGTGTTTTCTTTATTTGTAATTCATGAGTTATCACCTTTCCAGTTGTACGTTTCTCATTTCTGTAGCATCCTGCTGCTTTTCTATTTAGAATAGCCCTTTCAATATTTCTTTTAGCATGGGTTTAGTGTTGCTAAACTCCTGCAGCTTTTTTTTGTCTGTGAAACTCTTTATTTCTCCTTCTATCCTAAAGGATAGCCTTGCTGGATAAAGTATCCTAGGCTGCATCTTTTTTTCATTCAGGGCTTTGAATATATCTTGCCACTCCCTTCTGGCCTGTAGTGTTTGTGTAGAGAAATCAGCTGAGAGCCTTATGGGGGTTCCCTTGTAGTTCACTCTTTGCTTTTCTCTTGCTGCCTTTAGAATCATTTCTTTATCCTTGACTCTGGCCATCTTGATTATGATATGTCTTGGTGTGGGTCTATTTGGGTTCTTCCTGTTTGGGACCCTCTGAGCTTCCTGTACTTGTATATCTGATTCCTTCTTTAAGTTTGGGAAGTTTTCAGTCATGATTTCTTCAAAAACCTTTTCAATCCCCTTTGATCCTTCTTCCCCTTCTGGGACCCCTATTATGCGAAGATTGGGACGCTTTATATTATCCCATAGGTCCCTTATGCTATTATCATTATTTTTTATTTGCTTATCTTGTAGTTCTTCTGAATGGGTGCTTTCTGTTGCCCTGTCTTCTAGATCACTAATTCGTTCCTCTGCATTAACTAGTCGGCTTTGCACAGCTGTTAGATCATTCCTCATCTCTGTCATTGAGTTTTCCCATTTTGCTTGGCTCTTCTTTATAGCTTCAATTTCATTTTTGACATATTTTATTTCTCTAAGCATTATCTCTTTTAATTCCTTCAGCAATTTGATCACTCCTTTTTTGAAATCTTGATCTAGTAGGCTATCGATGTCTATTTCATTGAGCTTTCTTTCAGGGGATTCCTCTTGTTCTTTTAATTGGGAAAGGTTTCTCTGCTTCTTCATCTTGCTCATACCTCTCTGGCACTGTGGTTTATGAAGTATCAGTTGTCTATTTTGGATCTTAAGGATTTTATCTATCTAATGCCTATTTAGGAATAGAACTTAGAAAAAAAAAGAAAAAAAGAGAAAAGAATAAGAGAGAAAGATTTTTAAAAGAAGGGAGAAAGAGGGTTTGAAAACAATGTATAATGAATAATAGAAGAACGGGTTGTAGCAGAGTATTAACCGGGTGGAGAAGTCCTTTTAAAACCTTAAAAAAAAAAAAAAAAAAAAGGGGGTGGGGAGATGAATATATGTGTTTGAAGCCTGTGTCTAATCAATAACAGGACATCAAAACCCAAGAGAAATAGAAATGAATTAAGAAGTAAAAATTAAAAGAGTAATTGAAAATAGAACAGGTAAAAACCGATTAAAACAAAACAAAACAGAAACAAAAACAGAAAACAAAAAAACAAAACAAAGCAAAACAAAAACCAAAAAAAAAAAAAAAAAAAGGGGGGGGTTGTCGGTGTTCTCCTGGAGTCTGTGTGCTTTTAATGTGAAGTCCTTCTGTCTTCGTCCTGTTTTGGAAGCTCAGCTTGTTTTCATAGGCCCTCCGTTGGCACCCTCTTCTGTGCTGCTCCCAGCACCTGTCGGCAAGCAAATCGCGCCTCCTCCTAACACGGGGTCAGATGCAGCTCTCCTCTGCTGCGGGCGGGCGGGTCACTGCCCCTCTGGATGCCGCAGACAGATGTTGCAGACTGGCCAGGCAGGAGGGCGGGTCGTGCCCCTTCCCAGCACCTCGGTCAGGGGTTGTGTTCCTGCCCGACAGGCGGGGGGCCGCTCTCCCCCTGCCTGCGCCGCCGGTAGCTCCGCTGCTCTGTGCGGCTGCGCGCTCTGCGCCGGCGCTCCGCCCGGGTCGCACTCCGCCCGGGTCGCGCTCTGTGTGTGGGCTCAGGGAAGACCCAGGGGCAGCCTCGTCCCTGCTCCGAGCCAAGACCGAGATGCTTGTTTGTCTTTGTGGATCAAGTTCTCTGGGGTACCAGAATGGAAGGGTCCTATCTGCCCAGGGCTGTAGGCCCGTCTCAGTCTGGCCCTTGAGGCTGCTAAGCCCTTCGGTGCGGACGCAGGTTTCGTCTCTGCCCCCGCCTGGGTGTTAAGCGCCGGAGAATATGGCGGCTCTGCCTGGGCCCCGCCCCTCTTCCCTTGAAAAGTTTCCGCGTGTTTTCAGAGATGGGGGTATGCACCCTTCCCCCGAGAGCACATCAACCTTGCTGTTTTATGGAGGGCCCAGGTTGTTCTGTCCTGTACACCCACAGCCCTGGCGCTCAGCCCCTTGCAGTCCCCCGGAGTTTCCTCCGTGCAGCCGCCCCCGTCCTCCGCCCAGATTATGCAGCCTGGCCCTGCCCGCTGCTGCCGGCCCGCGTCTCAGGCTGGTTGTCGGGGGGGACGCTCTGTGCCCGTTTAACTTAGTTCTGTCAGACAAGGGCTGCTCTGTACAGATCCGAGCCTCGGAGGCTCTCCCTCCGTCCCGCTGGCCTCTCAGTTGGAGAGGGGAGACCCAGCGAGCAAGCGCCAGTCCTCCTTTGCCACTCCCTCCCCGCGGGACCCGTCCCGCGCTGCTTTGCCTTTTGTTCTTTCTTTTTTCCTTTTCTCCTACCAGATTTTTGGCGTCTTTATCTTTTGAAGAGGGCGATGATCTGTTGGAGTTCCGCAGGTGCTCTGGTTGGCTGAGTGGGTCTGTAGATGTGGGTCTTGGTGTATTTGTGGGAGAGGGTGGCTTACAAGCGTCCTTCTACTCCGCCATCTTGCCCGGAAGTCCCTTTGCTTTTCTAATTAAAAGAAAAAGCATAGTAAGCTGTTTTTATTAGTAATGTGAATGATACTATTAAGAGCAGATAGAGATTTAGGGAGTAAACTTAGCCTAGGGTGAACTTTAGTGCAGAGTACACAAAGCACAGTGCACACAAACTGATTATTTCATGGTTGCCAAATATTTTTACACAAATACGTAACGTAAAGTCCTGCTTTTGCTACCTATTCTAAAGTAACATGTCTTAAAATTTGAGATTGTATGTTTTATCAGAAATGAAAATAAAGTCATATAAACTATGTTTGCATGTGTGCACACATGAAGAGAAAGGAATCTATGTGTAAATATACATTCATAATAGTGTAGACAGAGAAATCATCATAGCATTATTTTTTTAAGTAATGGACAAGAAAAAGCTGAAATTGGCAACAAAATCAAGCTGGGTAGATAGACTTTAATATGTTTCTACAAAAATTATTATGCAGTCAATAAACACATCCAAGATATATTATTAAGTGGGGGGGAACAAGATGTGGAATACTTTGTAATATATATTGCTATTTGTAATGTCCACATATAATTTTAGCATCTTTTCAGGATCTGAGTAAGCAGTTTTGAGGGTCGCTTGGTAGGCTAGGCATGCACTTTTGTGGATATGTTTCTATTCCAGGCTGAAGCAACTGTTACAGTTAAGGCATAGAGAAATAGTTGATCTTTTTTTTTTTTTTTTTGTAATGTAGCATATGTAAGAAACTGTTAATAGTGGGAAGTTGGAAGTAAGATTTTAATGTTTATTGCTAATAGTATGTGAATTGTAAAAGCATATTAAAGTATCAATAGGTAACTTAGTTTTTAAAATAAAAGGTTTTAAGAAAATTTAATCAATTTCAATGTTTTAGTCTCGCCTAGACAGACTTTTTAATATAAACTTGAATGCATCCAGCTTTTAAAAAGACTAATTTCAATAAAAAATTTAAAAAATTTTTCTCTTACCAACTTTCAAATATAATCATTAACTATAGTCACCATTCTGTACATTTTTAATATGTATACGTATATCAAATCATTTTTGTATACCCGAAACTCACGTATGTCAATTATATCTCAATAAAAATAATTTAAAAGATAAATAATTGCTACATTTTTCTAAATTATCCTTTGTTATATAAGCAGAAATTAACTTTTCCTTCTTACAAGGAGAGAAATATGAGGAAAATATGTAGTTCTGTAAATCAAAAGATGAACTTTTCTACAGAAGTCAGTATTGCCTAGTATAGAGTTATTTCTCACAGAAAGCACCTGCAGGACATTCTGGACACTTGCAGACCAGAAGCTCTGCCTGTGGGAAGGAGGCTGGGCTGCAAGAGGAGAGACCACTGTCTCTGTTCAACCAAGTGTGCAAGCAGGCTGCCCGCCAAGAGAGGCCTCTCGGCTGCCACCTGCTGGCTGACCCACAGCCTCTCCAGCCTTCCTGCGTGCCCTGTCCTCCTGTCCAAGCTTGCAACCAACCAGTCCTGGGGCCTGGAAGTCTGCTGTCTGGGCCTATAGCATTTGGGGGCCAGGAGAGGGTGTCTGGCCAGTGCCCAGGGCTGGGCCAAGCACCCAATGGGTGTGCAATAAATACAGACCAATAGGAAAAAACAAATAAACAAACAAAACAAAACATAATCAGATTTAAAGACTGCTTGATCATATTCTGATAGGATTCCAAAATACTCTCTAGGACTAAAATACTTCTGAAATAGATGTGAAAACATGTTAAAACACAAGGATTTATTACTAACCTGCTGCTGCAGAAGTCAGTTTCAGGTTGACATGCTTTGATGTAGTGAAGCCCGCCTAATAGATTCCCATCAGTCTTTTGTAAGATTTTTTAAAGTGGTTTTCATTCCTATTGGAAAGACAACAGAAAATGATTGACAATTCACATATATATTGTTTAGGACTCAAATTGCTCTAAGTGGAAATAATTGTGCTAATCAGAAATATTTTACAGTCGTGAACAGAAATTTAATATATGTTTAAATGATTCCTAGAAACTCATTGGAATGCATATAGATGCATGTTTACAGAAACATTATGAGCACTGAAAGCGAGGAGATACGTTAGGTGAATTTATCTGTTTACTGACAGAGCACGTGCTGTGTGCAAGTCACCTGGTGAAGCTGTTCGCACCAGGTAGCTGCTGTGTAAGGGCAGGTCAGCCGGAAGCAACTGCCAACTGGCTGAGAAGATTGTTTACTATCAAATTCTTATACTGACTGTATAAGCATATGGGTGTGTATGTGGGAAATGTGTAAATAAGTATCTCGGGGAAAAGCCTCAAAACTATCTTCAAGTCAGAAGTCCATCTCCACACTCAGGAGAGAGTTGGATTTTGCTCCTTGTCAATAACTGAAGGGTCTGAAGTTTTACCCTCCCTCCATGCTACAGGTTGGCTTGCCATCCTCTCGTGGATGTTGGCAGGTGTCTCAAGACTCCTGAGTCAGAAATAAAGGGCTTTATTACTCACAGCACAGCAAGAAATGTGAGCATATTATGTGTATGTCGGTTCTCCTGGCCCGCAAATCCCATGAAGGCGATGCAGGGGCAGGCTCGGGGGTACAGCTGACACCGTGGGTTTGCATTATAGCTGAAGAGCCCTGAGCATAGGAAGCCTCTATACTTTAAAGGGAGCTGCTAGCAAATCTGTTCAACCTTTGCCTCAGAGGAAGACATTATCTTTATTACCTTGCACAACAAATAAGTCCGAAATTTGCCCCCGGAAGAGGCACAATCTCTGTCTTCTGATGCTGTGTGCTATACAAACATCTATGAAAAGATAGTGCAGAATGGAGGATCTCTCTTTTTTTTAATTGGAGTATAGTCAGTTACAATGTGTCCATATCTCCAATAACAGTATGGAATTATAATAAATAATAATCTGACTGTAGATTGTTATTGAAACCAATTCAATATTTATTCCATCAAGGAGAGTATGAGAAAGTAGAAATATACTCCAAAATACATAAAAATATAGTTTTTTCCTCTTTTAATCTCTGTCACTTCCCAGGCAGTGGTGTACTGTGGTGTGTGAACACTCAGACAACGGATGTCTACCCTCAAATATATTTGTAATTTTGCCCATGTTACATTTGTGAGGTTATAAGGTTTTACAATATTTCAACAAATAGAGAAGTGACCTAAGAAATATTAGATTAAAATATTAGAGTTTGATATTTCTTTCTTTCTCTTTGATTTTTCTCTCTAGGAAAATCAACACGATAACCTTTGAAAATTAATAGCAAGTATTTGGCTTTTTATAGATCTCACATCCCTCCCTTTCTTTTCCCATTCCTCATTCTCGCATGATAATTGCTTAGATTTACATAAATTGGTTGTGAAAATACTCTTTTTTCCTACCTAATAAAACTTCATACTTTCCCAGGAAAATTGATAGAATATAGCTCTGTGGCTTTAAGAGGAAGTTCACAGTAGACAAGATAAAAGTAAGTCTGGAAATAAAGTCCTTGCTTTTGGATAAAGACAGTCAGCTGAGGCCTGGTAGTTAAATTAAATTCCAATGGCATAGTCCAGAGAATAAGCAAGGAGTGTTATATGCTCGTCTGTCAGTGAGTATCTTCTGGCTGAACTTAAGTGAATAAACATCTGTTTTACTTTAAAATGTTACATAAAAACAATACTTACAATATTGGTTTCCTTTTTTATATATTTAGAAAAAAAGTACTTCGTCCCTTTCTGAACATTCTGCAGATTAACGATGGTAGTCAGGCTACACAGAAGAATGAGGCTACAGTAAACTGAGGGTAGTTGCAGACTTTGTTCCTGAAATAAGCCATCATCCGTAGGTATTTCGGTTTTTTCTATAGACTTTTTTGCGTCAAATCATTTTGAGAATCCTTAACTCCTTTCCTTCTGTTTCTTCAGTCTTGAAAACTACCAGCTGGACACTCTGGGTTCTCATTTAGACCTGCTATAATTTCTAGACTTCATTTAAACATTTAAAAATGGCTCAACAACTTTCTTGTACTTAAAAATTTACACTAGAAATATCCAAATCCTTGAGTTTTTTAAAAAAAGAACAGAGGCACCTCCAAGGTCTGCTATGTGGCTCCTGAGAGATTGATACCATTTAGAACCACAGCAACAGAGAGTGATGATGTTAAAGTTTAAAATTCTCTTTATCAGTAAGAAGAAATAAAATGGAATAAAATGAACAAAGGCTTTGGAGGGAAGGACAGTTTGCTATTCAAATAGACGTGTTAGGATTATCAGGCTATTTAAGCAATGAGTGTGCAAATTTTAAGTTTTCACTGAAAAGTAACAAAAAAGTCATAGAGAATAACTCAGAAAGAAAAAAGACTGCCATTTTTATTGTTAAGAAAAAGTTTGTTTTCTGTGCTAGAAGTTTAATGTCTTTAAGGTTATCAGAGAAGTAGGTTTGAAATGCAGTGCGTTCCAGTAGCAGAAGAGAGTAAAGGCGTATAGATTAATTTTCGAGGTGTAAGTAGTCATATTTTGTGTCCCAGCCTTCACATCTGACTGGCAGAGCCATTAATGCTCGTAGATATCAACGCAAATTATTTTTATTTATTTATTTTTATTATGACCCCGAACAAGTCTCTTAAAGGTTAGGAGCACTGCACGTGGGGAGTTTTCCTAGGAGCCCTGCAATCTGTGGGGGAGCTACATACAAGCTTTCTGTACTTTAATTTATTGCATCCAAATCCAATCTATCTTCAAATCCAATACCCAGGCAATATTCTTTTTTAACTTTTCAAAATGCTTATTCATCTTCTCACATTTGAGTATCTCAAGGTGAGGTTTATAGTCCTTTTTCTGAATTCTAATATGGTAAAATGGAAATAAACATGTCAGAAAGTAAACCACTATGCACCCAGAAGAATAGATAAAACGAATAACACACAAATATGTAATGACCAGGAAAGAGTTCCTTCACATATTTTTCCATCATAATAATTTGAATTTTCTTTTAGCTTTCCATGTTTTATGGTCATATAATTTAAATGCATTTAATATATATGTACTGAGCATTTAAGGCTAGTCATTGTGTGTGATGGAAAAATGAACAAGGCAGAGATCCTGACCACAAGAACCTTGAGATTCAATAGGAACCATAAAATATATATGTGGAGGTGTGGAGAGAGAATATGATATATTTATCATATATATAATATTAATATATAATAAAAAGCAGGATATAACTTGCCATATTAATTACAAAGTAAAGATAAAATTAAATTGCATAATGTAAATGAGTCACATAACACATTCTAACATATTCACTAAAAATTTGGAAGACTACAGAGAAGGCTGGCCGTTAACCTCCTCTGGCAGTGGTGGGTAGACATAAAAGATTTGTACAAACTCCCAAGCACATGTGTGAGTGAATCACTGGCTTTGGTGCCGCAGAGAGGGGAGCTCATTAGAACAGTTTTGTGTAATTTCTGTAGCCTCCTAATCTCTGAAAGGACATACTTCTCTGACCCTTGCTCCCCACACCCTCTGATAGTTCTCTAAGTACACCTAATGTTCTGTGTTCTAATCCTTTTCAAAATACTAAGGGTATTTGGAAATAGTTATTTTCTCTAACACTTTGAATATGGCTAAACCCTGACTGACAACAATTTATGTCCACATCATTAACTGTCTCTCTCCATGTCTATCCATAACCATATCTATACATAGTCATCTGTTGATGAAAAGGAGTTATTCAGAAATGTCAAAATAAATGCTAGAATTGCCTTTGAACAATGATTTCCATGAAACCAAAGAGTTCAATTCATGTATTATTAAAAATTTTTCCAAAATATCTATCTTGGCAAACTACTATAATTCACAATAGTGTGTAATTCCCAGTAGCATGCAAAGAGCTGCTCAAAGACACATTTTCATTTCTGGAATGTTAAAAATAAAATATTAATTTTAGTGTATATCCTTATAATTCAATTCATAATCAGAGAAAGAAGCAGAATCATTAGTTAAAGCGATATTTCAATATTCATGTGTCTTTCTGGAAATGATATGGCAAATTTTAAATTTATCATTATCTTTACATTTTTAAGTTACAGAATCCTATACTGTACTCACTGCTTGTGAAGATAACATCTATGCCTATCATTTAAAACACCATATTGGTAGTTAAATCTATTCCCCAGGACTTTTGATTGGAATTTAATGCTGTCCTTGAGAAAGGACAGTTCACTGACTAAAGCAATAATTTCTTAGAATAAAAATCATAATTCTCTAAAACCTCCAACAGATTTAGAAGTATATAATGTATGGGGGCTAATATCAAATCTGCAAAAACATAAAATAGTTTATAAACTCTTGAAAGGGATAATTATATCACTTAATTATTATTGATGGTTTATGTAATTCCAGACAACTAATATTCACAGTCTCCCAGACCAGACTATGTGCCTAGTGACTAAATTACCTTACTCTTGGGTCCTATAGGAAAGTGGTGGCCCTTTGCATTCCTTTTTTATTCATATCTGTGCTTTCACCTGATATACAGCTCTTCTTGAAATGTCTCTTTGTTCTCCCACAATAAACGTATTGCCACAATCTCTTAAACAACTCTACTATATTCTGAGTATCTTTGTAGGACACAAATATGATCAATATGACTTAGCCTTTTCTGTTCAAGTTTCCTCTTTGCCACCAAGCCATAGATCATGATAGCTGGCTCTTCATTCTCTCTGTTCTAGAGTTAATTACTTATAATTTCCTGAATGGGTGAAGTTGTCTTCAGAACAACTACAGAACTGTACTGAGCAAAGTGAAGGTGGAGGGGACTGGAATGGAGATGGATGCAGCTCTGGGAGATACTGAGGAGGCTGTAGTCACTCACACCCCCTCAGTTTGGCAGCCAATTCTATTTTCACTTCCTTGGAAGAAATAGAATAGTTTCCCAAAGAAGTGATTTTAAAAGGATGCATGTGCAGAAGTGATCACTGACTACTGAGAGAAAGCATAGTTCTTCCTTCCACAAAAAAAACACACCTGACAAATTATTTCTTATTCTTCAGGCCCCAACATATATGTCACTTCTGGAAGACCTTCAAGGCTGGAATGAGGCTCTTGCTTTTGCTTTTCAAGGGTAACATCTTGTACCTTTGCCCATTTGATAGTACTGTCTAATAATGCATGTTTCAAAAATTACTTTTATGACCAAAATAATATGTTAATATTTTTGTTCCAATAAATTGAAGTAATGTCTTTATTACAGTAACATGTTTATAATTTAAAACTGATCTACCCAGGGAATTATATTCAATATCTTGTAATAACCTTTGATGAAAAAGAATATGAAAATGAAAAAAAAGAAGTGATCTATCTATTGCCCCTACTTGTTGTAGAGAACAGCTCACAGGGCATTTATATACACTAGAGAAAAGTTTTCATTACTTTTCAACTCAATCTGTTTTTACCTATTTTAAGTATGTGGCTTCTCCATGATAATTTTTTGAAAAAAATTTTTTTCCACTGGAAGTTTTAAGACTAATGAATTGGATAAAGTATAGCAGAATATGTCATTACATGCCTGATGTTTTAGCAAAGAACTGATACATGGCATTCAGAGTTGAGAAGAGACAGGTTTTAAGAAATGTGTTATAGTAACTTCTTTTGAACCAAATGTCCTTCTATACAATACATTTAAAAATACCTTAAACTATTTTGTCTTCTATAAATCATCATCAAATGTCTATGTTTTTAGACCAATAATCACAAATTTTATAATAACTTACTAGCTAATGTAGTCAGACCCTTGTCTTGTTCCTCTTTTACAAACTGTGGAATTTGGTTGACCCTGGAATTGCTCTCCCTCCTCTGCACCAGTGTCTGAATTCAGCATCCTCAGTTGGTTTGACCCAGCTATCTTAGTGAGTCTGTCAGCTTCTAACGTGTCTCTGTTCTTGCCATTGTGGACTCGTGGATTCCAAAAGGAACTTGGAATGAGACAGAAAGGAGGCAGGGCACAGCCATTCAAGGAATGCCACAGCAGTTAGCATCAAAATGGTGAAAGATTCAACCCCCAGTAGGCCTTGAGGCACAGTGTTGCTGGTTTTTATGGGCTTGGTGGCTTCATATGCTAATAGTGGAAGGACCAGTCTAAGGGGAAGGGGCTGGGATTCCCAGGAAGTTGACCATTTCCTACCCTTTGACCTTTTGTGGCTAGCCTTGGGACTGTCATGGTGCCTGTGGGAGTTATTATTCACCATGTTAATATATTACAATGGGCATATAATGAAGCTCAAGATCTACTAGAAGTTAAATCTCTCATCATCCTGAGCCTCAAGGCCTACTGGGGGTTGAATCTTTCAGCATTTTGATGTTAATTGCTGTGGCATTCCTTGAATGGCTGTGCCCTACCCTCTTCCTGTCTCAGGAAGACTTTCTCTTCAAGCAGTACAGGGTCTGGTCTCCCTCAAGGACTGCCCGGAATCTTGCAGAAGATGGCTTCCTGGTCTCCGTGAGGTTGCAGGATACAAGAATCCTGATCTATTTAATAGTTCCTTTAGGTAAGATAAGTTGAGCCAATAGTAGCCAGACATTTTTATTCTGCTTATGTGTTAGAAGAAATTATACAATTGAGATTGAGCCCCCTTTGAGGAGCAAGACTGATGCAAAGCTGGTTCTGTTTTTTCCTTCTATTTTAAAATAATTTTAGATTTTTAGAAGAGTTGAATAGCTAGTGTTCTTGCATACTTTTCACCTAATTTCCTTTAATGTTGGTATCTTGTATAACCACGGCCATTTATCTGCGAGTTTCATTTTGATGGGCAAATGTTAGTAGAGAATTTAGAGCTTCTAAAATAAGCATCCACTCTTTCATTCAATGACTATTTATTCAATGCTTCAATAATCCCATTCACTAGATTAAAATAGAGAGTAGCCCAAAGAGATAGTGTCAGGCACTGTTCCAGGTGCTGGAGATAGCACAATAAATACAAAAGACAAAACCCCTGCACTCACTGAGTTTACTCATTAGAGTGGGGGACAGACAACAGACAAGACAAATAAATGATATAGTATAATGGATTATGCTGAGCAGTACTGGCAAAATTAAAGCCAGGAGGGAGGTGCACTGTGCCGGGGACAAGAGATGAAACTAAATAATGTTGCCAGGGAAGGTCTCAGTGATGTTAAATTTATGCAAAGGTATGGAAAAGCTTCATTCCTGAGCCTTGCAAATCTCCTGAGGAATGCATTCAAAGAAAAAGAACAGCAAGAATGAAGACACTGAGGCAAGAGCTCTGGTAGAAAACTCAAGTAACAAGGAGTAGTATTATTGGAGCAAAATGATTAAGGCATGCCAGGTAGGCTCCTGCCTTTGGACTTTTGTGCCTACTGTTCCCTCTGCTCAGAACTTTCTTCCTCCAGAGGTACACTTGATTAAGTTTTTATCTTCCCCTACTATATGGGCAAATCACCTTTTCAATGAGACTTACTCTAACTACCCAAATTAATACTGCAGCTGTCTGCTCCCCTGTGCACCACTAACAGCCTGGCATTCTGCATCCTTCTTAGCCTGACCTACTTTTACTATTCTTCATAGAATTTCTAATAGAAAATATAATTTATGTTTTCCATTGTATTTGTCATTTACTGTGTTTCTTCCTTGCTTGAATGTAAGCTTATGAAGGAAGGCATCACTTCTGCTTTGCTCAGTAATAGACATCACACATCTGAAAGAGTGTCTACTATGCAAATATATTTGATGAAGAAATCAATGAATGAATGGAGAATGAATAAATATTTGTTGAAGAAATAAATAAGTGAATGGAGGGCTTTTAACCAGAGGAATGCCGTAATAACTTAGATGTACAGAGTAGCCTTTAGGAGAATAATTATGAAAGCATGGGTACAAGCTATGAATACAGGGAAGAGATATTGGTGGCTTGGACCAGGGTGGTAGCTGTAGAAATAGAAATGTTCTCAGCACCTGGATATAATTTTGCCAAAAAATGGAATGTAATTTATAAGACAAAGAGAAAAGTTGAGTATTTTGCCAAGGACTTTGGTTGAAACAGCTAGAAAGACAGTGTTTCATTTAACTGAGTTCAATGGGAGAACAGATAAGGGGTGGCAAGGGGAATCAGGAGTCCATACTGAATACGATCACCAAGAGAATAAATAGTGACAGAGAAAAGAAGTCCAAGGATTGAGCCTGGGCACTCCCAACATTTCGAGATTAGGGGTAGAGGAGGGACCAATGAAGACTAAGTAGAAGTAACCATTTGGGCAAGAGGAAAATTAGTAATGTCCTGGAAACTAATGGTGGGAGTGACTAATTCTGTCAGTTGTTACTGATGGGACAAGTAATATAAGGTATTTAATGAATATTTAATATTGATAGAGTAAGATGGAGGTATTGGTAAGCTTGGCAAAGCATTTGACACCCTCCCCCACACACAAACACGCACACTTCTTCCAACACACATCATCCAACCTGTCTCCTTCTGGCATACCACAATCACTGATGATACTGGTTTCAAAATCATTTATTTCCCTCATTTATAAAATGGCACTGAATTTATCATCTTAAACTTTCATTGATTGGACCTCTGGCCAGTGAGTTTCCAGAATATGGCTACAAGTTGCTTACTTTTGATTTGAAACAACAACACAAATACACAGGCCATGTGTGAATCAGAAAAGCCTATTTCGGCAACACCTTTGCTGTGTATCATTGATCGGGGCCTCTCTGGGCTTCAGTGTCTTTTTCCACAAACTAAAGAGAATAGATTAAATTATTTAGAAATTGTCAATCCTTCCAAGCCTGAAAGGAAATCCTAGGACATCAAATGCCCTGTGGCTCAAATAGTGATGTGAGAAAGGATTGTGCAGAAAGGAGCAGAAAATCCAGAAAGAGCACATGAAAATGCATCAGATAAATTTTGCCTTTAGTCAGCCGTGGGCACCAGTCTCCATTTACGCGAGCTGTCTCAGGAAGCTTACAACTCAGTATAAGCATTAGAGTTTAAGTTCACCACGAGAGCTCACAAATTTTATGGTAGTGCACATCGTTACTACTGAAATCTCATTAAGATCTGCGGTTACCTAATTGAAGTGTGGAAGAATGTGCAATGCTAATGAAATGACAATGACATTCAAATGTCATTGTGAAGATTTAGAGCAATAACAAGTTTCTCAAGAGTCTAAAGTTTTATGCCACTGTGTATGATGGACCACTCATTTTATCAATAAATGTTTATTATCTCAATAAAATCAACTTAAATGATTTTAGGAAATGGAACAGTATTATATAATACAGGTAACAGATAATAATTTACCCTCATGTATTATCTTGTTTTAAGTGAGTCTATCAGTTAAATTAATATTTTATATGTATGCAATCTTATTGAAAACATTGACTTAACATTATTTAAACATCCTCCCAAATTTTCATCAATTTTAGGCATATTAAAAAAGGTATTTCCTGGCATTCAGTCTTTACAAAGGAGAGGAAAAGTCACATAAAAAGTTTTAAAATCCACCAAGTTCAAGATTATTCTAATAATCTTTACTATGTATTTTATAGTTTCTCTTGACTTCTGTGTCCCATCCTAACATTAAACGAATGGGCCCTAAATGTGCATGAACCTGAAAAATAACGAATTGCTTACTCATTTGTATAGTCCACGGTGTAATACCTTTGTTCACAAGTGGTCTCAAACGTTCGTTAATTGATATGTAAAACTACAACATTCAATCCTCAGGACAAAAAAGTCTGGGCATTTAAATTAATTTCTCCTCTTAAAACACATTTTAACTGATGACATCAGAGACTAGAGGTGACTTGGGAGCCTAGAGGGAAAAGCCTGTCGTTACACAGCAGCAGATGTGGTGATTAGTACTTGTAGACCACATTGATAGACATCTATTTTGATTTCTTAAGTATGTAAAGGCATATCCACATACAATGTATGCTTTAAAGTTAATTTTTAGGAAAAACCCATGTATTTTAACCTAACATTTATTACTGAATATCATCTTAGGTGTTACTTATTTAAGTTTTTGACTGCACAGTTACTGACAGAAACTTCATGAAAACCACTTCTATTTCCCTAAAGTCACGCCAATGGCAGTGTGACTATCCTGTGCTGCACTGCACCACACTTTATAGAGGAGTGTCCACTGCACAGGGACAGCAGACAATACATCCCCTTCCTATGACATTCCCCTTGGACAGACATTCACACTCCCTGACCTTCCACATATTTATTTTTCTTATCTATAAAATGCTAGCTATTAATTTATTCAACAAATACTACTTTTGTGACTATTCCATGCCAGTTATTATTCTTGACTGTGAAACAGTTATAGACAGTTTTCAACAGGACAGATGAGGTACCTGATTTTATAAAATTTCATTCTATCATAGGTGAAATACAGTAAACATACATAGGAAAATATCACCTACTAGTAACTCCTATGAAAAAAGAACTTTAGATGCAGTGGTGACTAAAGGCCTATTTGGAGGCATACGAATGAAGAGAAGGCATGAAGATTTATGATAAAAATATCACCCAAAGGGGTAGCAATCTTAAAAGCCCTGAATTGAAAATAATTTATTATATTTGATTAACACAAAGAAGAATGTTTGGCAGAAGGGAAAAGTGATAGAAGATGAAGGAAGAGAGGGAGGAAGCAGAGCTGTAGGACCTCGAAGGAAATTGAAGATAGTTTAAATTATACTAACACATTTGAAAACCATCAGTAACTCTTTTACTCTTAAAAAATAATAATAGGTTTTAGAGCAGTTTTAGGTTTACAGAAAAACGTAGTGGAAACTACAGATTTCCCATATATCCCATCAACTATGCCCATCACTCATATAATTTGCCCTATTATTAACATCTTGCATTAGTGTGTTATATTTGTTTCCATTGATGAACTAAAATCGTTGCATCACTAACTAAATTCCATAGCTTACATTGTTTCACTCTTTGTGTTGTACATTCTGAGTTTTGATAAATATGTAATGACGTGTATCTACCATTGCAGTATCATACAGAATATTTTCACTTGCCTAAAAGTCTGTGCTCCCAACCCATTCATCTCTTCCTCCCTTCTAAGGGCCCCTGGCAATCACTGATCATTTTACCATCCTTATAGTTTTGCCTTTTCCAGAATGTGTGATTATTAGAATCATAAATTATGTAGCCTCCTCAGGTTGGCTTCTTTCACTTAGCAATATGCATTCAAGGATCCTCCATGTCTTTTCATGGCATGAAATTCATTTCTTTTTATAACTTAATAATATTCTATTGTATGAACGTATCCATTCATTCACTGAAGGACATCTTGGTTACCTCCAAGTTTTCACAATTATAAACAAAACTGTTATAAACATCCTTGTGAAGATTTATGTGTGAACATAAGTTCTCAGCTCATTTAGTTAAATAGCAAGGAGGCAGTTATTAGATTGCATGTTAAGAGTATATTCAGGTCCGTAAGAACCTGTTAAACTGCATTCCAAAGTGGCTGTATCATTTTGCATTCCCACCAACAATAAATGAGAATTCCTTTTGCTTCACATCCTTGCTGGCATTTGGTGTTGTCAGTGTTTTGGATTTTAGCCATTCAACTAGATGTGTACTGGTATCTAGGCCTATAATCCATTTTGAGTTAATTTTTGTGTATATTTGTTAGAGATTGTTCTAATTTTATTTTTTTACATGTACTTGTCCAGTTTTTACAGCACCACTTATTGAAGAGATTATCTTTTCTCCATTGTATAATCTTTCCTACTTTGTCATAGATTAATTGACCATAAGTGTATGGGTTTATTTTTGGACTTTCTATCCTATTCCATTGATCTATGTGTCTTTGTTCCAAACAGTACTGTTTTGATTCCTATAACTTTGTAGTATAGTCCAAATCAGGGAGTATGATTCCTCCAGCTCTGTTCTTTCTCAATTGTTTTGGTTATTTGGGGTCTTCCGTGCTTCCATACAAATCTTAAAATTATTTGTCCTAGTGTTTTGAAAAATGCCATTGATATTTTGATAGGGATTGCACTGAATCTGCAGATTGCCTTGGGTAGCATGGTCATTTTAACAATATTGACTCTTCCAATCTAAGGACACAGTATATCTTTCTATCTGTTTGTGCCATCTTCAATTTCTTTCATCAATGGTTTTCTAAGTACAGGTCTTTTGCCTCCTTAAGTATTCCAAGGTACTTTATTCTTTTTTGATGCAATGGTAAATGGGATTGTTCCTTAATTTCTTTTTCTGACAGGTCATTGTTAGTACACAGAAATGTAACAGATTTCTGTATATTTATTTTGTAGCCTGCAACTCTACTGAAAACCTGATTTTAAAATGGGTAGAAGGACTGAATAGACATTTTTCCAAAGAGGAAATACAGATGGCCAACAGGCATGTGAAAAGATGCTCAATATCATTAATCACTGGGAAAATGTAAATCAAAACCACAGTGAGACATCACCTCACACCTGTCAGAATAGCTATCATCAGAAAGGACACAAATAACAAATGCTGGCGAGGATGTGGAGAAAAGGGAACCCTTGTCACTGTTGGTGGGAATCTAAATTGGTGCAGCTACTGTGAAAAACAGTATGGAGATCTCTCAAAAAACTAAAAATAGAACTACCATATGACCCAGCAAATCCACTGCTGGGTATATAGCCAAAAAATCCACAAAACCACTAATTTGAAAAGACACATGCACCCCAATGTTCACAGCAGTATTATTTACAATTTCCAAGATGTGGAAGCACCCTAAGTGTTCATCAGCAGATGAATGGATAAAGAATGTGTGGTATAAATATATACAATGGAGTACTGCTCAGCCATAAAAGAGAATAAAATTTTGCCATTGGCAGCAACATGGATGGACTTGGAGGGTATTATGCGAAATGAAATAATTCAGACAGAGAAACAAATAATGTATGATACCACTTACATGTGGAATCTAAGAAATACAAAAACTAGTTAATATAACAAAAAAGAAGCAGACTTACAGATATAGAGAACAAACTAGAGGTTAAAATGGGGAGCTGGGGGTAATACAGAGGTAGGGAATTAAGAGGTATAAACTATTAGGTATAAAATAAGCTACAAGGATATATTGTACAACATGGGGAATATAGCCAATGTTTTATAGTAACTATAAATGGAGTAAAACCTTTAAAAATTGTGAATCACCATATTGTATACCTGTAATTTACATAATATGATACATCAACTATACTTAAATTAAAAAAAAGAAAACAGAGGGACACTTGATTGTATGAATTCTTGTTTGTCCAATGTTACTCTGCTATCTCAAGAATGGGCTGTAACGGCAGTGTAAAGAGGATAGGTTAGGAGAGATTCTGGAGGATTAGTCAAAAGAAATTGCTAGTACTTTGCGAAGTGAGGATGAAAGAAAGAAAGCAGGACACAATGATGCTCTAGCAATCTGAATATAGGGAATGAAGACAGACAACCTCTTACAGTCACAGTCAGCCCGAGGCTCTGTGACTTTAACATTACCTGTGAAATCTGTGTGGTGTTAAAATCATGGGGGGCGGGGGCTTCTTGTTCATTTCTGTTTCTATTTTTTGTTGCTTTAAAATCATTGATTTTATAATTATAAATTTTATTTTACTGTAAGTTGTATATTATTTTAATGGCTGTGAATTTATTCTACTAATATCCCATGACTTAGGTTAATTAGAAAACATGAATAAACACCCAGTGAAGATGTGTCCTAAAGATATTAACCTAAGTACCTTAACCATCTTTTCAGAATGACAGTGGCAAGCATGGTGGGCAATATTTTGCCTTTGACATTACATTCAATAATTTCTTACAATGTAGATCAAAATATCTTAGTTTCTTGTTAAACTTGAATTAAATTATTTCTGGTAATTTTCCAAATGTTAAAAAAAAATGGTACTCTATAGAGCTGCAGTGTTGATTAACACTTTTAAAAAGGTTGAAAAATTTTAAAAAAATATAATAGATTTTAATAGTAAGTTCTTCATAAACTAAAACTTGGGAAGAAATTTGTCACACTAATGATAATAATCTTGTACGAAACAGAGTCCGCTTATATAATTAGGTAAAAATCACAAAGGAGAAAGTAACAATTGCTGCAATTGTAAAATGAAATGTCCATCCTCTAGGGAGGGATGATTACAGTTTCTAAGATTGATTTTAATTTTCCTTTTGTTCTGGGAACATAAAGACCATAATGTTTGGAAGCTTGTTAGTCAAATCCACTTTACTCCTATCCACGCAGGTGACAATGGGTGTTCCTGTAAAAAGTCAGGGTAATAATCCTACCTGGACTGTAGTAAGGCTTCCCCATATTCCTTCCCTTAACCCTTTATATGCTTCAGATCTCTTTTGGGCAATACGTGTCATGAAGCAACCAAAAGATATGTGATTGCCATATTGTGCAGAAATGAAATTTACTAAGTTCTTCCAACATAATTCACTTGCAATAACTGTAATCCCTTACTAAGTTTATAAATAATATGTCTATACAGGCAGTTATATAATATTTATACCCAAAAAGGCTGAGGAAAAAATGTATGTTTTATGCAAATCATGTCTTCATCAAACAAAAGCAATTAAAACTTTATGTTTGAAGTAGTTTTCATTATGTATTTATTTATAACTGTGTGAAGAAGGGATAACTACCCGCCACACAAATACCCTCAGAAAGTTTGTAATCTCAGTTTTAAATTTTGCAGAAAATGTAAGTCATTTAGTTTCAACTATGAATTCAATTCATGAATCACCTCTAAGATGTCTAATTCTGTGGTTCTCAAATCTGGCTCTAATTAGGATCATCCCATGGATTAAAAAAAAAAATACTAATGCTTAGGTCCTATCCAGAACAATTGAATCAGAATACCCTGGGGCAAGTCCTGTTCATCAGCATGTTTTAAAAACTCTCCTTGTGGGAATAACAAATCATGTGGATGAAGGAACACTGTTCCAGATTATACTTGTGATGACAATTAGTCTGAATCACTCCAGGGACTGTTCTCCAACATTTGAGAACAAGACTCATTAGGGAACTTTGAAATCTCTGAAGATCAATAAAAACTTGCCCTGGACTTCCAGAATGGCGGTGTGGGGGTCTCTCCCCATAAAGCAACCATTCATCTGGTGAAAATTAGTTCTTCATCATCATTATCATTATCATCATCATCATCATCATCTAAAGTCTCTGGAAATTGTCCTGTGTGCATACAGTTTCAGAAATATTTACTCAAGAAAATCTACTAAATCTGAGTAAGAACAGCGAATCTGTGACACATGAGACACAACCCCCTCCCACCCCACCCCCACATACCCTTCCACATCTGAGCGCCTTGTTACTACAAGTGCTCCCGGCTGTTCCACTTCAAGAAGCGGCTCCCACCTTCCTCAGCTCCTGCTCCAATGCCACAGTTTCACCCAGTAGGAGCAGGATGCCCAGCACCTTGAGTTGCAAACGCACTCTTCCATTCAGGCACCCCAGACCCCACTGGGGCTCTCCACTGAAAATTCAGGAGAGAAAAGGTTCTACTTGAAACAGAGTTTCACAGCCATAGGGCACTGAGGCAGCAATAAATTAAATGAAACTCAAGTGGCCAGAAAACGAATGTAGCTTCCTCAACTGACTGTTAATCCCAGAGACTACTTGAGCATTTGGAAGACTTGGAGTTATTGATGGTCTCTCAAGTGTGTTAAAATGTATCTAAAATATAAAATAGGCATTTTTGAACAATATTCAAACATATTTTTAAACAGTTGGAAAACATACATTAATGGAAATACATACATATATATGTATATGTAAATAGAAAATTAAAATACTCACTTTTAATCTCTGTAAATGACCTGACATATGGAACTTCTTACCCAGTTAAATATAGAAGGAAGAATACTTTCAGGTTTTCAACATAAGAGAACGTCTTAAAGAACAAAGCTTCCATTGTCATGGTCACCTTTTTGCAGGGAAATAACTATGTTTTAGAATAGGTTACTTTATTTATTCATGTGGCTTCCCAGTAAAATAAGCAAAACGGTCACAGAAACTTCATGCTCGTTTTCCTCTTGGTGTTTTTACCCTAAAGTTTTGTTTTGTTTTGTTTTTCTCATTTAGGCACTGCAACACCTAAATTAAGTTTTACATCACACACACACACACACACACACACACACACACACACGTGTGTGTGTGTATAAAGGTACATATATTTCCAGCCTCTTATCCCAGAGGAGAGTCCCTTTCTAACAGCTTCATGCTAAGTGTTCCAATTTAGAATTCAAAAACAGAGAAAGTAAAGACCATAGAGGTGGGAGGGGGTTCACAAGGAAGTGTCAAGTGAGATTATGTCAATCTACATAAAGAAGGGCAAGAAGGGGGCTACTCTGGGGAGTGTCTGAGAGAATGTGGGAAGAAAAGAGCGTACAGGAAGTAGGTATCAGCATTATGACTAAAGAGTTCCAACCCTGTTTTTGGAAGATATGAATAAAAATGGAGGTTCCTTTTAAATTACCTTTATGGTTTCGGCACTGTTTCTGTGAAGGTGATGCCACTTCAGAACTGAGTCATGGTTTCAATTGGATGACAGAAGTGAAAAACAGGTTTTTGAGACCTTGAGTGTGTGTGTAACTTATTGGAATGATGCTGTTGAAATTATTTTACTTACTTTGTAACTCTCTTCTAAGATTCCACCCATCTGTCACTATGGAGGTGGTAGAGCATCTGTCTTTGAGGTCAAATACGACCCAAGTGATATCTGAAGTCCATTAACTGTGTGACCTTGGCCTTGTTGTTTTACTCATTTTCCTAATCTTAAAATGGATTAATGAGAGAACAAAGTCTCAGACCTCCTGAGTTTTAAATAAAATAATGCATATGAAATGCTTATTAAATTTCTGGAACATAGGAAATTAATAATAGCTAGCTATGATTGGCTGCTGGTTGTGTTTTTTATGAAAGAAAATAGAAGCACCAAAGAATGAAGGCTAACGCAGTGGGAGGGACAGAGAGGGGTGGGTGAGGAAATCCACCCTGAAAAATACACCAAAAAATGCTTAATGAATGCCTGAAAAATGCAACTTTGAATAGGTGAATGATTGGTTGAACAAATTCAAAGAAAAATTTTACAACTGTATTTACATGGTAAGCGTTTAATGTCTATGATGATAAAAATATTTCAAAGGAATAATTATGTTCAGTGTTTCTCTCTTCCACATCCTAGTTCATTCTTATTTAAACATCTTTCATTCTCTGGCAGTACTAATACTCTTTACAATTTAACAAATGATTGATGCAGCTAAAGCATTCTTTACAATGCACAGTTAGAAGAGATAGCTAAATAAAAGGTCAGGGTATTTTTTAAAATTTTATCTCTGTTGCCAACTGAATATATTAATTATACTAATCTTCCTTAAAATATATTTCAGTAGGTTTAATGTAAATTATTTATTATAAAATGACATAATTCATTAAAACATATGGTCTAGCCACAACCTTGCTATGTTTGGTATCTTGTATGACAATTTAAAGCTAAATAATTAAGTATGATTAATGTAGATAACTGTTTATTGCTTGGTAGAAATGCATTTACCTCTTTGTTTTAGATGAACTTGTTAGTTATCTAGTAAAACTAAAATAAGTAAGAATCATATTTAGTAACAAGACTGGAACAGTATTTGGACTATTCCTTCTGAAAACAACTAAAAATGCTGAATGATGTATATTTTAAAAGCTTTTTTTTGGGTCTTTCAATTTTTTTAATTAAAAAATATTTTTTTATTGAAATATAGTCAGTTTACAATGTGTTAGTTTCTGGTTGTACAACATAGTGGTTCAGTTATACATATATATTCTTTTTCATTACAGGCTATTACAAGGTACTGAATACAGTTCCCTGTGCTATGTAGCAGGACCTTGTTGTTTACCTATTTATATGCAGTAGTTAGTATCTGCAAATTGCTTAAAGCATCAAAGGATAATTAGGTAGCAAAAAATAATTGTGCCGATATCTAAGGTAAACCAGGAGTCTAGGAGGTAAGGAGAGTATTGAATTCCCTTAAACTGAGAGCATTTTTCAGGACCTAAAAATCACTAGGTGCCCAGACTAAAAGAGGCAAGCAGAAGGTGCTTATTACATAGGGAATACAAAAGGCTGCACATTCAGATCGACGGTGATCCAGCAGCAAACATGCCACACACACACAACCCAAGTGGCTGCCAGGAAAGTTGCCCAGGTGTTAGGAAAATCAGAGGGAGAATGCAATGAAATTGTGACTCCTGGTCACCTCTCACAAGGATTTGCCACCCAAGTAACAATTACCTGAACATTCCAAAACAAGCACAAATTTAATCAAAAGTTTTGTAGACAGGTGGTCCTGCTGCTCTGCACAGAAGGAATGTATGTCTATGCTAAATGAATTTTTCTTGTCTACTTAAATCAATTTCCACAAACAGTATTACAAGGCAAGCAAAAAGTTCAAAATAAAAATAAATGTTATTAAATAAAAGCATTATGGGTGAAAGCCAGCCATATAAGAGATATGACAAATAGACTAGCAAAATTGTAGGTATTTTAGAAATAAATATTATAACTATAACATAATAATATTGACTATATTTAAAGAAATAAAATGCATGTTTGTGATTATTTACATAAAACTGGAAACTGAAAATAACCAGATTTTAATGAGAATCTAACTATTAGAAATGAAAATGTTGTAAAAGTATGAAATTATGAACTCCAATTAAAATTAAATACATCTTTGTAATGATATGAAGATCAGAAAATGCTGAAGAGAGAATTAAGGAACTGGAGGATTGATGCAAATAAATTACCAAGAAGGCAGCACAGAGGGACAAAGAGATAGGAAATATTTTTGAGAAGTAAAAAATATGGAGGAAGGAGTTGAAGATTTGACATATGCCTGAAAGGAATTCCACAAAAGAGGAAAAAACAGCATGGTACCTGTGGAATGACATCTAATCACATATTCATGAAATCCAGTGAAACTCAGGCAAGAGTAAGAAAAATTCTACCCCTTGATGCACACAGTGAAACTGCAAAAAGGTAAGATACAAAGAAAAATCTCTAAAAGCATCCAGAAGGGAAAAAAGACAAAAATACCTTCAGTTTTTTGTTTTTTTTTTTCGGTGGCGGGGGAGGTAATTAGTTTATTTATTTATTTTGATGGTAGTACTGGGATTGGACCCAGGACCCTGTGCATGCTAGGCAAGCACTCCACCACTGAGCTACACCTCCCCCTCCTAAAAATACCTTCAAAAGAGTGCCATGTCAGCTGTCAGAATGGAAGTTAGAAGCTAGAGGCCAGTAAAAATATATTTAGATCATAGCGTGGTACATCTAAACTAGCTGAAGAATTAGTTTTAAAAAATTCCCTATCACATTCCAAAAAAAACTAATTTGGCACTTATGGGTTGAATTGTGACCCCCATGAAAAAAAGATAGGTTGACCTTCTAACATAGAGCTGTTACAGACGTAATTAGTTAAGAGGAGGTCATACTGGAGTACAGCAAACACTAATGTGACTGGTGTCCTTATAAGATGACCATGTGAAAATACAGAGACATAGGAAAATACCACGTGACAACCAAGGCAGAGATTAGAGTTAAAGCAGATGCAAGCCAGAAAACACCAAAGATTGGCAGCAAAACACCAGAAGCTGGGAAGAGCAAGGAAGGATTTGCCTACAGGTTTCAGAGTGAGCACGTTCCTACCAACCCCACGATCTTGGACTTCCAGTCTCCACAACTGTGAGACAATAAATTTCTGTTGTTTTAAGCCATCTAGTTGACAATTCGTTACACCTGCCTTAGAAAAGAAATATAATAACTTAGTCAATTATTGACATATTGAATATCTTTATTGTATGATGTTTTGTTGTTATTAAATGGAATTGTTCTTACTTCACTAATAACTGTATTAGGAAAAAAATTCATAGTATGGAGGTTACAAATTACCCAATGAATATTAGTTTAATGGGGCTCCTGAAGGGGCATGATTAAGGAAAAGTGACATTAAACAAAAGATTGCACTAAAATTTCTAAAAAATCAATAAATTGGAATATATTAGATTTTGATGAACAATTTACACTACAACTTATATGACTGGGTAAGCAGTTCCATGCGTATGTGCACAGTTGATTTATGTTACTAAATTAAGTACTAATTTACTAACATATTAATACAAAACTGAATATTGCAATGTGTGATTTATTTATAAATTTATATTGTTTTTATACCCAAAATATCTTGAGTATTTGAATATAATTCCTATATATTATAAAAAATACATACCACAACTTTTAAATTTAGAAGAAATATTAGTCATAAAAATGACAATAAAAATAGAAAACATGAATATTATTAAAACTATTTTATGATCATCAAAAATTTTCCCCAACAGAAAGTCTCAGTACAAGTTGGACTTCAGGGGCAGTTTGGCAGTTTATCAGAATATTCAAACAAGAAATAAATCTAAGCTTATAGAAATTTTTCTAGAAAATAGAAAATTGGAGAAGAACTCTTAAGTAAATATAAACTTGACAACAAAACCCCCACATGATCAATGTCATGAAGTTTTCCTAATGTTTTCTTCTTGGAGATTTAGATCTTAAGTTTAAATTTTTAATGCATTTTCGGTCAATTTTTGGTATGTGCAAGATATGGGTCCAACTTCATTCTTTTGCATATGGTTATCAAGTTTTCCCAATATAGCATTTGTTGAAGAGATTATACTTTCCCCATTTTGTATTCTTGGCACCTTTGTCAAAAATCTTTTGGCCTGATAAGTGTGGATAGATTTCTGGACTCTCAATTCTGTTCCTTTGGTCTATATTTCTGTATTTATACCAGTACCACACAGTTTTACTTATTGTAGCTTTGTAATATATTTTGAAATCAGGAAGTGTGATGCCTCCAGCTTTGTTCTTATTTCTCAAGATTGCTTTGGTTACTTGGGGTCTTCTGTGGTTCTATATGAATTTTAGGATTTTTTTTTCTGTACAAAATGCCAGCTGGGTTTAAATAGTAATTGCATTGAATCTGTAGATTGCTTTAGGTAGTAAGGACATTTTAACAATATTGTCTTCCAGTCCATAAACAGGATGTGAATTTCCACTTGTTTGTGCTTTCTATAATTTCTTTCATCAGTGGTTTGCAGTTTTCAGTTTATGAGTTTTTCATTTCCTTAGTGAAATTATCTGTAAACCATTTTATCTTATAAGGGGTTAATACTCAAAACATATAAGGAACGTCTATAACTCAATAGCTAAAATAAATAATAAGTAAATAACAGAACCCCCCCCACAAATAACCCAATTTAAAAATAGGCAAAACAACTGAATAGACATCTCTCCAAAGAAGACATACAAATGACCAACAGATATATAAAAAGATGTTCAGCATCACTAATAATTGGGGAAATGCGAATCAAAATCTCAGTGAGATTTCACCTCACATCTATTAGGATAACTAATCACCAAAAATAGAAAAAAAGAAAAGAAAAGGAAAAAAATATATAGTCATACAGATATCTTAGATATCACATTTTTTTTGTATGAATCATATAGCACAGATAAGGCATGAACAATCCAGTGCTTATCTACTTTAGTTTCTTTTTTTCTAAAGTGGAGACGTTGATCATTTTAGAACTTAACTAATTCATTGGAATATTGCTTTTGACAGGAAGTCAAAGTGAGTTTCCTGTCATTAAATACGTTACCTAGAAGTTCAGGTTTTGGAGTCACTTGGGTTTGAACACTTAAATTTAGGCTTCCTAACTGTGGACTGGTGCAAATTACTTCAGATATTTGATCCTCATTTTCCTGATTTCCTCATCTACCTCCCAAAGATGTTGTGAGAAATAAGTCAGTAACTCCATTTAAGCACTTAACACTGTGCCTGGCACACAGTAGGCACTCAATAAGCAAATAAGCATTCTATATGATCAGTAACACAGGTATGGTCATTATGACCCTGGATAGTCACTAAATTGGGACTTTACAGTATGAATACAAACTAGCAGAGTGAGTTAAATTGGGGAACTTTGAAGAATTCTCAGTTTATGATATTTTCTAGGTGTGCAAAATTAGAAAGCAAAGCTGATACCATTTTAACATCCTTTGCATAAATTAACTAAGGCAGGAACATATCCTCAACTATTACATAAGTCAATGTGTTATCAGCATGAACTTGGAGTCTGGTGCTTCTTGACATTTACTTTCATGCTTAGTATTGTTAACCTAACTACTTACAGCTAAGCATAATATAAGAGCTAGAGGTAAAGAAAATCAAGTGCTATAATCAATCTGTGCTGGCCATCAATTCTTTAAAAACAGTATTAAATCTTATAAATTAAATGTAATATATAGCATTTAATGTTCAGATAAATACTTCAAAAATTATCATCACTTTGGCCGTTAGAATTTTCCATTTGCTATTTGCTGTATTATTTGTATTTTATGCCAATGATAAGATCAGTTATGATTGTTTTTCATGGGCTTTTATACTTGAAAATTTTTTATATATTATGCTAATCACATTCTATAATTAAAAAGTAGACATTTTCTTCCAATTTCTTTTAAACAGATTTAGTAAGGTATAAGATATAATCTCCATATCATAAAATTCACCTGTTTTAAGTGGGAAAATCAATGACTTTTTAGTAAATTAAGGAGTTATATCACCATCATCACAATACAGTTTAAAACCTATCACCCCAAAGTATCCCTCATGACCTTTTGCAGTCAATGCCCATTCCGACCCTCAGTACTGGTAGTCATTAATCTACTTTTCTTTATAGAATTTTTATAGATTTACCCTTATAGAATCATATAACATGATGTCTTTTGTGCCTGGCTACTTTCATTTAGCATAATGCCTTGAGGTTCATCCTTAGTTATAGCAACTATCAGTACTACCATTTTTTGTTAAATAGTGTATCATTGTATGAATACTTCATATTTTATTTCTTCATTCTCCAATTGTTGGGCATTTGGATTGTTTCCAGTTTGGGGGTGTTATGAATAATGCTACTATGAACATTTGTTTGAAAGTCTTTGTTGGAATGTAAGTTTTCATTCCTCTAGGGTAGATACCCAGGAGTGGTATTGCTGGGTGATATGCTAAATTGAAGTTTAATTTTATAGCAAAGTGCCAAACGGTTTCCAAGGTATCTGTACCATTTTATGTTCCAATTATATTCAATGTAATAAATATTGAAAGAGTCTGATTGGCCCAGTTGATTCTCCATCTCTACAGTCTTGTGAATAACAACAACACACTTTCCTCCATTGTTTCATCACCTGGTGATAAACTTAGAAAGTAAGAAGGCTTACTGTTTACTTCAAACACACATTTGAGGAAGCTCTAGTTTTTCTATGTGAGAGTTAACTCGCTAGAATGTACATTCTGTGAGGACAGGCCACTTGTCTGTTTGCTCATGGTTGTATATACCTAGGCTACAGCCTGGCATATGAGGCCCTCAACAGACATTTGTTGAATATAAATGAGAGAAGTTATTTTATTCAAGCCCTTTATTTCTCTCTTCACATCACCTGAGTACAGAGTTTATCTGCAGCATGTATTTCCTATGCACTCCTCAGTTGAATGCCTGGTTTTATACAGTGAGAGATGAACTTCGCTACGAGCCACCAGTGTTCCCAGCTTACCACCATTTGACAACACGTGTAAAATAGCATGGGTTGCCTTTTCCCTATCAATTTCCATCTGGTTATCACCTTTTAGAAAAGTGTTGGTAAACTGTGTTTTATTCTTACAATAATATGCTTTCATATGCTTTCGCATACACACTTTTTTTATGTAGTAGTACATTTTTTCCTTAATTTATTGTACATTGTATCATGTGTTACCAAGTTACAGTCAGTTCTAAATATATCCCTCCATGTTTGTGTCTCTAGGCATTTAAACATTTCCTTAGCTATGCTGACCACTTTATTTTGAAGGAGGAACTAAAAGGAAGCAATCATTCATTCACTATAATAAAAGGTTTCTGTGTACTAAAATTAGAAAAAAAATTAAGCATTAATAAACAGAAATCTGTCTGCCCAGACTAACTGAATTTATTAATAGCATATAAAAATTGCTAAGCCACAGAGCTAGACTTCTGTTTCCTTGTGATTGTCTTTACTATGCCTACACTGCTCCTTAATATCACAGCTGTATTGTCAGAAAATTTAAAGGTTTTTTTTTTCATGCCTCACTGCTCAGTAAGTATTAGGATAGTTATAAAATGCCCCTTTGAAACTTTGAAGCATTACACTTCAAAACTCATCACGTGGTGTAATATATTGAGAGGAATAAAAATTATCCATGAAGAAGAAATGTTAAATTAGGGAACAATATCACAAATTGTCCATAGTTTGGATAGGCTTTACTCAGGGTAAGAATATATCTCTTGCTTTTGTCCACATCACACAATATCCAAGACATGATTAAGAGTGGTAGATGTGCTCCCACCACATCTGATTTCAGCTGAACTAAAGTATATTTTGATGCCTTTTGTTGTATAACAGTTATAATTTAGGACTAAAGAAAGATTTTAAGCAATCCCAAAATATCAATGGAGTTAAGCAGAATCTCTCCTTAATTGGCCAATGAATTGTAGGCAATGGATATTTTATACGTGTCTATGATAAACATACAGTGTGCAAATATATCCTATTGTCATAAACACATACAATAAGTCTAAACTAAACTGTGAACCCATCTAATCAATCACTAAGCCCTGTTTTTTATGTACTAGAAACCAAGTATGAGACTGGTGGGAGCTAAACTGTACATTGTATGTTTTCTGCTTTCAAGGAGCGGCCATTTAATTTGAGAGGATAAGGAAAAAATATGGGATGAAAAAGGCCCAATTCAAAGTCCATAACTACAGTCCCTACCCCAGAGGACAATTATTCATCCTGGCTTTGTTTAACTCATCTGTGGAAAAAAAACGTGCTTTAACTAAAGAAAAATGAGCAAAAGTGATGCCTGTCACTTCTTGTCAGAAATGTTAAGAACCAAAATGTAGTTTGCTGTTATTCTCTTTCCCTCTGCTTAGAACTATAGATTCTCCAACTCCAAGCTATCCTATCGTCCCGGAAGATGTGTAGCAGACAAACAGCATGGAAAAAAAGACATACTTTTGGTTTTAAAGGCCACTGGGATTTTCAGACTCTGTAACTGCACAATAACCAGAACAGCATGGCTAATAGAATTCATGTGAAATACATAAATTTTCATGAAGAGTGCTTTCTCATATTTTTTACTGAAGTATAGTTGATTTACAACATAGCTTTATTTTTCTTAAATTTCAAGAGAAACATGTTTGTGATGATAGATTTAAGCAACACTGGTAGACCTATGTTTACTCTAAAGTAAATATAATTTTTTTTCATGTTTTTGGCTTTATGCCAAGTAAACATTTTTACATTGAAGTATAGTCAGTTTGCAGTTTTGCAATGCAATTTCTGATGTACAGCATAATAGTTCAGTTATACATATAAAAACATATATTCATTTTCATATTCTTTTTCATTACAGGTTATTATCATCATTTGAACAGACCAATCACTAGAAATGAAATAGAATCAGCAATAAAAAACCTCCCTGCAAACAAAAGTCAAGGACCAGATGGCTTCACTGGGGAATTCTACCAAACATACAAAGAAGAGCTCAAACCAATCCTTCTCAAACTCTTCCAGAAGACTGAACAGAAGGGAATATTCTCAAACTCATTCTATGAAGCCACCATCTTCATGATACCAAAGCCAAAGACACTACCAAAAAAGAGAACTATAGGCCAATATCGTTGATGAACATAGATGCAAAAATCCTCAACAAAATATTAGCAAACAGAATCCAACAACACATAAAAAAGATTATACACCATGATCAAGTTGAGTTCATCCCAGGGACACAAGGATAGTTCAATATATGCAAATCAATCAAAGTGATACACCACATTAACAAGAGAAAGGAGTAAAATCATACGATCATCTTAACAGATGCAGAAAAAGGTAAATACGATTGATTTATATTCTTTATCCTAAATTTACTCAAAAGGATTCAGAATTCATCTTTCCAAATACATGTTATATTTATACAAATATATATATATAGGTATTTCTTTACCCAAGAGTATATCATATTCTTTATATCAACTTCCAACTTTTCCCTATTCATGTGTTTTAAGGGATATGTATGAGTCTCCATATGAGGTATTTACTGTTATGGGTCTTAGCACTGGCTCTTCTTATGAAGTAAATAAGTCATTTGCTATAGAATATGAATATGAACATATTTCTCTGGGCAATCATGTATAGATTCATATTTAAATATATAGAAATACAGGCAGAATTTCCAGTAAAGTTGCACATATTTTATAACCTCCAAGGATCAGAATATCTTCATAAATTTAATAAAAATGACAGGATGGTTTTTTCTCAATCCTTGAGTGGTGTTTTCTTCTCAAATTTTAACTTGATTCTTTCTGTAAAATTATGAGACTGGAAGAGAATATGAAGCATGCACGCTTTCTTACCACTGTGTAGCAAAAACTGTACAAAAGTTTTGAAATTTGAAATAGGTGGTGTTTTTAAGAGAAGTATTGAGGGCAGAGTGGAAAACAGAAGGTAATTTTTATACTAACTATAAATGATACCCTTTATATTGCAAGCATTTCAATCGAGATCTTCAGGTAGAGAAAAATCCACCAGCAATGCAAAGAAAAGTAGAAAGTATTGGATTAAAAATACCTTCATTTACCTTAGAGAAAGTAAGAGTACTGAATGAATGGGCTGAGTTATTGACACCACTGACTAAGAAGCTTGAGTCAAAGTCCAGAAACTGCATTGTCCATTGAGCTGGCATGAAAGATAAAGGCCTTTAAAAATGAGCAGGAACCATGAAAATAAAGACGAAATTCTAAAGTCACATGAATCAACACTTTAAAAAGTGCTATAATAAGGAATATTACAGATTGTTTACAACTGGAATGTACAAATGCCCAAAATTAATAAAACAACGAAACCTATTTGTAAGTCAGCATTTGAGTGATTCTAGAGAAAAACTCACTGAAAGAGGAAGAGGACTTGTTAGTTAGAAGATGGACATTCATACATATTTACTTAATTCCTATGGATTTTGTTTTGAAGCAAAAACATTTACTCACTTTAGCCATAAGATGATTACTACAAGGATGGAAATGTATTTATTCTTATATCTAAGAGATGCCATTATTTATTTGTAAAAGCTCAAAATTAATGTCCATCGAGGAGACAATAACTAAGCTGCATTTTTATTTTCCTCTGAGCAAATATTGAGATTCATTTTGTGAAGTCTTCTAGAATTACTCAGAGTAAAAAAAAATGCTGGTTAAGAAATAATTTCAAATGACATGAGCAAACATTTGTAAATTAGTTGATAAACTACCTATTATATAATGGATACAAAATAAGTGGTAACTACTTAAATTACCAAATGTTCTAGAGTCATGCACAGGTAGAAATAAGAAAGAATGCTGAAGAAAGGAGAACAAGTAACTTTTCCCAGGATTTGCAAACCAAAACTCAGCCTTTTACTACCTCTGTAATAGACCCCTCAGTTCAAAAATCTACCCCTTTAATCATCCTAAGTGTCTCTGGCTGGAAATAGTGTGGTTTCAAGGACACTTGAGGAACTAATGCTCTGTAGATGCTGGCATCATCCTAAGATGGCCAAGATACCACAAAAGCATCATACAAAAACTGGCAGTTCCTGGTAAGTGAATACAGCAGAGTGTGGCAAAGTAGAAGATACTGAAAGCTGAAGACGCTAAAGGTCCGGCAGGCTTCAAACATAGGTGAGAAACCCAAAGCCTTTACATGACCAAATAAACCTTATTGTTTTAATATCTGGAGAAATCAAATAAGCATCTCAAAGGCAGACATTTTTACAATCTAATAAGTTCATTCGATAGAAATGGAAAAGATATGGTATATCTAGTTTTATATTTTCACTGCTAAAGCTCCACTTCTCTTTTATCTATGCTGCTTGATGTTAGAATTTGTACAGGAGGCGAGTGCTCCGGGACTGCACTGAGGCACTCGAGTTCACCCTTCTTGGTTAGTGGTATGGATTTTTTAGGACCATCAGGTTGTCATCACAAATATTTCTTCTCTAAGTCCAATCCAAGTTCTGAGATTGAAGTGACTTTGAAGACAGATTGGATTCCAAATGGACTCTCTATAGAAATAAATAAAACTTCTAAAAGATATTTTTGTCTCCTCTTAAAATCTGATAGAAGTTTCTCAACTTTTGCCAAATACATCCCAGGATTTTTCTCTGGTGTGCTTTTTCATTCCTTTTCTTGGATAGTTCTTTTCCAAAATAACCATTGTTAGATATTCACTTATCCTTCAAGACTGTGATTATCCAGAATTCATTTTTTTTTAATCTTATACTTTTTTCTCATTCTAATATTGTTTTCAATCTATCAAGTTTCACTTTGATTATTCTGGATTTTGTGTATATCAGTTAACTCTGATATCTTTAACCCAAAGGCTATCTCATAATGTTTATATCTTTCCCATATAATTCTTGAACGCTAGGACAAAACATGTCAACTAAGTAGCTACTCAGAAAACATTTTCCTGAAGGGGCAGGAAAAGCCCACCTTATGTCTCACAGAATGAATGTTTCTGATTAATTTAGAGTACATTTTCTGATAGTTAGCTCTTTAATTCTGTTCCAGGCTTGACTACTGTTTTGGCTACCTTGAAATCTGACCTCTGGCCTTTGTGGCGTGATCCGAGCCACCATCCCAGACTCCAGCCTGACCGAGACTAACGCCCAAACCAGCTATCTGCCCAGCTTTTATCTGGCCTGCCTTTGATCAACCTCCAGCTACTTACATATCATGCTTCACAATATCTCCTTCCTAGACCTGTCATTCTCCCTGGCTGTGCCAAGAATTTGCGGCATGATTCTTCAACCAGTTTTCAGCATTTGTGATAAGTTATGACCTCAGACAATTTTGATTAAATTGCCTCAAGTCCTTTAATATTCCAATATTCTCCAGACTTCACAATTTCTAATTGTGAGCAGAATTTCCAATCATTTCTCTTTGCCCGTTCCTAAAAGATCTGGTATACTGATGGCTTTGTATGATCCAACTAGTCAAATCAAATTAAATGAGATCAGAGATCATATGATGTTCAGCAAGTAGAATGCCTCATTTAACAATCTTATATTTTCCAAATCATTAATTTGGTCTAAAATTAGGTCCCTGAGTCTTCCCACCTGCCTCAAACAGCTAAAATATCCAATCACACTCTGCCAAATGTATATATAGCATTTCCTCCATTAGAGTGTATTGAGTTGACTGAATTTATTTATTTATTTTTTTGTAGAACTATACGCAGAAATGATTAAGAGTTCTTGCTCTGCATGTAAACTACTTGGTTTGGCTTACTTTTAAATTCTCTGCATTTTAGTTTATCCCATGTTAACTAAGCATAACTCTAATCATACCATCTACCAGATAAGATAAATACATATTAGAATGAATTTTATAAATATCAACTGCGGAGGGAGGGGGAAAATCTCTAACTAAGAGATTAGTTAGAGTTGATTATTGTAAACTACATTATATAGGTGTTGATTATAAGTGAATATCAATGATGGGTGTGATGAGAAACAGCTGAACACAGGATACATTTTGAAGATAGAGTCAAGAACATTTTCCAAGGGATTGGATGAGGGGATGTGATAAAAAGATAAGAGTATGGATGATACCCACGTTTTGGCCTGAGTATTTGGAGAACGGAGTTTTCACTTACTGAGGCGAAGAAGACTGACAGTAAAGGTGGGAGGTGTGGGGAGGGATAGGGTTGTGTTGGCTGAGTCCTGGGAGTTCAGCGTTAGTATGTTAAGTCTGAGATCTGTTTTTGGCCAGTCATCTTGTTACCTAGCAGTATAGTAACACCTCCAGGACCAGAACAATTTTCAGTAAACCATAAAGAATAGCATTGTTAAATTTATACTTTCTGTGGTTTAGTGTTTACATATGAGCTCCATAGAGATTTCTAAGGGAAATGATGTACAGGATAAAATCCAGAATTTTAATGAAGCCCAGAAGAATCGATTTTTTTTTGCCTTCTCTTTGTCTATAATCTATTTTTTACTGAAGTATAGTTGAGTTACAATATTTTATTAGTTTCAAGTATTCAGCACAGTGATTTAATATTTGATAGATTATATTCCATTTAAGTTATAAAACAATGGCTACATTTCCCTTTGCTGTACAATATATCCTTGTTGCTAATCTATTTTATACATACTTTGTATCTCTTAATCCCATACCCCTGTCTTGCCACTCATCCTGGCCCACTCCCCACTGGTAACTATTGGTTTGTTTTCTGTATCTGTGAGTCTGCTTCTGTTCTATTATATACATTCATTTGTTTGATATTTTAGATTTAATATATAAATGATAACATACAGTATTTGTCTTTCTCTGACTTATTTCACTAAGTATAAATAATCTTCTCTAGGTCCATCCACATTATTGCAATTGGTAGAATTTCATTCTCTTTTATGGATATATTCCATTTTACACATCTTCTTTATTCATTCATCTGTTGATGGACTCAGGTTGCTTCCACATCTTGGCTTAATAATGCTTCTATGAATGTTGGGGTACACATATCTTTCTAAGTTACTGTTTTCAGGTTTTTGTTGGATATATAGCCAAGAGTGGAACTGCTGGATCATATGGTAGTTCTATTTCTACGTTTTTGAGGAAACTCCATATTGTTTTCACAGTAGCTGCACCAATTTACATTCCCACCAACAGTGTATGATCTTTCCCTTTTCTCCATATCCTTGCCAACACTGGTTATTTGTGGTCTTTTTGATGATGTGGTTTTGACTTGCATTTCTCTAATGAGTAAAGATATTGACTGTACCATTTCACATACTGGTTACCCATCTGTATATCTTCTTTGAAATATATCCAAGTCTTCTGACCAATTTTTAACTTCTTTACTTTTTGGATATTAAGTTATGTGAGTCTTTTATGTATTTTGGATATTAATCCCTAATTGGTCATATCATTTGCAAATATTTTCTCCTATTCAGTAGATTGTCTTTTTGTTTTGTTGATGCTTTCCTTTGCTGTGCAAAAGCTTTTAAGTTTAATTAGTCCCCATTTGCTTATCTTTGCTTTTATTATTTTTGCCTTAGGAAACAGATCCAAAAAATATTGCTGTGATTTATGTCTAAGAGTGGACTGCCTACATTCTCTTCTGTGAAGGTCCTGATTTCAAGTCTTACATTTAGGTCTTTAATCCATTTTCATTTTATTTTCATATATGGTGTAAGAAAATATTCTAATCTCATTCTTTTACATGTAGCATTCCAAGCTTTCTGTAAAAGATACGGACAAGGGATACCTAAAGCAAAATCTCTTTAGAACAGTAGCAAGACCGTTGATTTCAAAGGCCAGTGAAGGGTTCTGATGCAATGGTCGGGAAAACAAACAGACATCACAGCTCCTAGACTGCGGCCTGGAGTCTAGGAGCCTTTCATCACTTTCTTTCAGGCCCTACTTTAATCTCAATCTTGAATGTTTTATATCAGTATTGATTTCCACTTTCTAATGAGTAGTTGAACTCTGAACCATCTTTTTCTCTCTCACAGATTTTATTTGGGATATTTACTTGGGATATTTCCTGAACAAGTTAATTCTATATAGCCAGCAAACTGAATGTGATCAATTTTAAATTAACTTTAAACAAGCAGAATATGACCTATTTTTCATGGATTAAAAACATAATTGGACCATGAATAATAAAAATAATGAAAGGGTAAACATCTTTGTACTGGAAGAAAAGTTTTAGAAAATTTTTGACTAATTGTGATGAATTTAAAAAATGGATTTAGTACCTTGAGAGGAAATGAAATTTGTGTTATATAGATAGAAATAATTGGAAGATGTTGCCTTTATTTAGGTATCATAGACCTTAAATCTAAATGGTGGGGGGATAACAGCTCAGTGGTAGAGCTGATGCTTAATGCACAAGGTCCTGGGTTCAATCCCCAGTACCTCTATTATAAAAAAAAAAAAAAAGTCTTATTTAAAAAATAATAAAGTAAGTATTAAAAAATGGTAGAGAAAAACTTGAAAGAGAGAAAAATGCTAAAGAAAGTCATAATTTAAGTAACAAGAAAGCATGAATAGCAAGCTGATAGTGACAATTTTCATCAAAATACTTTGCATTGACTCTGACTTGATTTAGGACCTTACCCTGCTAGAAATCACCCTGCTAGAAAAATGCAGAATTAGGCAGCCAATCTCAGACACCTCAGTCAGCAAAATGATGCAGAAATGCTGGAGCAAATCCAGAGAAGAGCAATTTAAATAATTAAAGAGACAGATAAACACTCATGAAGAAACATAATATAAACAAAACAAACAAAACAAACAAAGCGACCAGTGTGACCTGGCCAAAGGGGAGAAGAAGGGAACAGAATCCTTGAATTCTAGAACTGGAAGAAAACCCAGCTGTCTTATCCAGTCCCACCAGTCGACATTTTTTAATGGAGGTAGTGGGGATTGAACCCAGGATCTCATGCATGCTAAGCATGTGCTTTACCACTTGAACTATACCTTCCCCCCATTATCTCTTTGAATCCTTATTATAACTCAGTTTTCAATTAACATTCCATCTACTTTTACAAATAAAGAAGCTAAAATAATTTAAGAAGGTAAATTACATAATTAACCGAAGGGTACCATAATTAGAAAGGCCAAACAATTTTCTATATACCTGTCTATCCATCTAAGTGTATACATATATACATGCATACTAAGATAGATATATATATCATTCATATATATATGCTAATTTTCCATCTACTCTTATGAAAGTCAAAACTTGATCAGACAAAACTAATGATGAAAAGCTGATTTACAGATTTGAATTACAATTCTTATGTGTGATGAAAGACCTAAAAGGAAATATATTTATCCAAGAATTATTCCTAAAAAAATACAGTGAATTTATTTTACTAACAATAAGTCCTTAAGTAACTGAAAAAATTAAGAAAGTGTACTCAGCTATTAAGTTACACACTAATGAGTTGCCTCCACATGGGTTCATTTTATATTTTATGTTTATCAAAGATAAGGATGAAGGAAATAGCTACCATGGCAGCATTTTACACACAATTTTTAAATCTATCTGGAATCATATCTAATCTTCAAAACTGCAAGTTCAAATCAATCACCAAGAATGGTATTAAAATATAATTAGGTAAAATATGATGTACTTGCATAAATTTCAAATTTTTTCCAAACGAAATTTTTACAAGTAGTTCATATTGAAAGATTTTGAGAATTGAATATGAAATGATTGGAAATTATGAACTGGTCCTATATGAAGCCAATGACATTTGAAGTAATATGCCTATTACTTACAGCTTATCCTTGATCTCGATATTTGAAATAGAAATATGTGCAAATGATCTGCACTTAATTTTCAAAAGTTCAGAAACGGGCATAACCTCATTGATCATATGGAATTTTGGAAATTGTTTAAACATATGCTACTTAATACATGTATTTAGAATAGAAACATAATATATTCCTGTACCAATCTGTAAACCATAAGGAGAAAAGTAAGTAAATAATGTAAAATATTGAGAATAAAAACTGAATGCGTTGTAAGTCTTACACTTGACATATATATGTATTTACAGTAGAAAACCTCCCTGGTTACCATCTTTTCATACATGGTTAGAGCCAAACTTACTACTATCAACTTAAAAGTCAAAGGGTAAGAAATGGGATCAAATAAACTACCTCTTTATTATTAATGCCAATTTTAGTTTCAAAGTGATCATTGTGATTATATCTTCATTTCTAGCTCTTCATTCATCATTCGCTTTTTTGGTATATATATGTATATATATTTATTTATTTATTTATTTATTTATTGAAGTATAGTCAGTTCATAGTGTGATGTCAATTTCTGGTGTACACCATAATGTTTCAGTCATACATGAACATACATATATTTGTATTCATATTCTTTTTCACGATAAATTACTACAAGATATTGAATATAGTTCCCTGTGCTACACAGGCTGAACTTATTGTTTATCTATTTTATACATATTAGTTAAAGTAACAAAATAACGTCTCAGTGATCAAGCTACAGCTCTAGAAGAAGCACATTCTTTTCTGCAACTCATTCAACCATTCTTCAGCAGACTGATATAGTCTGGGTTTATTTCCCACCACTGGCCCAGTTCTGCTCAGAATATACACTTGCGTCTCTGGAGTTCAGATAGTCCTTTATTTCCTACAAATCTGGACTAAAACCAAACTGCCTAATAATTTGAACATTAGACTTATATTTTCCATTCAGAAGTATTTTTTGACGTCTATACTCAATGCTATGCACTAAAAAATTGCTTGTGAATATCATGGCAAACAAAGTATACAAGATTCTTAAATTCTGCTGGGGAGGGACACAGGTAGGAAGGCGGTTAGCCCACTACTACTTAAGAATAAAGATTGGTTTGGGTAGACAGTGGAGCTAATCACCATTTTCATTTCATGATGATAAATGTATATCATCAAGACAGTTTTCTTTATACCTTACTGGGCATGTCATTATTTTAAAATAACCTGAGCTCTGGCTAGAATTTTACTGTACTATATTCAGTACTTATCCTAATGGCAGCACAGATAGAAAGGTAAGCTTCATGGCTTAGACAGACAGAGAGCTACAGCATCATATAGCAAAAGTCAGCATTCAATCTGCAAAGAATGAATTCATTAGAACACATGCAAATATTTGTTTCAGATGACCCACCATAACTGCTTTAACACTCTACTATTTTTTGTAAATTATTACTTCTTTTGCTATCATTTGGATGTTTGTATAAACCTATCTCTGAATTTACTAATCTTACCATCTCCTGTTGGTTGCAGTTTGCTATTAAACCCATCCAGCTTGTGAGTTTCTGTATTTTGAAATTCTAGAAGAGACAATTTATGTATTTAAAAGATTCTAATTCTTGAAATTCTCAACATTTTCTTCCATTTAGCCTATTTCCCCTCATTTTTACTAGTATATTAATTTTCATTATTTTGGGCTTTTTGTCCACTAGGGTCTTCAAGATATGCATAATTTTTGTTTTATTTTTATTACTATGAATTCATTTATCTCTTAAATGTGTCACATTATCCTTCACAAGTGTAGCACTTTTTAAAATGTAATGCTAGATATTGCATATGATCTTTTTTGAGTCTCTGGATTACGTTGTAGTCCTAGGAATGTTCTTTTGGCAGGTTCTTAGTTGCCTCTACATCACTTTCATCATGTGGAGACATAGTTTCAGACTTAATTCAGCTGTATCTAATTTAGCTCTGCCTAAGTAGCACGTGATCCTTTACTGATGGGTTTGGCCTTTCTGAGGTATCCACTAAAATCTAGAATAGCTACTAAACCTCTGCATGGGTCAGAACTCTAATGTTTCCCCAAACTTGCATGACCTCTAAAACCCTCCATTTCATTCTTAGGTTTCCAGCAGCTATTCTTGCCTGGTATATACTCAGCTTAGGAATTTCCTGAGGAACCGAGGAATATTTTAATGTAATTTTTGTGCTCCTTCTCTGCAATGTTGTTCCCCAAATGCTAGTTGCTTTAGTAATCTGGAACTCTACTCTCTGTTTCCATTGTTCAGCAAAATTGTCATTCTCTTCTTGGGCTTTATTTTCCTGCAGCAGTATGTCTGAAAAATGCCCTAAGTGAGAAACCTAGGATGAATACAGTGTTCATGCCCCCAAACTCTGGTTTTATGTATTTTGTTTTAAATATTTCACTTGTATACATTGCTCAAACACTCATTTTATATGTGTGTGTGTGTGAAAATATATATATATATCTTCTGGTTATTTAACACAGGAAACTAAGTACAATAGTATAATTATGCTCTCAGGGCCAGAACTTTTCTTGAAATGAAATAAAATAACTCCTTTACATATTATTTAAAGGCCTTGTTTACATTAAAAAATCTTATTTAATTATCTTATTAACTTAAGAAAAGGACCACCCTGGGTGCCTTTGTCTGAAATTTGAGTGAAGTGATTCTCAACTTTAGCTGTACATTAGCACTACCTTATCTCAGTTCGGGATGCTATAGCAGGGCACCATAGACTGCTTGGCTTATAAACAACAGAAATTTATTTCTCACAGTTTTGGAGGCTGGGAAGTCCAAGATCAAGGAGCCAGCAGATTCAGTGTCTGGGGATGGCCTGCTTCCTGGTTCAGAGATGGCTGTCTTATCGCTGTGTCCTTAAATGGTGTAAAGGGCAAGGGGGCTTTCCAAGATCTCTTTAAAAGGGCACAAGTTGCATTCATGAGGGTACCACCTTCATGATCTACGTTCCTCCCAAATATTCCTGTCTCCAAATACCATCACATGGGGGATTAGATTTCAACATATGAATTTGGTGGGGGAGAGGGGCATGAATATTCTGTCTATAGCACACCAGATTAGTTTTTAAAAACTGGATGCCTAGAGAACACCTCAGACTAATTAAAATCTATTTATAGAGTAGGACTTAAACATAATTAATTTTTAATCTCACCATTTAATTTTAATGTTTATCCAATGTTGAGAACCACTCTTATAGATTAAGTGTGTAGGTTAGTTTAGTAATTCACAGAATAACCTTTGAAATGCTGCCTTAGAATGTCTTTAAGGGGAAGGGGAAAAAAAAAGACGCGTAAGTGTAAATAGCAAGTGTACTGACAAAAATCAAAATACAAGTCTCTTTTTGTGGTTTCCCATTTTGGAAAGTACTCTACCAAAGTACCCAGGTGCTGGGGGGGTAATATGGAACGTGATCCAACAGCTGTCATTTTATGAAGTGGCATGAAAGGAGTAAAAGAAGGAAGTATAATAAGTCAGAGACCTGGCAAGGGAGGTAAGGTGCAAACAGGTGTATGAGGTGTCAAAGAGAAGCTGGGTTTGGGGTTAACTCTGGGTGCGGTGATGGACATATATTCATATCCAAGAATATACTTCCTTATTGGTGGTGATTTTATAAAATTAAAAGAATAGTGTGTACTAAGTACGTGAAATGGGATCAAACCTACTTGACTGAATCAATGTATCACCTACACATATACACTTTTCCAACTTACTCCTGGTTTATAAGTGAATTTAAACCATCTGTGAAATAAAAGTGCAAGCAGCATCCCAAAAGGGGGGCATTCTTTACAGCAGTGACAGTGAGGTCATCGTTATGCTGCTGGTGTTATCCCAGTACAGTAGCTAAAGTACTCCGTGACTAGTACTCAAAACATCTCAAATAAATGTATGAGGGACTTTTCTTCTATATATAATTTATTGCAGTCCTTGCTTGAATAAGCGGTCTATAAGAGTAAAGGTTGATACATAGTCAATGAAAAGTAATCATGTTCAATGTGATTCAACACCATTTCCAGCTGACTCAGTAATTCAAATGCAAAATCCCCAACTCCGGAGAGACTTGGGCTTTCACAACACTCCCCGCAGAACTTTAAGTTAAACACCATCGAATAGAAGACATGGATTACAGGAGTCTATGTACAGTCACTTGTTCTGCTTTGAGAGATAAGGTATGGGTAATCTTGCCATAATAAATAATACAAATATGTACACTGCAAATTATTAATATTTTTTTCTGAAATGACTTTAAAAATCAATGTAGTAAATGCTACAATGGCTAAGATAATTAGGAAAAATACTAAGAAAAGTTTAAAGAAACGTGCTTCAGTTTTAAGACCTTTTTTGAAAGTCATGCCAGATCACGATATGAAAATAACTATGTATCTTCACTAAGTTGGATGTGTCAAGATTGAAGTCTTCAAATTTCATTCATTTTTCAAACTGAAATATACCTTCCCAACCAGAATCAAAGAATATGTTTTATATATGTCAACACATATTTTTGAATAAAGGACCAACTATGTACTTTACACTTTGAAATAAAAGCTAAACCCCCTATTCTTTACTTATACTTCCCCTCTAATTCCGTAACCAAATTAAATCTAGCTCTTCTTTATTTGGTTCATTCAAAACACATTCTTGAATATATTTGCTGTCATTCAGGCAGTGTTCTGGTACAAAAGATTAGAAGTTAAGAGTGCCTCACATCAAGATTCTTACTTTTAGATATGGAGAAAAAATACTCAGTTGCAGTAGCAAAATAAATGCTCAAATACAAATATACATTAAATGCTATGAGAATAAATAATAGAGAAAAAACTTAAAGGTCAAGGAAGTTTAGAGGCTTTGAATCATATTGTTGGAGTTGGAAAATGCATAGAAAGTAGGCCAATGGAAAGATTGTAGAAGTGTTTGAATTCCGAGAAACAGAATATAATCCTGTTATACAGGCATACGGTAGTACAACCCATTCCAGGAACTGTAAATCGTAGATTAGACTAGGGTCTGATGACATCTTAAGGGGTAAAAACATTAGCTGGAGAGGTAAACAAGGCTCAGATTTTAAAGAAGTTTATACACTGTATTAGGTAGTTTCATAGGGATACCATATATGATGGGGAGTCATGGAATAATTTTAAATGGATGCATTAAAATCATCCACTTAAATTTACATTTAGACATATCACAACCAATTCTAGTTTCAACTCTGACATACAGAAAGCTTGGAGGTCTTCACTTCGACTTTTTTTAAATTGACGTATAGTTGATTTACAATGTTATGTTCACTTTCATTCTTAAAACAACCAAAACTAAGCTGAACAAACTGAAAATCAATGACTTTCTTGTACTTATCAGAGAATTAAGGTTGCAGAGCAAACTGGCACCCTAACAACCAGAGTAATAGGATAAAATATAACATGCAACTGAGATATCCTTACCAGAAACAAAAGGTATTGGGGCCATTAACTGTCTAAAAACTTAGATGTTAATTTTGAGATTATTTCTGGAAGCTGAATTCACAGCAGTGCGAATCTCATAGGTGCCATAGCTTTGGGGCCCTTAAAACTTTCTTGAGTTTTATGTTCAGGAACATCACGGATTTTACAGAGATCAACTAAGAACAATTCTACCACTGAAGGAAAAGGGAAGGCAAAGGAATAATTTTGAAATAGCAAGAGCTTTCTCAATGATAAAGGCCTACTCTTTAGGAGAAAAGACATTATCAGAGCTGTGCAGCTGACCCACTCAGCTGAAAATTTGCTTGTATCTTGTGACTCCCCCAAAACTTCAATACTAATAGCTTACCGTGACCGGAAGTCTTATCAATAACATAAATAGTCTATTAACACCTATTTTGTATTATATGTATTATATACTGTATTCTTACAATGAAGTACACTAGAGAAAAGCAAATGTTATTAAGAAAACCATAAGGAAGTAACATTTATAGTACTGAACTGTATTTATCGATACTGTAAGTTTACCTCAACTGTTTGCCGGATGATCGTTTGTCTGTCATGAGCTACATCAATGTTGCCTCATATTATACAAAACATTGTAGATATTATACATATTACTAACACCAGATACCAAATATGAAGAGGTAAAGCGAAAAAGAAATTCATATTTATTTACAGGTATAACAATTAATGCATTGATAAGGAAGAAGCAGCATTATTGAAACCAAGAGTAGTTATCAGTTAGATCCTGTAAACTGTAACTTGCTTAATCAATAATGAACTATAACCTGCCTTCACTGATCAAGCTCATTTTAGCTGTTTTTATGAAAACTTTCATGACCTCCAAGGGTCATGTAGCCTAAAAAATAAGATGTTTGGCTGAGTTGTTTCTCAGGAACTTGTAGTCATCTGTGTCCAGTTTCATCTCAAGCCTCTTAAGACTATTTGGGACTACTAACCTCCAACTAGACCTGAGTGAGTGTGTGATTGAGAGAGATATGATTTTGATTTCAGATTGCCAAAAACTCCACCCTCATAACCTAACAACATGGCCATTTTCTGAACATGTGTCCCATAGAGAAACATGTGGCTTAGTTGCACCTGCCCAGAATGATGCAATAAGATGAGACTGACAAGGACTTAATCTCCAGAATATATAAATAGCTCATACAACTTAATAACAAAAAAACAAACAATCCAATCCAAAAATGAGCAGAAGACCTAAACAAGCAATTCTCCAATGAAGACATACAAATGGCTAATAGGCAAATGAAAAAATGCTCAATATCACTAATCATCAGAAAAATGCAAATAAAAACTACAGTGAGGTATCACCTCACACCAGTCAGAATGGCCATCATTCAGAAGTCCACAAAGGATAAATGCTGGAGAGAGTGTGGAGAAAAGGGAACCCTTCTACACTATTGGTGGGAATGTAGCCATTATGGGAAATAGTAAATTTTATCTCCAATTAACGAAAGTTGGGGATAAGAATAAATAATTTTTTCCACAAAATCATCTTCAACTCAAAACTAGGTATCAGCATTTCAAAAAGATGCCTTAATTAAATTAAAAATACATAATTCAATACTAATTTCAAGTTGATATTCATAATCATTGGAGGTAGTAAATTTCAGAAAGAAATGTTTTAAGCAGGAAATACAATTATACTGTCACATATAAAATATGATTTGAAAAATATAACTGAGATGAAGTGGCCTACCAAATTGTAATTCAGAACTAAACACTCTATTTGCTCCACTGTTTTCCATCCCTTAGTACTTACCACATCACCCCACCAAAAAAGATTAGAATATAAATGCTTTTCTGTACTCCAGCTCCTATTTTGTAGTCTCAGATGATGATGTTTGGGTAAATGGAAAATTATTTATTACAAATTTGATGAGAGCAGATCAAAGAAATTTAAGAAAGATATTGAAAAATTAACCTATCTTCATGAATTCTGAGGATTTTTTCAAAAGCAAACTCTTATTTGTTTATTCCACTTACAATATTTCTGAGGATTTCCTCCAGGAGATTCAATGCACAAATAAAAGTATTCATAATCTTTTCCCCACCTTCCCAAATAAATACAGGTAAGTAGATCTTCTGTTCTTTTAAAGCAATATGCTTCATCATTATTTTATAAAATAGAGATCTAACTTTTTGTGTGCCATATACAACATGGCTGGATTCAGAGGCTTATGCATTTATCAACACAATAATTTTTAATATCAGTATTTTGTTAAAATTAAGTAACAGAATTATCCCGTTTTTATATGTATATTCATATTAAATATTTAAAGAAAATTATGTTAGGTTTTTATATTTCTCAATTAATAAACTTTAAACCCTCTATATCGAGATAGATTTGTTGAGATATAATTCAAAATATTTTGATACGCTTTTATAATGTTTAATTTAGAACAGCTTTACCTATAAGTTTGTGAACTTACTGGTGCTTTCATCAACTACAGTAATACTGTGGCAATTCAAGATTCAACATGTAAAAATGTTTCAGTCTGAAGAAATATGACTTTCTCCTGCATAGTAGTCTTGCAATCCACAATCCAAAAACATTCTAACATTCTAGTGTGGGTGTCTTTTGTGTCACCGTATTATTAAAAAATATGGGGCTTCTCATTTTTTTGGTATACTTCTTTTAAATGTTAAAATGTACTATTTACCCAAATGCCTGCTGGCTGGGTTGCTGTCACTTTAAAATAAAAAAAAAAATGCTCATCTCATTACAAATCTGTTACCCTTTATGATCTTGTTTATTGTTAATGGCAACATAAATTTCCTAAATTGCAGTTTTACTTGTTCCTCTCCTTCACACTGTATTAAATCAATCAGAGTCCTACAGATTCCTCTCCAAAGTGTAATAATAATCGCCTCTTCCCGAAGTTTTCTGGGACTTCCTTTCCTTACCCCAAGTCTTATTTGTATTGTTAACTAAAAACCTTTTTTCTGGATGTGTTGACTCTCCACCACAGTGGAAGTCCCAGCATCCTGAGCTATATTCCATACTGATTGTACGATGCAGCAAGGAGCCATGTGCCAAGGAAAGTTGTGGACTGCAGAAGCTGGAAAAGGCAAGGATGCTGATTCTTCCTTAGAACCATCCACAAATGAACTCAGTCCCCCCAACACCTTGAATTTTGCCCCAGTTGACCTCGGTCAGACTTCTGACCTCCAGAATTCTAAGATGCCAAATTTCTATTGTCAGACTACTTATTTTCATAAAATGTTCTTTTAAGATATTAAAGATGTGACACATAGATCCCCTCCATAAAACCAAAGAGCATCTCAGAAGCTTAAGGCACTCAAGCCATTCTCCAACCCAGAACTCAGTTCTCTGTCCCCTTCCCCGCAAGCACAGACCCTCAGCCCGATCAGATCCGACTATCCTCCTTCCTCTTACCCCACCCCACCAGTGTCCACGGCAGCCTCTTCCAGCACTAATCATAACCCGGTTGTCGCCCCCAACCCCAACAGGGGAGAATTGAGCTGTGGCCTGTTGGATACTTAGGTTTTGATTTTTAATTTCTTAAAGGGTTTCAGCTGTAAGTTGTTCACTATTACTCAGTGCACAGCGCTCCCACCTGCCCATGTAAGGCCCCTCAAATTAGTCATTTTGTTCCCACTTTCATTTTTTCCCCTTTGCCCTTAAACTAATGCCTGAGCCCTGTCCCCTCCAGCCCTCTTCATGGGCCAGCACATCTGTCTGCAACCTTGTGAAAGGGGTTCGTGTGTCTGTGTTTTTAAATTCCATAAACAACATGCTGTAATTTTTTTTTTTTAAAAATGTGGTTATACACCTCTATCTTCATGGAGGACAGATGAAAAACAAAATATCCTTGTTACTGTCCGTGTTATCTCATCAAAAGGCAAAGACAGACATGAGTTTATCTAAGAAAGATTTGTGAAGGAGCTCCTTCCTAATTAGTGAACACTGGGACAATCAGGAGCAAAGCAGAAAAATCTAGAAAGGTGTATTTTTAAAATGTCTTAGTTCTTCTCATGGTAATTCCTTTCAAATTTATGTTTCAGATTTCAGGGATAAGTCTATGGTAAGTTTTCTTAATGTTTGGTCCAGGGGTCCCAAGTATCATTCGTCTAAATTTACATAGAAAATTAATATGTATGATGAAAGGGAATAGTGAATATGCATTCACTATACTGCCCATAAAATTATGAATATACGTTGACTAGTTGTAAGTTCTAAACGTCATTCGCACTCAACAAATACTTAGGCTCTGCTGATTCAAATGACGGAAGAAGGCAGAAGTAGCTCTGTGATGGAAATAAGTGATGGAAACATATCTACAGTGATTGGTCTCGAAAATCTCAGCCCTCCTAAAGACAAGTGACTTTGAACAATTTAATAAAACTTTTTAAGTTGCTGACATTTCGCTCTTCATCTGTCCTCCATGAAGATAAAGGTGTGTAACCACAAGAACAAACGACCAGAGAGTCAGCTGGTTTGTCAGACCCTCTGGTTCTCTAATGAATAACGCCGTCAGCACTAATGATGTCAGCATTTTGACCTGGCACCAGAGACAATGTTCAGCCACTTGTGCTACCTTGAGGCACAGCTGGCTCTCTGGAAGAAGATTCTCCCCATGAAAGCAGTCTAAAAGTGGCTCCCTGTGACATGCAGACCTTGGAAGAAATTCCTTTTGGCTAAATAGCGTTTTAATCTGTTGACAGCATTTTAATTTTCTCTTTCTGAAGAACCTCTGAAGGAGGCCCTGTGGAGAGAGAAAGCAGGTCAAGAGGAAATTAAAACTGAAGATCTTGCTTTCTCATAACTACGATGAATTTGCTAATTAAGCCAACCCAGAAAAAATGTAGGCAGTTTTTAATTTACGAACTGCTGAAAGCTTTCTATCAAGTAAATTGATTAGCAGCACTCATAATCAAAGGCTCTGGATTAGTAGTTAATTTGTGGAATCAATTAATAGGAACATTTATCAAATGACTTTTGCCTCCAGAGAATAACAGATTCATGGCCCTGTGTTCTTGCAGATAAGAAACACTGGACTCTGGGATATGCAATGATTCCTGGGGATATGATGCTATGTTTGTTTTTGCTTGATTTCTTGTTTCAAAACATGTGTTCTTGAGTATCTGAATTTAATTTTTCCTTTTTATAAGCATAATATTAATGGATGACATGTAAAATTATTTACCAGCTAGATGTTTTTTGTATTAATTTATTAAAATGTTCTGTCAAATTTTTGTCCTGGATATTTACAGCTAATTCACTTAAGGCTGAAAATATTTTTCCAAATTAATAATTGAAAAAAAAAAGGCCCAAGGCTCAATTATCTGTAGTTAACCCTGAAATGAACTAGATAACTTTAATTTAGAATTTACTGTTGGCTTAATGTTTTTTTTTCCCTGAATCTAAAAGTTTCATATAAATGCTTAAACCATGTAATATACTATCTGAATTGATAGGACTTTTAAAAAAATAACTGGATGTGTTACTGAAGAACTGCTTTTCAGTATGTTCATTAAAAGAAGTTGCTGAAGGCAAAATTTTAGAAGTATGTTTAAAATATGTTTTGTAAATCAGTCATTACCTTAAATCATATTATCCTACAAACTAACCTCACATTGTGGCATTTGATTATACACTGAGGGAAAATAGAGAGAGCCCTATTACTTGACCTATGTGAAAAATATAATCAATTACTTAACTTTTATTTTAAAATTTTAGAATAAATTTGTTTATGGTCTCTTTTCTGAAAAGAAAACATATCACCTCTGTATGTTTTCTATTTTTCAGTTATTTTCTACAAAGATAAATTGAAGCAGTGTTTGGTAAAAGGGTCCGCTATACTTGAACCAACATTTTTAAAAAATTATACTTAATGTATTATAAAGCAACATAAGAAATATGATATTTCTGTTAATGCCAACCTTTTCTTTTATTTGGAATATAATTTTACAGTATCATGTCTGAAAATTCTTATCACAGTTTTAGCTTTCTTTATTGTGTACATAAAAATATCCCACGGGATTGCAAAACTGCAGTTGCTTATTAAGCCAGAAGAGAAGAGTTTAAGAAAAAATGTCTTTTCAGTCATTATCAATTCTGCCTAAATAGGCTTTGGTCTCATATTCAAACACGGTGATGGCTCAAAATGACCAGAGTTCAACAGAATGGGAACAGAAGGACTTGATCATCTAAAGCCACCTTCTGCTCATTTTAAGGGAAATGTATATTAACAGAGCCCTCTATATTGTATCTCCACATGTCATATACATTACATGAACTTTCTTATTGTACATGAAAATATTTATTAAAAATTGGGCATTGATTTTAATTCCCAGCCAAGCTGGAGTAACAAGGACTGACTTTACACTCCTACCTGAAAAAATTAAAAATACAGGCAACGTATATAAAAGAAGAATATAGTTTTTAAGGCCTGTGGACATGAGGGAATTAAGGATAGTGATCCCTGAAAGGCAGGAGCAAATGAGGTAAGCCCTCTAACTGCACTAGTTTACTTCCTAAAGAAAACTTCCCTCTGAGGAAAGACAGGGGGCCCAGGAAGAGGTAAGAGTTGAGGAACTGAATCTGAGGGTCCTGAGAAACCAAAAAGGCTAGAGTTCCCAGGGCCCAGGGCAGAAGAGTGAGCTGGGTGCACAGAGGACTCTGAGAATCTGCAGAGCAGCCTCCTGGGGTCTTCAGCTGAGTACTAACACGTACATAGATTTGGGGAAACTACCACCCAAAGAAAGAAGCACTCAAAATCATTAAAGAGAAGAATCTCCAGGACTCACACAGAGCCAGAAATAATACCAGTTCCTACCAGTCAGACTGGAAAGACTTGCAGGGCAGTGGGCGAAGCACTAGAAGAGCAGTGCCCTAGTGATAAGGAGAATCAGTCCTCAGCTACACGCTGCTCTTAGCCCACTGCGCAATGCTTAAAAACAAGACCTGAAAGGATCAAACTGCTTCCAGGTAACTTAACTGCATGCTGGAATGAAGCCGAATATTTATGAGAGTGAAAAAATCCAGCACCCAGCAGTTTCATATTGTCCAGCATTCAGAACTTACCTAGAACACAAATAAGCAAGAAAATGCAACCCACAGTGAGGGGAATAATCAACTGAAGCAGAACCATAAATGACGCTAATGATGGAATTAGTAAACAAGGACATACAAAGAAGTATTATAAATGTATACTACATGTTTGGGAAGCTAGAGGAAAAATTAACGCATTAAATAGAGAAAAAGAAATTCAAAAGGACCCAAATTCAACTTCCAGTAATGAAAACTGCATTATCTGAGAGAAAAAAATTCCTTAGGTGTGTTAACAGAAGATAATGTATTGCAGGAGAAAAAAAAAGTGAACCTCATCACACGTGAATAGATAAATCTAAATTAAACACAGAAAAAAAACAAGATGAGAAAAAAGTGAACATACAAAGAAGTATTATAAATGTATACTACATGTTTGGGAAGCTAGAGGAAATATTAACGCATTAAATAGAGAAAAAGAAATTCAAAAGGACCCAAATTCAATTTCCAGTAATGAAAACTGCATTATCTGAGAGAAAAAAATTCCTTAGGTGTATTAACAGAAGATAATGTATTGCAGGGGAAAAAAAAACCTCGTCACACGTGAATAGATAAATCTAAATTAAACACAGAGGAAAAACAAGATGAGAAAAAAGTGAACAATGTCAAGCAATGTGACAATTAGCTGTGTGACAGTATCACACTGTGTGTGACAACATTAAGCTGTGTTGCCATAGCAAGCAATTTAATATACATGTAATTGGAGTCTCTTAAAAGGGGGCTGAGGCAAAAAGAAAGTAGGATGATAAAAAATGAAAAAAATATTGTGAAGAAATTATGGCAGATTTTCTTCTCAAGTTTGATAAAAACTGCAAAGAAGCTAATCAAACCCTAAGTAAAAGAAACAGAAAGGAAACTAAGGTGTACCATGAACAAAATACACAGAAAAAGATAGTATCTTAATAGAAGTTCAGGAGGAAAGGATATACACAGGGAATATAGATATAAGGTGACAGCAAAGTTTTGGCTGGAAAAAGTGCTAGACAAAAGATATTAGAACAACATCTTCAAAGAACTGAGAGAAATCTGTCAATTTATAATTTTATAACATGAAGAAATACTTTCCAAAAATGAAGGTGAAATAAATACTTTTCACACACACAACTGCTGAAGAAATTCAACACCAGCAAACTTGCACTATTAAATAAGAAGTTAATGGGATAACTTCAGGTAGGAAAAAAAAATGGTATCAGGTCAGTGACATAACCAGTACTAACAGATTAGATGGAAAAGCAGGACCCAACTACATGCTGCATGTAAGAAAGCCACATTAAGCAGGGAAACAAAATCTATTTTGTTGTTAGTGTTAAATCAGCAGTTGTGAAGGAACTGAGATGTTACTTGCAAGATTACATCCTAGAAAGATAGACAGATAGATAGACAGACAGATAGATAGATAGATAGATAGATAGACAGATAGATAGATAGATAGATAGATACTAGCAGAAACTTTGGGTATTTTTGAGTCCAAGACCAGAGCTTTATCACGTTGGTCCCCCATGCCTACTAGTGTGCAGGTGACATGATGAGTGACAGATGAATAATCCTAACTGTATGGTGGGTTCAGATTACAGGAAGTAGAAAATGCAAATATGAATCTGGGAATTTATATAGGAGAGGGGTAACTCTTTCCCCCTTCCTTCCTTACAAAAGAAAAGAAGCCTTTGCTCCCTAACAGACAAATTCTCCCCTGGAAGAGAAAGGGGAAAATCCTGGTTTCTTACCATTTGTAATGTACATAAATATCTCTAAATCAACTTCTAAGTTTACAGCCAGAGTTTTAACCGCTCTGAAATACAAACACATAGGGAGACATGTCCCTGCATCCCTATGGAAGTTACTTTCAAAGTTTTCCCTTAACCCAGTACCCTGGAATATAAGCATGGGCTACAGGGGAGAAGGGGAAGGGGTGTGTGTGTGTGCGCGCGTGTGTGTTTTGGGGGTCGGTGGGGTTCTTTGCTTGTTTTTATTAATCTTCTGAATGGGACCAAATGCCTTCATCATGAAGAAAGCAAATGGTTACACGTTTAATACAAATGCCCTGGGAGGAGCAAATACTTCAGGGCAAATGAAAGAAAACTTACTCTATTATAGCATATCAGTTTCCATGGCTCAGGAGGCCAAAATTTCCTCGGAAGACAGAAATGCAAGAAAAATCTGACTTCCCACAGCTAGAAGTAAAATAATGTAAAAAGATACACCATATAAACATTATTCAGTGATCAAAAGACAGCTGGAATGGCTATTTTAGTATTATCCAAAATGATTTCAGAGCAAAAAATATTATCAAGAATATAGAGTTATTTCATAATGATACAGGGATCATTTCATCCAGAGGATATAATCATCCTAAACATTTAAACACATAAGAATATATCTTCAAAAGGCAGAAAACAAAAACTGATAGAACCACAGGGAGAAATAGATGAAATTCCAATTAGTCAGCGATGTCAACACCATTTCTCAATAACTGATAGAGAAACAGAAAGTCAAGAAGAATATAGAAGTCTTGAATCATACTTTCAATGAACCTGACTTAATTGGCTTTTATACATACTTCTCCCTAAAACAACAGAATATGTATTCTTTTCAAGCACAAAAGAGACATTTATCAGGTGTCGGAGCTAAAGAAAACTTCTTTCTACCCTTCTAGATTCTCTGGCTGGTCTAAGAATTAAATTGACATGAGACAAAATAACAGGAGAAAACCAAATTTAATTTTATATCTACTGGAACCCTGAATATATGAGAGGTTCAGCAACAGAAAGGTTAAACTAGGTATGTATGCCACTCTGAGCTAAAGAATGGCACAAAGGCCTGGGGCTTCAGAAGATAGGAAGGTAATTCATGGGACATTAAGAAGAGCAAATGGTTAGTAATTATATGTTTGTCCTGCCATACAGATAGGTCAAAAACAGTTATTTCCAGTAATAACCCTTATTATGGGCAAGACATCCAATTTAAATTCTTTTTTTAATTTTAATTTTTTATTGAAGTGTGGTCTATCTAAAATGTTAGTTTCAGGTGTACAACAAAATGATTCAGTTATACATATACATGCATACATGTATACCTTTTCAATTTCTTTTCCAGTATGACTCATTACAAGAAATTGAATATAGTTCCCTGTGCTATACAGTAGGTACTTGTTATTTATCTATTTTATATATAGTAATGTGTATCTGTTAATCCCAAACTCCTAATCTATCCCTCTCCTCCCCTTTCCCCCCTGGTAACTATATCCGTGAGTCTATTTCTAGTTTGTAAATTTTTTATTTTAGATTCCACATATAAGTGATATCATATGATATTTGTCTTTCTCTGACTTACTTCACTTAGTATGATTATCTCTAGGTCCATCCACATTGCTGCAAATGGCATTATTTCATTCTTTTTTTTACAGCTGAGTAGTGTTCCGTTGTGTATATATACCACATCCAGGTTGTTTCTATGTTTCACTATTGTAAATAGTGCTGCTGTGAACATTGGGGTGCAGGTATCTTCTCAAATTACAGTTTTCTCTGAATATATGCCCAGGAGAGGGATTGCTGGATTATTTAGTAAGTCTATTTTTAGTTTTTTGAGGAATCTCCATACTGTTTTCCATAATGGCTGCACCAAACTACATTCCCACCATCAGTGTAGGGGGATTCCCTTTTCACTGTACCCTCTCCAGCATTTATCATTTGTGGACTTTTGAATGATGGCCATTGTGACTGGTGTGAGGTGACACTTCGTTATAATTTTGATTTGCATTTCTCTGATAATTAATGATATTGAGCATTTTTTCATGTGCCTATTAGCCATTTGTATGTCTTCACTGAAGATATGCTTTCTTGTTCCTGATCTTAAAGGAAATGCACCTCTCAATAATTTCAAAGGATTCAAATCATACAAAATAATTTCTCTAAGCAAAAGTAAACTAATATTAAGATCAATAACTGAATGATCTTTGGGAATACACAAATATTTGTAGATAAATAACACATTTCTAAATAGACAGGGGTCAAAAAAGAATTTTAAATTAGTATTAAAAAGTATTTTTTACTGAGTAAAAATGAAAATAACAGCAGAATTTGCAGGATTCAGCTGCAGCAGTATCCAGAGGGAAACTCATAGCACTTATTGTCTGTGTCAGTGGACAAATACGTTAAAAGAAACAAATCAGCACAGTTCACTCCAGAAGGAAGAGGCATCTTAAATAACTCTAAATTTATTAAAATTGAATTTGCCAATAAAAACTTTCCCTAAAAGAAAAATCAAGGCCCAGATGGTTTAACTGAGGACTCTCCTTCTGTTCTTTAGGGTGAACTGTCTGTGTTCCTCATTGGGGACAACAACCTCTCTTGGCGCACTAGATCTCATCTTTTTAAAATATCAAGGGGATTTTTCCACCAAGATTCCTCTACTTTACCTACATCATAATTTCTCCTATTTCACAAGATCATTCTTAAAAGCATACATACATACATTGTTGTCTCTACTTTAAATAAAAATCTTTACATCCTTTCTCCAGCTGCCCCATTGCTTTCCTTACCTCCATTGAAAACCTCCTTGGAAATACTGTCTGTACCAGTGCTGCCCAATAGAACTTTGGGCAATGATGGCAGTCAAGGAATTAGATACCATTTCATTTCTATGGATTGAACGTAGGAAAAAAAGTCTGGTAATATCAAGTGTTGGTGACAATGTGCTATAATGTGAGTATCTCTAACATGTTAGTAGCTATGCAAAGTCCATACAATGCTTTGGAGAAGTAGAAAATCAATATTTAGTAGATACTGTGCTATCGTTTTTGGCCTCACTATTATAGTGTAAGTAGGCTTGGCTTTCAGCTGCAAGCATCTGCATAGTTTTACCTGAGAGTCTTTTCTCTGCTCACACTCACCCTAGGCATGCATGCAGGGCAGGCCTGAAATCCTAGAGAATTAATGGCTCTCGGAGCAGCTCTCAACTGATAACAGAGGAGTCAGTGTATAAATACTCCAGCTTCTTCACACTTAAGGCTGGACATCTCTGAGGTTCAACCACATTCTCCACTGGTTATTATTATTTCTCAGAAGAATTAAGCTCCAGTTGCCCATAACGGTAACTTGCTTGAAAATACATCCTTTATTGACTGCCTTCCCTTTTTTATCTCATTTCCTTCTGGAATTGCCTCCCAGATAAACTACTCATAACTGATTCTTTATCCAGGGTCTGCTTCTCAAGAACACAAGTTATGGCAGACTTCTTCAAGTAAATTTGAAGATGTGAGTATCAATGAAACAGCAATTCCAGCCCTAGGATTTTACCTTAGAACGTCTCTTGAATATGTGCCCCAGGAGACATCTACAAAAATGTTAACAATACTCCTCTTTGTACTAGTAAATAGCTGGAAACAGGGGAGTGGTAATAAATTAGTAACTTCATACAATGGAACACTACCCAGAAGTAAAAATGAATGGATTTTAGCTATAAGTGCCATCAAGCAAAAATACCAGAACAAATGTTCAGGAAAAAAAGGAAAGGTATTTTGAAGAGTATATATATTACAATTTGCTTTTTATACAGTTAAAAGTATGGAAAATGAAGAAAGTGTCCGGGGATGCTAACATATGTGATAATACTACAAGGAAATATAAAGTAAAAGAATGAAAAAATGCAAAATTTAGGACAATGGGTACCTCTGAAGAAGAAGGGAAGTGGGTTGGAATAGGAAATAAAGAATCTTTAAAGATGATTACAATAGTCTTCCAAATTAAACTGGGTGGTAAGGATATTATTGTTCATTATTCTATATAAATTACACAGATTTGACAAATAACATTTTGTGTCAACTTAATCTTGAGATTAGAAAACCTTAAGAAATGAAATTTTACGATCAGAAAGGTAGTTTCTCTACACAAAATCGGTTACATGTCTATTTGAAAGTTAAATACAAGTATTTGGTTCTATGTTATGAAGGATCAACGAAAATAGTTTTCTATGAACATTGGTGAATGTTCTGACATTAGTCCTACATTACAGGAAGATTTGAAATTGGTTTATTTACTAATTAGTGAAGGGTTAGTATTTGCACCTGAATTTAGGCTTGATATCTGGAATTATTTACACTTTCACCAACAGCATGATCAAATTGAATCATGTCTTATCAAATGGAAAAGACTACCCAGAAACATACTTTGATTGAACTATGACATATAAAGGTGCCGAAAGGGTACAGAATATAACAACTATGCAAGGGGGTTAAGTAAATCAATGCTGGCCAAGAAGGAATTCATTTAAAAAAGAGAATCAAAGTGCCATGTATCCAGGTGATTATGGGTAAACATATATTTTCTTTATTCAAAGACTTGTTTTTTTGGCTAAACTATCCTTCAGGTTTCCAACTGACTATGACTCACATTTGCATGAACATTTCAGTAAATGCAAACACACAGTATGTTAGCTGCTCATACGGTCCCTTGTGACACAGCACCAACTTGCTATTTTTCCCTAGTACTGTAAAAAGGAGACAGTATTTTTCCTACTTCTTAAGACTGCCCTTTCCACATTTTACGTATTTTGCTGATTATCAAGTCATCATCATCTATAAAATAAGAAAAATAATGCCTTTACTGTTAAACGTATGGTTGTATTGAGCTTTAAATAAGATAATAGATGTTAAAATGTTTTGTAAGCAGTAAAATACTCTACATACAACAGAGGCATTTTGAAGAGTATTTTACAGATTCTTGTTGGGAGTGATGTGAAAGAACATTTGTATTCTCTTTAATTCTCTGCCAATGGATAAATTAATATAAAATTTAGCTATCTCACCCTTGCAAACAAAAAGTGTTATTTAAATATCAATCTGATACTTTTAAGCTCATTATCTCAGAAACAGTGAATATGTGTTGATGGATGCTCTTGTTGATATTTGATCACACAGCATTCACTCCCACTTTCTTATATTACATCTCTTTTCTAATTTTAATTAGTGGGAATCTAGTAGCTTCGTATTTGAGGTGCCTTCCCATCGAAAGTCCAGGGATAAGCACATGACATGAACTAATGAAAAAGACAGGTATTTTTTTTTTTCCCTAGTACTCCTTTTGTGAAGCCAAGGAAAGCAAGAGTTGGAGAAATTGGAAAAAAAAAAAAAAAGAATTGGTTTGGAAAATTAACAGCTGCCTAAATTCCTCAAGATACCTGTGTTCCTAAGTGTCAAATCTTTCCCAATTGGTTCCATAGCCATTTTCCATTCCCTGACATAACTTAATAACTTAAGTTTTAAAAGAGTAGTTTCTTTTTTTAAGTGAATATATCAAGCATTACTTTAGTCAGGCATTTTATTTATTTTTATTTTTTAATATAACTTTCATTTTTTCTTTTAGCTTCGAGATATAATCAACATATATTATTATGTTAAGGTACATAATGTGACAATTTGATACATGTATCTACTGCAAAATGATTACTACAATAGGATTAGTTAATACTTCTATCACCTCACATAATTACAATTTGTGTGTGTGTGGCGAGAACATTTAAGATCTACTCTCTTAGCAACTTTCAAATATTTAATACAATATTAACTATAGTCAGCATGCTGTACATTGGATCCTCAGAATTTATTCATCTTATAACTGGAAATGTGACAGCAAACTTTGAGCCCATTTCCCCCACCTACCACCTATCTACTCTATGTTTCTATGTATTTGGCTTTTTTTAGATTCCACATGTAAGTGAAATCATATCATATTTATCTTTCTCTGTCTAATTTATTTCACTTAGCATAATGCCCTCAAGGTCCATTCATGTTGTTGCAATTGGCACGACTTCTTTTTTTCTCTGACTGGATAGTATTTCATTCTATCAGTATACCACATCTTCTTTATCCACTCATCCATTGACAGGCACTTAAGTTGTTTCCCTATTGTGGCTATTGTGAATTATGCTGCAATGAACACAAGAGTGCAGATATCTCTTCAAGATTTTGATTTCATTTCTTTTAGATATATACCCAAAGTGGAGTTGTTGGATCATATAGTAGTCCCATTTTTCATTTTTGAGGAAACTCCATACTGTTTTCCATAGTGGCTGAACAATTCACAACCCTACTAATACTGCACAAGGGTTCCCTTTTCTCCACATCATCACCAACACTTATCTCCTGACTTTTTGATGGTAGCCTATCTATGGCTGTAAGGTGGTCTCATTACGGTTTTGATTGCATTTTCCTGATGATTATTAATTTTGATTATCTTTCATGTACCTGTGGTCATTGTATGTCTTCTTTGGAAAAAATATCTATTCAAGTCTTTTGTTCATTTTTAAACTGGATTGTTTGCTTTTTTTGCTATTGAGTTGTATGAGTTCCTTATATATATTTTGGATATTACCCCTTATCAGATACATGGTTTGCAAATATTTTCCCCCATTTCTTAGGTTGCCTTTTCATTTTGCTGATTGTTTCTTCAGCTATACAAAGCTTCTTATTTGATGTAGTTCCACTTTTTTTTTCTTTTGCTTTTGTGGCTTGTATAGTTGGCATCAAATCTAAAAATATAGTTGGGTGCTATGATGTTATGTGCATATATATTTATGGAGCTTATGTCCTCTTGATGAATTGACTCCTTTATCATTATATATGGCTTTCTTTATCTCTTGTTACAACTGAGTTAAAGCCTATTCTGTCTGCTATAATTATAGCTAACATGCTCTCTTTTGGTTTCACTTGCATGGAATATCTTTTTCCATCCCTTCACTTTGAGCCTCTGTGTGTCCTTGAAGTTGAAGTGAGTCTCCTGTAGGAAGCATAAAGCAGTTAGACCTTATTTTTTGTTTATCAATTCAGCCATTCTTTATCTTTTGATTGGAGAACTTAACCATTTACATTTAGAGTAATTATTGATAGGTAAGGGCTTACTAATGCCAACTTAGTCATTGTTTTCTGGCAGTTTTGTAGTTCCGTTTTTTTTTTTTTTCCCTTTCTCTCTTGATGCCATCCTTTGTGAATTGATGATTTCTCAAAGTGGCAGCCTTGATTCCTTTCTCTTTATCTTCTGTATCTACTGTAAATTTTTGCTTTGTGATGTCATGTGTTGGGGGAGATCACTGAGAAGAAATTGACTACTGGTTGACCTGGGAGCATTTGGAAGCCCTCCACCCTCTTTCCTATCCTTGAAATATGCATTCCTCTTGTGTTCCCAGTTCCCAAAAGCTGCCCCAAGGAAATGGCCCAGGGATAGAAATAAGTTGTTGAGACCACCTGGATGGTATACGTGACTGAACCCAGTAAACACCTCTATATAAACTTTTAAGATTTGCCAGGTGGGTACAAAAGTCTAGTTGTCTTGAGGCTGTTCAAGAAAAGCCTAATAAATAAGTTCCCTTGCTTATTAAAACTGCCACCTATCAATCTGGAGTAGTCTCTCTCTTTCTGTTGTCTCATCCCAATCTTCACGACTATGGGGGCCAGTTTCAGATTACACCCTGTAAATTCCTAAGAAGGAAGTGAACCAACACCAAAAGGTGAAAAGAATAGTTTTATGTGACTACATAACAATAGCCATAAATTGGAGCAGTGAAAGAGTAGGTTGTCTAAAAATGATGAAAACAAACCAAAACCTATTTGGAGATATAGAAAAGTAACTAAACCATTTGGACTGATAACGGTTCTGAACGCTGCAGTGTCCTCACTTTTGATGTTTCATTTAAAAGGTCACAGAGAACAATGTAAAATGCTCGACTCGAGATTATAATGCAGTATACATACAATTTTCAAGGGTTTTTCACATAATTTTTTTCTCCAGGGAAATTTATCTAAAAAATTTCTTTTCATCCAGAATACTTAAGAAACATTAAAGTGCACACTGACATAACTAATAAGCCACTCACTACTCCTCCGAATCTATTGCTTGGGCAGTCAGGATATCAGGTAGCATTAAACTGCTTTATGGGGGATTTATCTTACTAAAGATGAAAGTTTATGCAGTATTTCTAAAATTATTTATAAAAAATGAATTTATGTGTCACTTTGTGTCTGCCAATATTTTCCAGCTCTCACAACCAAAGTGCAATCAGAATGACCCAGAAATGCCCAGAAAATGTTCATTAAAATTGATTTTTCTGTCCAGTTTCATTGCCAGTGAAAATGTATGAAACACACATATTTCATTTAGACCACTAGCTTTATTCTCCTGTAATGGAATGTCCTTAATAATATGTTTTTTTATTAAGAGGATGTCTCTAAAATGGGACAAGGCAAAGAAATTCTAATTTTTCACAGAAATCAGGCAAAACCTTTTGTACAGATGGAGAGAAATATTTGGAGTTTCTGCTTGTGAGTTCTAATCTTTCAAGAGATGTGGAACATATCCCTATGCCCAATAATTGCCTTATTTTTCTTGATTTTAGAGACAGCCAAAAGTGAAGATAGAAATTAACTAATAGCCGGATGGCAAACTATGGTAGTAGAAGAAAAAAGACTAAGTGGCATTCCACTTGTCATTGTATGGGAGCTTAAATATCACAGAGAAGAAAGGACAAGAAGGAAAATGACAATGGAGGTGAACTCTTAATGCATGTAAATTAATCACAATAATTTTGTATTTTCAAAACTTTGTTTCACAATGTTCATTTTATTTGTGAAATCCTCCATCAGAAAAGCAGGGCTATCATAAAATTACTAACAGCAAAATGAATCCCGCAATGTATTTTTATACAATGTGTGAATTCTCAGAAGTTATCCTAATCAGAGGGATTTAACTTCCTTCTGATTTCCACTGCTATTTACCTACCTCAAACCAAATACAAACATTACACAGTGACTGTGCTAAATAATGTTTTGCTATATGTAGTGAAAAATGCACATAAAATTAGACCTATTACTAGATTCAACTAGTTCTATAGTTCATATAATTTGGTTCTCCTTAAACATAGAGGAATTGCCTGACCAAAGTAGTCTATATGTGAGCGGTATAATCTGGTATGGCAGGAAGATGAGAGGGCACATCAGAATAGGTGTTCATTTAACAAGAGAATCTGACTTATCTGATAACAGCTTTAAAGAAACAAACTGTTTGAAGCATCTATCCCCAGAACTAGAAAAGAATAACTTCCAACTAATCTCTTACGAGATTCAGCTACAGAACGTAATGCCAGGATCCTTGGGGGTTTTGGTTGGTGTTTGTTTTTACTTACAAACACCGTGGTATTTCTTTATTGTATTTGCTCCAGGACAGCCTGTTGCAAAACTGAAAATAGTGCAGTGATGCTCTCGTTCACCGGCATCTTCAGCTTCATTCCACAGGCTGCTGGTTTAGTCTTGATCCCTGGCAGTTTACTTTGGCAGAAAGCTTTTAAGATGGGGTGTCAGCCACACCGCACAATAGGAAAGGCCAACACGGTGGTTTACAGAATTAACAAGAGCAGCTATCTTCCTTGACAGATTGCTCTGTTTAATTATAGCTGTTGGGGGCTGAGTCAGCTGCTTGAACAACAGGGAAAATCAGAGGGTCATTAAGATGGTCTATTAATTTTCTCTCATGAGTAACTGCATATCCATGATCTGCACATGCAGCATGGCAGGATACTTTCCAAATTACTGGCCTTACAACTCCCATGGTATTTTTTAAAAATCCCTGTGGTAGCTTAAGGGATAGGAAAGCTGTGGTGATTCTGGACGCAAATTTATGGTAGTTAAAATTCATCGGGTGGAAAATCTGGGGTTCCAAAATTGATCTGAAAATATTTTTAGAAGAAGAAAGAAAAAGAAATCCAATATATCGCCTTCTCCTGCTAAAACTATTCATTGTTCCCACATGTAACAAATAAACGATATTATATTCAATCCTTGGCCCATCCTTCTTCTTGGAAGAACAGATATCTATTGTAGATATCCAAATAAATATTCTCTGCAGAAAAAGGAAAAAATATTTCTATTTGCTGTCTTTCAGGTGGGACCAAAAAGACGAATAATCAAAGCATCCATTCCACGTCTGGAAAAAGCACTGGAGGTGCAATGGTATTTATTTGGCAGCCATGTAGACTCCCAAAGAATGGCTTGAAAGAGCAACCAGTTTACACAATCTTTAAGAACATCCTCCAGGGCCTTCCCAGCAGCCTCAAAATGCTGTAAATAGTTCCGAGTTCTACGCACCAACATGAGAAGAGACCTGGAACTGGAGCTGACAATTGACAACTAATACACATAGTCCTGAAAGTTCTCAGATCTTCAAACTCCTGGAATATACAATTCTTAGTATCTTAACACCAGCAAGGATCGCTTTTATAAAGATTGCTTTTGCAAACTGGAGCTCTCTCCACAGGTGCTGAGGTTGGATACTTTGCTTTACCAGATTGAAGAACTGAGGAGGGAAGTGTGTATCAATTTAGGGGGACTTTCTAATCTATGTGCCTGCCTATAAATAAGAAAACACAATCTCTATAATTTAGTCCTATGTTCCCAGGAAGGTGATTGCACTTCAAAAATAAGGAAAACCATACCCAATATGATTAAGTCTTCTTCAAGTATAACACATTTCATTAAAACTCATTGAAACTGGGCTGACCATGCATTAAAACAATCTCAAGGAAAGCTTCCACACCTCTCTTTCCAAAATGGGTCTAATTTGCTATTTATATCCCATTCTTAAATGGTGAATTTCTCCTTATTAAAAATATCTCCAAAGTAGATTTTAATTACAGTGCTTCCTTTTCGCTTTTTTTATACATAGTGGAAATTATTTATCTTCATAAACTGGTTAACCCTCCATGAACTGAAAGTAATAAGTAAGCCAAACACTTTAATTCTAAATACCTAAAGAGATATAGATGTTAAACACAGATATTTATACATGTGCTTGTTTACTTGATACAACTCCATGCTGTGAAGTCATTAAAAACTGCAATTTAGAATATTTAAAAATGAAATCTAGGGTTCAATCAAGATTAGAATGAGGATAGAGAAACTCAAATCCCCTAAAGTCTTGCTGCTTTCCCCTTGCAGTAGATTTGCAAGAAACTGGCTCAGCAAACCTGAGTTACTTCAGTAAAAACACAAGCTGGTACAAAAGCCAACCTTCAGAAATTTCCCCTCTCTAGTAAGTCCGCTTTTTCAACTAAGAAGCTCCCAGTCCTCCAGATGTTTCCTTCCCTGATGTTCCTATAAATATGTAGAGTTTTATGTGGATTCATTCCCTATTCTGGAGCCTTCTCCATGGTGTCCAGTTCACTGATGCCTGCGTTAAGTACACCTCCCTGTATATGTAATAGGAAATAATGTGTATTCTGCTCATTTACTGTTTTAAATCTCCTCCAATGAACCTTAATTCACCTACGTAACACGTGGCTCCAGTTACTCCTTTGTGTATGGCACAGAAACACTGAATATACGCTTCTGAAGTGCGCTCCCCCAAATTATTTGATGCAATGAAATATTAAGGACATACATTTTGTACTATATTCTTTGAAATTAGCTTCTTTCTGCCTGGAAATTTTCATTACTTAGAATCTTAACCCATAAAACTCACTTAATTAAGGACAGAGATATTTGTATTGCAGATAATATTTGATTTTATACAAATATATGATACTTAAAACAGGGAAAGTTATTACTGTGGTAGTAAATGAGCTGATCCTTAAATTAATGGGTAAAAACTTTCACAAATGAGTTTCAGAGTAATCCACATCTTAATTGAAGATGAGTTGTTTTTGCCTGAGAAGCTAGTATTCAGTGCAATTTGCACCTCAATGGAACCATTTATTTAAATATATGGTTACAAATAAATATTTTACATAAAAATGTTAAGAAAATACAACTTTTGCCATCTTTGGTAATTGGTCATGATTTACCAAGTATGACTTGAACTTCTTTATACCAAAGACATAATGGATTTAACTAACACTTGTCAAAAATATGACCCCCATTTATTCCTTCAGAATCTATTCTAATTATTGTATGGAATTTGATGCAAATTACAAACTGTATATATGTATACAGTTTAATTATTTAGGAGTTTTTGACTAACCAGTCTTAAATATTTGTGATAAATCAATTATCTTTTTGAAAGAAGTCATTTTCCCTAATCAGCATACAGAGAGATGAGAGGAAGAGATGTGGTCTAGAGTTGTGTTCATTGGGTTGGCAACTGCGCAGAATCTTTAGGAAGAGTAAGTGTTTTATATGTAAGTGGGGAATGATGGTCTATTTATAAAAGGAGCAGGGATAAAATGAGTTCAGTACCTTCAGAAAACAAATATGTAATTTTAAATCCTGGTATGCTGAAGAATGAGGAGTAGTCATGGGGAAAGCAACGCTGGCTATGGCGAGATGATAAACAGTCACCATGTTTATGGACACAGCGTACAGAGACCGTGTCTCAGCTTTGAACCTGCAGCACTGAAGTCAATGCCTAGAAAAGGGTCACCGTTGTTAAATAATATTTTTGAAACATGGACTTTTTAACTAAATAACTATAAAAAAAAGAATGACATGAATAGATTTAATTTTAAAGAATTTCATGCAAAGAGAAATGAAAAGGAGGATCAGGAAATACTGGATGTTAAGAAGACCTAGATCAGAACTGGGCCACAGGCCCTGCCCGAGGTCCCAAATGATGGTATATATTCATTAAAAATAATGCTAACAGATTTCTATTTCCTGACTGAATGGCAGTATTCAGCAGACACCCTGGAAAAGGCCAATATATCTTTGTTTTTAAAGTGTCTGTTTAAAAGCATCAGAAATTTTTGAAGCAATGAGGAATAAGAAGGACTAAAATTCCTGATAAGTGAGAACCACAGATCAGCAGCTAGCTGCTTTTTCTTTGGAAGCAATTTCTAGTTCTCATGAGGGCAAATGGATGAGAGTCTAGGCTTTATCTGGAGAGAAGACCACAGGTGGGAACCAGCAGAATCAGGGGAATGTTTAATGGTCTTGTAGACCTAGAATGGCAAAATTGGTGTGATAAAATGATGGGCTTCAAACACACAATCAGTTTATACCTTAAGACATTTACTCAACTCTAAAGCAACAAAGCATGGAAGGTCAAAGAGCTAACCTCAGACCTCTGAAAATTAGAGCAGAGTTTTCCCGTATAGAGAAGGCAAAGATTTGAGTTTAGTTCCTATAAGGGGGAGGTATCCTGGTTAATACACCAAGATATCAGCTGGATGTCCTGATGTTCTATGCCACAAGCAATGCAGAAATTTAGTGGTAGGGCAGTTCTTACCAAAACTGAACCCCAGTTCTGTCTCAGCTCCCTATCTGATTGAGTTAAACTGATAAGTTTTCCCCCATCAGCCTCACAAAGGAGAGAGGGAATACTCACTAGAAAAAAATAATATCACCAATAAATAATGATATCATGTATTGAAATGTAAACTGCTAGGAATTCCAAAAAAACACTATAATGTGGTGGAAGATCAAGAGAAAAACTAACTGAAATGACACACATGTAAGCTACATATTACAGTCCTCAAACAGGAATTTGAAGAAAATAGAGAAGGCTATGGAGGGAAAAGATAAAAAAAATAAATTTCATCAGACAATTATTTTTTAAACAAAAGAATCAAACACTTTATAGTAAAAAAATAATATTTGATACAAACTCAATAATTGGATTTAAAAATAAATTAGACACAGTACAAGGCAATATTAATGAACTAAAAAAATAGATCAATAGATCACAAGCAAACTGACCCACAGAAAGGACCAAAATGGAAAAAATGTGAAAAGGGTGTAAAGACATGTGTGATGTGGTTAAAAAAAAGTTTATACATATGTTTATTTGGGGTCCCAGAAAGAAAGGAAAGAATGGGATAGAAATAAGATTTGAAGAGATAAAGAACAAAGATTTTTCACAGTGGATGAAATACACTAACCATGGATTAAAAAAAAAATCTCTATATACTCAAGGAATGATAAATGCAAAGAAGATGGCTCAAATAGAAAAAAAAATAGTGTAAGATAAATAGAATACATACTTCAAAAAAGAGGCTAAGACTATGAGAACTGGTTAAAACAAATTAACAAAATAACAACAAAATCCCGTACAGTCAGCTAAAATTTGACAAGGGAGCCACAGATACTCAATAGGGAAAAGATAGTCTTCAATAAATGATGCTAGGAAAACTGGACATTCACATATGAAAGAATGAAATTGGACCACTATCTTGTCCTACTCACAAAATTTAACTTGAAATGGATTAAACACTTAAATATAACACCTGAAAACCAAACAAAAAACAAAAAAAACAAAGAACATAAAACCAGAAAACATTGGTCTTGGCAATACATTTTTAGATTTGACACCAAATGCACAAGCCACAAAAGCAAAAATAAATAAATGGAACTACATCAAATAATAAGCTTCTGCACTTTATAAAAGAAACAATCAACACAGTGAACAGGCAACCCAAGGAAAGGGAGAAAATATTTTTAAACCAAGTAGCTGATAAGAGATAATATTCAAAATGTATAAAGAACTCATAAAACCCAACAGCAAAAAAAAAAAAAAAGAAAGAAAGAAATTAAAAACTGGGCAGAAGACCTGAATAGATAAGTAAAACTAGGAGAAGTGAGGTTAAGTAATTTGACAAATTTCACGTAACTACTGGACAGGGCAAGAAGTTGCATCAGGCAATTTAGTTCCAGAGCACGTGCTTTTAATCACCATTTTAAGCCTACACTTACGCAAAGCTAATGTGCAACAAATTCAAGGATTTTCCTTATAAGAGAGCCATTTATGTCTACCCTAGTTGGTCTTGAGCTAGACACTATTAATAGCCATTCTGGTTGCAAATAACTGAAAGAAATGAAAAGTGATAGTCTTAAAGAGGCCAAGACATGCCATGGAGAGAATCCAGTTACAGAACTAAAGCAAGCAAGCAAGAACATCATCAGAAAGCGGCACTCGGCTTGGGGACATTCAGTGAAGGGTTTCCCTGTCACCATGGGGAGCTAATGCACTGTGGGACAGCTCTAAATTAATAAAACCCTGGATTACCTCAAAGAAGCCAAGTTGTATGCATCATATTCTGTGTCAAGCAGGCAGCAGGTGAAGTAAAACATTTCAGGAAAAAAATCTGGATACAAAATGTTTGAGAAGCATTGATTTTAATAGAACAGTTCTGAAATGAGATCCCACCGAATGAAAAAAAGGAAGATGAGTCTCTCGGACAAGGTTGTCCTTGTCCTATATATCCAGGCCTTCACCATAGGTTCTAGAATACCCTGCACATTGTGGAAATGCCAGGACTGTTTATAAATCTTTTTCTTTTAGAATTTCCATAATAAGCTTTTCAAAGAAATATTGGAGGTTTTTTTTTTTTTTTGCTCTCATCAATCATTTTCTAAACACACAATCTTTTCTAATATAAGACAACATAGGATACTAAACAGGTGGCTATGCTAACAAAAGTTCACAGACACAACTTGACAATACTGAAAGGTCAGTGCATTTCTATACACAAAGTAACTCAAGACAAATTGAGTGGCAAGTTCACTGTAAATGATTGTTACAAACACAAAGGCAAAAAATGGAAAGACTTAAGTTATAAAAATTGCAGCTGAAATCAACTGTTCTCTGCTATACTATTAGGTTAGCTCATCTTTATTAAAATTCTTTCTAAAAGGTTCAGATAGTAATCTTTTTTTTAAATTCTACAAGGTTGAAATTTACATCATGGTATTAAATGAAATTTAGAAAGAAAAAAATTTGGACTTTTCCACCAAATTATTTACTTCACTTTCTCCCATGAGAATGCCTTGTTTTTAATTCTTCTAAACATACGGTCAATAAGGTTATGGTCCTCATCAACTAGTTTCTGAAGATTTATTGTCTTGCCTTTGTGCCACTCACACTGCTCTGTGACCTACAGGGACAGATGCAGTGGCTTTTCCAATTGGAAATAAAACATTTATTTGTTGAATATGTTCACAAAGTTAAAACTTATCTGCTTCATTCCTAAAGAACATAAATTTCCTCTGGATTTATTCTTGGATCTATTTTTAAATAACCACTTTGCGATTTTGTGTTACAAAGGACATTCAAGACGTATTTGCTGATTTATGTTAATCTGTTAATGGTTTTGTTTGGCTTGGGTTTTCTTTAGTCTGATTAGCTAATTTGTAGAAGATTTTATGTTCAACTATTACCAGCCTTAAGAGATATTCATATTGTTTACTACACAATTTTGATACTTTATACTCATCAGATGTTTAATTAAAAAAATAACAGTAGAAAATATTGTCTCATCTATTCCATGGCAATTAAAATCTTCAGGTGGCGAAGGTTTTAACAGGTGAGTTTGTAACTTTGGTCAAGATTAGAAGACTGAACATAAAAGAAGAAAAAAATTTATTCCTGGTGATTGTTGGTCGAGACACTGGTTGGCAAGAGGACTGAAAGATTTACAGCCTAATTTCAACTTATTGCATTGTAGTCTTCATAGTTCTTAGGTACAAGTACTATATTTAGCAAAGCAGATTAACTCAAGGTAACGCACCTCAATGTTCACAGCAGCACTATATACAATAGCCAAGACATGGAAGCAACCTAAATGTCCATCAACAGATGACTAGATAAAGAAGTTGTGATATATTTATACAATGGAATACTACTCAGACATAAAAGAATAAAATAATGCCATTTGCAGCAACATGGATGGACCTGGAGATCATCATTCTAAGTGAAATAAGCCAGAAAGAGAAAGAAAAATACCATATGATATCACGTATATGTGAGATGTTAATTAAAAAAAAAAGAAAGAAAGAAAGAAAGAAGAGGACACTAATGAACTCATCTACAAAAGAAACAGATTCGCAGACATAGTAAACAATGTTATGGTTACTAGGGAAAGGATAAATTTAGGAGTTTGAGATTAGTGAATGTTAACCAGCATGTATAAAACTAGGTAAAAAAACCAAATTTCTTCTGTATAGCACAGGGAACTATATTCAATACCTGTAATAACTTTTAATGAAAAAGAATATGAAAATGAATATATGTATGTATATTCATGACTGGGACATTATGCTGTACATCAAAAATTGACACATTGTAACCGACTATACTTCAATTTAAAACAAGATAACATGGAAGCACTAATTTGTAGACAGCAAGAACCATAGTGTTTCGATGTGAAAGTTGCCTTCAGAGAACACTCTAGCCCACCCCTAATTTTACAGATAAGGAAACAGAAGTACTAAAAGCTAGGTAATTTGCAAAAAGTTACACATCAATTAGGGAAGGATCAAACTCTGGTCTCCTGAATTAGTCGCGACCTGTTTTTACTTCACTGAAGCACAAGAAAGAGGAAATGGGAAAAGCAATAGTTTAACTGAAGGAAGCTAGCTCTTGTGCTTTTTTTTCATTCCAAGGTTTCATGTGCAGACTCAGTGGTCTGTGCTGATCCTGTACACAAAAGAAGGCTTAAGGAGACATCAGGGATTTGGTCAGATATTTTTTTTAAAACCATGAGGGGCTTTTTTTAGTTTAATCAATTTTTCCCCCTTTTTTTAGGAAGAGGAGGTACAACATTCAGCTCAAGGGAAAACTTGTCTTTTATCTTCTACTAGGTAGCACCTGGCCCAGTGTAACTAAATGTTTTATTTTGTTTAGTTTGCATAATCTCTTGTCCATTGCTTGTCTATTTCACTCATGGCCTCTGTGTCCTGCATATTAGTCTGGTTACATTTTGGTCTTAACACATGGTGAATGAATCAATAATACTGTCCCTCATTTTTTATTACTATTCCCTCCCCTTACTTACTTGCTCTTCCATCACGTCCTAGGGCTTCTTAACCCTACTCCAGCCATTGAAAACTTGTCCAGCTCCAAAATTCTCCCTCTCCTTTCTCCTTTAAAACCCCTTTGTCTCATACTGCATTAGCTCAGGAGTTAGGAAATAGCTTATTTAAGTTAGATCACACTTCAGTCTATATTACTATAAAGCTAAAATTTTGACCAACTCATCACTGTTAATTTCCTCTATTTCCTGCCTTTATATATAAAATGGACAATATTGGCAATTGCTTTCACTCCGTTCCCCACAAATATAAATAAATAAATAGTTATTTTCCTGTCAATTCTTAAACCTCTATCCCATCTTGCTTTTCTGAAAAATCACTCCAGTGGAACCCTCCCTCCCCACTGAGGTTCTTTCCCCTTAGTTTAAAATGTCTCGTTTTGGTGAGCATGCACACACACGCTGACAAAGACAGCCTTAACATTCCCCTCAGCTTGATTAAACACTAGACAGGCTTCTTCCTGACTACAGGTCCCTGATCATTATTTTCTTAGAATATGTACTTTGGAAAACTTGCTGAGTTCCAGACTTCTATATTAAACTTTCCACTGGATATTGAATTTTAAAGCTTAACTGATCATCATTCCTCTCCAACTGGTCTTTATATAATAATCAATCACCAAGTACAGGCTGCCAACATCTAGCAACTTGCCCACAACAGACATCACAGGGTCCTTCCTGACGTCTTTTTATCTTTACCTCGTGAACGCAGTCAGACATCTTACCTAGACTAACCCTTTAGTGTCCTCAGCCCCAAACTAGTCCCAAACTGTCTCTAACCTGTTTCTAACAAGATACTGAGTGGCTCTGCAGAGACAACAGAAAAAAAAAAAAAAAAAACACAAGTCACACAGCCAAAGTATGTGCAGAGGAGAAGATTTTGACCTCAAACAACGCCCGGAACCAGTGTTTCTCTAGGCCACAGAACCAAAGAAGCAGGACAATACTGGAATCTGAACTGTGGAACCCTTTCAGATGCAAAGGGCCCATTGTCATGGAAGATGGGTGTTGAAGCCCCCTTTATCTTACCTTACAATATAAATGGCCAAGTTCCAAAGCCCTCCAGGGGAAACTTGCCCCACAGTGCTTCCACATACCAGTGCATCTTCCTCTAATTCACAGAAGTTTGACCGAACCCAAGAGCAAACCCAGATCAAGGAGAAACTTTGGAGCCCTGCCTTTTGTCTCCTTGCCGGGTGAGCTCACAATAAAGCTTTTCCTTTTCTCAAAAGCCAGTGCCATAGTATTGGCCTCTATGCACATTAGGCAGCAAGTCCTTCTCCAAGTAACAATGACATACTATAGGTGTGGTTTAGCAAGGGCAGTGAGGCCAGAAAAAAATAGGAACAAATTTAACTATACTGTCCCTTTCATGATGCCCTTATCTTTGAATGTATTGTATTCTTACAGGTTGCTATCATTTAAATAATCAAGATGTAATTAGCTTGTTGGTTTATAAAGTATGGCCCAGTAGACCAACATCGTTGCCATCACCAGGGAGATTATTAGAGAAGGCACGTTTCAAGCCTTTCTCCCAAACTACTAAGACAGAATCTGTATTTTAAATGATTCTTGAAGTGATTTATATTCACACAAATTTGCCAAACTCTGTCCTACAGAATTTTGCAGTCTTCATATATTTTCAACTAAAGCAAAAAACAATCACCCCAGTCTTCTTATAAATAAAATACTTAGCATTTTGAATTTAACTGTCATTTTCTACAACAGAGATTCAAAGTGTCAAAGAAATATAAAGGCTCTAAACTTTTGGTAACCTATTTGGTTCTCATTATAAACACTGTTCTTACCACTTATGCACAGTTATCAAGACCTGGACAAGAAAAGGATCCAGAGGTTAATCATTTCTATGATGACATAAACAATTCTATTCCTGGTGAGGTTAATAGTTTTCCTGTTAAACAAATTTTATAATTTGTGAATTTGGAAGACAATTAAACAATGACCCCTGGTCAGCCATTTATTGTTATTTCAAGCATTTGGTCCTGCCAGTGACAAGTAGATAAAGAGCAGTGCCTTTGACTAGACTTCAGGTGTCCTTGGGGACAGTTCTGGACAGTAACGTTCAATCCAGTAATTAGCTCCACAGAGAGGATGAGACTCCTGTTACAGTATTATCAAAGGAATTCTCCAGAAGAGGGAAACAGCATTCCTACTCCTTTATAATTATCAAAATGTTATTGTGCACTTAAGATTTATCAGGGACCCTTCTAGGCACTAAGGATAAAATAGTGAATAAAATAAAGCTGTTTATTTATACACAGTCTCCTTACCATTTTAGATTGAGAATTACAGCTATGTTTCTTTGTATGTGGAAACTATTTATGTCTTTGGTGTTAAGTCATCTTTAACTCAGAGTTTGGTTTCATTTCACATACTGTATGTCTACTGGTAATTTGAAAGATGTTTCCACTGGATATGGAAATCTGAGTTGACAGTTTTACTATTCCAGTAATTCTCTACTGTTTTGCTTTTATCAAATTCATTGATAACTTATGTTTAAAATATCCCTCCTTCTACCTTCTTTGGTATTGGTTTGCTTTTTTTAATTTTTTCAGATTCTTAAGGTGGAATCTTAGATCACTGATTTGAGAAATTTCTTGTTTTCTATTATAAGCCTTAAATGTACAAATTTCCCTATAACTGATTAAGCAGTCTAACACAACTTTTAAAATAATGCATTTAAAAGCATACAATGCAACATGAAACAAACAAAAAACTCAATTAAAAAGAGGCAGAAGAACTGAATAGATATTTTCCAAAGAGGAAATGCAGATACTAACAAATACATGAAAAAATGCTCAAACCTGCTAATCATCAGGGAAATGCAAATCAAAACCACAATGAGATATCACCTCACACAATTGTCAGAATGTCAATTATCAAAAAGGACACAATAACAAATGTTGGTGAGGATGTGGAGAAAGGAAACCCTTGTTCACTGTTGGTGGGAATGTAAATTGGTGCAGCCACTATGGAAAATAGTATGGAGGTTTCTCACAAAACTAAAAACAGAACTATCATATGACCCAGCAATTCTACTTTTGGGTATATACCTGAAAAAAACAAAAACACTTATTTGAAAAGATACATGTACCCCAATGCTCATAGCCGGATTATTTACAATTGTCAAGATATAAAAGCAACCTGTGTCCATTAACAGATGAATGAATATATGAGATGTAGTGTATGTGTGTGTGTGTGTGTGTGTGTGCACAATGGACTACTATTCAGTCATAAAAACGAATAAAATTTTGCCATTTGTGGCAACATGGATGGACTTGGAGGGTATTAGGCTAAGTGAAATAAGTCAGACAGAGAAAACAAATACTGTACGATATTACTTACATGTGGAATCTAAAATATACAATAAACTAGTAAATATAACAAAGAAGAAGCAGACTCACTGATACAGAGAACAAACTGGTGGTCGACAGTGGGGATGGGAGGGAGCAACATAGGGGTGAGGGAGTGGGACATATAAAATATTGGGTGTAAGAGACTACAAGGATGTACTGTACAACATGGGGAATATTGCCAGTATTCTGTAATAACTATAGACAGAGCAGAACCTTTAAAAATTGTATTAAAAATCTTGGTTCCTAAAAATAAATAAATAAATAAATAAATGAATAAATAAATAAATAAATAAATATTCTCTGAAATATGCTCATTCTCTAAGGGATTAGAAGTGTTTGTGTAAAATTTTTAAAATTTGGGATTTTCCAGATATCTTCCTTTTTTTGTTGTTTTTTTTGTTTTTTCGGTATGGCATTCAATGATTCACTGTCTCTCCCCATTTGTTCTGTCACATATGAGCCAAGTTGCTTCATCCTACCTCTCATTAGACATACCTGTCTTTTCTAGATTTCAGGCTACTTACCTGATACATCTCTTTAGCCCTCTGATGGTGTCTAGAAGAATTAGAACTTTGTAGATTATCCAGCATTTTGATTGTAGTAAAAGTGTAGTGAAACTCTTTCTGGCATTTATATCCTAGGCAGAAATGAAAATCTCTTAAAATTATTTTTTTAATTGAAATACACATAATATAAAATTTACCATCTTAACCATTTTTGCCTTTTCAATTATTTTGAACCTGGCTCTAATCATAGTGTGGATCCAGTGCTTATCACTTTTTTCCTTTAAATTTATATAAGAGAATGTATTAAACATGAAATTATAACATTTCTCAAAATTATCATTTTGATTTCCTACAAATTGTTATAAACAGATATACTACTGCGTCTTTAATGGTTTTTTTTCTATTTTTAAACTTAAAAGCTATTCATAACGTATCTTATATTTTTAAATGGAATCACAATAGGCATCTTTTATATAATGTTCTGAGTTAGGGCCAGAGGAGCATGATAAAATTGAGTGATAATACCTAGGGTTAAAATAGTACGTGCCAGTTTTTAATGAAAACTTATGCACTTTTATATTACAAAAAGTTGTGGATTTTTTGAGAAATACAGTGTTTGTATATATATTTGATTCACTGTATGTGGTATTTGAATAATTAATTTCAACATTCAAATTTGATAACTTGAATAATCAATAGGATCCCTCTAAAAGGCCAATTTGTGCTTAAATAATGCAAAATATACATCCCCTATTTAAGAATTTTTATACTCCTTTAGTAATCTTAAGGTGTTGGTGTCAAAAACACAGTACACGTATACTGTCACTATTTTAGATATTCACGGTAGATAACTGAGTGCGGATAAAGTAAATTGAATTAATCTATGTATGGAACCCCAGAATCAGTTAATTCATAAAGAAGTTGGCTCAGCACTTTTTGGTTCATGGTAGGACTGCAAACCTGTATATTTGAACACTTCCTCTGAAGGACCATTTTTCCTGACTTCAGGAGAGAATGAAATAACTCGAAAATAATAAAGAGAACATACAATTAATTGCTGAGGCAAACAGTTTTGTCTACATATATTATAGGATTCCAACTAGGGCTGGAATTATTAACAATGAATCCTATGATGCATTTATCTATAGACTTCAAATTGATCATTTCATTTAGTCCTCAAAACAACCTTAGAATTTATATGCTACTGTTATCCTCATCTTACATAAAAGAAAGCTGAAGCACAAAGATACTATATTATTTACGCAAGGTCACAGAATTAATAAGGGGCAGAGCCAAACTGAAATTGGGATATAATCCAAAGCCCAAGCTTTTAACTGTTTGCTTAATGGAGAAAATGGAACTTTAATTCTTGATTCCAATATATTTTAGATTGAAAAATAGAATTTCTGTGTATGTATTCACATGTTTTTTAAATGTTGTATCTTATTTCTCAAGGACATTTAATACCAGGAGAGGATGTATTTGGAGCTCAACACTAAAGAAATTATTAGTTCTATTTCCTAAATCCACCTGTAACAATTTCACAGGTAACAGAAAGATTTACAAGATTTCTCAGGGTGTCCTAGTGATAGGCTTTAATCTAGGCAGAGAATACAGTGCAGCAGGAGAGAAAAAGCATCTGGAACTCAACAGGCTTCCACGCCCAGTGCCACAGGATGCTCTCTGTTTCAAAGGACGCACTTCGTCTCTGGAGAACGAACCATGAAAATATGTGTAAGAAATCTTGGTATTAGGAGAGCTTGATCAAGATTTTCCAGTGGAATCTTTTAATTCCCAAGCCAGAATTTGTAACCAGTTAAACCGGGTCTAAGCCATCAATCTACACATCTCTAACTCTAAACAAGCTAGCCCGGGGGCCTGTTTTCTAGTTTCAAATTTGAAACAGCACTTTATAAATTACTAGATAGCCCATCTTATCCTTGTCTTGGACAAAATTCTGTATCATGGCACTCTTGACAATAAGCCTGTCCAACTATAAGACAACTCTATCTTACACACGATCAAAATTTACATTCTATTATATATGTCTTTATTTAAACTGGAGCAAATGTATTTTCAATAGGTGAATATCATATTTGTTTGAGACTAAGAAAAGTGATATCTGAGAAATACGAATGAGGAATATATGCCATTCAAGTCAGAAATCTGAAACTTCAAATGGCGCCTGGAACACAATGAAAAAATAATCATGTGACATATTTAGCTAAAAGAGCTCAATGACTCAGTGAAGTAATTAGTTATGTCAGAGGAAATAAGACGCGCTTTATGGGTGATTGGAATTTACTACTGCAACTAGTTGGTATGCTAGTTTTCCCTAACATGGTGTGTAAATAAGCGTAATGTCATTAAAGTACACTTATAGAGCAGAAAGGAAAAAAAAAGAATTAGATGAACATGTACATTTAAATCAGCTCAAATCCTGGATCATTTTATTGTAGTCTGAATAGTGATGTTTGTTGAAAAGCATCCATTTTACATTTTTAATTTAATAATGGAATCCAGCACATGGGCAGTGACATATTTGGAAAGCAGTAGTTGGAAGTAAAAAAACAAGTGTTCAAAGGTACAGCTGATATTCCTTTCTTTATACAGCAGAGGGAATAGGACGGTTCTAAATACTGCTCATCCAAATTAGATTTTTTTTTCAAATTAGATTTTTAAATAGGTAGAAGTATTATTTTTTTAGTCAATTACTTTTTTAAAAACTATGATCCTTGACAATCTTTCCAGCTAATTCACTGTGAAAACTTTTATGAACAGCCCATTTGTTTGAGAGGTCTTTTATATAAAACAGCTTAAATACTCTATGATTCGTGTATTTAAATCTCACTGTACCAGGGGATTATCTTTATTGATTGATTTTTATTTTTAAATACACTCTATGGTTTAAAGTTTCAGTTTTAGTTTCCCTGCAAATTTGAGTGGAAAGGACAGAGAATTCCCATATATTCCCTTTTCCCACACAGGTACAGCTACTGTCAACATCCCACACCAGAAAAGTACATTTGTCACAACTGATAAACCTATATTGACAAAAAACGATCGCTCAATGTCCATATTGTATATCAAGGTTCACCTTTAGCATTATACATTCCCTAGGTTTGGACAAATGCATAAGGATATATATCCGGCATTATAGTGTCAACCCAATAGTTTCACTGCCCCCCAAATCTCCTGTGCTCAGCCTATTCACACCTCCCTTCTCTCAACCCCTGGAAAATACTGATTTTGTTACTGTCTTCATAGTTTTGCCTTTTCCATAATGTAATAGAGTTAGAATCCTACAGTATATATGTAGCCTTTGCAGATTGGCTCCCTTCTCTGAGTAATACACATTTAAGATTCCTCCATTTTTTTTTCACTTCTTAACAGCTCATTTCTTATTAGTGCTGAATGGAATTTTTCCCTTTGAAATACTGAAGAACATTTTGGTTGCTTCCAAGTTTTGTACTTAATAATAAAGCTGTTATAAACATCCATGTACAGGTTTTTGTGTGGACATAAGTTTTCAAATCTTTTGAGTAAAGACCAAGGAGCACAATTGCTAGATCCTATGGTAAGAGTGTGCTTAGTTTTATAAACTGCTAAACTGTCTTGCAAAGTGACTGTACTGTTTTGCATTCCTACCAGCAATAAGACTTCCTGTTGCTCCCCATCCTGGGCAGCATTTGGTGTTGTCAGTGTTTTGGATTTTAGCCATTCTAATAGGTGATGAGTGGTATCTTGTTCTAATTTTTGATTCCCTAATGACATGATGTTTAACATCTTTTCATATTCTTATTTGCTATCTGTATGTTTTCTTTGCTGAGACAACTCTTCAGGTTTTGCCAATTTTTAATGGGGTTGTTTGTTTTCTTACTGTTAAGTTTTAACAGTTCTTTGTGATTTTGGATAATAGTCCTTTATCAGATATGTCTTCTGCAAAATATTTTCTCTGGCAATTCAGTTTGTTTCATTAAGTTTATTTTCCCATGTCTATTTTGTTTGTGGCCATCGTGACTTCTTTTTATCTATACTTTTGCAAGAGGTCTTTTTTTACATTAAAAAAACACATAAAATACATACTTTTTTTGAGGATGTACTATACATTAAAGTTTGACTACATTTGTCTTAGTTTCCATAACCTTCTTGTATGAGTGTATTTTTACAATTACAAGTGTTCTAAACTAGGATTCTAATACATGATTTAGTAAAGAGTAGCATTATAGGGGTCATTTGACTTTCATGGCAGATTTCATGTACATATTTGCTGAACAGCTCTTCATCAAATTTAGTTAAATTTTTTAGGATAAAACAAAAATATTACCGCTCTCATACTTTTAATACTTACAAGCTGTATTTAAATATGGTAGTATAAAGCATAAAGGCAACTCTTTAAGTGACAAAGTTAGTGATTAAATATGATCAAAAATGTAAGCCTAATGTGCTGTGCAAAATATACCCAATGTTAAAATGACACCATACTCTCCTGGATTTTTTTTTAACTCAGTTTTGTTTTAGTACTTCTGAAAATTCCTCCTATTGTCCTCAATCTCTTAAAATAGAAGTGTCCTGAGGTTTAGTCCTAGGTGCGAATCTATTCCCAAACTGTACTCACTTTCTTGATAAACTAGTTCATTTTCATAATGTGAAATGCCATCTATAGGTCAGTGATTACACCCATTTTTTTTACAGCTCAAACTTCACTCCCATGTTCTGACCCCATAAATTCAATTGCTTTTAAGACATCTCCAATTGGATATTTAGTAGATAATTCAAATCATTTCATATGGAATCGAGTTCCTGATCTTTCTAGCCAAAGCTTCTCCCCTGGCAGCATTCATCATCTCATTTGACAGTATCTTCATTCTTTCAGTATACAGGCCAAAAAAATTTGAGTTCTCCTTAATTCCTCTTTTCCTCTCACATCTCATATCCAGTCTGGAAATTCTACTTGCTTTGGTCTAAACATACTCCATGTAGCATGTAACTATTTTTCATCACCTCTGTTGTGACCTTTCCTTCTTTGCACCTTATCTTTATCCTTACTTTCCTGGATTACTGAAATAGTCTTCCTACAACTTCTCCTGTTTTTGCCCTTCCCTTGATAGTTTCCATGAAACACAACACCTAGAGTGATCACTTTCAAATGAAACTCCATTTATCTCACTCAAATTTGCTGAAAATATGCAATATTTTCACTTGGTATAAAAGACAAATTTCTAGTAATGGCCCCCAGTTACTCTCTAACCTTGTATTTTACTCCTCTCCCTCTTAAGCACTCTGCTTTGCACAAAGCAGCATCATGTGGTCCTTCCCTTTAACACACCAGGAACACTCCACCGTAGAGGAGTCTGCACTGACTGTTTCCTTTGACTAGATTCTTCTTCACTCAGTTACCTGTGTGTCTACCTTTTTAACTTTCTTTAAGTCTTAGTTCAAATGCTGTTTTTCCAATAAGGTTTATCCTGATCACCCTGTTGAAAGTTGCAATCTACTCCCTCTCCAGCATTCCCAAATGCCCTCTACCCTTCTTTACTCTTTCCTTTGTCTGCAGCGTTTATTGATGTAATATATTTACCTTAATAATTCCTTTTTTGTACTATTCTCATTTATTAATGTCTGCCTCCTTCCACTGGAGTGAAAATTCTACAAGGACAGGAATGTTTCTGTTTTTTGTTCACTATTCTATCCTAGAGAACTAGATGAGTACCTGGATGTGTTGGTTATTTAAAAAATATTTGCTGAATTAATATAGAAAGTTTAAAAGTAATTGTGTCTTTGTCTGTGGATCAGAATTGCAGATCCAAATGTAAATTTCTTTAAATTGTATTTTGTTATTGTATCTCCATACAAAAACACTGAAATTATTTTGACTGTGCAATGAACTAATTACCTGATGGTAATGAACCACTCAGTAAACACTCCCTTGACTCACAGCTGGTTGGTTCTGTGTATAGCAGAGTCTGTGCTGATTGAATAAAGTAGGAAATATGCATGACATAAAAAGATAGTCAAATGGAATCAAGTTAGCTGATAGCTAAGGCATTAATCTCTACAGAACACACTTTGACATACATCATGGCAATATGCTTTTGAATCCATCTTCTAGAGTAAAGAAAACAAAAGCAAAAATAAAGTAAAATTACCTAATTAAACTTAAAAGGTTTTGCACAGCAAAGGAAACCATAAACAAAATGAAAAGACAACCTATGAACTGGGAGAAAATATTTGCAATTGATATCACCAATAAGGTATTAATATCCAATATATATAAACAGCTCATACAACTCAATATCAAAAAAGTAAATAATTTGATTTAAAAACCAGGCAAAGAACTAAATAGACATTTTTCCAAAGAAGACCTGCAGATGCTAACAGTCACATAAAAAGATGTTCAACATCCCTAATTATCAGGAAATACAAATCAAAATCACAATAAGATATCACCTCACACCTGTTAGAATGGCTGTCACCAAAAAGGGCACAAGCAACAAATGTTGACGAGGATGTGGAGAAAAGGGAACCCTCATACGTTGTTGTTGGGAATCTAAATTGGTACAGTCACTGTGGAAAACAGTATGGAGGTTTCTCACAAAACTAAAAATAGAACTAATATATAACCCAGCAATTTCACTTCTGGCTATATATATATGAAAAAAACCCCAAAAACACTAATTTAAAAAAATACATACACCCCAATGTTCATAGCAGCATTATTTACAATTGCCAAGATACAGAAGCAACATAAGTATGCATCAATAGATGAATGGATAAAGAAGATGTGGAACACACACACACACACACACACACACACACACATACACACACACAATTGAATACTACTCACCCATAAAAATAATAAAAGAATGCCATTTGTAGCAACATGGGTAGACTTGGAGGGCATTATGCTAAGTGAAATAAGTCAAATATAAGTCAAGAAAAATATTATATGATATCCCTTTTATGTGGAATCTAAAAAATACAAGTTAGTGGATATAATAAAAAAAAGGAGATGCACAGATATAGAGAACAAACTAGTGGTTACCAGTGGGGTGAGGGAAGCAGGGGCTGGCAAGCTACGGGAAGGGAGTAAGAGATAAAAACTTAGGTATAAAAGAAGCTACAAGGATATACTGTACAACGTGGGAAATATGGCCAATATTTTATAATAACCATAAATGGAATATAATCTTTAAAATTATGAATCACTATATTGTATGCCTGTAACATATACTATCGTTCAGCAACTATACTTCAGTAAAATAGAGATTTATCAGGGAGACTGGCATATAGATTTTTGTATCAAGTTTGTTCAAACCATATAAAATCAATCATTAGGATTTTTTTTCTCTTTTTGGAAAGATTTGTTTTACATTGATCTTATATTTTCTTTACATTTTGGGGATCCAGCAGTGAAAATGTGAGGATGTGGAACTAAGTTTATGGCAAAGTTTTTAAGCATAGATTCTATTTATATAAGAGATAGAAGATTTTTTTCAATGAATTTATCAATTTTAGTTAAATTTTAAAATTTATTGGCATTATGTTGGCCATGGTATTATTTTTAGAATCAACAGTGCTTTTTTGTTTAGTCTTGTTGGAAATCGGTGCCTCTGTTAGCCTGAATCCATGGATAAACAAACACTAAGACAGGATTCTATGTTGAAACAAAATGACTTGCTTATCATATTGATAATATTTAATACACAGACTTTTAACAATAATGTACTGACAATAATCTCATTTGAATTTATTTTTAAATCTAAAGCTAGTATTCCTGGAGACATTTTCTTTCCTCCAGTAGTCAAATAAAACACTTATTTCTCGGTCACTCATACTGACTGTACCCTTGCAGATGCCAGCTCCTGCAGAAGAAAATAATACCTCGCTCCTTAACAAACAGCAGGACTTCCTTCTCAGAATGCAGACAATTTATCATAAACACAAACCCTCCAAGACGTCATTAAGAAGAAATCCACCAGGACTCTAATGCATCTATCATGAGTCTATGACTAATGTGGTAACACTCTCTCCTGCTATTTATATTCTAGTCTACTGTATCTTTAGACTGGTTTGGTTTTTCTCACTTTGTATCCAACTTCTGCATTTTCCCCATCCTGGCTAAATCTTTCCTTGTGTCTTTCTGAATTTCTGCTGCAAAAAATTTTTAAATTCCCCTTTTGTCTTTCCCTCTGGATTTCATTTCCATCCATGAGCCTCAAAAATAAGAATGAGCTTTCAGTAACACCGCTTACTTTGTGCTTCCTGAAGTGTAGGCCGTGCATTCTTTCAAATCTCATAATACAACAAGATCATGAGTCTAATGTCATTCCAGTTATACTGATGTCCTTCTCCCTGCTCCATTGAGACGTGTGGTTATACAATTACATTCTCCCCCTTACTTCTGTCATTTACTTAGTTCCCTGTCACTTTACCTCACTATATAAAGACTTCCATTCTGCACTCAAATAGTCTCTTCCTCCCCACCACAATTTTTCTGCCATAATCCTAGATATGTTCCAATTTCTCACTGACAATCTATCCAATTCAAAGCTCTCATCTCCTTGACCATTTTTATTGCCAATGAAGTTAAACCTTTCTTACAGCTTGGCCTCTACCAATATTCAAAACTTGTCACCCACAAAATCACTAATTAAAATATCCCATTCTCTAAAAATGGTTTCTTGTTCTTCAGACTTTTAAGGCATTGCTAAAACTGGTCAAGGCCTTTTTCTCACACAAGAAAGAATCTTAAGTCCTAAAGAAATCCAGTTCTCTGAGAAATTATTCTTGTATAGCTTTCAGGTCTTTTTCTTCAGGCCTCAGTTCTCACAGCTGGGAATCCTAGTTTATCCTCAGGATAATAGATTCAAGGATTCAGTAAAGCTATCAAAGACTCAATGTCTTCCATCCCTTGAGGCTACCATCCTTGGTGCACCTTCACCCTCGGGCTGGTTCCAAGATGGTGGCAGTTGTTTCAGGCATTGCATCCTGACACAAAAGGAGGAAAAAGAGCCTCTTCACCTACACTCTCTGTAAGGAATTCATATCATTTTTTTAGAGTATTTCAATAAGTTACTAATAAGTTTTGACCTATGTAATGTTGTCTTCTCCATACCAATAATTGTACATGGAACAACTGGATTAAGTATGCAAACATTTCCATATAACTCACTTGCCTTAAGTGTCTTCTCATCACAACTTCCAAATTCTTTAAAGGTCTAAAGAGATCTTCAAAATATGCTCCCTAGCAAACACCCTAGTCTCATCATGAAACAATCTTTCTCTTGCTTACCAGACTCACAAGCCTTTTTTGTTTGTTTCCTTATTAGCAGACAAAATTCTTCCTATTTCATTGCCTTCTAATATGCTAGATTTTATTGCTGAAATATTCTTTTCTCTTGCCCCATGGTATTTTTTTTTTAACTGGCAACTTTTTCATGTCAATTTTTAGGAAATTACTCCATCATAGGTCAAGTATCTTTCAGGCTCTCATAATACACCCAGCCTTCCCTTTGAGACACATCACAAGTCTAAGTGAATAATTATCTGCATAATTCCTACCCTTAAAAATGTCTATCTCTCCCCATAAATTCTAAGCTTCTTGAGGGCAAATGTCATCTATTTTGTTCTTCTGTGTTTTCAGAAAATAGAAGTATATGACACGTAGTAAAACACAGAGACACATACAAACACACATGTATGTTGAAAATAAAGGTAAAATAGTTAATTTACATTTTCTATAATAATAAAAAGATAATTTCTATTTCTGCCATACGCATTTTATGTTTACCACACACACTTTCCACTTTTGCAAAAGATAATTTGGCTCCTATTTCACACACAAATGAATGGGCAATAGGCAAGATTATTTGTCTTTATATCTCTTCTTTATTAGTCTCCCTTTGGGGTTAGAAATCATATTTTTTATAACACCAAGTAAAAATACTGTGTAATTTTCTCCAGCTGCATTTAGCATTCAAAAGTAGAAATGATGAAACTTGACTCCATCAGGGAAAAGTTTTCTTTGGTGAAATAGTGGAAGACCAGAGAGTTAAGGAGAATAGATTATTGGTGAAACAGCCTTTGGCTTGGTGGAAGTCAGAGAATAAAAACAATTTATTAGTAGAGTGTAGAGGACAGTGTACATATATAACTGGAATGAGGGTGAGACTGACAGACATAATGAAGTGGCCAGAGAGAATAGTTTTACAAATGGATTTTAGGGATGGAAAAATTCTGGATAATGATAGGATCTATTATTCTACCATAGATGTGTAGGCTAAAGAGGAGAGAAGTTAATTGGCCAAGTGGTTAAAATACAAAATTTATTTATAATGTTAATAAAATTATATTAAACATAATATATAAATACATATTGAATATATATAATTGAAAGGTGTGTGTTTGTGTGTGTGTCTGTGTGTGTGTGAGAGAGAGAGAGACAGACAGACAGAGAAGGACTTAGAACATGGAAAAAATGCCTATTTTTAAGATAACACTGGAAATTGACCAATTTGACTATTCAGGGGTATTGGAAATTTATAGTTAGGACAGTATTTTCTTCTATAATTACTAAAGGTTTCATTGTATGTAGAAAGCAAATCTCTCTAGAAACTTCTCTTTTACTGTTATAAAACAAGGAAAATATCTTTTGGGGGTTATAGGAATTTGCAGCTGAGACGCCTATCTTAATGTTCCAACACTCTCCCTCTACAATAACATATTTTTCTAGAACTCACCGAGAGAGAAAGTTGGTTCCTTTGTGTTGATAGTGTTTTCTTTTTCCTAATTGTCATGGTATTGACCCTGTTGTGTAATGTGAGCTGTCACCACATCAGAAGAGGAAATTGGAAGGACATTTTGTATATAAAGACATCAGTATGAGAAAGTATGAGTTACATTCTACAGTTAAACCAATATTGTGTGGTTAGAAATACCTGTCTGGTAACAAATAGATTTCATTTAATTACCATGTGTCACGAATACCTTGTTGTGCTCATGGAAAGGGGTTTAACTGTTGTGAGAAAGCTCTTTGGATCTAGAAAACCAGATTGTCTGGGTTCAAATCCTGTTTCTGCTACTTAATAGCTACATAAACTGGTAACCATTTACAACCTTTGAATGACTGACTGAATTTCCCCTTTTGTAAAAGAGTGATGGCAATTCTAACATGTTCGTATTGTTGCTGAGCCTAAATGAGGTGAAACATACAGAGCATCCCAGGCGGTGTCTTGCATATGTTGACGTTCTATAAATATCAGCTCTTGTCTTTGTTGTAATTGTATACAGGAAAAAATCAAGATCTCTCGTTGGCATTTTTCAGTGACATGGAGGGTGTCTGTATACAGACTATAGAGGCTACAGAATCTAGAAAGTTGTGTAGCCTATTTTCAGCTGGATTTCTTCAGTTACGTAAGGAGCCGACATAGATGACTTCTTTCAGCTCTAAGATTCTATTATTCCATCATTAAGCATTTATCTACAGTCAAAATAAAGTTGTGATATTAGGCAAATTATTGGTTTATTATTCAATACTTGAATATACTGATTCAAAAAAACTAGAGCAAATAAGCAAAATACTTACAGACACATACGTCTTTTTCAGAATCATGTGAATAACCACTTCAATGATCACTTTTATTTTTTTAATAGGAATAATAAATGTCATAGTATTATATTAAGTTGTAAAACTTAGAGGAGAAAATACAGAGTTTATTAATGCATTTATCAGACATAAGAACACCTGGCTTTTATGACTTGCATGTGAAGCAAGTCCTGAGGCATGTTTTACGTTGGCCCAAATCTTTCATCATCAATTGAGGTGAAGTAGGTTAATAGTTTCCCAGTATTATTCTGAATTCCTTCTCTCCAAGCTATGTACTAGCAACCTTAATAAATTTCATTCCCTTTTTATGTACAATATTTAAGCATTCACTTCCAATTCATCTGTAAGATGAGTGTTATTGCCCTTAAGCTATGCCTCTGGCTCAATCTTTCAATGTTTTTTAGAATACAATTTTGAAAATATTTTTACTTCCCTGGGAAGTATCTTAGGTATTGCTTTATTAAAAATCAATGAGGAAAAAATATATATGTATATATTCACACATACATATATAATTTTAAAAGCACATTGCAGCTTAAAATTACTAATAAACTTATATAAGGGAATTTCATAGATATATTTTAAGAATAAATTACCACTGTATAACACAATGAAATGAATTAATTATATGTAAATTTAGTCTATCTTTTATATGGTAAACCAGTTTTTCAGTTCCCCTAGAGCAGAGCTTCCCAAACTTTTATACCTTATGGCACTCAGAAAAAAATTACTAAGATTTTTAATCCTGGATTGAACTGCAAGAGTTGTCTAAATGTGATTGGATGTTAAAATTTATTTCATTTTGAGTATATTATATAATTTTAAGGAAATGAAATATAAAGATTACTATTGGAATAGATAAGTTTGTGCCACAAGCGTAAACATAAATCTTTTAGATCTGGCTTTATGTTTAAAATGGCTATATTGAATGCTTACCCAAATATTTAAGTGATTATATATTCGGATTCTTATTGGTAACCATCTGCAAGAAACTCTGCATATGTAGATGATAAATTATAAGCCAACTTTTATCACCATCCAAAACTATGTGAGGAAGAGTTGTATTTTAAAAATCCGTATTTCTTCTTGCTCTTCAGTTAGAAAAGAAATGCTAAATATTGATGGCATGATTTGATTTTGAATGCAATTGAAGCATTTCATATCAAATATTTTAAAATAATAATGGTGCCCAAATTTAAGGAATTGACATGTATTTGCAGAGTAAAAATCCTAAGTACCTGCCTGCTCCCTTTCTCTCTGATCTGCCCACAATCCCACTGGCAATCAGCTGTACAGTTCACCATGCTTTTCATATTTTAGGACCTGGAATACCCTTTCTTGCAGCAGCACAGACTCCTTGCTACTAGGAACCAGGGAGCATCTGCAGCTGCTTAATGAGGTAGGTGTCCAGTGCATGGAACTTCCTTGGCCATGCATCAAAGCTGTCGGTACTGGCTTTTGGCTTTTTGTATTTGCTGTCTACAGGTAATGTGTGTGGCAAGTTCTGTTTGAGCTTCCTTATGTGAAGCTCCAGATGAAGCTAGAAGAAACTGGCTGAGGTCTCTGGTGATCCCTGAAGAGAGGTAACCCTGTAACATATTTATGGCTTCTTAGTGGGAAAGCTCTAATTCACTGTATAGATACTAATCTAACTCACACCCATAAGTCAATCACAGAAAAGAATAAAACTTCTATGAAATAAATGATGATTTTAGTTACACTTTATCAGTAGAACATATGCTTTCCAAACTGTTTTTTTGTTTTGTTTTTGTCAATTAGAATAGAATATTCTTAGAGGAGAAAACTTTCTACCAATCTTCAACATTCACCAGGTATTTGAGTCTTTATATAATGCATGCTAGGCCCTTTGCTAGTCACTGAAGATAAAATGGGTAACAGAAAGAATCATGATAGCAATGCATTTACAAAGTGTTTTCTAACTGATTTATCATATGAGACCACTAGAATATCATAAAGCTAACAGTTGCATAAGAAATAAACTTACTCTCATTGGCTGGCAGTAGGACCAACTAAATTAAATAGCCCAGAGACAACTGGACAAGCTAATATTTGACATTACATTCATCACAGCACAAATATTTTCTGTATCAAGCACAAACACTATTTATTTTATTTGGTTAAAACTTTGTATGAGGGGATAAAATACTGCAAGGCAATCACCCAGGATTAATATCAGACTCCACAGGGGATCACCTCAACCAGTCAGGATGGCCATCATCGAAAAGTTTACAAATAAATGCTGGAGAAGATACGGAAAAAAAGGAGCCTTCCTACACTGTTGGTGTGAATGTAAACTGATGCAGCCACTATAGAGAACAGTATGGAGTTTCCTTCAAACAACTGAAAATAGAGTTACCTTATGATCCCTACTCTGGGGCATATATCCAGAGAAAACTCTAATTTGAAAAGGTACACGCACCCCAATGTTCACAGCAGCACTGTTTACAATAGTTAAGACATGGAAACAACCTAAACCTATTATTCAGCCATAAAAAAGAGTGAAATAATGCCATTTTCAGCAACATGGATGTACCTAGAGATGATTATACTAAGGTAAGTAAGCCGGGCAGAGAAAGATAAATACCATACAATATTATTTATTATATAATATATATAATATAATATAAATATATATATAATAATAATATAAATGCACTTATTTACAAAACAAAAACAGACTCACAGACAGAAAAGAAACCTATGACTACCAAAGGGGAAAGGAGGGGAGGGATAAATAAGGAGTTTAGGATTAGCAGATACATACTACTATGCATAAAATAGATAAACAACAAGGTCCTACTGTATAGTACAGGGAACTATATTCAATATCTTGTAATAAACTATGATGGAAAATAATCTTAAAAAGAATATATATAATATATAATATATATTTTATAGATATATATTATATATGAATATAAAATATATTCATATATAATATATATATATACCTGAATCACTTTGCTGCACACCAGAAACTAACACCACATTGTAAATCAACTATACTTCAATTAAATATATATGTGTATGTGTGTGTGTGTGTGTATATATATATATATATATATATATATATATATATATATATGTATATAGATCAGACTCCACAAGTTAAAAAGCAAGGGTTCCAGTGAGACTGTCCCCATTCTAATGCTAGATGCAAATTCAGGGGTTTTCAGGCTACCTGCACTTCTAACCAACTGGCTACAAATCCTGGAGGTTCCCACAACCCACTCAGGTTCTATAATTCACTAGAACAACTCCAGAACCTAGGAAAATGCTTTAGGTATTATTACAGTTTTATTTTAAAGAATATAAATCAGGACCAGCCAAAATGAAGAGACACAAAAGAGCAGGTTTTGAAGGGTCCTGAGCACATAGCTTCTGTGCTTCTTCCCTGTGCAATCAGGGCATATTACCCTCTGGACACACTGTTGTCTCCACCCTCAGGAAGCTCCACCAAACTTCAGTGTCTAGAGATTTAACTGAGGTTTCTTATCCCAGATATTATTGATTGGATCATTGACTACCTGTTGGAACTCATCTGTAGCCTATAGTCTCCCTCCCCAGAGCTTGGGAGGTTACCCTGGTATCATACAACTCAAAGCCCAAACCTTCTAATCACATGGTTGGTCTTCGTGGCATGACCATCCCCAATTCTGAGTCATCTCTGGCATAAATATCAAAAGGCACTAAGAGTCACCTCCAAGTAAACCATCAGGGCCCACCATGAATAACAAAGGTACTCCTATCACTCAGGAAAATCCAAGGGTTTGAGTTTCTCTCCCAGGTACCCAGGACAAAGATCAGACAAATTCTTTATTATATTATGTGAACTTTAGGTGTATGGAATCAGAGCAAAACCACTTCCTTCCAGTCACAACTCCAATACCAACATATTCACCCATCCTGTGTAAAAGAGCTTTTGGGGAGAAACAGATTAGAAAAGTAGAAACCTTAGTAACATAAAACAATGAAAATTGTAGCATAATTGTAGAATAACTCAATAAAATTTCATCATGGGTTAAAAAAAAAAAAAAGAGCTTTTGGGCCTGCAGAGTAGCATGTACCACTTGGTACAGATAGAGAATTGCTATGTTTCCTCCTGTGGGCCAGACAAGAGCACAGGGGGTGCCATAAAGGGGCTGGGGGATGTGTGTCAGGAGGCTGATGATTAGGAGCAGAATATGATGGGTTCCAAGAACAACTGAGCCCTGCAAAATTCCCCAAGCTAAATAAGTTGGTTCAGCCTACTTCAGCCCAGAGGAGACTATGGAAGCAGAAAGGTTTCCTTCTGGTGCCTTGGTAGGAACCTGACAACCTGATTTTATTGGTTTGCTCCAATAGGATAACACATCTGGGACACAGCTGAAACTGGAATCATCACATTACTATGTTTTCAATATTCTCCAGGAAACATAAATCTGTCTCCTTTAAGCATAAATATAGTACTTAAATATGCTATGATAAGAATCAGTACACCTGCATGTTCCAGGGCTGAAGTGGTGATCCCACTTGCTCCAATTCTCTAACAGAACATGACATATCTTCTGAAAGATCATCATGATAAGAAAGGGAATGATCCAGGGATTTCCACTTGAGTTTTCCTATCCTGATGGCCCTCACTCCACAGTTCAGAGGGGCAGGGTAAGGACTCTGCCGTTTATTATAAACCTATATGTACTATGCCTGTTATTGAGATAATAACTTTGTAACAGGATCAACAGCATCAGTGCATAGTCTCATCCATGCAACTGGAACCAATGTGAGACAGGCTTGGACCAAAACTATACATTACTTATTTCCATAAGCCTCCTCTCTGATAAGTATATCACTGTGACATTCAGAATCTCTCTAATCACCCCTTGGATTTCACATTTCTATTACATCAGTGCACAATTACCACCACTCCCTCTGAAGCTGAGTAAAAGGAACATTTACAGAATGCAAGTATGACGTTACTAAGGCCACATCTCAAGTGTAATGGGCCGCCCCTTCACTCAAAGGGATCTTGCTGTCTTAAAAGCTGATTGTTTCCTAAACTGCATCCTTTGTCCAAATTGAGATCCATAAATCAAATGCAGTGACAGCATCTTCCATTTTTATTCTCAGCCTATAGAGAATGAGAACCCTTTCCCTTGTCTTTGAAGATCCTTTCGAGGATGCTTGTACTCCCTTCTCCAGTGTATTTCTCAAGGGTCTGGTAAAGAAATTTTCTCTAAGTTTTCCAGAGAACATAGTCAAGTGGCGGATAAGAGGATACTCCTGATAAATCCAGTGTAACATTCCCATGAACATACTTTAGCAAATCCATTCTTCAACCGGCACTTTATAAACACTCACATCATGGTAGCACAAATAGAAAATGACAATATTGTTTGTTAACCTGGCCTCTGGCCACCTCAAGGTCCACTTTCACTCCCATCCTATGATCTGAGAGCACTGATATCTTTCTATATCTGGAATCTAATAGGAGCAGATTTGTTTTCTACACTAAAATAAAAACAAATAATTTTATAATCTCAAATCCATTCATCACTGACCACTGTAAGTCTAGATTTGCCCAATCAACACAAAAAATAATGAGACCCATTCTTACCACCTAGGTTAACCTACAGTCTTGGGTAAGTGCACCCATATTAACAAATTCAGTCTCACCTAGGACTTGTTCAATCTTCTTTTGTCTATTAAATTCAAAATCCATTTTTTGTACAAATCATTTGCGTTCAGTGATTTAGTTATCAAAATCTCAAATTTCCTCCTCTGGAGTGAGTATTCCTTGTAGTTTGTCCCTTGGGCATGCAAGTATCTGACTCAAGTTATGGATGTAGAGGTAATGGTGGGTGGTAGTGGTAGAGCATAAAAGAAGTTGATATCTTCTTGCAAGATTACTCATGTTACATGGTCTTTTACCAAGATAAGACTAGCATCTTCAGACAGGTGAGGAAGGGCCAATTCTGTTACCAGTGGGGTCTCAGGGACATCTGGGAATGCGGGGAAACTGCAGTTGTCTCAGTTCTTCCAAGTGGGTTCCAATGTTTTTTATTCATTTCCCTTTCCCCCCCTTTTTCTGCATAAGGAAACAGAAGATGAAAATTAAACTTCATTCATGCACTATTCTAATTTTTGTTCCAGTGCCTCTGAAACAAGTGATGACTTTCATTCAGGATAATAAAAGATGCTCCATCATTCTGTGATCCCAGTAAGCTAAGGAACCCTGAACCTAGTTATTTCCTCATATAACTTGTCCAGTGCAGGTAGTAGTACAAATACTCCCACCATGGACAGTTTCAATCCACTGACATGACAAAGTAGAGAAGAAATATGTACAATAGCCTTGATTAGCTGATGTGAGATGGCTTCACCACACAACTAAAGGATTCCCAAAACCATGCCGTTCTTCTGGCAAGACAGGAGAGTCATGATCAAGAACTTGAGAATCAGCAAGGTACTGCCAAAGCTGCAAACTCCACAAACTTAGTGTGCCTACCATGAAACATGCCAGCAAAATGGATGTCTTGCCCATAATTTATCTCCCAAATCAGAGCTCTAGCTATGAATGAGACAGGAAAACGTAGTGCTCGCTCTTCAACCTGTTCATTATAATAAATTACGCTTGAACTGAGTAAGAATTACTGTGGAGCTAACCAATATAAATTATAGATTGCATCCATTAACAGAGGCTTAGACTATTTTACATAGGTATTGTACAGTGAAGAAAAGAAATACATAATTGTATGTATGTGCATGGGTATATGATTGTGTTAAAAAGCATTAAAGAATATACTCTGAGTTGTTGACTCAGGTTATTTGGCTTGAAGGGGAATCAAGAAGGAAGAAGCAGGGAAGTCATTTTTTAAAATTAAAAAAAAAATGAAATTAATCAATATATGCACTACTATATATACACCTGTTTATGTGCAAAAGGAAGTAGAAAATATTGAGTTGCATCCTATCTACTAACTTGTAAGTATATCCATGAAAAACATGCTAAGATAAAAAGTAGTAATCAGTAAGATTTGTAGTATAATTCAATTTTGGAAAAAAATTCACAAACAAACCTCCCATATAAGTATTTATGGCTTGAGTATGTTTGTATGAGCAAAAGGAAAGACCTTGAAGGATATAACCTAAGCCATTATTGTTAGCTGAATTGTGTTCTATTTTTTACTACAATAATGTATTAATTTTATAGTTAAAAAATTTTAAATATAGATAATTTGAAATCCAAAAGTCTCTTCTGGGATTCAGTCTCCATGATTGGTTGAGCCACATAAATGAAACGAAGTGAAAATTAATATTGCTTGAGTATTTTGCAAGTAAAGTTTCAATAGTATATACAGTTTTCCAAGAATGAATCTTATTTGAGCCACCAGATAAGAAGAACAAATTGTAAATAATAAGGAGCAAATAGAATAAATCGCATAGGGAGATCTTTGATTAGGTAGTGAATGTACATTCTCAGGGAAAGCGAGGTCAACACCTTCTATTTATGCACATGAAATACGTCCAGCAAATGACACAACTAGAAAAGAACCAAAATCGTTTTGCAGGAAAGAACAGTGATATGGGCAATCTTTAACTCACAGTTTATTGTATTATATTGCATCTTAACTCTATTCAACGTCATGTTTAGTGATGGGAATGTTTTACTCTGGACTAGTTTGAGATTTTTGAATAAAGGAATAAGTGAAATGATTGCCACTAAAATATATCAGATCCTCTTTACCATTATTTAGAAAGATGCAATTGTAACAGGGAAGTCCATTGTATTCTTATCTGCCTTTCCTGGCACAGTCTGGACAAGATGTCAACTTCACACGTCTCCTTCTTCTCACCTCTTTAGGGAGCTGTTTGAAGTTTAAAGCCTTAGATACGCTGAGGAATCTAGAGCATACTATACTAAATACGCCATCTCAGCAGGAAAACTAGTGTGTTCTTTGGATATGGGAGCTGCCCTCACTTCTGTGGCATTCTCTTAAGGATTTCTATAATACCAGACTCAGAAGGTAAAAGGTAAGCCCGTTTTATAAGATATGTTTGGGGTTCTTTTGCTTTCAGAATAGCAGGCCATATGGCATTCTCTGGCTTGATTTTAAAATCATTAACAATACACACATCCTTTGTTTCATTTCATTATTCTTTTTGCATAATTTTAATTTGACGCTGCCGTATTAGGAATGTCATATCTGTGATATCTCAAAATTTTTGAGGTATATACATACTAACCAAAAAAACTGGCAGTGTCATAATGATAAACAGAAGCACTGTAATGGATTGTGTTCAGAAATAATAAAGACAGGTGCATGTCTTACAAATTGTGGGGAAATACATATACACGCTATAGCTTATTATTTTCCAGCAAATAAGGGAAATCACACAATCATAATAGAAAACTTCTATTTTCTATAGAAAACTTTCTATTTCATAATAGAAAACTTCTATTATTAAAACTTCTAAATACTTCTCCAGGTATTTCAAGGCAGAAACCAAAAGGTCATCTGTTCCAGCTCAGGATTTCTCAAGTTGGCAGTCATACTTTTCAGGTGGGAAATAGCTGTTTAGGTAAGTCAAACTTGGGCTGTGAGGCAAAAATAAATTATGAGGTTTTTTTTTAATGAAATGTGATTAACTCTTGAATTCCTTCATTTCCTTCTAGTGTTTTGGAGTCTTGTCTGCTTAAAGTACATTTAAAATATATGTATATGTGTATATATATGTGTGTGTATATAAATATGTGTAGATATAGATATAGGTATATAGATATATAGGTTTGGAGTCTTTCTTGTGTCTCTAACCTAATTTGAATACATAGATGACAGACAGACAAAGAGACAGACAACTTGGGATTCTTTCACTCTCATACGTATTAGCAAATTAGCCACATATAAATAAAAGGTCAGCCCATAACAGATGCATTAAGAAAAACAAGAGCAATTTAAAGTAAGGAAGTACTTTCCTCTAAGAATAGAAATTGCCCTCAATGTATGTCTGATTTGTGAGGTTTGAGGGGCCTCTTTTTTGGAGACTATAAATAATAGTTTGAATTGTCTCCTGTCAGATGGAGTCCCTGCCTTGACAGAAAAGATGGACCAAATAACCTTCAAACCCAACATCTGCAACAAATTCTGTGATTATAATTTCTATTCAAATTAAGTTACCATAATTCAAAATCTATTATTATAAGCCCACAGGGCTGAAAGTTATGTGGGAAATGGATACATCCTATTGTACAGAGAAACGCAGTATTAGACCCCAAAGAAGTAGACTTCAATCCTACCTTTAGATCATTAGTTTTTCCTCCACCAGGATTCTATGCACTTAGGCAAGCTTCTTAAGTATTCTGAAGCTTATTCTAACATACACACACACACACACACACACACACACACAAGAAGTGTACACATGAATATATGAATTCTAGTTTAGTCTAGGCAAAGTCGAGGTTTCATTGTTTGGAGGACAAGAAAACTCCAAGTTCAGTAGGAGGAATAAATCAATTAGCCAGGATAAATTGCCGAAGTGATAAAAAGTATAGAAAATAAGAGGATGTGGAGAAAGGGTTCCCACCTATTACCTAATCAGGATATACAACATTTACATGGTATTCATCCACTCTTGTTCCCATCCTAGTGTTAGTCTTGGATCTCTAACTGAATATACTTAATTCTCACTGGCAATCCTTCTGATAAATTTCCCTAGTCTTGGTTGAATGAAACTCATCCCATATGACATTCTTCAGGAAGGCTCCAGGAAAATAGCATTCTCTGAGCTCTTGTACATCACTTTTCCTTTGGTCTGAGGTGGAAGCCCAGCCTCACATACATCGGTGTACTTTTTATTTTAGCCACGTGTACAATGGACAGTTGCACACACACTCAGACTCTCACCTTGCATGAGAATTTGGTCCCAAAGTGCAGACCATGAATATATTTTCATCTTCTTCCCCATACTTTCCTTGATGTTGCAGTCAGCGTACAAGTACAACCAGAAGGCAAAAGAAGTAATACTCCTCCAGCTAAAGCTCAACCAGAGGGAGCAATGGATAAATATTTCAGCCTCCTCTCCCCAGAATACCAATGGGAGGTATTCCAAACACCCCTCAGGAAGTGTGATGAATTCAGTCCCCACTGCTCTTGGAAGTACCTCAATTATGCACTCTTAGGCTTTAACTACTTCCCTAATTATTCTCCCAACTCCCTCCCTCCAACTTTATGGAGTCACTTCCCAGATGATTAAAACTGCACTTAAATGCTTATCTCAGGTTCTTTTTTGGGAAAAACTCAAGCTAAGAAAGTTGGTACAAGAAACTATTCTAGAAAGCACATTCTATGATGAGGTTCTAGAAATGTACCACTCACCAGTCACGTGACAATAAGCACTGCCTTGTTGATGTTGATAATCCCTAGCGTGTTAGTAAAGGGGTCTAAAGCCTTAAGGTGATGAAGACAGTAAGTTGCTTTTTTAATTTGAGACCAAAGAATTAACTACCTACTCTATATATCAGAAGGTCTCAAGAGGACATTTGCTTCATCAAATCGATAATGACTTAATTAATGTGGTAGCACATTTGAGAAGCTCTGTGGTGGCTGTGGGGTGTCTCATAGACATAATCTTGCAGGTAACAGAATCCTCATTTTGGTTCCCTGAACTATAGAAAAACTATTAGGAACAGTCAAATGGAAATGGCTTAAACTGGTCTCTCCCCCTTCAAAAGAAGCTATACTACATGGGGGTGGTGTTGCAAAGATTAGAGCTACATTCAGTAGCTTGGATAGAGAGTGGCAGTTTCCAGGACATCTCTGTTCACTTTACCTGCATGACCTCTGCAAAAACAGATGTGTCTTAATGGCCTGAAAGAGACTAGTATGATATGAATTAAATGGCAGCTCCAAGAGTGGATATTGCACTGGTGGTAGTTTCTTTACTGAAATAGATAGACACAACTTCTGGCTCTTTTAATGTGGTTATTGACTGGAGAAATTACCCCAACCTGATCCCAGTGAGAGTCGTCCATATAATGGCCAAGAGAACTTGTTAAGTAGCTTGAATGAAGAGTGGGGCCTCATCTATTTACAGCATTAGTGAAAGCAAAAAGGAAAATTTCTACATGTGATGTATTTTGGCTACATGAAACCAATTTTGGACATTCCACCAAGAAGGAAGAATTTTGGAACACACAAATATTTACAGCATCTCTCTGTTTCATTGCCGAGGTTCAATAAATAGTTTGAATTCTCAATGAATGTAAATGAAAAAATAAAATCAAAAATACAAATTAAAGTTATGAAAAGTATGACATCATAAATACTTAAAGAAAAACAGAACTAACCAACTACCGTTGTTGAATAAGAAGCAGCCTGCCTTTCAGCATCTATTAAAATCTCATGCTATAATGAAAACCCATACAGCCCAGAGAAAGTTGTAACACACAGTATAAGTTAAGAAATTTGTCTCCATGTTGAACACGGAGACTTCTGTTTAACAAACCACCATCATTCATTAAACAATGAAATACATCGCACGACATGGGTAAGGCAGTGTTATTCATGAAGGATTCCCAAACCACGTGAACTGTCATTTTGCACATAAACTTGTTAGTAAGGAAGTCCATTTACATTATCGGCTTGACTAAATTAGGCTAGACGCTTGGAGAGTAAGATTGGGACACATCCAGAATCGTAAGATAATCTTCTGAGCTTCAAACAAAAAATAACAACTGTTTGCCAAAGAGTAACATCTGGGGTGTCTCATAGCACAATCCCCACAGCAGTGAAAATGGGTACAACGTCCAATTTTCATCTGTTATAAGTGCTAATTCTGAAAATGCATGTGGCCTCATTTGCTACTTCAAATAAAAGTACCAGAGCATCTGTTCAGGTAAATCCGATATCCAAGGGAGTTAACTGTGCTCTTTAGAGCCAGATTTTATGTTCTTTAAATAAATATGATTTCTGCTTCAGAAAGGATTTTATCAACAAGATTTGAAGATTTGGCTCTGCTGAGAAATTCCTCATAAGAATTATATCCTATAAGATCATTCAATACTGACAACATAAGGAAGACCTGTTCAAAGTGATGTTCTGATTTATCTATAAATAACTGTGTTTCTATAACATTTTTCCACACGAATGAAGACAATATGGGTAGCTTCAGCTGTCTTCCCTAGTTCCTAATTGCTTGTTCTTTTTGTTCTTTCCTTAGGCATGAATGAGTTTCAGGTCCCTCCTTTACTCTAACCATACTTACTTTGACCCCTCTTTCCCAACAGACAACAACAGAAACTAAATCTCAAGATTAATAAAATATATTGATGCTATTTAATTAATAATTAAGCATTTTTTTACATTGGCTTGTTTTTGTCATCATAAATTATGTCATAGTACTGTGATTAAAACCATCCTTCAATAGTTCAGCCTCTCAATTACTGGACCTCCTCACTCACCACCAATGGTCTTGTCTCTACCCCATCTTAACTACCATTCACCAGATCATGTCACTACTGTATCATTTTGGTCTCCAAGGTGCTTCCTAGGACTCTTCAAAAATAATTTTGATTATAACTCATCTCATAGTCTATAGTTTTGTCAGAAAAAGCCTCCATCATGTTTGGAAATGTATCAACCATTATTTCAGTTTTTTGTCTGTCCAACCCCTTCCCACTGAAAGTCTACAGTTGCATGTATAGCAGTTTGCTTGAAACTGACCTACAAGTTACTGATGCTCTTTTCATTTAATTTTTTTCTCTCGGTATCTTATTTTGAATAGTTTCTACTGTTATACCTCACAGTCCCTGATATCTTTATCTATAATATCTGATATGGCATCTATCCTATCCAGAATTTTTTCATCTCAGACATAGTTTCCACATTTAGAAGTTTGGTTTTGATCATTTAAAAATATCTTCTACATCTCTACTTTTTACTGTAATGTTGATAACTATTTTAACGACTTTTTGATAATTCAGACGTCTGTGTCAGTTCTGTGTCTTGATTGACTTTTCTCCTCCTGTTGAGCCTCTTTTCCTGCATTTCTGCCTGCCTGATAATCTTTGGTGGATTACTGACATTGTGAATTTTGCTTTGTTCCATGCTGGATAATTTTTAACTCCTAAAATTTCTCTTGAACTTTGTTCTAAGGTGTGGTGAAGTTACTTGGAAATGTTTAGTTCTTTTGGACCTTTTTCAATGATGTGTTAAGTGGGTCCAGAGCAGTGCCCACTCTAGGGTTTATTGTTCCTACTTCTGATTCAAGACTTTGCTGGATATTCTGTCTGAAGTTCCACGAATTAATCAATTTTTCCAGTTTATCTGGTAAGAAAAGACACTGTTCACAGCCTTGTTTGAACACCAAGTACTATTCTCTTCTTTTTTTTTATTATTACATGGTTATTTCCTTGACCTCAAGTACTTTCTTCAGATGCATATACTAACCAGTAATTTGCTGAATACTTTAGGTGGACCCTCTGTGAGTCTCCTGGATTCTACCTCTAGGATGCCCTTTCCTCTCTATTACTCTGTTCTGTGAACACCATTTTTCTTGGTCTCTTCAGAAATTCAACTCTGTCTTGTCAACTTAGGGAATGTGGTGGGCTCTAATCCAGCATCCACTCCTTGCACTGTGGCTTGGAAGCTCTTTCAAACCAGTAAGTTGGGCAGGAGGAGGGCTTACCTTATTTGTGTCTCGTCTCCTTTCTCTTCATTGCTTGATGTCCGGTGTTTTGGAAATGACTGTTTCATTTTTCTTGTATTTTCATTTTCATTTATAAATACATTTTCTTTGTATTTATGTTCTGTATTATTGTTCTTGATTTTGTTGCATGCAGAATAAATTCTGCCCCTGTTACTCCATCTTGGCCAAAAAGGAATTTTCTGGTCATACTCTGAGATAGAAAACAAAAGGACACCATGGTTGGCCATTGGCATAGTATTCTTGAATTTAATTAAAATTTTACTATTTGGGTCATTCAACATCTCCTGAGGTAAAATTCTAAGCTATTCTTCACTTTTTTTTTCTTGCATAAAATATATAACAGGCTATGGTTGTTGCAGGAGACTGGCCTCTTGAAGGGGGAAATTCTTATGAAGCATTAACCATATTTCCAGTTCATCATAAGCTTAATGGCTAAGCCCTAAAGGATTAAGAATGGAGACACTGGGGAATTTTATTTCTACTTTCATCATATGTTTTTATGCAGAGGGCCCTCCACTAGGATAGTACTCCTTGTCATTCTCCCTAGCTCTGTCTCCTCTTCAAGACACAAGGGGTCAGTATTTGATTGATCAGTTGAGGTGCCAGAATTCAAACTCCTTTTTCTCTATTCTTTTCCTATTAGCTTATCTTTGGGGCATATTCATACTCTTGGATTCTTCATGATGTAAGCTTTATAAGCATAGTCTCTTCTGTTCTTATATTTTCCCCGACTTTTCACTACATGAAGCCAAGCCCAGGAGCAAATCTTAAAGGAAAACCAACCACGCAACCAAATTCTCTACCTATATATTGCTTATTTCATTGTTATTTTCCTTAATGCACTTAAAAAATTTGTATCAATAGAGAAAAATGCTCTGGGCAGGAAAATCTGTGAACCAGATAATTGGGTGAGAAGAGTAGAGGAAGGAGAAATTAACTGAGTCTTTTGCTATCCCTTGGCTTCTCCAGTTTCTATTACTAGAGCATTTCAAAATCTTCTGAGCCTCTGGAGCAGAGAGACTAGAGGCAGTCCAAACAGAGTTAACCAAATTTTAATCAGAGTCATATTTACAAAATTAATTTTAATGCCTGTTCTGAGATGTTTTTTTCTCCTGTCAGAGAGCCTGGGGACACTCAATGAGTACAGCCATTTTATTTTTACAACAGGCAATAAGGAATTCCCACATCCATTCATGGTTATCAAAAGAGCACTTCAAAATTTGAGATAAAGAGTACAGATGCAGACAATGTTTGGAAATCCAAATAAGGATGGAGGGTGATGAGAGAGCAGTTTCCAAGACACTGCACTCATATCATGATATAAAAATGTAGCTGCTGGCAAGAATAAGGAAGCACTGTGACAGTGGTGTTCACCAAACCTCCCATTTCCTCGCTTACCTCCCTAGCCTCCCTGGAAACTAGATGGACGTCATGTGGTTGGTTCTGGCCATCGACACATAGTAGAAGTGGTTGATACTTCCTGGCCAAGGCACTGAAAAACCTGTGTGTGATTCTCCAGGTTTATCTTTCTGTGTCTATAGAGTGGAGGAAGCTACTTACCCTGTAATGACCACATACAATATGGTGGTGCTGCTAATTCCCTTGGGATCTAAATGCTCTGTGGACCTAACCACCATCTGACCATGTGGAACTCATAGTGTGTGGTTGAGCAAACTTTTGTAGTGTTCAGCCACTGATATTTTGGATTAGTTTCCTACCACAGCATAAATTAAGACTATACTGATGAATACAAGCCCCAAATCTAGAAAGACAAAGGGTTCAAAACATCACTAGCAAGAAGTACACGTTGGAAAAAAGGCAAGGATAAAGCTAACAAAAGTTGTACACAAGATCAGGATTAAACTTAATATTGCATCCTAGAGTTCTAGATGCCAGTTTTGTGTATATTTCTTGTCTACACTCAATATCATTTTAATCGAAATATTAAATTAAGGCTCACAGGACCCAAACTATGAAGGCAGGAATATTATATAAATTGAGTTCTCAGCAAAATCTGGTCTAGAATAACACTGTACTACAATAACTATAATCTTATATTAATAACCAGTATATGTTTTTAGAATGTGTGTTTAAAAAATATGGAAGTCCATTTTTATGATGAATTTTACAATAAACTTGGTTTGTTATGCTGAAACTTCAATGTGCATACCCTTCTTGAAAATAAAGATTAAATATTGCTTCTATTGTAACTTAGTTAACCTTCTGAACAATTCATGACTATGCACTTCTTGAAGAAAGACCTGCAATGCTTCTAGCCCCAACTGTCCTAGAAAACCAAGGTTTTAGCACTATTTTTACTTGCTTGTGTAACTTGTAGTACCATAGGATACTAACCTTGTCAGTGTTCATTTATATTTTAGAAAAAAAAAATGAGTTGAATACTAGAATCTTAACGAGCTCATTTTCACTAAAAGTAGCTTAGGACAATTACATTTCTGTAACATTTAAACTACACTTAAAATTCTCTTTCAGATTTGTGAATTATAAAATTAACCATTAATCCATAGGAAAAATCTGGTATGAATAAATCAAAATCTTTGTAATAATGAATCTCACAAAGTAGACAGTACTAAGTATTAATTAATTCTCTTAATTGCCTTAAAGAATACAGTAGTTATTATGTAGGAGAGGAAATTACCCCAGGATTAAAACAGCCAAAAGACAAAAGTTTCTGAGTACGTGTTTCCTATCACTTTAAATGCAGTAAAGAGAAAATAAGGACTTAAATGTTTGATCTTCTCCATCCTCCCCTTCGCCTTCACCTGGATACTCTCATCCCTTCCAAACTTCTACTAAATAGTTACTTGGAAGAAATCTTACCTGCATTCAAGGAACTAACCCACACCATAGTATCTGACTTTCAATTTCTTTCTTCCTTCCTACTCTGGTTCATTGACTTGAGATCTATGGTTTCTGTTCATATGAAAGCAATAGTATACGTGAGACAGCTGCTGTTGACATATAGGCTGAGGATGCAGATCCAAGGGTCAGAAACACAGATCAAGGGCACCTGTGTTCAATACCAAGTTATTGAAACGGCAGTGGTAATAGCACCCTGCCTGCTACTCTGCTTCCCACTGACACTGTAACCAGCAGGGCTGACAACACCACTAAACACGCATCCTGGATACTAATCAGGCTGTGCAGAGTTAGATAAGCACTTCAGTTCATTCCATAAGTGTCTTCGTTTGTCTCTACATTACGATTGTGAGATTCTTGCTACAGCAGATGAACAAAGAGTCTGTGTGACAGACATTAATACTGCTGTATCCAAATTACTTCTTTTTCTCTTGATTCATTCTTCACTTCCAAGAAAAAATAATTTAAAGAGAAGATATTTTATTTTTTGAAGATTACCTTCTAATTCAGTAAAAGTTTCAATATTTGTGTATATCAAACAAAATTTGCATATATCAAACAAAAATCTTACATCTTATAATTTGTCCTCTTTTAAATTTGTGCTTTTAAATTTTAAATACAAGTAAAATCCCTGAGTGATTCTACTGAGTGATAGAATTTAAGTAAGCTCGGTTTCTTTGTCTTCAAAAATCACTATGCTATCACTTTTTTTTTAATTCCAAAACTACTGATTAAATTCAGTGAATTGTAGTACTACAGGAGTTGGAGATATGACTGGATCAGAATTAAGCTGAAATAATTCCAAATGATTATGGATGTGCTCTGGAAATGAATATACGTGGCTGAATCTGCATATGCCAGGGTTTGAATATACTCATGAGTTTTCCATATTAACTTTTACATTGGATACAATGTTTCTTAATGTGTAATAAGTGAAAAGTATAAAAAATTAAATATAAAGCAATAATAAATTGATAATAAAATTAAATTTTAAGAATTTCAAAGGCTATTTTGATATTATATACAAGCCATTAACTGCAGCAATTACATGGTCATAATAAAAAGCCAGAGTGGCTTATAGTTGATCTATTTTCAAATTCTTCACAAGCAAGGAACCGCCTTTTCAACTGCATGAAGATATATTAATTTGACCGCCTTGTCCTTGGCACAAAACTGACTTTTATAAAGCGAGAAAAAAATACAATGTTGTTACTGGCTATCCAATAATGAAACTTTTGAAAATGGCAGAAACACCAATGAAATTATAAGTCGTTTTATATCAAAATTCAACAACAGCACATATAAGTACCAACAGTTCTTTGAATTCTGAAGTTTCATGTATTGTATTTTTCAGCCAATTTGCAGTAATGTAACTGGGAATATTGGATAATTGAATTGTCCATGCATGAGTGCATCATTTGGTTTTGCTGGCTGCAGACTTCAGGAGGGTCTCCGGCTGATGGGCCATGGGGGATGAAATCCAGCCTACGCTCTGCTTGCCAAGCTGTGAGCTCAGGCGTATAACTGCATCTGCCCAGAGGAAGTGGCACATTTGACTAATTAGCATAAGGACATCTATTTTCTTAAGGTGCATCCCCCTGGGGCTGCATTTACACAGAGGGTGCACCATCCATTTGTGCTTTGTACAAACAATCCCTTCAGACTATTGAAATATTTGTAACTCAAAGAGTTTATTTTAACCCCCACTTTTTTCCAGATCAATTTCTTAGGCAGAAATTTACCCAGTATTTTATTAAAATTTCTTTCAAACTTTGCTTCCTATCTAAATCATATTCATAGCTAAAGAATCAAATAATACCGTCTCTTCCCCATCCCTCTGAATCCAGAGACCCATCTTTCAATCATTATTTTTGACACTTCTAATGAATAACTTTATGTCAATAATATTTCTTTATATTTTCACAGTTCTCTTTACTCACTAAATGATAGATGAGAATGTGCTTTTTAACACATTAATATTTTGATACTTCTTTTTGTACAGTTCTTTGTTTGCTTCTAGAGTATCTGAGCTTCTCCCTGTTGAGAGACAACTATCTGACTTAGAGAATATGAGGGTTTGTTGCAGGAAAAAAAAAAAAAAAGCAAAGAGAAAGGATAAGGTAATAATCAGTTCCGTATCTGCCAGATAGGATTATTCAAAAAAACTATCTTCTTGAGATCTATACAATCGTCTTCCTGGAAATGTAGTGGAGACAATTAGTGCAGAATGGACTTTTATCCTTGGCTCCTGGAGTAAGGAGAATGGCCTCCCAAAGAGGTCCATGTCCTTATCTCTGGAACCTGTTTATACTTTACCTTACATGACAAAAGGGACTATGCCAATTAAATTAAAGATTTTGACATAGGAGATTTTCCTGGATTACCTTTGTGGACCCAGTGTAATTACAAGAATCCAAGAGGCAAAAAGAAGAGTGCAAGAGATATGGAAATGTTATTCTGTTGGTTTTGAAGATGAAAGGAGCCCAGAGTTAAAGAATGCAGGTGGCCTCAAGCATGCAGAAAAGTTAACAAAACAGATGCAAACAAACGAACTGACAGCTTGATTTTAGTAAAAGTGAAACCTGTTTCAGACATTTGACCTTTAGAATTGCAAGATAATAATCTTGTGTTGTTTTACACCACTAAGGGTGTGGGAATTTGTTACAGTAGCAATAGTTCCCTTTACCAATCCCAATACCAGTCCAGTTCCCTTTAGAGATCTGGCAACAATTGCAGGGCCACCCTCCCACCATGTCCCTTTAATTTTGCACCATCTTGTTCTGGCAAATGGAGTCTGAAATTAGGCTTTCCACGTCCCTGCATTTTATTTGTGGCATGGATGCTAAATAGGTAAGTAATGGATCTGCCAGGAGGACTCCCAGATGAGACAGTCACATTCACAGCCTGGGCGTGGGGTGCCAGATTAGTCATTAGATACACGATGCAGCTGCATCTCGCAAGTTTCAGCCGAGGGACCCAAGTGAAGCTGTATCAGTCAGGAAGGGGTATCAGACTCTGAACAAGCTGAGAGAGAAAAAGTAGATATTACCTTTAAGCAGCCATAGACTCCTGCCAATGATAGAACAGTAATCAGAAACTAGGTGTGAGGCTTAGAAGTAAAAATAGAATAGTTTCATAAGTAAAGATATATATTTTTTGTACATGTAAGTTGTGATGCAGATGTGTTTATGACAAAAGCACAGCTCCTTAAATTAAACTGTATCTCTGTTTTTATCATCCCTCATGTATTGACATCTGTATTCCCTCTTCGCATTACCTCCGCCTCTCCAAATAAGTTCAAACATTTCGTGTTCTGTAAACCACAGACACTGTCTTTTGACTCTACGTTGTTAGATGAGAACATGAGCATTGTCCTCATTCCCTTCACTTCTCCCCACGTCCTTCCATCTCCTAAATTCTTTACTTTCATATCTTCTAGTAAACAGTCTTCTGAGATTCTAGAAACCTAAAACTAATGATATTATTCAGATAACTTTGACCACATGAATAAGATTTTTTTAATTCAGTGCCAAAGTTAAAATATAATCATATTGTATCTGAATGTGAACCTAATTCTGAACTCTCATATTACTCATCAGACAATGTACAAAGTATCAAGTTCTAGTGAATGTCCATTTTCACCATCTATCAGATGTCCTCATCCTAAGTTGAGGGTTTTTCAAAATTCTCATCCTGCTATTTCTTTCAAAGGACTGCTCTTTATGCATGGTTTTAGAACTTCTCTTTATTTTCTTCTAGGTTGGATCCAAAGTTTCTTTTCATACCTTCTTTCTTGGTTTAATGTCTTGTTTTGTTGGACATAAATTCTCCACTGAATTCCTTAATAAACATGCATGCAAGGTAAACTCAGAGAATATTGCACACCTGAAAATGCCTTTATTCTTTCTTTACATTTGTTTCATTTGGGACAGGATTCTAGGTAGAAAATAATAGAAAATCAGTTTCTTACATTTCCTTACTGAAAGTTAAAAGCATCAATCCACTGTCCTCTCATGCCCAGTGCTATTGATGGGCTAGCTGACACTATTCTTATTCTGGTTCACTTGTCTGTAAAGTTTTGATTTGTTTGTTAGTATTTTCATTTACTTTTGGTGTTTCCTTTAATTTTTTTTCTTGTTTTAATTCAACAAAATGCACATTCATTGTAGAAGGCGTTGAGTCTTCATTTGAAGACTTATTTCCTTCAGATCCAGAAATTTCTCTTTCTGTAATCTCTTTGACAATTTTATCTCAAGTTTTTCTGCTCTCTTTCTAGAACTTTGCTTAATCTCATTTTTTGCCTATTAGATTGATTCCTTATATCATTTTCTTCTGTTTCATCCATTTTTTTCCTACTTAGCTTAGATTTCCTCAACTTCATGTCCCAATTTTCTGTTGATTAGTTAACTTATTTGTAATATATACCACAAATAAGGAATAGTTATAAATCATAAGTGTATAGCTTAATGAATTTTCACAAAATAAATATACCTGTGCAACTTTCACAGTGGTAATAAATAGAATGTATCTCCCAACTTAGAAGTCCTGGTTGTGCCCCTTTCCAGTCACTAACTGTTCATATGTAAACAGTATTATGATTTTTAACAGCAAATATTACTTAGGTCTGGTTCCAAAATTAATAGATTTGAGTCTTATGTATTTTTTTCTGTCTGATTTATCTCACTCAACATAATGTGTGTGAAATTAACCCTTTTTTATTAATTTTCTGATAACAAACTATTTGGCTTAATACTGTGATCAGCATGTGCATATGAAGAAAGTACCAAAGGACAAAGAAAGAGTCATCCAAAAAAAGCCTGAGGGAATATTTGCAAACAGAGCTATGACTGTGCCTGCCCCTTCTGTACATGGCCCAGTATGTGACAGGCACTTCATACACATCTATTGAAAGAGTAGAAAAATTTTATCAACGACTTTGGAAGAATAAAATAATGCCATTTGCAGAAACATGTATGGACCTGGAGATTGTCATACTAAGTGAAGTAAGACAGAGAAAGAAAAATACCATATGATATTCATATGTGGAACCTAAAAAAAATGACACAAATGAACTTACCTACAAAACAGAAACAGACTCACAGACATAAAAAACAAACTTATGATTACTGGGATGGAAAGAGGGTAGGAAGGGATAAATTGGGAGTTGGAGATTTGCATATACTAACTACTATATAGAAAATAAACGTTTCTACTGTATAGCACAAAAAACTGTATTCAGTATCTTGTAGTAACCTATACTGAAAAAGATTATGAAAAGGAATATACATATGTTCATGTATGACTGAAACATTAAGCTGTGCACCAGAAATTGACACAGTAGTGTAAACTGACTCAACCTCAATAAAAAAAATTGGAAAGTTAAAATGAGCTAATTTTAGAAAACGTTAAATAAGAGCAGATATAAATCAAAAGAAATAGATTACCGTGAGGATAAATAACCATCAATGAAACCACATTTGTAGACAAAAGTCAAAATTCTCTTAACACAAAACATCTGCTAGAATATGGGAAACAAGAGCTTTCTTAATCAACTTGTGGGAAGTAAACTGGGATCTCCACTTTGAAGAATAACCTGACATCATCTAACAGACTTGAAGTATACATAGCCAAGGACTGAGTAATGTTGATCTTAGGCATAAATCTTACAGGAACTCTGGGTCCTCTAAGATGTGTCATCCATCAGGACACAAATGCAGTTTAGGTCAATGCAGAATTGTTTCTAATAGAGCAAAATGAGAACAATTCAAAGGTCTTCTTTAGGAAAATAGATTAATAAATTATGATTTAATTAAATAATGAAATATAGAAGTTAGATTTATATGTATCCACTTTGATAATTCTTGAAAATATTGTTAAATGAAAAATATGAAAGAAGGAAATTTCACACAATTCACAATACAATGGGATTTAAGGAAATTTAAACATGAATAACAGTATGTATTGTCATGGACTCATTTATATGATGTAAAATTTATGAAAAAATATATAGCAAATACATGGTAGTGGTTTCCTCTACAAAAATAAAATGGGAAGTGAATGCCTTGGGGAGGAGGGCAAGTAAAAATTAAGTCTTCAACTTTATCTGAAACGTTATATTTCTGTCATATAAAAATAATCAAAGAAATAATTGAAAGGAAAATTGACCAACTGTTATTGTTTGTTAGTTATGTTTGGGTACATAGATATTTGTTATTTCACAGCTAGCTATTTTTCTGAATTTAACCCATTATCTTAAATTTTATAACTTTAAATTTAAAAATAAAATATATAATATTCAAAGATATCCTTTATATGTTTATTATCTATTTTATTATTTTAAATAATCTTAATGGTATAGAACCAACCTTACTATGTAAGAATAAGACATTTGTTTGAACTGTAGTATAGTCATGCAAAGGTAAATAGCTTTTAAATGACATTACAAAGAATCACTTAAAAACACTGAAAGATTTTCATAATGTATCATATAGCTGGTCACCCCACCAAAATTTAACTAGCAGGAAAAGCACTCAGAATTTTCACTTACTCTTGATGTTGCTGACAGTTACTCTGAAAAAGAGCTGTGTGGAAAACAGGCAATGGAAAGTAGGTATTGAAAGACTGAATCAAAGGGAAGTTATATAGTTATTTCCACATATTTTCAGGGATGGAAAACCTGTCCTTGAGTTTGTAATGACTGCGTCCTTCTCACTGCCTGGAAAGATTATACTTTTGTGTTTTCTAAAGCTCTTGAAAGACTTTCCACTTCTACTCTGAATGATTATTAGAGGAATAGGATTAAAAGAAGGAGGAGAGTATGCTGAAGAGAGACTAGGATGAAGGGAAGTCCAGGTTAGGATTGTGCTAACACATTGCTCCATCATGAAGATAGAAGAAAAGCTTGTCTAAGGCCAGAGAAATGTCTAGATTAGTGGGAAAAATCATATATTGTCAACCAAGACTCATCCAAGCAGATGTACCAGGGCAGGTGACGCACACATAAATGCAGTTAGACGTTGTTAGTGATTTAAAACCTAAACTGCTGATTACTTGGTTATCACATGAATTGCTTCAATTTCCAGCCTGTTATTTGAGACTCCACATGTTATTCATCACGCTGCATAGGAAAGATCTACTAATTAAACCTCAGGATACTTGTAAATTCTAAGAAACCACTGTGTACCTCTCCATAAATTATTTTTGTAGGAGGGAAACTGCTTGCTGCAAAACAAGTCTGTGTGGAGAGTCATCTTTATACTCATTTGGAAATTTTTTGAACTAAATAAAATCAGGATTTTTAAAATCCTACCTTTCATGTGCTGAAAATTTGCAACAAATATGCATTTTATACTTTAAGAATTCTCTCTCCTATTAGTCTGATAATCAATTCAAATTCAGTATCTTAATGGAACTGTGGTTCTGCTACTGGAAATGTGGTATGATTCGATGCAGAAACTTCAAAATATAACATTATGTTAATTTCTATGGGTGTAGGTTTATCTAACATACTAATGGAAAGAAAGCCTTATTATAACTTAATATAATTTGGGGTACATGGTAAGCTTTCAGCAAATAAATAACTCTATGAAAAAGACAGCATTTGAACTGAATCAAAGGACGTTAGAGCATACCAGGTATAGGCAACACTGGGAAAACGGCAAGAAAGAGGAAAAGCATGTTTGTGCTGAATGCGAACAAGAATAAGTTTCTATCTCCATGCGTATAACAATAGGATTTTAAAGTGTTTCTTGCCATATGATCCATCAATCCCACTTCTGGGCATATATTCAGAGGAAACTGTAATTTGAAAAGACGTATGCCCCCAGTGTTCATAGCAGCACTATTTACAATAGCCAAGATATGGAAGCAACCTAAATGTCCATTGACAGATGACTGGATAAAGAAGATGTAGTGTATATATATATATATGTGTGTGTGTGTGTGTGTACACACTATATGGAATACTACTCAGTCATAAAAATAATAAAATAATGCCATTTGCAGCAACATGGATGGACCTGGAGATTGCCATACTAAGTGAAATATACCAGAAAGAGAAGGAAAAATACCATATGGCATCAATTATATGTGGAATCTAAAACAAAAAAAAGACACAAATAAACTTATTTACAAAACAGAAACAGACTCACTGACATTGAAAACAAACGTATGGTTACTAGGTGGGGGGAAAGAGGGTAGAGAGATAAAGCAGGAGTTCAGGATTTATTTGCAGATTCTAACTACTATACATAAAATAGATAAACAAGGTCCTACTGTAGCTCCTACAGGGAGCTATATTCAATACCTTGTTAAAACCATATAATGAAAAAGAATATGGAAAGGAATATATATATGTACATGTATAACTGAATCTATGCTACATATAAGAATAACACAACATGTAAATCAACTACACTTCAGTGAAAAAAATTTAAAAAGTATTTCTAATAGTTTTAAAATTTTTAGATTAGGACATTTAGTGGATTCATCTTACGTGTATGTAGACTTTCTAAACATGTATTTATCTAATTGACAGATACATCACTTGGCATTTACCTAATCAATGCTCTATGATTTTTAAAAAGTCTCATTAATGATTGTATTTGGGCAATTTTATGATTCATTTTGTACATGATGAAACCAGCATTAAAATGCAATTAGAAATATATATGCTATTCTATGTATTTCCAGCTTGATTATTCTTATTGTTGTGTAGAATTCCATTGAAGAACTGTGTATCAATACCTTTATCTGGTCTAATGTTGGTTGGCATATGAATGGTTTCAAATTTGGGGCAATTAGGAATACCACTGATATCAACACTTGTGTTTGTATCCTGGTGGGGTGTTAGGGTATTCATATTTTAAACTTTATGAAAAAAAATGCCACAATTAAAAATGTTTAAAAGGAAAATAAAATGAAGACAATCTTTTATAATTTCAAAACTGAGCCAGGAATTTATGTTGGGGTATCAATGTGTTAAAATTAAAAAAAAAACAAAAAACGATTTAGAACGTGACTTTCCAAAGTCACACAACTAGCAACTGTCAAAGATAGGCCTGGACTTTTTATTCCAAGTCAAATTGAGTCTAATTCCTCTTTAAACAGTAAGTTATTCAAAGGGATGAAAACCATATCAGGATACAAGAAAAACTGAAATTTACCTATTAATTCAGAGTGTTTATTAAGCGAGTTACAATTCATTCAAAACAGGTTTTTTAACCTAAATATGGATGTACATTGTTTTGGAAAAATAGTATCTAACTATCAACTTAGTCCCTCTATCTTCATAATCATATTTCTTAGCTTGATAAGCACGTACAGAATAACAAAATAATGAGTTGTTATATTATAGGAAGCAATTCCCATCACTTATTGACCACTGAGGAAAAACAAGGCTACTAGAGGATTATAAAAGCTGATTCATTTTTGATAATTTCTATTTAAAGCCACAAAACTTATAAAATCACAGGGTAAAAAAAATAAGGATATTTTACTTGTGACTGAACTACCAAATCACAGAATACCTCAGGGAATAAGGCCACATTTTAGATAGGTGAATTAATAAAATAAAGACTCTTTTTTTAATCAGAGTATATCATTTCACTAATACAACTTTTGGTTTTTCAAGCCAGGTTGAATTTAAAACCCCAGGAAAAACATGTCACTGGCTTTTACATTTAAAAGGTGTATTTTAGTCTTTACTTACTCTTTGTCTCCTTTTATCTTTGCAGAAGATGGGCTTTCGGGAGAGCTGGAAAGCTAACATCAGATACATTGCTCAGGAAGGGCTAAGGCCTGACAATGCTTTCTTCTCTCACATGGCCTTTTTGGTACCATTTGCTCAAGATTAAGAGCGCCTGATGTCTGTAAACATTGCTATAAAAGGAAAAGCAAGGAATTTAAATTCTCTGTATAGCCTTGGATAAATACATTGGGAATACAATCTAATCTTACTGAGGATAGATATCTACAGTTCATTTTCACCAAACTCTGACCCATTCAAACTGCTATTTTCTATTCAAATTTTCAAGTATTTATTTTTTAAATGTCTTAACTTTCTCCAGAAAACAGGCCTATTATGAATGCTTGTGAAATACCTGCAAAGCTTATTCTTAGAGATGTCTGTGAGTTTTAGTACGTTTAGGCATTTGACTCAAATTTTGTTTTCTCAGCAATGTTCTGAATATTTCCAAATTCTCATTAATAGTTTTTCTTCAGTTATTGCTCCCAATTAACCTTTATAAGTTTCTTCAATACAAAAACATTGCACTTTCTATCATTTGCATTTTTATCTTACTAATAACCTTTTTCATCTCAATCTTTTGATTTCAAATCTAATTATTTTGAGACTACTATCACCTAAGTGTTGTAAAACCACTGTTATAAATAACTTCTTTTCATTAAAAAATTAAAATTTACCTTATCATTGTTCATTGCTCAACATCCTGTTATAGGCAGTGACCCTACTGGCTTTGTAAACGTGTCTGTTATTTCAGAAGCCTCCACCCGTGATTCTCTAAATATATCCCGACGGCATTAGGTGAGTTTTGATTTAATCAAACGGAAGAGTTTTATATTCAGCTGTATGCACCCAGAATTTAAGCTTTCCCATTTAAGTAAGTTTATAAATATACAGGTCAAAACAAAGCTGTAACGTTCCCATGTTTGTAAACACACACACACACACACACACACACACACACACACGGTAAGCACTTAAAGAATAATAATAGTCATATCTAGTTATTTTCCAGGAATTATGCTAAGCTCTTTGAAGTAAAGAGGATTACTTTAATCTTTATAAACCTCCATGCTGTAGGCGCAATAGTTTGTCCCATTTTACAAATAAACTAACTCTTAACATCATCTGTGTTCACCACCCCCAGTCAGTTAGTTTTTCTCTAAATTTATCTCCTTCCACTCTCCTTTCTCCCCGCATCCCATATTCCCCAGTTTTCCTCCATTCCTCCAACCCAATCACTAGCACATGGTCCTCAAACTATCTAGGTATGCTCCCACCTCAAGGTCTTTGCACACTTACTCCATTATTTCAAAATTTAAGCATCTGAACAAAATCCACTTTACAAATGGCTTTTATTGACTTAATATTCTTATTCTAAAGTTTAATAAGACATGCCACGGTCAACATATTGTCTTTAAAATACTATAAAGGCAATCTTGAGGATACCTTCCAACAAAAAGCAAGAGGGTCATTTACCATCGCAAAAAATCATGACAAAGAAGAAACTCAAATTGAAATACAGTCATCCCATTAAATAGGATTTATCCCCTGACAATTACTAGGACTTGACAAATAGAGGCAAATTTAATTTTCCTATCTAGGGAATGGGCCTCTAAGTGTTATCTTTTTTAATAAAAATGACAATAAAATTGACAAAACCAGTTACTGATCCACATATGGTTTAGCTCTATGATAAAAAATAAGATAATCTTATAAATGCACCAACAATGATAAATCAGAAAATCAATTGCATGCAATTTGATTTAATATATTATTGCATCTAAAATTTGATTTAATATATTAATGCATCTACATTTTAAAAAATTGTTATTATTTACATAATTCCTACATTATTTTCACAGAAAAGTTAGAAGTGAAGAAATCTCTTTGTCAAAATAATAGATTTTCTTCATGCAATATTTAACTGCTCTCTCCAAGGACATTTGAAAAAACAGTTTGGGTTAACTGACGGCTACTTTAGAAATAGTTTCGTGGTTTCTTTTTTTCATTTCATGAATTTCTCTGGGGATTGCACAGGCAATAAAGTTTAATTTATTGGTTATTTTAATTACTTGTGCAGAAAAGAATATATTTTTCCTTCTTGAGGCACTATCTTATAATCATAGAGGATAAGAGTTTATATGCTATTAAAATGTATAAACTAATCCGTACTTCCCTTAGCAGTCTGTACATTTGATCTTAGATTAAAATAATTTTACTGTGAAAACACTTAATATTTGTTTCAAATGCTGTCTAAATCATTCCAAATCAACTAAAGCAGAATTTTCAATCTCAATCAGAAGTATATTTAAAATATATTAAGAATATTTATATGTTGATATTTTTAATAAACTAACCCAATCATTTCCTTAACACTTTTGTTTTCTTTGTGATAAGTAAGAATTTTAAATACTGAATTGGAGTTTCTTTTTTAATAATAATATCAAAATGTATCTATCCAATTCAGAATTGTCCTTTATAGATTTACTCAGAGAAGTGGAAATCCTATTCAACAATATTGCTAAATCTTGAAATATTTCAGAAGTGTTCTTTTGGATTTATCACAAGAGCTATAAAATTAAACACAAGAAACAAAACCAACATTCTACTTAAGTAAAAAATATAACTTTCATTGTTTTTCCTTTTATTTTCTCTTTTTTTCTATCATCATTTAATTTAGCTCAATTTCATCCATTTCATTTTTTTGGATTCTTCCAGACTCAGCCTTGGAAGAGTTTACACTGTGGAATTATATGAACTACATGAAACAGAATGACTGAAAAAAGTTAATAAACATATGGTAGCTACATGACAAATGTGGTTAGTCATAGCATGGTTGTAAATAATAGCATAATTAAATTTCCAGACGTCAAAGACTGCTTGTATAGTCCATACAAGAAGAGAGAGTGTAATGTAGTGAATAAGTCATGGCATTTATTTGAATTGTTTGAAAAACTTTCAAATATATTTTAAAACTAAATTAGAAAACATAAGTCAAAGTACTCTGCAAACTGCAAAAGACAACAATCATCAAAGATAAAGCAATAAAAGCCACTACTTAAACTTAGAACTTCATATTGAAAGCTGTGATCTCACCACAGGAAATATTTTTTAATATTCAACAAAACCTGCTACCAAAAGTTTAAGCAGACTTTGAGGAGACGAACGCCAAATAATTAGATGAGCAGTACTAAAGCATAGGAAGACTGATTTCAAAAGAGAGAAATAACAAAACAGACAATTCTGGATCAAGCATGGCATAAAGTTCATGAGACTAGAAAAACAAAGTTGGCATGCACTGTTTGTAATGTATAACCTTAGGGACAAATTCATTTAGATTTTGATTTCTTGAACCAATGGAATTTTTTAAAGAATTGTTTATTTTATATTTATTAGCCTCCTCTTGTTTAGCTCTCTCTTCATTTTAGAAATTCTTCATCTTCAAAAGAAATGTTTTTCTACTCTAAATCTTTTTTACAATAATTTGTTATCTTCACCTTAAATTTGCTAACTTTCATGCCCTTTCTTGTCCCTTTCTGGTTGACTCCAGCCCTTCACATATATTATTAGTTTGTCTGATTTCCTATCTAAATGTCAGACAAATTTTTGAAAATGAGAAAATAATTTTGCTCCTGGCTTCCTGGACAAAATATAAACCTATTAAGCCATTCTCTGCTCTCTGGGCCAATTGTGACAAGATTTCACCAGCATATTTTGCGTTGCTTCTCCTGCTGAATCTACATGGGGCTTTAAATTCATTTTGGTTTAAGAAGTGAATAACAATTATTGAGAGAAATGGACATACTTCAGTTTCAGCTTAGGTTTTATTACCATCAGGGAAGTTTTCTGACTCCTACAAATGCCTTCTCTCTGTTTCAGTAAGGTTTTCTGCATAATTAGAGTTTTGTAATGACTCTAGCTTATTAGATTGTCTCATTATTTTCATCTTCATTAGTAGGCTTTGAGCTCCTTTAATATGGAGATTGTTTTATTCATCTCTGTACCCCCGGCCCCCAGTGTTTGACGTGGTGCCTGGTACACAGGAGATGTTCTGCTGAGGTTTAATAAGTGTTGAGCAAATTAAAAATAGACATCTCTGAGAAGAAAAAATTTATGGTTCACATATTTCTGTTACAAATTAGATTAACACTAAGAATTAAATTGAAGAGAATGTATGAGGTGATATTTAACTTCTTTTATTATAACAAAATTTAAGTTAGGCAGGATAATTTGCTAATTCTGTATCAATCTGCAAGCTTCATTAACTCAGCTATGCTCTATCTCATAGTATGCACAGGTACCACCATGACAATAAGTATCACCCATTCCCAGCTGAAGCCTATAACCTAGCCTTAGACAAGCAGACCAGAACTTTCTAAAGTAGATACAAAACCCAAATGGGTATTTCTTCACAAATACAATTTTAGGGAAGACCTATGTCATTACAAATCAGTTTAACATCACATGAACATTTAAAAAAAATGTCTTTTTCTTCAACGTGAAGAAATGGTGCCAATTCCAAAGAAAAAAGCAAACTCTGTCATAAGGTTTTTATATAAGCAGTACAGAGTCTCTTCTGCCATCCCATAAACACCAAATAATTTAGAAATATAGAAACATTATGTTTCCAGTGGTAGCAAGGCATTTAAAAGTGACAGAGCACAGCAAGGCACGTTTTACAGAATGAAAGGTAATATATATGGTCTATCATTACCCCAGGAATGAATGTAAGTGAGGTGCTTATCCAGAGAACTATATTTAGGAAAATCACACAGAAAAATGTGGTCTGTGAAGAACTGATTTCAAAATGAAAACTTAATGAAACTAAGATCATGACAAAAAAACAAGGGTAAGCTTTTGCCTATTTCCCAAATACCAACAAATAAATGCAAATGGGAAGTAGGAAACTACTTCCTTCGTTTAGCAAATGTGCATGAAAGAGCTTTTATAAAGCCCTGAAAAGTCCTGAAAGATACTAACCGGTATGAAACAGTTCTTGCCTTTAAAGATAAGCTTTGTTTTCACTGGGACAGAAGACAGGCACGTGCATAAAGATACGTTCAATATAAGATAGCAAATGATGAAGTTTAGGGAAGAAATGCAACATCCCACCATAGTCTGTGTTCCTCCCTTTTTTATGGTAGCAATGGGCTTTGATGTAAATCCTGATTAGTGAAAGCCATCATTAGTAATCTCAGACTCACTGCTAGTCCCAGAATCCTGGGCTGGACCAGCACATGGAATCGGTACCAGGATTTCCCCTCAGTGCTGGTAATTGGCTCAGTAGGACATGTGAACCAGGCTGGTCTATGAGACTAAAGGAAAGGAGTGGAAAAGGGGTGTTCTTACTTTCCCCACTGCCAGAGGTGAACGAGGCAACCTGTTACCTCATGGCAAGTGACAGCCTTTCTGCAAACAGACAAAGAAATAAGCTGAAGACATTTATAATATGGACAGCAGACAGAGTGACTGACAGAATTAGGCCTTCGATACTGTTGAGCCACCAGACCAATAAACCAGGAAGTCCTCCGTACCTGTTATATGAAACAGTACATTATACTGTTGGTTAAGCAATTTGATTTGGGTTTTCTTTTCCTCAAGGTCAGAGACCTCTTAATGAATCAACATCATTGGTTCATTTCTGACATCATATTTTGTGATTATTTTTCCTCCCTCCTGGGTATGGTATAATGACCACAATCACTCACCTTGTTATAAAATAACTTACTGAGAAATACTGTGAGTTTATGAAAAATTTAAAATAAAATATCCCCATTTTCCCCACTCTACCCCTTATAAAACTATAAGTAGGTAGTGGGAAAATTAATTCCCAAAGGAAAAAATAATTAAAATTATTCTGTGAGAGTACTCAAGGCTCAATGGAAAAAATGCAGAAACACAGGGGTCCTTTTCCATAACCTGAGTGTATTTTTGCTAAATGCAAAGCCAAAGGTGGAAGGAAAAAAAATGAACTTGTAGGCTACATGTGCTATTCAACAGAAGAAAATAAGCTAAACAAGCCCTTCTCCCCTGCATCAGTGTTTGCTAGATTAAATATTGAAGGTCTGTATCATCCAGAAAATGGATGAGTGACCCTCTATCTTGGGTCCAACTTTGTGTGAGCCAGAATCTGGAAATAGGATAAAACTGGTTAATAGTATGTTGTAATTCTTTAGGAAATCAATCTCTTCAGAAAGCAAGTTACAGTGTTTGCATAGCAACATCATTTTAAATGAAGGACAGACAGATGATTGGTAGAAACATGTAAAAATATATTTACTAAAAAGGAAAATCCATTTCTGATAAAAATAAATAAAATAATAAAATACCCAATAATAGGAGGAGAAAGATGCTTTTAGGAAATAATACACCTCAATAAATATTAATAATATGAACAGGGAATAAGAAATACTTCATTCAAGTTAGGGGCATAAATTTATATTATCATAAGAAACCCTACCCATTATACTATGACAAGACACAACAATACAATGACTGTCTATTGAAAAATATGAGACAGAATCATCTTCACATAATATGATATAATTGTCTTTTAGTAATACTGAAGAGAATCATTTAGAAATGAAGCCGAAGTTTAGTCAATTACTAAATATACTTAGAAAAATCAATTGCTTTCACATATACCAGTAAAAAACAGTTTGAAAGTAAAATTATATTTTACTTATATTTATTTATATAATAATAAACAATGCACTTGACAGAAGCAAACTTAAGTCATATCAAGGATCTAAATGAAAAAAGTTAAACTTTACAGAGAGATGTAGAAGATTTGAGTAAGTGCAAACATGCCTCTGGATGATAAGATTGAAATGACAAAGCTATAAATTATTCTTAATATAAATTATATTTCAAACTCATTTACAAACCACATGCTCAATGTTTATCTACTTTTCAACTTAATAATTAAATAAGTATTTATAAAAATTCATAACAAAAGTAACAATTTAGAAATGCTTGTAAAAATACTGTTAATAAAAATTGTCTCTTTACAACATAAGGTTCACACCAGATGGGCTCCAAACGTGTTGGCCATGCTTTAGTTCTTACACTAAAGAATGAGTGATGGTTTGTTACTAATTATATAATACATTATGCCTGTTATTTATACTATACTATACATTATTTTGTATGTATGTATTTAAGGCATTGAACAAAATTGCTATCTCAGCAAACGGACAAATGGCATGGTTAAATAAAACATAGGAAAAGACAGACATCTGGTAAACATGCAAAGAGGATCAACCTTGCTAATGATTAAATCCATGTGAATTAAAACATAAAGACAATCTACGATTAACTCACTGAATCATCAAAACAGTAACAATGAAATTTTGGAGGCTAGAGTTGAGAGAGAGAGATGCACTTTTGAGGGTGGCTGGTGGATTATAAAAATTGGACCAACTTTTCTGAGAAATTGCCTTCCAATATGTCTTATGAGTTTTAAAAATGTGCATTGTCTTCCAGTGCAGTGACACATTTTTGAGTCTACGCTCAAGGGGAAAAATAAAACAAATACAACAACAACACTAACAAGTTAGAGGTGCAGTCAAATATTTATGGACCAGTATGTCAGAAGGGGGATGTTTTCTGCTCCAGTTCCTGCTGAGACATTATGATAATAGATGCCAGGTTTCCAAGAGTTACATTAGATTCCTCTCTCTATATATGAAAAGAATGTTGTAGAAAAAAAGGTTGTCAGTCTTTAGCTGACCTCCCACTTTCATCCAAAAATGGGTTTGGAGGGGCTGATAAATGAGAGTTTGGTGATCAAAATACAACAGCTCGCACCTAAAATGTCATCGTGAAGCATCTGCTAAGTTTAAAGTGCATTAATGCCAATCACCTTGACACACCCATCAGGAAGAAGATCCTGCTCCCTCACTCCTACCCCCACATGTGTCCATCTTTAAATAGTCAGAAGTCTAAAGACTGAAGAGGGAAAACCTTAAAAATCAACCATGTCCTTTTCTCAACTACAGTCTTCTGGCTTACAACAATTCCACACTGAAGGGTGAGAGAGGCCTCCATTTTAAATCAAGAGGGAACTTTTGATTAATACATGAGAGGAGACATTTAAATTATTGAATGGAATGTTTGTGTGCTGATTCAAAATGAAGCACAACTTTTTATTACTGAAGAGTGATTACCAAGTCATTGGAGTTGGGGTGGGAAAGAACTACTTGCCCACATTTAAAAGGAAAGTTAAAGTCTAATATAGAGTTACCTCATTATATCCTCTTACAGGTTATATAATATGCAATGTTACAGTCTTATTATTAATATGTGGGAAAGTATTAAATATTGGATGGTAGAAATTTTTAAAATAAATTATACCTTAAATGAATACAATATCAATTTAGCCATCTATAGAGAACCTGGAATTCTGATCATCCTTTAAGTTTTAAAATTCTTTTTATATAATACCATTATTTGATAATGGTGAGCAAAGTTGAAAGACTACAATAGCAAAGTTGATAGAAAATAAGAGGTCTTTCTCTTTCAGCATCCTCAAAAGATACTGAAAAATTAAAATGAAATAAGTGGTAAATGCATTAGTCAACCCTGCTTTAAACAGTTTTAAATATTTGTGATTTCTAAAGGGGAGTAAGGAGCAAGAAATGTAAACTAAAGCACGATAATACAGAAAAGAAATAGAAGAGATTGAGACCAACATCATATCATAGAAGATTATTCTCTATAGAAATTAGGATGGCAATTTACCAAAACATATTTAATAAGAACAAACTTGCCCACTCTTTATGGAGATCAATCATAAGTCTGTTCATCAAGAAAAATTATTGAAATATCCTACAATGCCAAAGAAGTGTATGTTCATAGGAAGAAAAATGTTGATGGCTAACAATAGAAACAACTCTCTAGGATGCTTATCTTTAAAGCAGTGAATAGAATAGTATAACTAAATAAGAGAGATGAGCAATAACTCAATTAGAGCAAAATATAGTTAAAATAATACTTGTAAGCTTTAATTAATAATTTACTCAACAAAAAGCAATCAAAGCATCAGTAATAAAAATAGAAAACTATTAAGTAACTGAAGTCAAAGCTGAACTTACTCAGAAATACATAAACAAATGAGAAAAATACATTGACATGTTTAATTTTCCCAGCACCCAACCCTTCTATACAATGGCTGTTTATATACAATACAGGTTGAATCTTAAGTGAATTTTGGATTACTGTGAAATGTCATTGAAAGACCTGTAGCATTTATAATGGAAAAGCAATGGTCCAAGGACGTGAGCATTTCCTCATGCTGCAGACCTTCAAGCATTACCTGGGCAAACTCAGACATTAGGTCCACATGTCAGAGAGCCATCGATGGCATAATTAAGGGAAGATCAGCGTTTCCAGCTTTATACCACAAAGCTAAATTGAGCTGTATAACTAAGCTACACAAACTTTAATGAGGCGAATGCTTCAGTCTTAGTCTTATCCAATTTGTGGCATTTTACAGACTCAGTCATAGATGTTAGTACACACCATAAAAGACAAATGACTCCAAAAGCGAGTAAAAGAGAGGCCAAGAAATGGTGGTTTTATATGAGAATGCTGCAGAAGAGAAAATTCAGTGATGGAACTTTACAATGGCTTCATGCTCTTGCTTGGTGTGATTTCTTACTTCTGAATTGACTCTTTTATTACTTATTATGAATAAATGGAATAACGTAATTATTTACAATGGTTGGTGATAGAACTCTCTCTGTATGCAAATTCTAAGCAACAGCCTTCCAGGCGTGTATTTGAAGGATGGCAAAGTAAGCAGAATCAAATTTTTGAACTTAATGACAATGTCAGTGTAGCTTATGAAACCATAACAAGGTAAGAAGAGACATCTGGCGTGCACCATGCATGTAATGTATGGTTAGCTTCAGTGATTCTCCCAAGTTCCCCTTGTGCTGTAATATACATGTGGCGGAGTGCCACTCAAACAAAGTAGAATCATTCAAGTGTCTTGAATATAAAGTAAAGAATATAATGCTTGACTAGGCAGGCTAGTTGCACATGAATTTTGATGCAGATGCCCAGGATAAATGTTACTGATAACTTGCGGTAGAAAACATCTGAAAGTACCAATAAAGAAAGGTTTTTTCCCTAGAAAACATATCATTGTGTTTATGATGCAGTAATTTCAAATACAAACACAGGTTTTATGTCACATTCCATCACTGGGACTGTTGGCTACAAGGGACATGGTACCTAATACAACCAAAATAAGATGTGAAGTAGTGTGTGTGTGTGCATGTGTGTGTGTGTGCATGTGTGTGTGTGTGTGTGTGTGTGTGTGTGTATAGTCCTAAATAACTAAATCTGTCTGTATATGTATTTGTATGCATGCTTTGAAATAACATCACCTTATTTAACAGTCCCCAAAGAGGAAAAAGGCACATGTCCAGAATTTGAATAAAATGCTATTATTTTAAAAATATTACTTGATCTCTAACACACAGATTTTCCCACCTCATATTTTTTCTTCTGAATTGGTGGAATCATGGGTGAAAATCTTTGAGACAATGGTGAACTTGTATTTTTCTCACTCTCCTCCCTTCCTCATCTGTATTCTTCTTCAGAGCAGAGAAGTTACTGGGCCCACCTATTGACTATTGGCTGACAATAAAAGGGCTACATGAGAATCCCAGTAGGAAAAGATGCCATAGCATTTTCCTCCCGTTATAGGTCAGCAGATAACTGATCAGAGAATGTTTCATTAGTAATGAAATCTAAGGTAAAGATTAGAAAGCTGGGGATTCCAGAAAGAGTTTGGCCATCCTTTGTGGGTAAAGTTGGCACTGTCCAACATGCATGAATGAGTTGGACCTCTGAGGCCACCAAGAACCCCAGGGAGGCCTAAGAGAAGGGGCTAGGTCCTTGCTGCTCCTGCAGAAAGTCCTAGAAGACTAGGGAGTAGTATGACTTCCTCCTGGTACCTTTGTGGAAGAATAGAAAGAGAAGGCTGCCTGCAGATGCCCTTCATTTTAACTCATCAGCCACACCTGATGCAACAAGTAGTGCTGGCATAATTGACTACTCACGTGGGGGAAAAAGTGGGGTTCACTTTTTCAACATTAACAGAATGATTTTGGGGAGACAGTAAGAGAATATGTGAAAAATAACTGAGTCACAAGATTTGATATGTTTGGAGTGAGAAAAACAAGATGCAGAACAACTCACACAATTAACTCATTTTTGTCATACCTTGACCCCCCAAATCCACTATATTTATAAAAGCCCTAATAGGATTATATTGACAAGTATAAAAATACATAAAAATGAATACCAAATTATTAACATGAGTAACGATGTGGGAGGAAGAAAAGTAGAAGGAAAGGGCAGAGGAAGGAAAAAAAAAACTGCTTTAGCAGAATTACCTCACACCTGTTATAGACTTTCATATAATATTTTTAAAATTTAAAATAGTTTTATATATTGATATTGAAATAAATTACATAAAATTATAACCCTAAGTGAAATATTACAGTGCATTTGTAGTTTTTTTTTTAAGACGAAGGAAAAATAACATGCACAACTACGATTTACTAAGGAAAATGTTCATCAAATTACATCGTTGAAAAAAATAGGACTGCTATAGCTATTCACAATATTAATGAATGTACAAGGTAATAGCTAAAATCTTTTCAAGGTACATTATGGGTATTAATTCCAGAGCACAAAATCTTCAGAAACTCCAAATAAGCATTATGAAGACAGCATTGCCAGGACAAAAGAGCTATAAAGATAAAAGCCTGAAAGCAGTCAGAGAGATCTTAAAGATACAGTTTAGTGTCACATTAATACCTCCTCTTGTGGGTAGCATATTGTAGTTCTTTTCAAAGTCTCCTACATCTTATCCAGCTCCTTCAGCACTGCCAATGTTGGTAGATATTAAAAAAAAAGTTGCCTCCCCATCCTTTATTCAACCTCCACATTTCAAAATAATTATTTTGAAAATGCTCAGTCAAAAATCATTTGCTGATTCTTCTCTGGGCAATCATCTATATGGCTGACAATTTTAGGTGAAATGAAAATGAACTTTCAGAAATGTATATATTTGGTTTTCCCTAAAAAGTGCTAGCTTCTTCGGTTTATTTAAATTATCAAAACAAATTCTATTTACAAAACAGAAATAGACTCTTGGACATAGAAAACAAACCATGGTTACCAAGGAGGGAAGTGAGGGGAGGGATAAATTAGGGGTTGGGAATTAACAGACACACATTACTATATATAAAATAGATAAACAACAAGGACCCACTGTATAGCACAGGGAACTATATTCAGTTTCTTATAATAACATATATTGGAAAAGAATCTGAAATGAAAATATATATGTGTATATATATATATTTGAATCACTTTGCTATACACCTGAAAATAACATTGTAAATCAACTACACTTCAATCAAAAATTTCAAAAAAAATTATCAAAACAAGATGAATAATTTCCAGTAATGATTTTGAAAGAAAGCTTGGCCTGTTTTCTTCTTTTTGCAGAAGTTCTAAACAATTTTAAATAAAGGTAAGCATGATTCTAATAGATTCCAACTCTAAACACAAAAGAGCATTGTTCATGCTTCAACTAAACTCTAGCATTATAAGAGTGAATATGATAGGTTCTCACAATATGTTGGATGTAATAGCGATAATTCATATTAATGTTGGAAAAGAAAACAAGTGCTGTGCTGAAATGTAATGACACATGTGGGAGTGGACCTCACTTAACTAGGGTGTTCAGAAGTAATGACTGCCCACTAGGGAAATATCGAAAGTATCAGGGTAGGGAATTTGAAATGTGATAAAATTACTTAAGTAATGTCATGAAGATAAAACTTTTGTGCCAAGATTAAATGATAAACACCAGACTGCAAGTCAAGCCCCTTAATCTCTAGCCTCAGAAAATTGAAGGGTTTGTCAAGAATATGAAATATAATATCACTAAGTTCCATATTAAATGGATGTTGTTTATGAGTATCAAATTAACATAGTATCACAAACAACATGATTAACAACAATCTGTTAAATTAAATTTGGTATCTTTAGTTATTTGTGTAAGTTTGAATTCTATTAAATCCTAAGAAAAACTATTTTAAAATTTTGACACCTTTCCAAAATTTACTCCATTTTATAATATTCGTACACAAACTATTTTCTCAAATTAAATTAAATGTTGTTATTTGATCTGGCTTAATTCAAATGCTGAAAAATAGGAAGCATTTTCAATTATTTTCTAAAAATACGTTTCTTTATTTTAATCATTCAGTAGGTTCTAACTTATTCACATAAGGAAACCAATAATCCTTAAATTCATAAAGTTAAAATGAAAATTATCATTTTCCAACAAAAAAATTTTCATAGATTCATGGCAGAAGAAGAAACATACTCATTAATCAAATACATATAATACATTTTTTAGAGGGAAAAATATATTTCAGAGGAATGGCAATGTATTTCTGTCACCCATGACTAATAATTTATTACTTTGCAATAAAAAGCTATTTTATTCATTAAGGAAATTTCTATTCAAATAGGTCATTGTGCAATAATAATAAAAGGGTATCTATCTATCCATATATATTTACATATAATTCCCACAGTTGCAATTTTAAGAAAAAAATATTGACAGTAGTACAGAGATACAGAGTTCTCTTAAACTGATTTTGGAGGTGTGATTTAGTCCAATTTTAGCAAATTGTTTTAAGAGTCCTTAGAAGTGTTCATTTCCTTCACTCCAATAATACCATTTCTGAAAATAAATCCCAAAAAAATAATGCAGGAAGGTAACTGTAATTATGCGATGAATTAAAAACAAAGTAAATGCCCAAAGTAAAAAAATCATCACACTGTGGATACCTTTCACCTATTAAAAATCACTTTGGTCATTAATATTCATTGACATAAAAGACCTTCATGACTACTCTCTGCATATATCTACAAGGATGATCTGTAATTATACATATCAACTGTGATTATCTCTGTACTGAGAATTAAAAGGTTTTTTTTTTTACTGTTTTCAAATTATCTGTAACTTTTAATTTTTAATAAAATTAACATGTATTGTTTTTATAATGAGGAAGATGTTCTTAACTATACCAAAAATAATTAAGGATTTCTGATAGTAGCAATGATCACTTATTTTCCTTTTAAATGTATGCATAATGTTATGTAGTTTCATTGTTTTATGTTGTTAAAAGTATCTGTCAATAAATTGATAAAATAACACAGAGGCAATTATTTAAAAGCCTGGAAAATAAGCTAACTATAAAGGAATTTTCTACATTACCTTTTTCTTTGTTGGAGGGGGTAATGTGGTGTTTCCTTTCCTTTCCAAAATTTTAAACAAAGGAATTTCCTACTTTCTATTTATTTTTGTCCAATTGCTTTTCCTGTCTAATTTCAAAGGAAAGATTTTCCTATATTATCATGTGTGATTTCTGGGGGCACTCTGACCCCTTTCCAAATTTTTAAACAATTGTTCAGAATATTCAAGAATTTCCTAATAAAACTTTGCTAAAAGGCCACAGGCTTTAAACATTCTCTCTGAGAATAATCTTATTTTTCTCTCTTTTCCTCTTAACCGTTAGATGCATAGTTCAGAGAGACAATCTTACCCCTAAATCTACCCCTCAGTTCATCAGTTTGTGTGAATTACTATTACCATTTTGTTATTCTTTATTTAAATATTTTCATTGTTAATTTTGACTCCTCCAATTTATATCCACTGTATTTGTTAATCAGTCTTTGAATGTATGCAAAATGTATAAAATTGAATTATATGCTTTTTTCTTGAATGTATTATTAATTATATCATACATGTAAATGATTAAAAAGCATAATTCATTAGGCCAACATAACTATAAAATTATGTTCATGAAATAACATAATTTCTAAATATGTATTATAAGATTCATAGAAATGTAATGACTAATCAACAAATCTGTCATCATTTTGAGGTTTTTCTGACACTATTTTTTCAATTATTGTTCCTTTAATTATAAACAAGTAAACATAAAAAAATTGAACCATGTAATTAAACAATTTAATTCAATGGCTATATATAAAACCATGTATCCAGATACTAGATAAAACAACCTTGCCCATTATTAGCACAAGAAACATTTGAAAATATTTGTGATATAAGAAGTCATGGATTCTGATCTTGAAATACAGGGACCTGAAAGATTTAATGCAATTCCTTTAAATGGAAACTGATTTAAGACCCAGTACACACACACACCTACTAAGAAGATGACAAAAATATTTTTTGCCATAATTAATACAGATTTACAAGTCATTTTTAAACATCTGGCCCCATTGATCCAAAGGGCTTCTAAACTTAATTTAAAAAGAAGTCATAAAGAAAATCTCAACAAATTTTAAAAATATGTGTCATACATGCTATTCGCTGCCTATGACATCAAATTTAATATCAACAATTAATGGGCAGAAAAGATAACCATAGTTTTGGAAATTTAAACAATAATATTTAAATATCACATGCATTAAATATTTAGAGCTGAATAAAAATTGAAATATTATATATCAAAAGTAAAAATTCTGAATAAGTGATATTTGGAGGAGGAATTATGTCCTTGCATTCTTTCATTAGAAAAGAAAAAGTCTGATAATCAATTAGTTGACTATATAAATAAAGAAATAGGGGGAAAGTTGAACTAGTACATGCTTAAAGTAAGACTGAGCATGATTTTGAGTGGAAAAATTAAAGAATGAAACAGAAATTAAAGGATAAAAAAATGTTACAATAGAGGTGATCAAAATATACATAGTTTTTTTCTTAAAAATCAGTAGTGAAGTCCAATATCTTGTCTTACTGATGAATGACTGAAGAGACACAAATAAACCAAGCTGAAAAAGAAAAGGTTATCAAAGATGAAGAATATATAATAGACAATATCATGAAACTCTTTGTTCTAATACATTTAAAAACATATGAAAAGAATAAATTTCTAGAAAAATATAACATTTAAAATCTTACAAAGAATTAGAAATTGTAAATAACTGCAGAGTCATTAATGAATTGGAGAAAACAGTTAAAAATATCAACTGAGTTTGGTTTGAAGGAAAATTCCAGCGAAACAGCAAATAAGAGATAATTCTGGTCTATGCACACTCTTTCAGATAAGAAGGAAAAATAAGAATTCTAACTCAACTCTTTCTGAGCTAAAAATAATCTTGATTGCAAAAGCAAACAAAATTATAAAATAATCTCCCTAGTGAAGATAGAGGGAAAACTTTTTAACAAATATTAGTCCATCCAATCTAGAATTACTTTAAAAAAACAATGAAGCCATTAAAAAAAAAATTGCAAGTGATTATATAACAAGCTTAAGGGAAAAATCATTTGGATAGATTTTGAAAAGATGTGATAAATTTCACCGTTCATTTTTAAAAATAAGCAGACAAACGAAAACTTAGAAAACAGTAATAGAAGGTGACATTCTTAATCTGATAGAGTAGCTACTAAAACCTACAACTATTACTACCCTTAATAAACGATATCAGAAGAATTTCCTTAAAATCAGGAAAAGCCAATATCTGACATAGTTTTTATCAAACATGTATTGGTGGACCTAGACAAGTAATAACTTAGGAAAATTAAATTAAAGGCATAAAGTTTGGAAAGAAAGAAACAAAATTGTCACTAGGCACAGATTAAGTTATTTTCTAAATAGAAAACCCAAAAGGAACTATGGATTTTATTAGAAATTATAGTAAGTTTACAAATTATTGAATATAAGAGTAATAGATCTCTTTTACTAAATTTCTAAACATCAACAAAGACACTTAAAAACATAAGGATATACTATTTAAAATATCAGTGAAAGTTTTGTAGTATTCTTGGAAATGTTTCTCAATTAATAGTCCTCAAGTTCCTCCAGAAATTATTGTTTTCAATATCGGCTTCTTTCAAACTAAAATCCAGACAGAAGATACGATTGAGATTTTGAACAAGGTCCTTATATGATATGTCCCCTCCCAAAAGGATAATTATGTCACCCTCTCCCCATGATCAAGTTTGCCTGTAAAGGTCCTCCCATAAACTTCAACTCGCCTCTATGGAAATTATAATCTCAGCAATCTTTTTCCTAAAATGTTAAATAGGATGATAAAGCTATCTGACAGTCAATAACTCTAGGCTTATAAAATTCTGATAGACCCTTCTAGGGGGCCAACTCTACCACCAGTACCTTTTGTGATATCACAGGATCATGTCACTTTAATCCATTCCAAGTATCCTAGAGTATCAATCCCAATTTCAGACCTCAGAATTGCCCTCAAGTATATTTAACCTGTTCACTGTTCTCTTCTGAACCCAGATTTTATGATTCCCTGTTTTGACAATCCTGTCTTGACAATCAAGATTAAAATTAAAAAAAAAGAAGAACTAGAGTGCTCCATATGGATGGTTCTTGCCTCATGTAACCATGGATATCAGTTCAATTCCAGCAACAAGGAGAGCTCACATTTCATTCTTAAAGGACTTTTAAATGTGCTGCAGCCTTCTATGGAAGGCTCATAAAAAACAAGGTCTCATAAAACAACAGTTTTAGTGAACTCAAGCTCACCCCAACTCAATGTGTAAATAGCTATACTGATCCATCCACACTGAAATTCTGTGTGTGGGCACCATGTAAAAAACTACCCTGTGATATATGTCTGTCGGATGAATGACTCAAACTGCTCAATTGGATTCATACTTTGCCCTTGTTTTTACGTCCTTAGATTTCCAGTGCACTGACCTCACTGCTTATTCTGCTGTTTGCCTTCCCTCCAGACCTCTATGTAACTGTCTTCTGATTCTGAACATAGCTATTCTCTTGAATAAAGCCTTGTGTCCTTGTTTCAGAAATACATTCTTGATTTTCTTTTGGAATGCTACACCATACCCGACTTTATCCCCCGTAGAGCTCCAAATTGCAAGTGACCCTGAAGCCCATTCAACTGATCTTTTTGTTTCAGAGACGAATCCTAAATAGGGAAGAACATTACTGCCAGAGTGAACAAACATAACTAATGGGGAAGAGTAATGGGAAAGAGTCAACCTTTGGTGTTCATTTCTTGTCTTTCGAAGTAACTTAAGGTTTAACTCTGAGAAGCAAAGAGAATAATGGAGGTTTTGACAGATGGATTTACTGAATGAGATATTTCATAAACCAAGTCAATCTAGAGTGATGCAGAATATGAATTAGAAGACAGAATTGGAGGAAAATGAAATCAGAATGACTACTAATTACCAAAGAAATGTTTCCACTTGTGAAGGAAGTGTTAGACTTAACATTCAATGGAATGTGAATAAAGAATTTTACAAAATTGTTTAACTTTTCCAAATCATATTTTAGAGAAATGCTGTAGTGAATAACGTGATTACACAAGCCATTGCTCCGAAAAATATGGACACACTGTGCCTGATATCTCCACTAATTAAAAATGTGAAAATAACACAGGAAAATCCAAAGATTTGTGATAAATTTGAGTATTTTAAAATAATGCATGGGGTGTTATTTAGTGTATGATCTCCCACTGTACTTAAGTAACTTTTTTATTGTCAAGACAATGATTACATGAATGTCAACCAATTCACCCTTGGTATCCAAAAAAAGGTAAATAGAGCTGCATCATTAAATGAAAAATGAGAAGCAACCACTGTCATGCCAGCTAATGGCTGAAAGAGATTCCAGTCACAGAGAAGGTGAGATAAGTCAGCAATTACTACCTTCACTCATTCACCAGAGTGCACGCAGGCTGTAAAATTGTGTTCTGAAACAGTTTTTTTTTCTTTCATGGAAAAGATGTAAGTAAATCTATTACCAAAAAAAAAAAACAAAGACAGTACAATTCAGCCTTTTGATCATTGCAGCAATGTGTAAAATCCCTCTCAGCAAATACATTTTCATCTATATGTATATATCCATTTACGTATAAAGGTATATGTAGGCGTATACATTTTATATGTGTAGTTCTGAGAAGTCGGCTAAGTCTCAATCCAACTAGTCACTTGTATGAAGAAATGATCAACAAATATGTCTTTAAAGGTCAATTTTTACAACACCAAGAATGAACCATAATGTAAACTACATACTTCAGATGATTATGATGTGTCAGTGTATGTATATCAATTGTAACAAAGGTACTACTCTGGTAGGGGATGCTGAAAATGGAGGAGGCTATGATGGAAAAGGGTATATGGGAAATCTCTCTGTACTTTCTCCCAAATTTTACTGTGAACCTTAAACTGCTCTAAAAAAACAAAGTCTTAATAAAAAAAAATTAAAAAGTCAATGTATCCAAGGACATCTTATTTATCAGCTACTCAGCAATCAATAGATCATCATTTGTTTAATCATTCAAGCATATTGAATGTCTACTCTTATTTTAAGCAGTATATTAGGTATCTGGATTACAGAAATCAATAAGAATCGTGCCTTTACTTGATGATCTTACAGTCTGATAAACAAAGCAGTCTCTGTTCAGTGAACAAGACTGATGTTATGGCTCTGAGTGAACGTATTCAAAGAGAAAACACAGCAGATTGTGTATGAATTTTGAAGTCAACTGCATGGACCCGAACCCCACTAGCAAGATCAACTAACTTTAGTAGCCCTTTGGGGGAGATTAATTCAGCTTTTCCTTTTTTATTTCTCTCAGTAAAATATGTCTGTAATATTAATATTTCTTCATCTTGTTAATTTAATTCCATAATCTAGATAAAACTCTTAGAATACCTGGTGCCTTCTAATAAAGAATGTTTATCATTACAACTATTGGTAAGAACAGTTGTGTTCTGTTTCAGATACATTGTGATCTGACTGTCTAACCAGTAATGAAAAAGTAAATAGATGTCTCTCTATTGAGGAATATCCATATTGTGATAAATAGTTGTTCAATAATTCTAATAGCATACTTCCATTGGATAACCCAAGTGGTCACTAGATATGCTCAAATTCATAACTCCATAACTCACCAGCTTTGTGCTTATTACTTAATACTAAGTATAATGTGCTTGAGATCCAAGATAGAGTAGTACACATCTGCATCTGCCTGTCTATACACACAAATGCAAAACATGTTCGATTGGCAGCATATGTTAGAGTGAACACCAATCTGTTATGGTAATGAGTTCATTGTTGGATGTATTGCAGAGGCTTGGTCTATAATGTATTTTATTAAGACGGATGTGCTTTAGTTCATTCATCCAGTCATGGTAAAATATTTGGCTAATGTTTTTATTGCATGCCATCTGTGTGGGCAGTAAGGTTGTCTAATAACACATGAAATGTCACTGTTTTGAGTGGGCATTTAATTGAGATTTAATCACATGGATATTTTACACTAATTAAATGCCAGCTGATTAATGAAAACATATTTTCGATATTTAATAACTATGTAAAAATGAAACATGTTTAGCTCACAATTCCACAGATTATGCACGAAATGCAGATTTTCTCATGAATACATGCGTGCAGGGCAGTATGGTCAAATCTTGATGCGTTTAAATAGCATTAAAATAAATGTCACCCTGCTATTTAAGAAATAGCAAGCGCTATGTGTTTGGAAATGATTCTCTCTAATATCTGGATCTCTTTGACCCCTCTTTGTACTGTCATAAAGCAGCATATTTTTTTCCTCCACAGCCGGGAATAAATCTAAATGCACCCACTCCCACTGTGACAAATAATCAGTTCCATATATGCAAAGCCAGAAGCAGTGCTAACTATCAAAATGATTGTAAGGATCATAGGAGAATAAAATCAGGCAAATGTTTTGAAAACAAAACAAACTGCTGAAATTAAGCTTCTCTCAGGAAAACTCTGAGAAATAACTAAGCTTCACTCTCCATTTGTCTTACCTTGTCATTTTCCATCCTATCTCTTGGTAAAGCCATTTTTTTTTCAGTCTGGCTAGAGTTCACTGCAGGTACCCATCTCCAGTTTATCACCCTCCCCTTCCCACGAACGATGGTTGTTTCCTGGAGACCACAAGGCAAATTCTGTTCACAAGAGAAGACCGGTCTTCCACGACATTCTCTTACAATTTATATCAACAAAATTTATTTCTCCCTGCTTTGCTGGCATTTTCCTTTCAGACTAAAGAGAAATCAAAGTCTAGAATTAATAATTGGACACATATGAGACAGAATCAGGCCCAGAACTTTCCCTAGTACGGAGCTGGATTACAAGTGCTCCAGAACTCTCTTCCCTTTCAGGTAACAGTAGGTAAAGGCAATTTTGGATTTTCACATTTTTGTATCTGTAGGCCCTGGTCATGGCTGAAGCTATGAATAAAGGGAGAGATGTTATATATACATGAGCATTTGCCCCACTTACTGTGTAACCGTGTGATTCTTGAGACGTGGAGCTGTTTCTTATTTTCTATCTTCACTGACTAACATACTAACAATTATTTGAACAGACTATTGTTTAAATACTTGATATTATCTCAGACCTGTAAGACTGATTTTCCTTTCCACGTATTTGCAATGAGGTGACAAAATTAGCTATTAGACAGATAGATGTATCATCTGACCATATTATAAATAAACTAGCTTATGGCATTCTCTTTCTAATCAATCATCTATCTAGCCCAGGAAATTCACAAAGTTTAAGAATTTTTAAGCATCCCCAACCCTGTGCAAAAACTGGCTAATTCATGAACTAGTTTCAATGTTTCTGAGGCTATATTTTTAGTCTTCAACAGCACTTTGGATAATAATAGTACTGAGTTTGCCACCTGCCGCAGTTTTGCTTGACTGCAAATTTCTCATTTCAGTGTGAGCTTTTAGTTCTGCTATTCTGCATTGTATGTGTGTGTGTGCATATGTGTGTGTGTGTGTGTGTGTGTATGCGTAAATCCTTTGACAACAACTTTTGTGACTTTTGTGTGTGTGTGTGATTTTTTGTGTCATCTAATCTCCAATACTTTTAAAATTGTTTTACACCTGGGAGTTTACTACTTGTACTTGATTTTCCTATGAATGTTTAAAAATATAGATCAGGCAAGAAACATGGTTTACAGTGAAACATCACTATTGACATTTTGACATCCAGATGTATGAACTCTTTTTAAATTCCTGTCTCTAAAGAGTACACACAATAAAAAGAGGAGCAGTCATTTTGGCATTGCTCTTGGCATAAGAGCAATGCCAAAATGACTTTTTGAAATTCTTGATAAATTAATTTTAAAAATGCTTAGTAAGAGGTTTTTTTTTTTTTGCTTATAAAATTCAAGTTGCTTTTTCAAAATATAAAATGATCTATCATCCACTCTTTTCTATGTATCCCACCCACGTGGGCACCAAAGAATGGACTCTCAACACTGTGTTTGCAGAGTGTCTTGTAGATGTCCGTCACTTTGGCAGGCTTTTTGCACCCTGACACTGCAGTTTTTGTTCCAACAGGAAACGTACTTTGTCTAACAATTTCACAATTTCACCCTTGAGTTCTTTCAAAACTTTGGGGAAATTCCATATGGTCCTGGGGATTTATTTACATACAGTTTCCAGATTTTCTCGTGATTTTATTCCTTTTCAACTAATTATTTCTTCCTGTTATTTTTCTTTCCTTAATATCTATTTCTTGGGCAGCAGACTCAGTATTATTATTTTGATGCCATCATCAAATTATTTTGATGTCATCAAAATAATTATTTTTAAAACTAATTTATCATAGCATTATGAAACCTTCAAACTTATAAAATATTACTAGTATGTTTTCAAACTTTGCAATTTTTCAAGTGGAAATGGAAGATGCACACATATATTCAGAGAAAATAGAATCTCTTTCCCCCTATACAGACATGAGCACACACTGATAAATATACACAAATTTAAGACAGTTTTCTGTAGAAGGTATAGCATAGAGGTTAGTAAAAGAAACTTGAATATAATTAATATAACTCTCCAATTTTTAAGTAATATTCTACTACTTATTCAATACTTTTAAACAGAGTACACATCAAGCTCACTTACATACTAAACTTAGATACTTATTCTTAAAGTTAATAATAATTTGAATTGTTGGACATTTCAGATCTAGAGAGATTTGGGCCCTAAATAACCCTATTGATAATTCCTTTAACAATTTCCCTTTAAGTTTCAAACTCTATTATTATCCAAGTATGGCATTTAAAGTAAGATTTTAAACTAATACAATTTATGCTTTAAATAAAAAGGTATGAATTAAGTAAAAATATTTAACAGAATCAGCATTTTGCTAAAAAACAAAGATTCAAGACATTGACCTAGAGAACATTTGTGTTAGATTAATCACAATGTATGAATGTTCCAAGTAGATAATTTTTATTTCAACATCATCAAATTTAAAACACATATTTAATTTCACCAGCCCACTAACTCTTAAGATGAGTTCCATTTTGCACACGAGGAAACTGAGACTGATGCATGATCATCATCACACAGCCACAAAGATATGGAGTCTAGACCTGAAGCCAGATCTGAACACCCTTTCCATCATGCTGCATTCTCTCTATTAATCTCACATTTCCCTTGTATCCATTTAGAGGCCCCTTATCTCCAGGTATAGCCTGGAACATGTGGATCAGAAGGCAGCAAGAGAAAAATTGGGTAAGATAGAATAATTTTTCTTTTCCAAGAGCAGAGTTAGAACAACTGCATTTGCTTTTGTACTGGGTGGGTGTGAGTGTGTATTGAGGTGGACAGTGTAAGTACACTGGAAGGAACATCAAAAGACCTCTGTCAGAATATGGTTCTTTAGGAAGGGAGACAAATTGGTAACCAGGATGCACATTCAATCTCATTACCCTTTTAACTTTTCGATATATTTTGAACATTTTATTTCATGCTTCATTTTCAATCCTGTGTTTCTGGTTATCAGATTCCCTCCATAGATTGGAGCCAAGTGAAACTGAAAGATTGACGGCTTGCCTCTAGAAAATTTATTTTAGTTATAGGATCTCCTTGAAATGTTGAACAAGAGGCTATCATACAGAGCCTGGTTATATTATTCAAGTCAGCAGCTGTGAAATTAGTGTATTTAGTTTAAAGCACTCAGTTCTCCTAAGAGGCTCTCTCTTTCATTCATGGAGATTTCTGCAAAGCATGAATACAACATCACACGTCCCTTTCAGATCTAAATTGGTTGGCTCCATTGGACCAATGTAACAAATATCAGAACATTATTTCAGGGGGAAAAAAAAGTCTGTAAAGACATCAGACTGGAATGACTAATTTGTTTAATAATTAAGGAAAATGTTCTGTTTCTGAGTCATTGCTTTTCCTCCTCTTGTATTTTCCATTTCAATGAATCACAAAACCATGAAGCCCACAGAAAAAACAAAAAACAAAAAACAAACAAACCTGAGAATCCGATTCCATCTCCCCTATGCCTTGTCTTCCTACATTTAAACACTGAGCCCAGTAGTTTAAATTTCTCAATATTCCTCAAACCATCATCATTTTCCCACTTAGTTTCAACTACTACTGACAGTCTCTTGCTTGGCTTTCTGCTGTGATGTGCTAGCTCATCTTCAAGTACAATCTAAACTATCTTCAACAGTCTGGACAGTGAACTTTTAAATTATGATACTGATACCACCAAATTTAAAATATTGCCATTGCTTCTTATGAGTTTTTGGATACATTGTAAGTTTCTAAACTTTGCTCATAAGGCACAGCAGCATTATCTGGTGCCCAGTGTCCCATCCCTGAACTTTCTGCTGCTCCTCCACTTCCCCTCGGCCTCTGCCCCGCTTCTCTTTAGGCATACAGAACTTGCTATTTCATCAACCTGTGACATGACCAGTCTTCCTGTTAATTAGTGATAGAGCAAAGATCATGAAAGAAAACACTAACTTTCCTCTTTCTGTTCTTTTTTGTTGCTGTTGAAATATCATTGATGTACAATATTATGACAGTTTTCATTGCACTCTGTAATGATTTGATGTTTGCATGCCTTATGAAAATACTACCACCAATAAGTCTAGTAACCACCTGTCCTCATTCAAATTATTACAGTATTATTGACCACATTTCTTATGCCGTATATTGCATCAAGTGACTTGTTTATGTATAACTGGGAGTTGGTACCTCTTAATCCCTTTCACCTACTTCAGCCACCCCCTCATCCCCTCCCTTCTGGCAACCACCTATTTGTTCTCTGTAGCTCTGAGTCTGATTTCATTTTTTTTGTTTCACTTTTGTTTGTTTTTTTTTTTTAGATTCCACTTATAAATGAGATCACATGCTATTTGTCTTTCTCTGACTTATTTCACTTAACATAATACCCTCTAGATCTATCCATGTTGTCGCAAATGGCAAGATTTCATTCTTTTCTTGTGGCTGAGCAATATTCCATTGTTTGTGTGTGCATGTATATGTGTATAAATATGTGTGTTTGAGTAAATACCCAGAAATGAAACTGGTGAATCATATGGTAGTTCTATTTTTAATTTTTTGGGGACCCTCCATACTGTTTTCCATAGTAGGTGCACCAGTTTACAATACCACCAACAGTTCATGAGGGGTCCTCTTTCTTTTTTGTGTGTATGGTGGGGGGCGAGGAAGGTAATTAAGTTTATTTATTTTCATTTTAGAGGAAGTACTGGAGATTGAACTCATGACCTCGTGCATGCTAACCATGCACCCTACCACTTAAGCTATACCCTCCACCCAGGGGACCTCTTTCTTTACATCCTCACCAGTACTTGTTATTTGTTGTCTGTTTTCTACAATAACCATCCTGACAGGTGAGAACTGATACCTCATCGTTTTGATTTGCATTTCCCTGATTACTAGTGATGTTGGGTATCTTTTCGTGTGTGTGTGTGTTGGCCATCAATATATATTCTTCAGAAAAATGTCTATTCAGGTCCTCTGCACATTTTTTAATTGGGTTGGGTTTTTTTTTTTTTTTTGATGTTGAATGAATCATTTGTATATTTTGGATATTAATCCCTTATCAGATATATCATTTGCAAATATCTTCTGCCATTCAATAGGCTGTCTTTTTGCTTTGCTGATAGCTTCCTTTGCTCTATAAAAGCTTTTTAATTTGACACAGTCCCATTTCTTTTTGCTTTTGTTTCCCTTGCCTAAGGAGACATATCCAAAAAGTTATTGCTGAGACTGATGTTAAAGAGCGCACTGCCTATGTTTTTTTCTAGGAGTTTTATGGTTTCAGGTCTTACACTGAAGTCTTTAATCCACTTTGAGATTGTTTTTGTACATATGTAAGAAAGTAGTCCAATTTGATTCTTTTGCATGTGGCTGTATAGGTTTCCCAACACTATTTATTGAAAAGACTGTCTCTTCCCCATTGTGTATTCTTGCCTCCTTTGTCACACATTCATTCACCATTTAATGGGTTTATTTCTGGGCTCTCTGTTGCGTTCTGTTGTGCCATATGTCTGTTTTTTTGCCAGTACCATACTCTTTTGAGTTCTGTAGCTTTGTAGTATAGTTTAAAATCAGGGGATATGATTCCTCAGTTTTGTTCTTTATCAAGTTTGTTTTGGCTACTTTGGGTCTTTTGTGTTTCCATACAAATTTTGGAATTATTTGTTCTGGTTCTGTGAAAAATGTCATTGGTATTTGCATTGAACCTGCAGATTGCTTTGGGGAGTATGGACATTTTAACAATATTAAATCTTGCAATCCACAAACATCAGCTTTTAAATTCCATATATTTCATGAATTCAAGGGCCAAGACATTGGGAACCTATGGAGTGAAGTGTTGGAGACACTTAAATTTGTAAACATACAAATTTTGTTTTGTTTTTTGTCATAAATAGCATTCCTTTTTCAACAAATGTCTTACTGGAGTTACAAGCAATTGTGAATATTTTTGTTCATATTGGCATTTTGAAAAAAATTAGCACACATGGTCAGATGGTGAGTGAAGAAATGTAAGTCTAATGTGAAGACTGGGGTTTAATTCCTAAGATCTCAGCAGGAATTAGAAGAAAGCATTCCTTGTTTGTTTATTTATTTATTTTTTGAGAGCAATTTCTTCTAGTGGGTATAATTAAACATAACACATCATAATGGATCATAAATTCTAGAGTGTGGAGGGTTGTCTCCAATAAAGAACATGGGATAGTTCAGTCCCCTTCCCAACCTTCATTTCATGTGGCAGAAACTGATAGGTAGAAGACCAGTTTACGGTGACAGGATTAGTAAAGGGGAATGTAGTGAAAATAGCAGCTTCAGTTGCAGCCACAACACCTGACACTATTTATTGTATGACTACTGTATGTGTCTAGGTATACTAAACACACACACATGTACATACACATGTGCATGCATCTCAGACATTTTTCTCCATGCATATACAGTTGTCACTAGAAGGATGAGGAGACTACAGGTCGGAGAGGTTAGCTCATTTCCCTAGGCTAATAATCACCTATTTAACAGCTCAATATCAAAAGCTTAAGGATTTAAACCCACATTTTACTTCCCCCAGAGTCACCACTATGTCCACCACTTACTATTTTACCTAGCATTCTACTTCTTACAACATTTCATAAAAATTGTTCTTTCCTACATATTACTTTCTTCTCATTCTAGCCTTTCCTGAATTATTAATTCTCCCAGACTTGGTCTGGAATCAATTCAACCCTTTTCACTGCCTGGCTTCATTTTGGGTGCTGTTGGGCCCTGATGGCCAGGATGATCCTCATGCAAGTGGAAAGCTGCCATTTCTCATTAGCCCCCGCTGTGTATCACAAAACCAGCTCCAAGGTTAAGCCAAGGTGTGCTCCAAGGTGTGCACAGCGACTGCGGAGGTTTGTCCTTGCTTTTTGCATTTGATGGAACATTTTGGAACACGAACCAAAGCTAGGCATTCATGATTATGGGACTATTCTAAACTACAGGATGTGTATAATTTAATACAATCAATAAACTAGTATGTTTCAGGTCTACATACCATTATAATAACCACAATCACACTCCACTAGTTGCTTCTAATTAGAAAATAAAAGGCACTTCTGCATTTTTACCAAGAAAATCAGATTTGTTACAAATACATCTGCAACCCTGATCTAATGAGCATGTTACAGTTAAGCAGCCTGTTTAACCAGGTGTAACAAAATTTGGTGAGCCTCAGGGAGTCATGATTGCCTCACAGAAAGGATGCTGGTGGTGAAACACAGAAAAAAACTATTAAGTCTGAGACTACCCTTTTAAATGCATATAGATGCCAAGTGGTTATCAATCATAAAAGATCAAAGTCTTTTATGTACTGAGTCTACAATAGGGAGTGGCAAAGACTGTAATGAACTGAAGAGGGTGTGTCCTTATTAGTGTGGCCGTCACAGCCCATGGGCAAATATTGCAAGAACTCCAAGTTTTGTGGGAGAAACCAGAAATCCATATTTCTGTTATGTCTTTCAATTTTTGAATGTTGGAAGGGGAGTTCAATTTCTTTTAGAAAAAAATAGAGACCAAGTTTGACATTTGTGATCTTTATACCAGAGCAGTGTTTTAAAGATGTCAAAAAGTGTAGAATATGGCCAGTTTCCTTTCAAAGGTGCACAAATAACTACAGGCAGAAGACTTGTACATCATATAAGCCTGAAGTAAATGATAATGTGTAGAGTCATCCCTGATTTTCCTCACTCTAAGAATTTGCTCAATAGGAGTTATAAACTGAAGTATTGATTATATGCATGGGAGATATGCATAAGGGGGTACATTTTTTAAAAAAATAAAAGAAATATTAGACATTTCTTTGAGAGAATTTAAAACATCCAATAGGTAGAGTTTGAGCACTTAAATTGAAAGCAACCACAGCAATGTGACCAGCAGAAAACACAGGACAAAGGCCAAAAATACAAGCTTCTAGTACAAGAACCTCAGTTATTTATTTAATATATGAAACCTATACTGTATATGAGACCTTTAAAAAACTAATGTCTTTAAAGTTATGTTTTACACAACATGAAAAATAATCTGAAATGATATACACCAATTGTTTACAATGAAAAATAATCTGAAATGATATACACCAATTGTTTACAATCTGTATATGTCATGCTTGGCTGTGCATTTAAATTATTTTTCTTACCTGTACACTTAGAGACAAAAAGAAAACCATTTGGGAGAAATTTTTTTAAATAGAGTAAATTATACAACCTGAAAGTTATGTCATATCATGAAAGACACTTCATAAATACTAAGGTAGAATTTTGCATTTAGCATAAAAGGAAACTGAATTAAAGCCATGCCTAGGCAAGACAACTTAACAGTCCTTTCTCTTAGGTTACCAGAGATCACAGTAAAAATGGTAAGAAGAGTTGCACGGAAAATATTAGAAGAGCCAGGCTCTCAGCCAGAGCTCAGTTGTGGGAAATTCCCCAATTAAAGTCTGGGAGGAAAATATCACTGAAGTGATTATGATGTAAAAGGACTAGGTGTTCCCCTAGCTCCTCGCGAGGCAAGAGAAGAAGCCTGGAATCTGCTTTTAGCCACATTCTGAGAACTCTGTCATAGTTACAGGCCTGTGGTCAAGGGGTGAAGTGGACACCCCTTTCTCATTAGTTGTGGAATTCTCACGAGCCTGGTGATTCTGGGAATCATCTGGGAAAGCATAGCTGTTCCACTTTTTTTTTTTTCTGGATTCTAAATATGCTTTATAATGACGGAAGACACTGAGTAGAGCTTGCTCCAAAACTAAGACCTTTATGTACCAGATGGATTTCAAAGGATAGAGCTACTCATAAAGGTACTGGAAGGAACATGCTCTCAAGACAATGCGGTAGAGGTTTAAGTGGACAGTCTCTGCTGAGTGTATCGTGAATCTTCAGAAAAGACTTTGAAGTAGCTAGCAAATTTCTATATAATGCAGGGAAACAGTACTTTGTTTTGTTTGTTTGTACAATAGATTTATTGCCCAGCCCTAGACGTAGTGCTATAGGAATTAGATGGAGTGGGAGAGATAGGCTTTTAAAATTAACCACCCCTAAATCTACTGTCCCTAATTCTCTGCTGACAAGATTTCTGTAAATTTTAAGAAGAAACATTAAATCCAAAAGTACTTATAGGGAAAAATAAAGTCAAATGAAATACAAGCAAAAAACAAACAAAGATTGAAAACTAGAAGTAAAGAGTTAAAAAAAATACAACAGTACAAAAAAGAGGAACATCTATGCTTTCATCCTAAATAGTCAAATAGTTCATGAGGACTTTTTAAAAGAAATGAAAAAATGAAATAATGTTACAGAAGAAATAAAATTAAAAATAAAGAAAATAAACTAAAATATTAGGAAGAATTGAAACTAATTAAGACTAAAAATATTTAAAAAGTGATTCTTAATGAGTGAAGAATAAGGAAGAATATAATAAGTTTATAAATGTTAAACAAGTGCTAGGGAAAAAATACTGTAAGCTTAAACTCATGTGACCTTATAAGATAGTAAGAAGGCATTTTTTAAATATAAAATAAATGATGTTAGCTAACATTTATTGTGTGCTCACTTTGTGTCTGGTGTTATAACCATTTTGCATAATTTATGTAGCTTCTGGCTAACAAAATCCTAATAACGCTGGAACTTTTTACCCATTTTTTTTCAGATTTAGCAGTAGACTCATAGACTGTGACCCAGGGTCACAAGGTGAGTACATAGCACAGCCAGTAGAGTCTAGCCTCTCTTCCTCTGCAACATGGCCTCTTCAGGACAGTATGGTAAAGAAAGGTGGAGGTGGGGCACTTGGCTATAAAGAAAACATTGATAATACATATTAATCGTACTAAATGAAGATAGGATGACATTGGTGATTAGCTATTTACATGAGCTTAAGTTTGTTGTTAAGAATTCTCATGTAAGTCAATTTTCTTTAATTTAAAGCACTTAGAAATTTCAGTATAACAAAAACAGTGTCCTTGACATTGCAGACCCTGTCTTGGTGCCCTGCTTCCTTCAAGATAGTCCTGATTTGCCTTCTGCATTCACAGTCCATTCTCAGCATACCTCCTCATTTCAACTGCATACTTTCAACATTTTTAATCACTTTTCTTTTATGCATATTTCCTACACATTTGATAGTTATCTTGAGGCTTATTCCACAATTAGTCTTAGCTGACTTCAATAAGTTTCATATTCCCTTCACATGTGTGTGTCTATGTGTACACATTATATGTATGTTTATAAACCCTCAGAGGGTCTGTACAGGTTTATGCAAATGCATAAGGCAAACCATTGAATCCACGTCTGCCTATATATCTAAAGCCATTTCAAATTATAGTTGGTGAGGAGAAAAAGTTTTTCCTGTTCTGGAGCAGAAAAATGTAGCATGAGAGAGTACCAATCTTATAACCAGCTTCATAACAAATATCTGGAATGGAATTCCATTTCGTAAAAATTTTTAAATAATGAGTTTTTAAATTGAGACTTTAATATAATTTTAGCAGTGACAGTGACATTAGAAATACAAAATGACACTTTTCACTGGAGACTGACTGGTTTTGGACCCCATTTGAAGAAGTTTTATCTATTAATCCACAACAGAAATATAAAAATAATGATTATTTAGTAACAGTTCTCTAGATCTGTTTATGTCCAAGGAAACCACAAGAAAGGTTTGTGAGAGTATCCAGCAACCTTAACATCTCATCGCTCCTGGAAGAAAAGAGGTCCAGTGGATCAAGGGAGACATCTTCACATGGGAAGAACAGCAAAACCTCATGTGGAGCCCAGAGCTGGACTGAAATGAAAATCTGGATTTTGTTTTGAATGTCATCAAGTCTCTGGAATGGTCACTGATTATCTTAGAGCCATCATATGGGCTTTCAAATTATGACTAGATGTTCCTGAGCTGTTTATTTTCACTTTTTTTTTTTGAACTAAAACCATGGGTAGCTCCTGGTTTTTTCTTTTGACATATATTTACTAGAGTAGTGTTGAGACCCAAAAGCTGACAATTTACCCTTCCACATATGGCCTCTTAGACATTAGGATTTTACATTTGGTTTTGTTTTCTTCTCATTATTTCAGTTATATGAGAGAAGGAAGCAAGGTATTGGAACAAGTGCACCTCTCTTTATATTCAACAGGAAATTTTTCTCTATTTTTTTTGCCTCTCCTCACTTCTGCTCCACATAAATATTTTTCTTTTTCCTCCTGAAGCACAAATCTCTTTGCTCCTTTGTTCCTTAATTCATTATCTACTGAATAACACCTCGGGGAGCAACACATTGCTCCCCACAGTTCTTTTCAATAAATAATGAAAGTAACCAGATAACTACGGGGCTTGCCAACACCCCACAGGAGCGAGGAGCTGAGAATTCGTGGAAGCCACAAGATTCTTTTTCGAAAGGGATTTTTTTTTTTCCATTTCTGCAGTGCTGCAGCCCTGGGCTCCCTGAACTCCCTGTGGGGTTCCATAAGCTTTTAGCTTTAAAGTTGTATTGAGAACCACAACTGGGGACCTCTCAGGGATCCACACTGGTCTTTTCAACCGCCTGGGTTGTGAAATTGGCGACGGGGGAATGATGGGAGGGCTGTCTGCAACGGCCCTCTCAGCTGAAAACAAAGCCAACAAATGTGTTTAAATCAGGGGAGTCAGGTTTGTGACCAATATAACCCTAGACTGGTTTTTTAACGTCTTGCTCATAGCACTACAACAAGGAATCGCTGTTTATATTGACTGGGCTCCATTTACAATCTGTTTGGCAAGAGCGTGTCAGGTTTATCGGTGAGCGTTTCAACTCTGGTTTATATTTTCTAATCATCACTCTGCTGACTGAAAAAAATGAGATCATAATTTGTACAGGCTTAATCAGAGTATATTCTACTGTGTTAAACTCGGTATACAAAAGACATATTCGCCACATTTTATATCTCTCAAAGTTCACCAGCAATTAAATAAGAATAAAGTAAATAAGTAGAGAAAAATTTAAAGAAGGAGCATCGGTATTTGCCAGTTTTTCTTACTATACCCAACATCCACTCACCTTTTCATGTTTTATTTGTCATGTTTTATTCATCAAGAGATAAAAGGAAAAACACAGTAGGAAATTTTGAGAATAAAGATAAAAAATTGCTCATGTACACCTTCATTTTAAAATAAGACTGAGCTCAAAACTTACTGAGAAAGAAGACAGCCACCCACTTTTGCTCCGAAAAACAAGAAGCAATTTGAGGCACACTCGTAATTTCTTCTCGTTACTTATCTTAGCATCTTAGAGCCCTTAGAGTCATAATTTGCTTCCTAAATCTAACAAATAATCTGATAAGTTAAATAAAGGACCTACTTTTCCTGTCTTGGTTTTTGGACGAATTACAGTAGCGACCAATACTTAGGTTCCCATACAAGATCAAATTATATAAGTCCAAGTAGATCCTTCTGAAAGTGTCATCACTACCATTACCTTCTACTCCTTACCCCTGTAACTTGCACCTTTAATTCTCCTAGAAAGAGATCTCAGCAAACATTAAAGCCACAAATCAGTATAACCTCAGGAATTTGGAATACCTTCTAGATATACATTGAGAGCCCTGAGAGCATTGCCCATGCTTCTCATTAAAACCCAATGTACTCATGTTAGAAAAGGTCTGATTTATCTCAGTCTTGGCAATCATTTAAGTTGATGTGGATGCAAAGAATATGGGAGGAAGGAAGAGATCGGTATGACTATTCTCTTTAAGTGTTAAGGTCATCTGAGAGTACGCTATGACAAAACAAGGACTTTGAAGAAGGCTGACTTGAGTTTGAATTCAGCTTTGCTGTGTACCTTAGATAAATTACTTAAATTTTAAGTTTAAATTTCTACAATTTAAATGGAGCTAAATCCATCTATCTTGCATGATTCCTCTCATTATTAAGAATAATTCATATCAAGCCTAGCATAGACCTTGGCATCTAGTAAATGTTCAATAAATGGTAACTAACATTATTTTTATTCTTTTTATCATCCCTTTAGAGTGTTATTAATTCACCTAATTTCAGCTACCAACCTGAAATATAAAGACACTTTTCTTTTTAAATATGAGCTTTAAAATTATGTATTATATATGTACGTATTTTAGAAATAACTGAAACAGTGATTTCTTTTTTCTTAAAATGCTTGTCTCCTTACCAAATAGCAATGTAAAAGAACAGAAGTAAGATACTTCTGCCTTATCTCCAAGCATTTATTACATTTGTCCTTTTCAACATTTAGCCATAAAAGTGATTTATGTGAGCTGAAAGTTAAAAGCGATAGCTTAATTTCTCAAAATTAAACAATCACTCAAATCTATGCAAATTGAAACGTCCAAATGTGATGGGAGATGTAAAATGCTAACTGCAAGTGATATTAAGAGGGCTATTATTTCAATAAATTAAAGACTGATGCCATCAGCACTGTTCACAAAGGACATTTAAGAACAGATCCGTCCCCACTTGTTTTGTTTATCTAACTCTAGATAAAGTGTGGCAGTAACTAGCCCAACTTCAGCTCTCATCACATTGCTTCAAATGGCAGTCATCAACCTGAGAAAATAGACCCTCTAAAAAATAACAAATGTTGCAATCATCTGTAAAGTCTCGTCTTTTTAAATATGACTTTAAAATGTACTTGTGGCTTTTACTCGTTCATCCCCTGTATGTAACACAACGATTTTACATAATAGCCATGTAACCACATTGCACAAGAGACAGTTTTATTCATTTCAGTAGCTTATCCTGACACTCCTTTTAGAAAAACAGCCGTTTTGATGGCTAATGTTAAAAAAAAAATCACATATTGAATATGAACATATGAGCAGCTCAGAGGAACTTCTTTGTCATGTTTGTCAGGCACTGAGAGTTGCAGTTGGAATTCTTGGCGTTCAGGGCAGATGGAAATGTGCAGCTCCTCAGTGAGAGAAGTCATTAATATTCAAACCTGTAGTGGGTATTAAAAAACACTTCAGTCTAAGATTTGGACCATGTGTACCAGAATTAGTTTTAGATTTTTTTCAAACACTGTCACCAAGGAAATGTAGAATATTTTTCTTTTTAGAATCCTGAAGAAATTCATGGGGAAAGAATACCAAGAAAATAAGTTTGAATTGTACATGTTAAACTTGATTTTCCTTTTTCAGGGAAATTTTACAGCAATTAGTCAGCAGATTTTTCAGAGCTGCCAAGAGCCTGAGAGACAGGAACTGAGGAATGTTAGCAGATCTCTTGTGTCTGAGACGAACAGTCACTGCTTTAGACGGGCTTATCTTATTATCAGAAGGTTCTAGTTTCTTGAGTTACTTGAATACATAGGTTGGCCCAAGGCAGAAGTCAACCAGGCTGGGAAATGAGATTATACATGAGAATACACAAATACACACACACACACACACATACACACACATACTTTTGTAGTAATTTAGTATAATTGTTTCGGTGTGTTTCTTCCTAACTCCTGTCACCTCCCTCTGTGAATGCACATTCAAGTAAAATCTAGGAATTTTCCATCTGACTGTATGTATGTATTGCCTAAGAGCAAGAGTGTCAAGTTTCCTCACGTACGTGTGTAAAAAACCCTGATGTTCACATAACATCCCCAATGTGATCATAAGAGCAAGTGTTAGAATTCTTTGTTTTAAAAAGTAGAATTTTTAAATGGTCTAGATAATTGCAACAACAATTGAAACCTGTAGAGGTCAAGTGCTGTAGGAAAAAAAAATTCAAAATATATACAAGTCATAATTTTCACAAGCATCACTCCACATATAATCATTACTTGAAAGACTAATTGCCTGCAAGACACAGACATAAGAGGGTTTTTCCAGCTTAATGACAAAAAAATTGCAACAGTCCCATACATTCTTATAAAGAAAGAAAACAGCACTCACAGGAAGATGTGAGTTGAAGGAGGCAAAGCTGTAACTGATTATATACATCTCAACTATTTGCACAGTTGAGACATATCTTTTAAATGTTTTTCATATTCAAGTTTTTAAAATAATTAAGATCTAGTGATCACTTAAGCTAACTGAAACTGCATTCCAAGTTAACATAACCATAAGATAAAATGCTTTACGTTATTTGAGGAGCTATTTGGTGGAAGGAGAGGGAAATAAGGAAGAAGAGAAAAATGAAAGTTATCTCCTCACCAAGTATGTCTGATTAAGAAAGGAAAACATGTATCCGGGAGAGAAAATGTCAGCTTCAGGTTTTAGAAGCTGATTAAAGGAGAACATACACCTTGAATTTTGAAAAATTGCTCAACAGGATGTAACGTTTTAGTCCTCTTTTGTATATTAAAAAAAAAAAGTACAAGAAATCTTATTTTACAACATTCTTGAAAATAGAGACCTGATATTTTAAAATATTTTCCCTACTTTCTCAATCTCACCTGATTGCCAGTAATTAATATTAAAATCATATACTTCTCTCCTGTTTCCCCATAATTTTCCACCGTTTCCATAAAATAAAACTACAGATGCATGCAAGCCAGCTGTGCTCTCTATGTTAATAGCCCATATATTATACAGGAGAATTGATCCTGACAGGTTATTTATTGTTGGCTTTACTCCAAGGATGGAAAATGTTGTAACAGCGTGAAAAAACAATATATTGGGAGAAGATTACTAAAGCAAAGAAAAAAATGGAAAAAGAAGTATATGTAATTGTATTGTCTTTCAAAATGTGTGTGGAACATGCTTTGTTAGAGTAAATACACCTCATGATACCAGAAGTTTGTTGGAATTTATATTTTGAACTTTTTTCCTAAAAATTTTAAATTTGGTTATGAGATAAATTGCATTCCTATTCTAATTATTTGGATTAAATCAAGGGACTATTAATATCTAAATTTCAGTAAATAGAATGATTTCCCACTGATTTAAGTAAATGATTTTAATTGTTTGTATTTGAACTTATAAAATAAATATCCTGCTTACTTATTTTGACCAATAACAGTGAACAATAAATAACATGAATTAGTATTATTAATTCTGACTTTGCTTCTGTAATCCATGTATTGGTTCGAACAAGTTAAGCAGGCTGAATGCTTTCTATAGTCATATTATTAACTTACAAATCTTCTCATACTGCATATTCATTGTCTAATTATATATACATATATGTGTATATATGCACATATTGTAATATATATGAAAACAAATTTGCTACAGTTTTTTGGTTAATTCTGAGCATCTAATTGCTTACAATCAATTTATAATCTCAATGTTTTGTTCTTAACATAGGGTCCTCTTAAACTCAATTATATTTTAGTTAATAAAAATACATTCTTTTATTGAGGAGGTGGAAATTTCAGGCACACACTTGAAAAAAAAGAAACAAAACAAAATATATGAAACAATGGTTTTTAAGGCACTGGACATTAGGCAACAAAGAACAGCAATCACTGAGAGGTAAGAAACAAATGGGGTTAGCCCTAGGAATGCCCCAGCTTCCTGACATGAAAACTGTACAGGTCCTGGCCAGGGGGAGGGGAATCAGGGTGGAGCTCAGCTCACTCCTTGAGTTGAGGAATTGGAAATTAGAGTCCTCATAGACCAAGGTGGCCAGAATTTAAAAGACAGAATATTGGAGAGGAGAGAACTTCACAGAGAATCTAATACTTAAGGAGAGTGTCCTTTAATTATTCAGCAGAGTATTGACCAGCATGTGAATATGAAGAAATTACTCAAGGTCAGGGAGAGACTCACCCAAAAGGATTGGAGGGAACAGTACTCAGGGATCAAACACAGACAAGAATAGTATCTATTTCTCCCAGCCAGAGTAGAAAATCTAAAACTTCAGTGTTGGGTAGAGGACTTAAACTAAACGCTCCTTTGGTACTGTACTGTCTAACACATTTTAATAACATCATACTGATACGGAGCAGGACCCTGTGAAGTCCTCCTGAAGGAAATAGGCTTCATTCAGCCCTCCTGACCTTCCCTGAGTCCCAAAGGGCAGATTCAGACAGTTGCTAATCAGGGAAGGGAGGGGATGCAGAAACAAGAGAGGAGCAGTGAAGGAACTATAGTGCGGCCTTGGGGCAGGGTCCTGGTTTCCTCTCAAGGAACATACATAACAACATCTTTTCTTCTGCAGGAACTAAGGCCCCTCCCCTCACCTAGCCTGCTTCTTGTTTGTAAGAAATCTGAAGTCTCCCAGGCCTTGGATGTTTTGTTTGTTTGTTTGTTTGTTTTCCCCTGGGGGACACTGAGTCCACCAGACTGCTGGCATTCTTATTAAAAGCAACTTTCCTTTTTGTTACCAAGGCTGCTGCCCCCAGCTTTATACCTCAACACACCTCCCTCGAATAGAAACAAATTACTCTCATCTAAGTCTCAGGAGGCAACTGAGAAAAGAACGAAGAACTGGTTAGAACCAACTCAGCCCAAGCTGATTGAGGATTTGACTTCCAGTGGACCTTAAGCCTCATTACATGCTCATTGTAATGTATAGGCATGCTGAATGTCACACCCACCTTGACAATTGCATCAGTTGACAATTGCTGTGACAGCAACCAGAAAAGCCCATACAAGGATGGAAGACAAGGCAACTGGCTCCAGAACACCTGGAAGGACATGATCGTAGAAGCCTCACATAAGCTGGAGCTGTTTCTCCCACAGCAGTCGTGGCTGACAGATTCTCATGCAAGCGCTTCATTTCCCTGGTTGAGTGCTTTTCTTCCCTTCTCCTTGCTCAAGCACTTTCCTTCCATTTCCTCTTTTGAGAAATAAAGCAGGCATTTCACTTTGTCCCTCTGCCTTGGCTATGAAATCTTTCACAGCCGAGGCAAGGACCCACACTTTGATAGGCCTCCTAATTTAGGAGTTTCTCTATCTGCTAACAATACTGTTTATAAAGAAACTAAACAAGAGGGCCATACTATTTCCAAATACCAAATTGATCCCAGATTAAAGCTCAAGACTTTTTATTAAAATGCAAAAATATCCAGCATACAACAATATAAAATTCACAGTCTGGATCAAATCAAAGATTACCAAGAATGCAAAAGAACAGGAAAATATCTTCAAAAGGAAAAGAAAATTAACTGATTGACATTGATGAGAATTGATTCAAACGTCAAATTTAGCAAATAAGGATATTTAAAAAGTATTGAACTAAATTTCAATATGTTCAAAAACTTAGGTAAAGAGATATACAAAAGACCCATATCAAACTTTTAGAGTTGAAAATTATAGTCTCTGAAATAAAAAAATAAAATATACTGGATGGGGTTAATTACAATTAGATACTGTTGGATAAAAAATTAGTAACTTTAAAAATAGTAATACAAACTAGCAAACAATTAAATGCTGAGAAAATTTTAAAAGTGAAATGAGTAGTATTGTTTTAGAGCTATTTTAATCACCCTAATATATAAAGGAGGAGCAAAAATATTTGAACAAATAAAGGTTGAAATGTTTCCAAATTTGATGAAAACTATGAACCCGAGAAGCTCAAAAATCAATGAGTGACATGAAGAAAGATATAGTCAAATTGCTCAAAGCCAGAGAAAACAAGAAAATCTGTAAAGCAGCAAGAGACGTATTTACAAGGGAATAAAGATATGGATGACAGCAGACTGCGTGTTGGAAACAACGTAACTGAGAAGATAGCAGTGCCTCATCTTTAAAGGATTGCAAAGAAATTCAACTTAGGATCTTACATACTGAGAAAATATCTTTCAAAACTTTGAGGTAAAATAGACTTTTTCTGACATACAAAAGTTGAAAGAGTTCATCACCTGCAAACCAGCATTACAAAAAATGTTAAAATAAGTCTTCCAGGCAGAATGAAATGAGAGTAGATTGAAATAGAGATCTCTACAGTGAAATAAAAGTACAAAAAAAAAGGATAACTATGAGTAAATTTATATAGGATATTTTTATTATTAATTAAATCTTTTTAAATATAATTGATTAAATAAAATAATAATGTCCCATGGAGCTTATAACATGTGAATAAGTAAAAGATGACAATAGTAATGCCAAAAATCCCCATGAAATAATATTATAAATATTTTTTGCCCAGAATAGTTCCTGTACTTATTATAGATGAGAAATCATTATATCCTAAAATAATTCTGTATGAAGATACTCCTATTTTTATAAATTTATAATAACTAAATGCTAATGGCAATAAACTAATATTAAATGCTTAGTGCAAAATTTATTCGGTAATGATATTTAAAATTGAAACTGAAAATGGAAACTCATTAAAGAAAAGTGAATATTAAACCATGTTACTTACTTCAAATGTTTGTCAGACAAAAATATAAATAAATTAGAAATTGACATAGAAAAACAATAAACATTGATAATGATATATCTATTGTGTTTTCTTTGTATGATGGGGAAATTATTCTACTGTTAGAGCACATAGCATAAGGTCTTAGTGAAGATGATAGTGATGGTATTGTGTGGGGGATAAAGTGATTGTTGGTGATATGGTGAAAATGTCTGTTCTGTTAATTGTTCCCCTCAAACGACCCGCATTTATCAGTGAGCAGGAAATTCATGGCCATTTACACAACTAAAGAGGGATTACTTTGACAGAAAACCAGGGGTAATGGGCCAGATAACAATGGAATAGTCTTTTAAAGCCTTTTAAAATAACTCTAGTAGTGCTATTTTATCCCTAAGGATCTGGTTCCATCATTATCATGAGATGTCCAACCCCAGTCTGATGAAAATGGCAGTAATATTGCTTCATTTCCAGTTCCTTCAAACAATGGTAACAAGTGTATACTCCACATATGTGTACAGTATAATGTGGTTTAGATCTACCTATGTTAGAAGTTTTACTAAACATACTTCTTAAAAATAAGAGTTCTGGTATTTAAGGCTTACATTTATCACACTCTTTCATTTATCAATTTAGCAAAATATAATCTGAATAAACAGCAACATATAATAGACTATCAACTTAGTGTTAATAGTTAACACATTTTGTTGAAATATTAATGTTTATTCATTTAAACAAGCTGCTTATTGAGTGCTAGACTAGACACTATTGAGAATATTACATAATATGAAAATATATACTCATTACAACTCCAAAAGCAAAGCAAATGGTAAATTCTAAACCATATCTGGCCTGAAAGAGTTCAGATTTAATACTTTAGGACTATAATTTTCTGTATATCATAATTTGGATGGTCCACCCTTGGCTTTCATTGTTTTTTTCTAGTCTCTGAAAGAATATCTATGTGAGAGCTTTTGTTTTCTGAGGATTTTGGTGATCTTTATCTGTAAGCATTTTAAGGGGTTCTTTTCTTTTTCTTTCTTTCTTTTTTTTGTACTAATCATCCAATTTCTTTCAAATTTATTTCAGTATTATAGATTTACAAAGTTTCTTTGTCTTATTCTGGAAATGCTTATGGTAATTTATAAATATTAGTTGAAAAATATTCATTTCCCCTATCCTGTTTTAACTTTAAAATGAAATGCTGTTCATGGTTTTGTTCCCTCTCTCCTCTCCCTTTTCCTCTGTTTCTAATTTCTTCCATATCTAAGGTTGGAGAACACTCAGTCAAGCCCTTCCATTGAGACATGTTCTGCCTTCCAATTGTCTTCCATATCTTAATATTTCATGAGTATATTTTCTCTCTTCATCTCTCTGTTCTTGCTATTTTGAATAACAAATTTTCTTTTAAACAATGTCTAGTATTCTGCACATTCATTTCAATGTGTATATTTTCTAGAAATTCTCATTGTCATTTTTCTAAAGTTCACTGTTTTATTCTTAGTATACTGTTCTCTTTAAAAACAGATACACTGCTATTATCAGTTGTTGATAAACCCTTGCTATTTATAAACAGGTATTAGTATTATAAAAAACAGCAATAACAGATTTCTTTCACTCCCATGACACAATGAGATATTTTAATTTTTCCTGTTTCTTAATCCAGTATTATTTCTCTGGTTGCCTGCAACCATTATGACTTCCTTCTTTGTTTTTAGGTAGTGGTAAAACTGCAGCAGCCAAGTGTAACATTTTCTTGCAGCTCTGCCTTTATCAAGCTCACATTACACTGATTCTTGGTGTCAGTCCAATGTGATGACATTAGAGCTGCCTTTATCAAGCTCACATTACACTGATTCTTGGTGTCAGTCCAATGTGATGACATTAACACTAAATATCCTCTCAATAAAAAGTGTCTGAGCTTGGGGCATTTAGGATTTTACTTAGTAGCAACAGCAAGTTTTTGGATTTGTAGAAATTAATTTACAGCTCTTCAACACTGTCCATGCACTTTGTATCTATAGGCTGTTTTGTGAATCAGCTGTTGAATCATGTTCTTCACATCAATAAACTCATCCCATAGACTATCCATGTTTAAAGTGTCAGTAATTTATAAATTCTTATAAAAACATTAGATGCCATTATAAGTTTAACCGTTCTTTCTCAGGGAAAGTGGTTTTAAAGTACAGAGTTACTTTGAATGTGTGAACATTGAACTTCGATTCCAAAAAAATGTTTTTTAATGGGCTCTCTAAAGTGTCTTTTGGATGGCTCTGCTACATATTCCTAATTATTTTGTTTGTTGTGACAGGTGACTTTCCTTTTTAGAGATTCATTTCTTTCTGTACATCATAATTCCACTTTTTTTAGCTTATCTACAGCATGGGCTATATGATTAATTTTTGAGAAAACTCATGTGCTTTTAACTGTGAAACTCTCTCTCCTGAAGAGTCTTGCAGTAGATTTTTCCAGGGTTCCAGCATATTACAAAGTCTGGGACCAGCTGCTATTTAATTTCTCAGTGTAATATTCCTATACCACATGAACCATGTAAGTACGGAATCTGCACCTCAAGATGACAGACACTTTTTTTTTTTACTTTTTACAAGCAATTTTTATTTTTCTTTCCACATAAAGTTTGGGGAAGAAGACAGCGTACTTTATAATATACCTCAACAAGTAGGCAAAAACTTTCAACTTATTTTCATATGTTCAAAGTCTTTGAAGATTCTTGATTTATGAAAACTTCTAAATCTTGCCCCACTTTGATTAGGTGCAAAGCCATATCTGATATTTAATTGTTGCATTTAAACACTAGTTCCATGCTCTAAGAATCTACATCCTGATTTTCTCCCCACACCATCATTAGCCAGCATTGTATTTGTTTCTGCATAAAGCACACACATCAAATACCCTCCTTTTTTGTGTGTGTAAAGATTCATCTCTTTTTTTGTCTGTTTAATTTGTAGCTACAGCCACATTTTCTTACATGGGCTGACTAATAAATTGGGCTTCTGTGTATTGTCTCTAGCTTAACTCTGAAACCATGATCCATTATATTTCTATTTTATAATGTTAGATATCGTGGAGGATTTCATGTCATCCAGGATACCATCTTGCCTAGCAGTCACGTTATTATCTACTATATCACACTTACCTGTTCTTATTTGGATGAAGGAAAGATTAAAGAATGGAATCCTTAGGGATTTTCTTGAAATCAAATCCTTTCTTCCTATCATCCTTTTTCCTATTGTGTGCATGGGTTAATTGGGCTGATTTCCCACTATACAGCTATCAAAGTCTACCTCATTTCTTTTAGATGTTTGTAAAGCCCCGATGCAAAATAGGACACTCTTTCTACCTCATCTTTACTTTGGTATAACTGAAGACAAACATATGAGTCCTTTGTATTTTAATAATTTTGCCAGTTATTATTACCAAGGGTGAGGGGCAGGGGACAGGAATAGCCATACAATAAATAAGAGAAATTGACAAAACTTAATATATCCAAAATGTTCTTACAATCATTGTCTCTGACCTCTATTTTCTCACTTCCTTCTGCGATCTCACTTTTGTGTTTATTTATAGATGTAGCATTAGTAATCTCCCAATCCTCATTTATTCTATGAAACCAAATCTGAAGCCCCAACATTTACATTTATATAAAACAGCAGTTTATCCCTTGTCTCAGGTATAATTAGTAATTTTAGGAATTTAAAACTAAATCCAAATTTTTATCATATAGTAGGAATTATTGTCTCAATAATTCTTTAAAAATTCTTAGGAAGACTGAAAGATAAACCAGTCTGCATGGACCTTGCCTGTGCTAGCAAAAACTTTTTTTTACAGAAGTCAGCAAGGCAGTAGGCAAGCGATTTCAAAAGTCACAATCACTTTTTGGAGTAGGTTAAAGTCAACACCAGAAATTTCCAGAAGAGAGAAGTAAATCTATTAGAAAACTCCTCTAAACTTCTGACCCACACTATAGTGATCTGCACAGCTCCCTAGAGTAGTATTTCTGTAATTTCAAAAATTGTCAAAAGTTAGTGATTACCTATGGCAGGCATCAGTGTTTTAGTCTGTCACGTCCCTAGTCAAGGGGCACTTAAGAAGTCCTAGATCATATCTGGGTACTGCATCAGAATATTCCCAATTCTACTTTAATGTCATCATAACTACTCTTTTTCTTTGCTCATTTTGTTCATACTTCTGAATTGCACTTGATTAAAAAAATCCATGGTCTAGATTTTACTTTCCCTCCCTCACTCTATCCTCAGCATAGCTGTATCAGGCTGAGAATACCTGAGAATACAAAGTCTTTTTCAGGGCCACAGTTTTGCCAAGATTCACTTAGTCTCAAATTTCATTCTCCACTGTCATTTCCATTCTAGCTACAGCTGCCTTTCCTGACCTAGGCTGATTGATAGATTGGGTTTCTGTGTATTGTTCCTGCTTGAGCCCGAAACTATGATCCTTTTCTGTTTCCAGATTTGAAAGCTGTCATCTATAACTAGACATCACCATAATTATTCTATTGATAACCATGACAATAATAATAACTAGAATCTACAGTGTCTGCTGTGTGCCAGTCACTGTGCTGGGCTCTCAGAGTGCCTCATCTCATTTAACCCTCAGAAGCCTGTAAGGTGTGTATTCTCATGCTCGTTTTCTGTGAGAAACCTGAGTTTCAGAGAGTAGTAGTTCAAATTTGGTCAAACAGATAATAATGCTGGAAAACATGATTTGAATCCAGTTGTTTTAGATTCCAAATCTCATCACTTTTAATCATTTTTGTGATTGGGTTTTCACCCTAAGTGATTTTTTAACATCCCTGGGTCATAAATCCTATCTCACCACTTTACAATCTTGGTTCTGACAATATGTTGTGCAAAAAATGTCTTATTTATGAACTCGAATTACTTTTGGCTTTTTTTTTTCCTCCCAGTACTGATGACCATTAGAGGTCAATGAAATAGCAGGACCAGAATCACTATTTTGATTTATTTTAAAAATGGCTACTGTTTCTGGGGGATAAATTGAGTTAAACTATGGTATAAGCTCAAACCCATGTTTAAAAATGATAGAATCTCTCTACCAAGAATAGCCTCCTCAATTTTCTATGCTATTCTTAAAATTAGAAGCAGCCAAAATCTAAAATTGTGCTCTTAATCTTAGATCTTCACCTAGATCTTAGTCCCTGTCATTAGTCTGAATGCACATTCCCCATCCTTGCTCATTTTCTTCTTTCCCTAATCCATCCAGGACTATCCCCTGCCCTCTCCTTCAAATCAAAATATCTTTAAGAAGTTTCTTTCATCATATGTCGATGGCAGCTTTACCAATCTGCACACTCCCAGATGGCTAAGAGATACTTTCAGATCATTTTAATCATCTGCTTTTCATATCCCCAATGACTCTGGGTTTATAAGAAGATTACCTTTCATGAATTGATTGCGTTAGATAAGAAGTTATTAAAATTACATTATTTCTTTCAACTGGTTCTTATAACTATGGCTACATTTAGAATAAAATGATTTGTTTTTATATGGTTTATGCATGAAATCATGTTAAGGAAGAAAAGAGGAACAGTAATTATTTCCTATTGCAAAAAAGATTGATGCTAATATGGCCAAAATACAATCAGCTTTATGAGGCATGAGTTCAATTCTATTGAATCAGTCAGAGAGGGCACGGATAAACATCGTCAGTAGCATCTACCTCTCAGTAAGACTCACATTCAAGGTTCCAATCTCAGACTCATACTCTATGATTTAAAATATGCAAATGGAATGGTTTTAGGTGACAGTTCATGTGATAAAATGACTAATTCAAGTATATGGCATCATGTAAAAGATAAAAAGTAAACACAATTTCCAAATTAACCAAATTTCTAACATAATAGAGATTGTTATGATGCAACACATTTTAAGTTTTGGTAGTGAGAGGATAGATGGGTTGAAAATCATTTAAAATGATAGATACAAGACTATTCAATAATCTGTAACACTAGTAAATAAGGTAACTAATTAAAAATCATAGGAGAAAATTTTACGTAATATCAGTGTTCAATAAAGATCATTTAATAAGAAATGTGTGTTATAATTTGATAACCAAAGCATTTAAGGTTGTTAACCCTCTCTGTCTCTGACTGTTCTGTCAAAAATTAAATGTCTGAGCATTTTTCTGCAAAGTTTTATGACATAAATCTATTAAGCCAAATCTGAAAAGAAACAGCAGCGTATATTTAAAAATCCAGTTCCCATCAGGTATGTCACAGCTTGACTTTTGTTTCATGGTGGATTTTTTACATTTACGTTACATGGAGATGTCAGTGAGTAATGATCTGTTATCACACATGGACCATGTCACAGAATGTGTTTATGCTGCAAGCACTCATTTGAGAAAGCAAGAGGGAAACATAACTTTATGTTCACTTGTCACAGAATCAACTACTATATTGATTCAGCATTATGTCCATGGAGTCAAAACAAAACAAATAAACAAAAAACGCTCTTTTAAACATTTAATGAAGATACAGAGAGTCAGATAAATCATATATTTAAAGTAATTAATTTTAGAAAGCTTTAGGACTTTGTTGTTACATGGCAAATCAGAAAAACATTGCTAAATAAGCTATAAAATCTAGAATTGCTGCCTTTCTCATGATTCTTTTAATCATCTCTCATGTCATCTATTTAACTTTTACACATGGTTTTTTTCCTTTAATAAAAAAATAAAATGGCTATTCTTTACCTGAATATCACAATCAACAGCTTAAAAAAAAAAAGCTCTTTATAAACTTCAAAATTGCAGGATATTTGCTTAATATATTAATGTATTTTTGTCTCCTATGAAAATGAAGATCAAATTTAATAGTAAAAATCTAACATTCCTAGCGACACCAGGAAAAAATTAAGGGTGCCTAATATTCTTAATAAAGAAACAAAATAGGAGCAATAAATATATATTCAAAGGTTTGCCAATAACAAAAAAAGCAGGATAATATTTATAACAACAATCAAAGGCAAAGATCAAAATATTTCATTAGTCAAATTCTCCCATAAATCATTAAGAAATGCTACTCCCTAATATATGTGAGTAAAGCACTTAAAGAAATATTACACAAAGATGAACTTAGTTTAAAAACTGATTTATATAGGAAATTTGTCAACTTTACTTTAAAGCAAACAATATAAAGTAAAATATCAAAATTTGTCATTTCTAAATGTTAATTTTGAAAGATAGACAAATTATGCTTAAATGTGTGTTATATACAGTTTATGATAGTGAAAATTGAAAATATTATGGGAAAAGACACTTCAATAAACAGTGTTGAGAAAACTGTACAGCTACATGTTAAAGAATCAAACTAGACTACAGTCTCACACTATACACACAAAAATAAATTCAAAATGGAATAAAGATTTAAATGTAATATGTGGAACTCTAAAACTTCTAGAAAAAAGCATAGGCAGTATGCTCTTTGACACTGATCTCAGTACTTTTTTTTTTTTTTTTGGATATGTCTCCTCAGGCAAGGGATACAAAAGCAAAAAATAAATGAATGGGACTACATCAAACTAAAAAGCTTTTGCACAGCAAAGGAAACTATCAACAAAATGAAAAGGCCACCTACTGAATGGAGCAAGATATTTGCAAATGATATATTCAATAAGGGATTAATATCCAAAATACACAAAGAATTCATACAATTTTACATCAAATAAACAACCCAGGTAAAAATGGGCAGAGGACCTGAAAAGATATGTTTGCAAATAAGACATATAGATGGCCAACAGGCAGGCACACAAAAAGATGTTCAACATTACTAATCATCAGAGAAATGCAAATCAAAACTATGAGCTATCAGCTCATAACTGTCAGAATGACTAGTATCAAAGAGACAACAAATAACAAAGTTTTGGTAAAGAAGTGGAAAAAAGGAAACCTTCATACACTATTGGTGGGAATGTAAATTGGTGCAGCCACTATGGAAAACAGTACAGAGATTCCTCAAAAAATTAAAAATAGAACTACTATGGGATGCAGCAATTCCACTCCTGAATATTTATTAAATATTATGTACACTTATGTTCACTGAATCATTAATTACAATAGACAAAATATGGAAGTCACCTAAGTGCCCATCAATAAATAAATGGATAAAGAAGATGTGATATGTGTATCACAATGGAATATTACTCAGCCATAAAAAGAATGAAAATTTGCCATTTGCAACAACATGGATGGACCAAGAGGGTATCATGCTAAGTGAAATTAGACAAAATGCTATATGATTTCACTTATATGTGGAATCTAAATAACAACACAAATCAACAAACATAACAAAAGAGAAACGGAGTTAAACATACAGAGAACAAATAGGTGGTTGCCAGAGAGGAGGGTGGTAGGGAGAGGAAAGAAATAGGTGAGAGAGAGTAAGAGGAACAAAATTCCAGTTGCAAAAGAAATGAGTCATGGGTATAGACTATACAGTGTAGGGAATAGAATCAATAACCATAATGTCTTTGTATCTAGACTTATGGTGATCATTTAAAAATGTATAGAAATACAGAATCACCGTTTTATAACAGGAACTAACATAGTATTGTTGGTCAATTATACTTCCAAAACAAACAAACTCACAGAAAAAGAGATCAGAGATAGGGGTGGAGGGAGGGAGAGAGAATTGGATGAAGGCAGTCAAGAAGCACAAACTTCTAGTTGTAAGATAAATAAGTATTCAGGAGGTAATGTACAACATGGGAAGTATAATTAACACTGCTATATGTTATATATAAAGGTTGTTAAGAGCGTAAATCCTGAGTTCTCATCACAAGGAAAAATTCTTTTTCTTTCTTTAATTGTGTATCTATATGAGATGATGGATATTCACTGAACTTATTGCAGTAATTGTTTCATAATATATTTAAATCAAATCATAATGCTGTACACCTTAAACTTATACAATGCTGTATGTCAGCTACATCTCAATAAAACTCAAAAGGAAAAAAGGAAAGTAAGTTTCAAAAGATTTTTTTTAAAAGGAATAAAAGTGAACAATTTTGGAGAAAACCACTTGGCACTCTAAATTAAATCTTAAAACCATTTGTTCTTTACCAAGTAATACCAATTCTGAAAAACTAGCCTAAGAAAGTAAATGTAACTACCTCCTCAAAGTTTAATGCACAGAGATGCTCAATTTCATAAAAATGTATACTTAAAAAGCACAAAGCTCTAATTGTTAAACAGTTGAAGAAATGCTGAAGCAGTTGAAGTTACTTTTTTCTTTTGTTTGACAATATAAGAATTAAAAAACTTGTATCAACCAAGAACTAGGGAGAAATTCTGATCTTTCTAATCTAACCTAATCTAACTTAATCACCAATCTTGGTGTGTGAAGCTGCTCTTACTCCTTTCCTGTACCCATATGATCTCAAGAGATGGGCATCTTCCATTGATAGCCCTTTTTCCTCTTTATAAAACTTGATTCTCAGGACCTGAGTAAAGTTTCCCAAAGGAATCTGTACTAACTAAGGACAGAACCTACAATCCTTGTCTCACCCATACCACCTCTACCCTAAGTCTTATTAGAATTCAAGGAACCTGTGAGTAAACACGGCACCCTCCCTTCTTCCAAATCTCAAAGCAACTTGGCCTATTACCATTTCTCCCTAAGGAAAAAAAAATCAATTTAATTTCCTCAATGAATTTAGATATATAAAAGAAGTCTCCTGTATACTAATAAAATTCATGGCTTCATTATTAAATGGCAACTCTTCATCCAATGGTCTCAGATTTATGGACCTTTAAGAGGAAAGGAAAGATAATTTATTCAACAAATTTCTTTTTGTGGGTTGATAGGTGTCAAGCACTGCTTCAGATGTCGAAAATCCAATGCTGAGCCAGAAGGTGTTTACTCAAGTTTATTCTCTAGCAGGAAGACATGTAATTAACAAGCAAAGTAATACCTTGCCTGGGAAGGGGACATTTTTGTTTTCCTTGTGATGATCCTCGAACTGGAAAGAATAAGACATTGAATTTCTCAAATGGTTCTTCTATGTAAAATTCTAAAATAGCCTTTCTAAGAGTAAAATATTAAGAATAAAAATTTATACACAATTTTATAGTTCTATTAAAATTGTAGAAATATGTTCTCATTTAAAGTGTCTAGCATAGCATTTCTTGTGATGTTGCAAGATCCAATTAAAATAGTTTTAAAGACATAGAATAAATAAAAAATTCATATGCTGATAGTCACCTTATAGCTGGAGGAAACCATAATACAGCAAGAACACTAGAATACAGTGAAAATTTACAATCTGATTGCTGACATACTAGTCATTCTAAAATATAATCTTCTTGATAAAAGAAATGCAAGACATCTTATTCCTTTCTCTGTGGCTTTAACGTTTGTTCAGTTATATAACAACCAGAAGTCTAGGCAGTAAACCTAAGAATGTTGCATTATGCATGAGAATGGCTTTTGAGGTGGTCCATCAATATTACCACTTCCAATAGACATTTATAGATTCCTGGTAAACAACTGAACACCAAATGAGGGGATAGGGCACGGAATGCCTGATGAGGGGTAACTAGAGAGAAAGGGAACTGCTACTGTTAGCAAATAGTTATCTGGAATTTTTAGTTCACATAAATTAAGGATTCAGTATAGGACAAAAATAGGAAGAGGCTTGGTAGCATTTATGCTAATGACTCATTTTTGCAATGTTCTTCCAGGTTAGTGTCACAGAATCAGGAATAAAGGTTAAGGAATAGCCCACTTCAACTCATTTCAGTAAAGCTATACTAGATGAGTGCCTGGTAGGTATGGGGCGTTGGATAGGGCTCTGAAATATCACTCGACACTCTAATTTTAGTTGTAACAAAGATTTTATATCTACCTTAAAAATGGACAATAAGCAAGGCAAATCACCTATTGGCAAATTCCTGGTCTAGATAAATCTCTTTTCATTACAGAATAATTAAGTCAAAGAAGAATCTAAGATTTTGTTGTTAAAAACTCACTAAAAGGCATGGAAAAGGGAATAGTTTCCTAATGCCTCAAAGGAAGATCTTAACTGAGATAAAACAGTTAACTAAAAGAATAACTTTCAAAAGCTCTTTGAAATTCTTAACATGGAGACATGGGATTCACAAAAGATAATCAAAGTCATAGCAAAAGGTGAGCTGAGATTTAAATATGAATATATATGACAAATAAGTTTTTCAAATTAAAAAATGATTTAAGAAAATTAAACCCCAACTGTGGAATTCACCTTTCAGTAAAGTATATTACTTGACATAGAAGAAAAGTTGAGAAACTCTCTTCAAAATTCAAAGTGAAGGAATAGAGAAATGAATTTTGTCTTTAAAAGGAGAAGATAGATATAGGAGATACGTAAGAAAAATTCAAAATTTAATAATGTTGCCTAAATATAAGAGACCAGAAATAAAAAATAATAGAGAAGCAAAAGTAAAAGCTTCTAAAATACCCAAAGCAAGAGACCTGAATCTGCATATTGAGAGGACATTAGTGATTTCTGGGGTGGGGGGAACCTTATAGGAAAAAAACTTGTGAATTACAAAAATGAAAACAAAATCTTTGAGCATCCAACTACAAAATAAAGTGGGATGGCCTTATTTTCATCTATAAGATTACTTCTTATCCAGCAACAGGGAAAGAAGATTGGGGCATAGGAGCTGCTAATCTTAAAACCACATCAGTTAAAATTTAATCCATCAATAACAACTATTTCATTTGTTTTAAATAATAAGCATAACTTTTACTTACAGGTATGATGGAGTCATTTGTGGCACACCAATGTTCCTTTTCAGAGCAACTAAAATGGGGAACTATATAAATGCATTTCTTTATAGGCACTGGAGAGCTAATAAACCAACCTGGAATAGAGGAAATGAGATTCTCCACAGGGGAGAACTATGAAGAGATGAACTGACATTCGGCAGTTGAGGTATTTTCTGATTCTGGCCAGTAGGCAAGAATTGGAGAATCTGGATTTTGCCTGGGCCAAACTCACTGTTGGAAAGCAGAGGCAGAATAAAGATTCTAGTTCACTCTGGGGCCTATAATGCCTTGAAAAGTGACAAGGAGAGGAGTAAGAATTTGGCCTAATGAAAAGTGTCAACTAAAAAAATGCACAATCTAGAAGTTGAAAATCAGGGAATACAACCCCAAACCCTTCCTCTCTAATGAATATTCCACCCGTTCAGTTTTACACTCTATGTAACCAACTTGCCAAAAAGACTCAGGACAGACACTCACCTGAGCCTGCCTGCTCTCCTCTTGAGAATGTACTATCCATCCCTTAATAAATCCTCACTTTACTTTTTTAACCTCTGTGTATTTTCTTTGAATTCTTTCTGGGATGAGACAAGAACCTGGACACTGGCTACATCTACCAGCAGCAATGGTAGGCTCCGTGAGTTTCTAAATACATGAGGTTATTTCCTCAGTTCTAGAATACACAGTTGCAATATACATATTTAATAACTAGAACAATCCCCTTACTGGTTCCCTGACTTATGGAACAAGATCTATTATGGCAGAATTTGCCACAGGAAAATTACTGTAACTGCTTTCCTTATAAAAATAGTAAACCTATACCAAAACTAATCCCCTAGGAAATTGGCAAAGTTGTGTGTCACCATCAAAAACATAAAGCAGAAAGGGAGGGTGATTCCTGCCACAGCCCCACTTAACTTGCCTATTTGTGAAGAAGATAAATGGATGTTGCAGAATGACAGCGGATTACCATAAACTTAATCATGTTTTGACTCCATCTGCAGTTCCTTTACCAGATACAATTTCTTTACTGGACCAAATCAACGTAGCCCTGATACCTGGTATACAGCTGTTAATCGAGCAAACACACACACACACACACAATCTATTAGTAAAGACAACCAGAATAAGTTTGCTTTCATCCGACAAAGATAACAACATTCATTAATATGTATTTATTATCTTTCCTCAGAGCTATATAAATTCATGTCTAGCCTTGTCATAATTTACTCTGAAGGAAAATAGATTTTGCACATTATTCTGATCCACTCCATTGATATCATTATACTGACTGTACAAGGTAAGCAAGAAGTAGTGAACTCTGATACAGCTCCACATCACACATATGCCAGAGGCCAGAGCAAGTACCAAGATGAGACAAGTGAGGCTCTCCTCAGGAGCAAAATTTAAGAGGTCACCAAAAATGCTCATTAATTGAGATAAAGAATATTTTATAATAATATTTAAAGAAACCAAATTGACTTTTTTAAATCCATGATAAAAAATATTAAACTTTTAAATAAAGGCAAGATTGGTACTAGTGATTTTTTTTTTAACTAATGCTCCATTATGGTGTGGCAAGGCACTGTTATTGATCCTGAATAGTAAAATAGGGCCAACCAATGTTACTACAGTCAAAGAGCTTTATTATAGGAATTGGAGTTTGTACATATATGGGAGAGACTGGAGGAATAAAAATTGAAAGGCTGAAACTTGAAGATTATGGACATATAGTGATCTACATCAGCCTGAAGCACTAATGTAGGATAAGAAGCTGCTGCAGAATATACTGGGACTTCTGGTTTCCAGTTCTACATGTAGGAAACTTGAAATTTGCCACTCCACGCTAGCAATACATAAATACCTCAACAAATTAAAAGACCAACAAATCTTAGATTCCTAAGAGAAATGAGGTCACAGGGCAAACCATTGCCTGCAAAATTAGAGATGGATAGGCAGATACAGAGAACAATTTATGAAAGCAGAAAAACCCCTGTAGGAACTAGGGCTAGGATAGGAAAACTTGAACAGTAATTAACGAATTGCCAGAGGCTAGGTGTGGACAAGTCTAAGAGTTAAAAACTCTGGGGGATCCACTCAGAGAGAGGATGTCATGCATTTTTGAGTTTTATCTATGGGAATTAGACTAGTTTTCACAGTAAATACTAGGGGAAAATCTTCTCCTTCTACAAGGAGGAGAGGAAAAGAGATGATTTTGACATGAAGTCCACCTTCAGGGAAAACTAGTTAAACAGAGCTTAAGCTTCTGGGGTATTGTTAGAACCTAATTGACCTGGGGAAGGGAGATACCCAACTGAGCCCACACAAGCCTTCCATGTGAGATGGGAAATATCTAACTCCAGACTACTCTAACCATCCTGTTCCACTTAGGGGAGAGAAAAACAAAACTGAGAAACACTTGTGGAGTTCACAGCCCAAAGGTACAGACTCTCTAATAGACCGAGATCTATCATAGGACTATAGAATGCTTCCCCTCCCCACACATTTCACCACCACATTACTAAAGACCTATTTACAGCAGTCTGCTTTACTTGGGCATCATGTTTAGTTATCAAGAAAAAATTACAAAACATACTAAAAAGCCAAAAAAAAAAAAAACAATTTGAAGGAAAGAGCAAGCATCAGAACCAGACGTGGCAGATATGCTGCAATTATCAGACAAGGCATTCAACACAATTATATCTAATATGCTAAGGCTTCTAATGGATTAAGTAGACAGTATGCTAGAACAGATGGGCAATACAAGTAGAGAGATAGAAATCCTAAGAAAGAATCAAAAACAAATGCTACAGATAAAATAAAAAGTAATAGAAATTAAGAATGCTTTTGATGGGCGAATTAGTAGACTGGACGTAGCTGAGGAAAAATCTGAACTTAAACATATATCAGTATAAACCTCCAAAATTTAAAAGCAAAGAGAAAAAGACTGAAAAAATAGAACAGAATATCCAAGGACTGTTGGAAAGCTACAAAAGGTGTAACATATATGTAATGAGAATACCAGAAGGAGAAGCAAGTGAGAAGGAAACAGAATAATGACTGAGACTTTCCCCAAATTACTATCAGACGGATCTAGAAAGCTCAGAAAATACCAAGCAAGATAAATGCCCCCTCCTCCACTAAAAAAAAAAGAAACACACATTCAAAACAAAACAAAAACCTATACCTCCGCCTATCATTTTCAAATTACAGAGAATAAAGATATAGAAAGACTCCTGAAAGAAGCCAGGGGGAGAAAAATACCTTACTCACAGAGGAGCAAAGATAAGAATTACATCAAACTTATCCTTAGAAACCATGCAGGCAAAAGGGAGTAGAGTGAAATATTTAAGTTAATATTTATAAATATTAACAAATTACTATTTTCTGAGAGGAAAAAACCTACCAGCCTCGAATTCTGTATGCTGGGAAATCATCTTTTAAAATTAAAGGAGAAATAAAGACTTTCTCAGATGAACAAAAATTGAAGGAATTCATGGCCAGTACATCTGCCATCAAGAAATCTTAAGGTCTTTAGAGAAAAGGAAAATAATATAGGTCAAAAACTCAAATCTACACAAAGAAAGGAAAAGCATCAAAGAAAGAATAAGAGAAGGTAAAGTAAAAACTTCCATTTTTCTTATTTTTATTTGACCTAACAGTTAATAGGTTGTTTAAAATTAGAATAGCAACAATGTATTATATTATGTATACTTATGTGTGTATGTATACATGTTATGTATTATAATTTATAAATAATATTAGGATAATTTTGTTATTATAAGGAAATCACACTACCTGTGAAGTGGTATAGTGTTATTTGAAAGTACACTTGGATTAGTTGTAAGGGTATGTTGAAAACTGAAGGGCAAACACTTAAAAAAAATATAACTGATATCCTAAGAAAGGAGAGAAAATAGGATCACATAAAATGCTCAATTAAACCAAAAAGGCAGAGAAAAAGAGTGGAAAAAAAAATACAAACAAAGAACACAGGTAATAAACAGAAAATTGTAACAAATATGGTAAATATTAAACCAGTTATATCAATAATCACTCTGAATGTCAACAGTCTAAATGCACAAATTAAAAGACAGAGATCATCAGAGTGGATCAAAAACAAGATCCTAACTAGATATTTTGTACAAGAAATCGACTTTAAATATACGTATAGATTAAAATTAAATAGATGGAGAAAATATATCATGTTAACACTAATCAAAAGAAAGCAGGAATAACTATATTAATATCAGATAGAGCAGAATTCAAAGCAAGGAAATTTATCAGAGATAATGAGAGATATCTCATAATGATGATGAAGTATTCCCTAAGAAGACATAATAATTCCTCACATGTATGCATCTAACAATGGGGCAACAAATTATGTGAAGTAAAAACTGATAGAACTGCAAGGAGAAATTGATGAATCTGCTACTACAGTTGAAGGCTTCAATACTCATATCTCAGAAATGGACAGATTCAGCAGGTAGATGATGACACAGCTGAACTTAACAAAATCATCAATCAACTGGGTATAACTGACATCTATGACTATTTCATCCAACAACAGCAGAACACACAATGTTCTCAAACTCATATGGAACAAGATAGACCACATGTTGGGCCATAAAACACATTTCAACAAATTTAAAAGAACAGAAATCATATTAATGTCTTCTCTCAGATGACAGCAACATTAAACTAGAAGTAAATAACAAAAGGATAACTGGAAAATACTAAAATAAGTAGAAATTAAACAACAGACTTCTAAATAACACATGGGTCAAAGAACAAATCTCAAGAGAAGTTTTAAAATATTCAGAATTAAATAAAAATAAAAACAACTTTTCAAAATATGTAGGAAAGAGCAAAAGTCATGCTAAGAGGAAAGTTTATGACATTAAATGCATATGTTAGAAAAAAAGAAGGATCTAGAATCAATCATGTAAACTTCCAACTTAGGAAACTAGAAAAAGACAAGCAAATTAAACCTAAAGTAAGCAGAAGAAAAGAAATAATAAAATTAAAGAAGAAATCAACAAAACTGAAAACTGGAAAGCAAGAGAAAAGTAAGGAATCCAAAACATGTTACTTTGAAACGATCAATAAAATTGTTAACACCCTAGCTAGGCTAACTAAGAAAAAAAGAGAGGATACAAACTACTAATATTACTAATGAAAGGGACATTTCTACAGATCCTATACACATTAAAAGGATAATAAAGGAACACTATGTACAACTCTATGCACCTAAATTTGATTACCTAGAATAAAAAGACCAATTACCTTGAAAGGTAAGATTTGGCAAAGCCCACACAATCAGAAATAGACAAAATTTGAAGAGGCCTAGCAAAGAAATGTAATCAATAATTAATAACCTTTCAAAACAGAAAGCACCAGGCCTAGATGGGTTCACTGGTGAATTATACCAAACATTTAACAAGAAATTGTATCAGTGTTCTTCAATCTCTTTCAGAGGGTAGAAGCACAGGAAATATTTCCTAACTCATTCTACAAGACCAACATCATTTTAATACCAAAACCACACAAAGATTACAAGAAAGAAAAATATAGACCAATATATCTCTTTAATATAAATAAAAAAATCTTCAACAAAATAATAGCAAATAGAATTTAACAACATATAAAAAGAATTCTACACCATGACTAAGTGGGATTTTCCTCAGTTATGCTTCAATTCATAAATCAATTAATATAATCCATCACATGATAATATTAACAGATGCAGAAAAGCATTTGATAATATTCAATACCCATTCATTAAAAAAAAACAAAAACAACAATAACAAAAAACAACCTCTCAGTAAACTAGGAATAGAGAGAAACTTCTTCAATTTGATAAAGAATACCTACATGAACCTACAGCTAATGTCATACTTAATGGTAAGAAACTCAAAGTTTCCCCACTAAGAAGAGGAACAAGATATAGATGTCCCCTCTCACTGCTCCTTTTCAACATCTTTGTGGAAGTCCTAGCTATTACAATAAGACAAGAAAAGGAAATTTAAAATATACTAATTGGAAAAGAAGAAATAAAACCATCTTTTTTATGCAGATGACATTATTATCTATATAGAAAATCTAAAAAAATCAATAAAAATCTTCTGGAATAAATAAGAAATTATAGCAAGATTGCAGATACAAGATTAATATACAAAAGCCAATTGCTTCCTTATATACCAGCATTTGAACAGGTGGAATTTGAATTAAAAACATAATATTATTTACTTTAGCCCTCCAAACTGATATATTTAGGTATAAATCTCCCAAAATATGTACAAGACCCAAATGAGGAAAACTATACAACTCTGATGAATTAAATCAAAGAATAAATAGATAAATGGAGAGATATTCAATGTTCATGGACAGGAAAACTCAATCTTGTCAAGATATCAGTTCTTTCCAACACTATTTATACATTAAATGCAATCTCAATCAAAATCCCAGCTTGTTATTTTCTGGATATAGACAAACTGATTCCAAAGTTTATATGGGGAGGCAAAAGATCCTGAAAAGCCAATAGAATACTGGAAGAGAACAAAGTTGGAGGACTGACACTATCCAACTTCAAGACTTACTGTAAAGCTACAGTAAACAAGACTGTGGTGTTAGTAAAAGAATAAGTAAATCAATGGAACAAAACACAGTCCAGAAATAGACCCAAATAAATACAGTCAGCTAATCTTTGATAAAGGACTAAAGGTAATACAAGGAGCAAAGACAGTCTCTTCAACAAATGGTGCTAGACAAATTGGATGTACATATACAAAAAATGAACCTAAGCATGGACCTTATACCCTTCACAAAAATTAACCCAAAATGAATCACAGATCTAAATGTAAAATGAAAAATTATAAAACTTCTAAATATAACATAGGAGACAATCTAGATGAACTTGGGTTTGGTGATGACTTTTTAGATACAACACCAAAGGCACAATCCATGAAAATACTGATAAGCTGAATTTCACCGAAATTTAAACTTTCTGCCCTGCAAAAGATTCTGTCAAGTGAATGAGAAGACAAGCCACAGACTAGGAGGAAATATTCGCAAAAGGCATATCTAATAAAGGACTTTTTCCAAAATACACAAATAACTCTTAAAACTCAGCAATGAGAATTTAAGTCAGATTTAAAAATGGGCCAAAGACCTTAATAGACATCTTGCTAAAGAAGATATACAGGTGGCAAGTAAGCATATGAAAAAGATGTTTCACATCATATGTCATCAGGGAAATGTAAATTAAAACAATGGGACACCACTGCACACCTGTTAGAATTGAGAGAATCCACAACACTGACAACAAATGTTGGTGAGAATAGGGAGCAACAGGAAATCTCTTTTATCCTTGGTGGGAATGCAAACTAGTTTTGCCACTTTGAAAAACAGTTTAGTGCTTTCTTATAGAACTAAACATACTCTTACCATGTGATCCAGCAATCAAGCTCCATGGTATTTACCTAAAGGAGTTGGAAACATGTGCACATGAATATTTATAGCAGCTTTATCTATAATTGCCAAAACTTGGAAGCAACCAAGATACACTTCAATAGGTGAATGGATAAATAAACCATGGTACATGAAGACAATGGAACATTATTCAACACTAAAAAGAAATGATCTATCAAGGTATAAAAAGACATGGAGGAATCTTAAATGTGTATTACTAGATGAAAGAAGACAATTTGAAACTATGCACACTATATGATTCTAAATATATGACATTCTAGAAAAAGGACAACTATGAAGACAGTAACATGATCAGTGGTAAGGACAACAAGACCCATAAAATCACATGTCACCTTTTGAAGTTGTATTGCTATTACATTTAAGAATGTTTAACAACTTTTTGAAGAATAACATATGGCTAATCCTATTTAACTCTCTTTGCTTTTTTTGTTTGATTTCCTAAGCTTCTGTGTAATCAAAATGCACTGAAAAGATACAGAATGCTAGCCCATCAATCCTTATCTCACTACCCTGAGTGAGTTCTTGGGATTGTGGAATGTTTTTGGTAGATACTTTGACTATTCACTTGATATGGTTTATTTATACTTTCCTATATTCCTCTAAATTCTTCATTTTCCTCAATTAAATAGAAGTTTACTTTTTATTTTAAAATAGTTTCTTTTTCTTTTTTTTCTTTTGAGATATCTTCTTTTTTTTTTTTTAGCCTTTTAGTAGAAGTATCTCAACTGTTTCAATTTCATGACACAGTCTTTTATATCTCTAGGCTACCTTCTATTTGCATTATATACTATGTCAAATGTTTAATTTTTCTTATAAATTATTTTTCTGAAATCATACATAATATTTCATCAAATGATTTTCCTTCAACCTAAGAATCAATTGGCTATTAATGCTTTCTGAAAATATACTTTGTGTTTTCTTTCCTAAGTACCTTGCAGCAGCATATTTATAATGATTTTAAAACTTTCCAATTAAGTGTTTAGTGTCAGCTACTTTATTTTTTTAAAAGTCTACCTTTTCATCAAGACAACAATCTTTTCTTCTTAAGCCATTTCTAAAAATAGATGATACCTTTTGACCATATGTTATCACCTTGTATTTTCCTTTGCTGTATTTATAATAAAAAGGTATTTATTTACAAATTGTTCAACTTTCTGCATACAGCTATTTTTGTGTTTCTTTATTTGGCAATATGCTAAGTTAAACTACTTACCACCAGTTTAAAGAAATTAAGTATATGAAATAATAGAATACAAGTAATATGTATCTAAAGTATCTACAGAATACATCTAACATTACATATGAGAATAAAAATGTGACAGTATAAGTCATAACAAAAAAGATGCTAAAGCAAACTTGGCTAGTCATTGTCCTTTGGCAAGAACAAACATCTGAAACATTTAATCACTGATGGCTTAGGCTGAGTCAGGTGGAAAACTTCTTTTCCTTCTACTAAAAGACATCTTAAATACCAACAACTTCAACTGAATTGCTGTTACTGGGGAAATATATTAGTACTGACACCTTCATAAACAGATTTTCCCAAGAGGTGTTACAAAGTATTACAACTATTATTGGCTTTATTTGGTGTCTCTTTTCTTTATTTTGGGCTTACTCGTGGCTTAAAAATCTGGTTTTGGGGAATGTTTTCCAGTAGACTTGCATTTTGACATTCATTTTGAATCAACTCTTCCAACCTCTACAAAGTCTTTTTAAGCACCTAATCAGATAGACCAATAGATTTGCTTCTTAGTTGGAATTACAAACTCTCATCTACTTCCCTGAATGTAGTGTTCTCCCAAATTCTATGTGGTTTCCTAGGTCCCTCAAGTCTTCATGTCTTTCCCATAAATTCCAGCTTTCTGCTGCCCTCTCCTGGCTTACAATGGCATATAAACATTTACAGATCCTGAGTTTTACATTAGAGGGAAGTAGAACAGTGATTCTAAAAATTTAATTTGCATCAAAATCTTTTGCAGTTTTGCATTTAAGCCTTTATTTTATGTACATTTTTAATTTAAAGATATCATTTCAAGTAGAGATTTGGGCTGTCTATTAAATAAGTCAACATATGGCTGCAAGAAAGGCCCTTATCAAAAATTCTGTGCCAATATTTTCTAGAGCAGAATGTACTCAAATGTAAAGAAACACGTAAATTGTTATACTCGTAGTACCTTGAACACCCTCTCTACGAGGCAGAGCAAACCCACATTTGTTAGAAAAGTTCTGAAAAAGCACTTTTGTCTTGAGACCATTGGAAAAGTAGGCTTGTTACTCCCAGAGAGTCAGGGCTTTATGGAGAGAAAAAGGAAGCATATGAAGGCTGAACAAAGGGAGTGGGAGGTCATTATTTCCATAAAACTATTACATTCATAAAGGTCCCTTTATGGAAGGAATCTTTTACGGAAAAAAGTGAAGCAGCTGCTTATTTCCGCAGACTGGTGGAGAGCAAGGTGGTGATAGTGGACAACATAGGCGTGTTAACTATAGGCAGTTTTCCAGAAATTACAAGGAGAACTCAAGATTCTTGAAGATTACAAAAAAAAGTTTAATAAATGGATGATTTCTGAATCTTAAAGGGTACCAGCTTACAAATGGTCAACTGACAAATTAACACAGAACTTTCAGACTTCATGAAATTCCTTTACTTAAGCTGTTTTGTTACACAGCACTGTCATTGGTAGAATATACAGTCACTGAAAGAAATAGTTCTCCACACACACATGTTCTAAAGAAGCGTATTCATAAAATGACCTTAACTTCCTAATGATAGGTAGGGTTTGGAAAAGAGAGTTTTGTTGAACCTTGATGTCATAATCTGCAGATGCTACATCACCAGTTGCCAAAGCCTCTAGCTTGAACTAGTGAGCACAGAATGAGGTAAGGAGCTTGAACTAGGGACTATACAGAATATGGGACTATATAGAATCTTGACATAAATGAGGTGTCTGATTGTCCATTTTATATCCATTTTACATCCATTTTCAGAAACCTCTTCCTTTTCTGAGTGTATCTGATCTCTGTCCCCCTTTTCACATCTTATTTTCATAAAAGATTTGTATGTATTTATGGTGTCCATTTCTCCCTTTTCTACTCTTTCTTCAACTCATTCCAATTTTCATTCTCCATTATACTTTTAAAATAAATTTTAACAAGGTGAATCAATGACTACCAGGTGGCTAATTCCGATGGGATTTTTTTTAATTCATAAATTTTTCTTTATTTTAGAATTGAGACATACAAACCTTAACTGACTTTTTTTCTACCTATTCCCACTTCTTTTTCTACTATACCAATTCATTTTCACTTACCTTATATTTAGATTAAGGATCCTACTTCATGGGTCCACAAATTATGGCCCAGGAGTCAAATCCAGCTTGTTTCCTGATTTTGTAAACAAAGTGTCATCTAATCACAGACATGTTCATTCATTTACGTACTGTCTATGGCCAGTTTTGCAAAACAACGGCAAAGTGTGTAGTTGTGACAGAGACCATAGGGCCTGCAAAGCCTAAAATATTTATTATATATATGGTCCATCACAAAAATAACATTGTTGACCCTACTTTTAGGTCATTTTCTATGAGATCACATTGACTCCCCTGCCCTGCCTCCAATTTGTACCTATAAACAGGATGACTTTCAAATTTGTATCTTCAGTCTAGACAGCACTTGAGCATTTCAAATCTTTATATCCAGCTGCATATTCACTAGTTCTAATGAAATGTTTCACAAATATCTCAAACTCAGATTCAAAACTGAATTTATAATCTTACACACAAAAACACACACACACACACACACACAATCCTGTCCTCTTTAGTTCCCTTTCTTGGTGAAAGTCACCACTATTGATTCAATTGTTTAAATCAGAAGCCTGCCATCCATAGCACCACCATCTCTCTACTCCTTGCCTAAGGTAACCAGTACAAAGTATAATCGGTTCTATTTTTTAATATTATCAAAGCTATCTAACTGTATTCATACTTATCAACTCCATCTTCATATAAGCATCCCACATTTCTCACTTGGACAATTGCAATAACCTAATTGTTCTCCTTACATAATTCACCTGAATTTACACTATTCTGTCTTCTCTATATAGAGAGTACAAGGGGATTTCCTTTCAAAATGTAAACCTAAACATTAACTGCATTTTGTAAGATGTGATTATAGTTAATATATTTGCTACTTATTTATGGTATGCTGACCCACATGCATTACATCTGACCTTTTCTTTTTTTTTTTGCTTCCATTACAGAGGAATATTTATATATATATATATATATAAATATACACACACACATATACATACACACACCACTCAGCTATTTAGGTGATCTCTAAAATAATTACATACTGATAATAAACCTTTTAAACCACTACCTAAATGGTCTAGTGATACATAGTTCCATACTGAGTTGTCAGTGCCATGTATACATTACATCCCATTCATAGTAGAATGTTTATTTATAAAGTTGAAATACTGCTGCAAACTACTCTAATAGGCATTATAAATTCCCCAAATTAAACCCTTTTGGATTAACCTTAGCAACCTTACTCTTTCAGGCTCATATTTTTGTAATAAGCTATTGTATATCAAATGTGAATATAAAGGATTTAACGACCCCCTGCCCAGGATTCTGTCCACAATACTGGGACAAAGGTTTAAGTAGACTAAATCTGGTATTTATCAGTTCAGCCACCCCCTCATTTTCCCTGGATCCTGGCATGTAACTTTATCTGTGTCAGCCTGTTCCTGAACTCCCACATCACTTTCAGAAAATGGCATGTTCTAAACCACACACTGAGATCTGGGTAAACCTTTCCAGTAATGCTAAAAAATAACATGCTATTCTATGTCTACAATGCAAAATAAGCAATTTGTCAGTTATACAATGAGTTTAAACATTTATCCTTTGTGACCTACTACACAACACCATCTAACATCACTTCCCTTCTGTCTTTGCCTCCAAATTTGTCCTAATTCTCGGCAATCTCCTATGGACAAGTGCTGTCATATTTAAATGGCGTGAATCTGTTCATCTTCAGCAATCAAGTTACCTGCCTCTCCAATTGCCTGTTTAAAACTCATGCCTGATGCTTGGAAAACCTATAGCAGCTACCGGAAATGGGCTCGGACCAACTAAGCCTGATATATCAATAGTGGATCTAAGCCTCTATATTAGTTTAACTAATTACTCATTCACATATATAGTAAGTATGTTGAGTACTACTATATGCCAGACACTTTTCTAAATTTGAGAATAGAGCAGTGAAAACAAAAACAGAGAGAGAGAGAGAGAAATCCTTAATTTCATGGTGACAATGTGAAGAGAACTGAAAGACAAAATAAAGGCTTGGAGAAACTACTTGCAAAATACATATCTGAAAAAGGACCTGTCTCCAAACATATAAAGAACTCTTAACATTCAATAATAAGAAAGGAATTTTTTATTTTAACCTTTTTTTAAACATTAAAGTGTAGTCAGTTTACAATGTTATGTCAATTTCTGCTGTACAGCATAACATTTCAATCATACATATACATACCTATATTCCTTTTCATATTCTTTTTTGTTATAGGTTACTATAAGATATTGAATATAGTTTCCTGTGCAATACAGCATAAACTTGTTGTTTATCTATTTTATATATAGTAATTAGTATCTGCAAATCTTGAACTCCCAGTTTATCCCTTCTCAGTGTCTTTCAGGGCATAAGAATTTATCATTTTAATAAAGTGCAATTCATCAGCTTTTTCTTTCATTAATCATTATTTTTGGTATTGTATCTAAAACCTCATCAATCAAACCCAAAGTCTAGAAGTTTCTTAGTTTTGATTTTATACTTAGGTTTATAATCTATTTTGAGTTAATTTTTATGAAAGATGTAAGCTCTGCGTCTAGATTCAAATTTTGCAAATGGATGTCCACTTGCTTCAATACCATTTGTTGAAAAGGTTTTTCTCTCTCCAATTTTCAAGGAAGTTTCAATATCCTTGAGATGATTTTACACTTTTTTGGAAATCAGTTGAATATACTTGTGTAGGCCTATTTCAGAGCTCTCTATTCTAGTGCACTGATCTCTAATGCATTAATTCTTTTGCCAATATCATACCGTCTTGAATACTACATATAAGTCTTGAGATCAGGTAGTATGTCTCCTCCAACTTTGTTTTTTCAGTACTGTATCTTTTGACTTCCATATAAAGTTTTAAAATCAGTGTGCTATGACTTACAACATAGCTTGCTGGGATTTTGATTAGAACTGTATTGATATTGTAGATGAAATTGGGAACAATTTATGTTAACTATATTGAGTTTTCCAATTCACTGGAATTATTTATTTGAATTGTCTTTGACTTCTTCCATCAGCATTTTGTAGTTTTCTGTGTTCAAGTCCTGTACATACTTTGTTAGGTTTACACCTTAGTGTTTCACTTTTTGGTGTTATTATGTGGTATTTTAAACAGTTCATTTCAAATTATAATTATCAATGCTGGTATATAGGAAAGCAATTGACCTTTGTATATCATCTTTGTATTCTTCAGGCTTGAAATATTTATTAGTTCCAGGAGGTTTTGGTATATCTTCGGATATTTCTAGATAGACAATGAATAAAAAGTTTTATTTATTCCTTTCCAATCTTCACACCTTTTATTTATTTTTCTTATCTTTGCACACTAGCTATGATTTTTCATAAGGTGTTTAATGGGAATGGTTAGAGAGGAAATGCTGGTCTTGTTCTTGATCTTTGGGGGAAAGCATCCAGCCTCTCACAATTAAACATGATATCAACTGTAATTTTTTTTACATGTTCTTTATCAAGATGAGAAAGTTTCTCCTTTTCCTAGTTTACTGAAAGGGTTTTTCTTTTTTATCATGAACTAGTGTTAGATACTATCAAATGATTTTTCGTTGTCACTTGATAAAATAATACAATTTTCTTCTTTAGCCTCTGCATAAGGTAAATCACATTGATTGATGTTCAAACATTGCACATCCAGCCTTACATATGTGGAATTACCCACTTAGTCACAGTGTATAATTCTTTTTACACATTGGCAGGTTCAGTTTGACAATATTTTGCTGAGAAATGTTATATCTATGGTCTTGAGAGATATTAGTTTATAGTTTTCCTTTCTGATAATGCCTTTATCTGGTTTTGACATTACAAGCTAATCCCATAAAATAAGTTGTTAGAGACTGTAGAGAACTAATATATTTCTTCTTTAAATGTTTATTAGGATACATAAGTGAAAGCATCTGGACCTTAGAACATTCCTCTTTGGAAGGTTACTAACTATTGATTCAATTTTTTAATAGGGCAATCATGTTATCTACTCCTCCTATGTCAATTTTAGTATCTGTCTTTTAAGTTGGTCTATTAAATCTACATTATCAATTTGTGGGCATAGAAGTGTTCCTACTCTTCCTTTATCATCCTTTTAGTATCTGTGGGATAAGTAGTGATGACCCTTCTTTCATTTAGGATACTGGAAATTTATGTCACCCTTTGTGTTTTATATTGGTTAGTCTAGCTATAGGTTTGTCAGTTTTATTTATCTTTTAAAACATCAGTTATTGGCTTTGTTGGTATTCTCATTTCTCTGCTGTAAATTTAACTGATTTTTGTTCAAATTGTTATTTTCTACTTCTGCTTGATTTAAGTTTAAATTTCTCTTCTTTAGTTCCCTAGGAAGAATGGTAAGGTTATTTATTTTATAGGCTTCTCTTTATAATATATTCATTTAACACTATAAGCTTCTCTCTAAACACTGCTTTCTCTGCATCTCACAAATGTTAATACAAATTTTAACAAGTTGTATTTTCAAAACATTAAAAAATTTCCCTTCAAATGTCTTCTTTGACCCATGGGTTGTTTATAAATATATTATTAATTTCCAAATACTTGAGGATTTTTCAGTTACCTTACTGTTACTGATTTCTAGTCTAATTTCATTGTTGTTTAAGAACATATTCTGTATGATTTTTATTATTTTAAGTATGTCATGGTGTTATAGGGTGTTGAATAGGTGTTATATAGGCCCAGAAAGTGGCCTGTCATGGTGAATCTTCCAAGTAAGTTAATGTTATTGTATTATTCTCTTATTTGACAGAGTATTCTATAAGTGTCACTTAGATCACATTAATGGACAGTGCTGTTAATACCATTTATATCTTCACTAATTTTATTCCTGCTTGAGCTGGCAATTACTGGAGACTCCAGAAGAGCACTGGCATCTCCAGCTATAGTAATGGGATTGTCTGTTTCTCCTTCTAGTTCCACCAAGTTTGCTTCATTTATTTTGAGGTAAGGTTATTTTACTTATGTACCTTATGGGTTGCTATTTCTTTTTTGAGAATTGACCCCTTTATGTAATGCCCCTCGTTATCTTTGATAATATTCCTTGTTCTTAAATCTACTTTGTCTGAAATTAATACAGATACTCCAGTCTTCTTTTGATTAGTGCTAGCATGGTACACCTTTCTGCAGCTCTCTACTTTTAATTTTTTTTTTATGTTTAATTGTTGGGTCTCGTCTTGTTTTTACTCTGACAAGCTCTGTCTTTCAATGAGTATATTTATACCATTCACACTTAAAGTGGTTGTTGATATATATTTTGATTAGTATCTACCATACTTGTAGCTTTCCTATTTGTTTCATTCATTTTTTCTTTCTTTATCTTTCTTTTTCTACCCTCTCTAGTTTTAATAGAGCACTTTATATGATTCTATTTTATCTCCTCTTTGATAATAGAAATTATACTTCTTTTGGTGAATAATCAGTGGTTTCCCTAGAGTTTACAATTACATTTTAATCTAACTCCACCTTCAATTCACATTATACCACTTCAAGCATTGTACAGGTGCCTAATAACAGAGTTTTTACAATTTTTCCCACCAATCAATTGTAACATTGTTTATATTTATTTCACTTACATAAGCTATAATTTCTCAATAAATCTTACCATCATTATATTAAAGTTATCTTTTAGATCAAAAAAAGGAAAAGGAAACATTTTATTTTACCTTAACTTATTCTTTGTCTAATGTATTTTCTCTCCATATAAATCCAAAATTCTGATCTATATCATTTTCCTTCTGCCTAAAGAACTTATTTTAAACTCCCTTTCAGGGAAAGTCTGTTGGGTGCCTTCCCTCAGTTCTTGTTTACCCGAAAAAAGTGTATTTCTCTTTAACATTTAAAAATAATTTTACTAAATACAGAATTCTAGGTAAGTGTTATCTTTAAAAAAAACATTTAAAATGTATTACTTTTTTTCTTGCATTATTTCTCATGAGAAATCTGCTCCGTATCTTCTTTGTCCTTCATTGTTAATGTTCCCTACCGCTCACATTTCTTGCTTCTTCTAAGAATTTTCTTTTGGAATGTGATATGCCTAGGTTTGGATTTTTAGGTATTAAATCCACTTGGTCTACTATGAGCTTCCTGGATCTGTGGTTTTATGTATTTCATTACTTTTGGAAAGTTTTATGCCATTATTACTTTGAATATTTCTTCTGCTTCATTCTCTATTGTCTTCCCGGTATTCTAATTATGTGCCTGTTACATATTTTGAAATAATCTTACAATTCTTTGGTGTTCTTCTTTTTCATTGTTTTTTCTCTTTAAATTCATTGAAAAATTTTCTACTGACCTGTCTTTAAGCTCACAAATTCTTTTCAAATCTATGTCAAGTCTACTGATAAGCCCATTAAAGATATTCTTCATTTCTCTTGCAATGCTTCTGATTTCTGATATTTCATTTTGATTATTTGTTAGACTTTCTATCTCTGCTCATATTACCAATTTTTCTTGCATATTGTGCAGTCTTTTCATTAGAGCTTTTGTTGACATTCAAAAGGGTTTCTCCAGTGGTATAGCTTGCTCCCTTTCATGAATGCAGCATTCCCTGTCTATTTCTTTGAAGCCTTGATATCTCTTGACTTTGCTCCCCCTGCCACCTGCTCGGTAAGACAAAACGTCTAGGGAAGGCTGAAGTGGGAGGAATTCCCTTGCTCCAGCTGAGATGAGCCTCTATCAAAGTCTTTTCTGCTGGACAGTAGTCTTCTGTTAAGGAGATGTCTCCAGGATATTTAACAATAATATCTCTTTCCCTCTCTGAAATCTTTTGTGAATCTTCACCATGACAATCTGGTGAGGTTCTTTGAGAGAAAGACCTATGAAGGTGTAGGGGCCACCCCAAAACTGAAGTCCATGGGGGTTTCTCACTCCCCTTATAGTCTACTTTCAGTCTCCAGAAAGTCATTAAAATTACTTTAAGCTCTAAAAAATTTTATGGCATGAGTGGCATTTGTTTCAAGTAAGCAGATACTGACTGTGATTTTTCAGATGTGTCTGTCTTTCCAGATTCTAGGATGGCAGTCTTACCTGCAAACTAAGTTCTCTTATGGGTCCAAAAAAACACTGTTTTTCAGTTGTCCAGGTTTTTCTTGTTGTAAGGAAAGGAATGATGACTTCCAAACTCTTTACATTTCAGAACTAAAACTAGAATTTGTAATTTTTTATATTAAATAAAATGTGTCAAACTAGTAAGTAGCTCTTTGGTGGTAGACTTTATGGATGTTTTCTTCTTGGTTATATACATGTTTTAATACATTCACAATTTTCTTCACTGAGCATCTAAAAGCATTCACAATAATGGGGCAAATAGTACAGATTTATCAAAACAATATAATATGAAAGTATCACTAGGAAAGTGTATTTGGAGCAAATTAACACATGAAAAATAACAGTACACATTTTAAAGGTAAGCTGTTTTCACTTTTATCTCTTACATAAAAATAAGGGATTTTACACCTTAATTTCTCTCTATTTTCAGATAGAGACAATTACACGTGTCCTTTGAGTTTTTTCCTACAATTTACCACATTATTGCCCAGTTAAAATATTAGTCAGTTTTATCCATAGATTTTGTTTCTTTTTAAACTATTTTTTTTCAGGAAATAAATCTGAGGTCAAAGTTATTATACATACCCAACCAATACACAACGGAAAATATAGAAGTACTGAGCAGAAAGTGGAAATCTTATAAACTAGCCTATATATATTATGAAGTCTGATGCTCATCTTGGCTTCTATCATTCTTTTCCTTTCCCATTACCTTTGGAGACTTTTTTTATATGATCATGGCATTGCCATATGAATACATGGTTTCAGACTTTACTAGCTGTTTGAGACTCTTTTTACTAAATTAATGACTCTCTTTACTTACTTCCCACAGGTGATAATATGATCATCAACACTCCCCAGTTACTAATTCATTACAGGGCTTCCTTTGAACCAGAGTGGAAAAATATGAACAACCATTTGTTTTGTCATTATGTGTCATAAGCACAATGAGCCTTCTAAGTATGTATTATGTCTTGTCATGCGGCCTATAATTCAAAAGAATTTCGCTCAGAGAAAAGTTAGATTTCATACTATGGAATAGATTACTTCCATGTCTCCAATGTATGTCTAGAATTCATAAAATAAAGCAATGACTTTAGATAAATCAAATAAAACATTTAATTCTAAACCTTAGTGAAGCAAATGAGTCTGTTGAATAAAGACTACTGTTCTGTTTGTCATTGCTTCAGCTAAGCAGCAATATGAGATTTTGTGAAAGTAGAGATTTCAAACCTTTACAAATGAACTTATTTATAAAACAGAAACAGACTTGGGGGGAAGGGGGTGGGAAAGGATAAATTGGGAGTTTGAGATCTGCAGATACTGACTGGTATATATAAAATAGATAAACAAGTTTATACTGTATAGCCCAGGGAACTATATTCGATATCTTGTAGTAGTTCACGGTGAAAAAGAATATGAAAACAAATATATGTATATTCATGTATGACTGAAGCACTGTGCTGTACACCAGAAACTGACACAACATTGTAAACTGACTATACCTCAATTAAAAAAAAAAAGTAAAAATTTCAAACCTTAACAGCAGCTTCAAAAAGAGTGGTATTAAAAGTATATGTGTAACAGGAGACTTTACTGGTTTTATATTTGTCGCAATAATTGCTTTAAGGTGAAAACCTTACCATTTGTTCTTTCATTTAATAAATATTGATCATCTTGTAAGTATCAGGTAATATAAATTGAGGACACAGTGCTTGTCAAAACCAATATAACCTCTTCCTTCAAATTTTACAATCTAGGTTGAAAATACATAAAAAGGAAATAAGCAATTAAAATCAGTTAAGTGCTTTTAGAGGCAGATAAGAGCTCATCTACATATGACTTTTATTTTATAAAATATTCCTAATGTTAGAGACTAAGTGAAAGAAAAGTCACAGAAAAACCATATGAAAAAAATCTCCTTTTCATTTGCAAAAGTGAAGATATATGTACTATATTATATTACACTGAAATAGAAACTATATATCAGCAAGGCAATATAGATTAAAATGATATGTTATCATCCCACTAGATCTTATTTAATTACATAGAAATGTTTTAACGTAGCAAGATAAAATAATTCCACGAATACATAATCTAGATATATGAACATAGTTTCCGTTCTGAATTCTGTTAGCTAATGCAAAATGGAAGCCAAAACCAGTTATACAATTTACATTATTAGAAAGGCAAAATTGACCAATTCTACAGAAGAAGAATGTTATTGTTAAGGGCTGAAGATAAGCATCATGTATTTTTAAGGGCCAAGTGTTTTGGGGGGCAAACATTGAACTGAATTTTATATATTTAACGTTTGAACTATATGTAATGAACATTGGTAAACAGTAGAAATAAACTTTAGAAATAGAAAAAGCATTTGAGATATTTTTGTATTTTCATGGATATTAAAATATACATATAACATAGATATAGATGGTGATGAACTAATGGAAAGAAGTAAATATTGGGCCATAACTGAAAATGATAGGAATATGTGGTTGTTTGAGGCTTCTCCATGGACGTGAATATTAAACAGAAAACTTGGAGAATGAGAATAAACCTGTCATTGAGACAGATGGTGTAACATATTAAAGAGCTTAATACATTTCCAGAACAAAAAAAAATTAAAGCAAAAGGGAGAACGGTAGCAGATGCAGTCAGAGAAGTATAGTAACTTCAGATTATGGAAGGCAGTACAGGGCATGGCAAGGAGTTTAGACTTTATTCTGAGCAAAAAAGAACTGAATGAGTTTAAGCAAAAGTATGACAATCTTATCCATATACTCTGACAAATGAATGAAGAATGATGGTCGTAGGGAGGTAGTGAGGAGAAGAGTGGATGGAAGAAAGCCAAATACTCCTGGTGAGAAATGATTGTTCCTTGAAGTTGAGTGGTATTAATGGAGACTGAAAATAATTCTAAGAATTTTTAAATGCATGTGAGGAAACTCCACTGTTTCTGGCTTTAATAACTAGATAGGAGATAGTTCCATTAACTGAGCTATGAAATCTTGGGGAAAGTCTAAGCTTGGAGGTGAGAAAAAGGGGACTCAAGAGTTTCAGTCTAAGGATATTATGTTTAAAATGTTTATGAAAGATCTGAGAATTCAAGCAGGCAATTGTACATAACACCTGCAGTTTGAAGGAGATATCAAAGCTGAAGATATTAAGTTGAAATAATTAGCATGTCATTACCACTTAAACACATGGGAATGGATGATGCTACCTGGAAAAAAAGAGTTAGAGAAGAGGGCCCACAAATAAGACTTGACATACTCCATTCAAAAGACACATGGGACTGGAGAAGAGAAGAAATTGAGAGGACGCAGTCAGCGAGATGGAAGAAAATTAGAGTGTAGGTGTTCCAGAAACAGAGAGGAAAGTATATCAAGCACAAAGGAATTAATAATATGTCAAATGTTCCTTAAATATTGAGTAAGAAAGGATCAAAAGCACCCATGGAAGGTTTTTCAACTGTGTATTCCTCAATGAAAGAAGAAGGAAGCTTTATCAAACAATAGACTAGGTTGAAATGGTCATGGAGATAGAGGTTCTTAAGAAGGCATTTGTGCATAACTCTCTAAAATTTCTTTCTCTCTAAAGGGAAGGGGAGGTGACATTAGATGGGTGAGTATAAAGGATCAAGAAAGTTTTTGTTTGAAAGATTTTTTAAAAGACATTTCTACCTCTTGTAATAAGGGTTCTGGGTATGCTATTATACAAATGTTACTTTCAAATATTATTTTTAGGGCTAGATTTAAGATAAAGAGATTATAATTGAAATTCCTATATGACAAAATTTGTAAAACATTGAGCTGCACTATCTTCAAGTGAACTATTTCCATTCCTATCTTTGATTAAATCTATTTTAAACTGAGACTTCAAGGGTGTCTAAGACTTCTGTTTATAAGAAGATTAATTTATTCACTCAGCAAATATTTACTGAGCATCTAATGTATATAAGCACTGTTCTGGACACAGGCAAACATATTACCAAATAACTGAACAAACAAGATAGATACACTTTAGTGTCTGTACAGCCTAAAGGGAAAGAGTTATGTGGTATTCTCATCAGTCTACTTTCCTAAATCACTAACACTCATAAAACCTTCAGTACTAAAAAAGTGTCATAAATATCTGCAATAATAAAGAGGGTATGATTGCTGTGAAATAATTGACAGATTGATGGAACAGATATTTAGGGAACAAATAAAAACATGATCAGTAAAGCAGTATACATAGGCTAAAAACAATAAACAAATAAAATACTTAAAATATGCCAAATGTGAAGAAACAAAGAATATGAAAAATGAAGAGAGAGAATAATGTATGGATGAGGATTCCCCTGGAGGGAGCTATTTAAGTAATGTGGTTAGGAATCTGTTTTTAAAATGTTCTTTTTATTTGCCTAATGAGAAATTTACAATTTTACTTCCTGTTGATCAAATTGGAACCTCATAAGTAGTTGAAAGAGAACAAATGCTATATCTATACTCAAAGGGAAGAGGAAACATCTGCCACTTCCCAGCCATGGGAGTGATAAAGAATAAGAGGCAGAGTTAGGTTTGATTCAGCGTGTATTAGCAGTGAGTTGTGGTCACCTACAGATCACACGCAACTGAGAGATGTTCTGATTAGTGTTTATGAAACAGATAGGAGCATCATGCATAGGTTGGTATTAACTCTGCAACTCATAATTCAAATTTGGAAGCATGTTTTTTCAAATTATGTTTGAAAGATCTGGGCATGTCTGTGTAATAATCTTTTTCAGTGCTCTGTGATACAAACATCCATGAATTAATATAACAACAGGATGTGTTATGGTACTACAACAAACTAAAAAGCTTCTGCACAATAAAGAAACCATCAACAAAACTAAAAGACAACCTACTGAATGGGAAAAGATATTTGCAAATGATATATCTACTAAGAGGGTTATAATATTCAAAATATATTAAAAGGACATGCAATTCAATAACAACATCAACAAACAACCCAATAAAAATGGGCAGAGGAGCTGAATAGACGTTTTTTTCAACAGGCACATGAAAAGATGTTCAACATCATTAATTACTGGGGAATTGCAAATCAAAACCACAGTGACATAACACCTCATACCTGTTAGAAATGGGTATTATCCAAAAAGTAAGAAATAACAAGTGTTGGTGAGGATGTGGAGAAAAGGGGACATTCATACACAGTTGGTGGGAATGTAAAATTGGTGCAGCTACTAGGGAAAACAGTATGGAGATTCCTCAAAAAATTAGGAATAGAACTGCCACATGATCCAGCCAACCCATTTTTGGGTATTTATCCAAAGACTATGAAAACACTAATTTGACAAGGTACATGTACCCCTATGTTAATCACACAGCATTATTTACAATATCAAGATACGGAAACAATTTAAGCGTCCATCAATAGATGATGTGGTATATATATACAATAGAACACTACTCAGCCATAACCAAGGATGAAATCTTCCCATTTGAGACAACATAGAACGATCTTGAGGGTATCGTGCTAAGTGAAATAAGTCAGAGGAAGACAGATATTGTATGATTTCACTCTTCTATGAAATATAAAAAACAAATTAGAAAATAAAAGAAATACATGAACAAATGAAACAAAAACAAACATATAGATACAGAGAACAGAGTAGTGGTTACCAGGGTTGGAGGGAGAGCAAAATGGGTAAAGAGGATCCACTATATAGTAATGGATGGAAACTACATTTTTGGTGGTAAACACATGTAGGGTATAAAGAAGTAGATATATAATGTTGTATACATAAAGCTTTTATGTTACAAATTAACATTCCCTCAATAAAATGTACATCTAAAATTTAAAAAAAACAATAACAAGGACGTGTTGCTGTATACACAAGGGGGTTAGATATTTCTACACTTACATAGATGTTTTTAAATCAGGATTTAAAATAGTTGCTAAAGTCCAATAAAACTTAAAAATATTTCACTTGAACAGATAAAATGACCTAAAATAAGCAACCAATGTAACAAAATACTAACAATGAAGAAAGCAAGCAAGTAAGCCAAAAGTTAAAGATCAGTGAGTTGATTACTTACTGTATAACAGAAACTGTGACAAGATATCTTATTGAAATTAGTAGGATCATACGTCTAGCATGCCAGGCACACTCCTGGCTTTTGTGTGTTGCTCTAGCATAAGAATAATAGTACCCACATACACTGTCAAGTCTGTCACAGCTTAGATGACAAACTATATTTATCAATTTATATTTAGTGTCCTTATCAGATAGGTATTGTTAAAATCATTCTTTTTTTTTTTGTAAGAAGTAATTGAGGCATAGAGAGAAATTATCCAATGTCTACACAAGTGGTAAAGCTGAACTTTAAAAATGTGGAGAAATAAATCTTTCCTTGGTTTCTCAGTGCTCCTATAAAAAGTCCTAGCCTACTGAGACACTGAAATGTATATGATACAGAGAATTGTTGCCTATACTTCACCTAGAAAGGTTTTATTTTTTACATACTATGAGAATTAGATCTGTAGCCATTTGTTTGGTTAATTATATTGATTCAAAAGGATAGGAAAATCTCTATTATCTCCCCAAAAAGGCTGCATGGTTCCGTCCTAGACTAGACTCTTAACTTAAGCTCTCAAGGTGCGGGAACACAGGAGCACTACCTCTTTAGTTATCTACATTCGACAAGGGAATGAGGTTCAGGACCCAGGAGACATCTCAAGGTCATAAAAAGTCAGGGACACTAGAGCTCATCTGGACCTTGGAAGGACAGATGTACATTCCAAAAGGTTAAAGTGAAAACCCAGGATGTTTTCCACCCTATCTCCAAGGAAGAAAGGGGAGGAGGACATAGCTACCTATCTCTCTGGTAATTAAGTAGAGAAAATCCATTTTTCTCCATTCTTTGCCTATGGAGTGACTTTCATTTGTGTAGGGAATTGTTCCATCTGGCTTTCACTGTCACCCTAAAGGTAAGAACTGGAGCAAACGGAACTGATACCTTATTATTTATATGATTATAATAACCAATGAGCCTCTTGCCCAGAATACCTCATGTGCACATTTAGGATAAAATTAAAATAAAAAAATTAAAATAAAGATGACTATTAAAAACTCAACAAATTTAATTCTAGAATCTGTCAAACCACATTCTTCTCTTGCAAAACTCCAAAAATCTCATAAAACTTAATAAAATTTTAATGTGGTAATTTAACAAAAATAAGAGAGATTAATTGACTAAATACATGAACAAGAAATAGATATTAACATAAGAGAATTGTAGAATGAGTGACCCATTTTAAATTGGTAGAATTTTTATTAGTAAGATTTGTATTAACTATTTAACATTTTTGAAAAGATCAATTAGATATCTTATATTTTAGACTATTTTATAAAATTTTTATGGGTTAAGTCACAGAAAAAGATTGAGGGAAACTGAATTGAATAGTCATTAAGAAGGAAGGACTAAATTATAAGTTTAGAAGGTATACACTGTAAAGATGAAAAATAGTAAATATGACAGCAAAAATACATTAAGAAAATAAAGACATATTAAATACTTGCTCTTATGCCAAGTAAATGTGATAGTAATAATTTGGAGGGGGTGATTAGGTTTACTTATTTGTTTTATTTATTTATTTATTTATTTATTTATTTAATTTATTTAAGAGGAAGTGCTGGGGATTGAACCTAGGACCTTATGTATGCTCAGTATGTGCTCTACCACTTGAGCTATATTCTCCCTCTCCAGTGTGATAGTAATATTAAATAATGTCCATGTAAATAATATAAAAACATTTTAAGAAAAGTAATCCACAAAATAAGAAATAAAAAACTTCAAAATTGTAAATTGTACTAGCCATATCACATACCGATTAAAGGAACAATGAAGCAATATTGACAGTGTATAACAAACATGAAAAGGATAGACCCACATTTTAAAAATTTTACAATAAAAGTACGTTAGTTGATACTTCTGGAAATGTGATCGAAATATTCCTTTTGAAAATAAATAAAGACAACTAGAATATTCATAAAATTTAAACTAGCAGTTTAATTTTTGTTACTCTAATAGAAAAGTAGATCTAAAATATTAGAACTTAAATTCTTAAATTATATATTCTTTATTACTCAAGCTTGTTTGATATTTACTGATGCTAACTTTGTGATCTAATATGTCCTTTTTAATAAATATTTCATCTGCCTTTGGAAAGGATATGCATTCTCTACTTTGGGGCACAAAATTACATATCTATTGTCAGATCAGTTTTATTAATGAGGACTCATTTCTTCCATATGCTACTTTTTGTCATTTTGAGCTCTCAGTTTCTGAGGGAGATATATTAAATTCCTCTACTATGATGTATATAGGGGATCTGGATCTTCTCCTATCCCCTTTCCTATACACCTTATAGGATAATCCTTACTCTGTTCTTATTCTTTGAAGAATTCTCTTTCTTCAAATAAGTAACGCACACTATGACAAATGTTTGGAACACCTTAGGTATTCTCGTTACTACCTAGTGTTCTGACATTTCACCAGAGAATATATTACTTTTTTAATATTACTTATAACTTAGGAGAGTTCTTCTAGTTTGAGGATGTGTCTTGTTCAGTTTTAGACACTTTCCCTTAGTTGTTTCTCTGAGTTTTTACCCATCTTCATTTCCTATTCTGCCTTTCTGAAAGTTTTATTTACTAGATGTTGGCATTTCTGGAAAAATCTCTCAGGTTCTTAACTTTTCTCCCATGCTTTCTATTTGTCCCATTGTTGACTCCTGGGAAGAATTTTTCCTGTTGACATTACTGTTAATTTTCTTTTTACCTGAGCCAGTTGTTAATGAGCTATCTGTGCTGCTGCTACTGCTTCTTAAGTAGAGGAAATGCAAATCATGAGACAGACCTGACGAAGACACTGGAAGCAGTCACGAGAGCTCTGTGATCCCACTCAGGAGAAGGACAAAGGAGAATTCTCCAGGGTGATAGTGGAGACATTTTCCAGGCTGATAACTACAATAGACCTGAAAGAAATTCAGACAGAAGGAAATTGAGATTCTCAAAGGGAATGTTTCCAAGGAAGGGATAAAAAAAAAAAAGATCCACTGTTACGAGTTGAATGGTGACACCTCTCTCTCCAAAAAAAAACATTAAAGTTCTAACCCCGAAAACCTCAGAATGTGACCTTAATTGGAGACAGAGTTGTTGCAGACATAATTAGTTAGGATGAGGTCATACCAAAGTAGGATGGGCTCTTATTTTGTTTTTGTTTTTTCTATTTTATTTTGGGGGGAGGGAAGTAATTAGATTTATTTATTTGTTTATTAATAGAGGTACTGGGGATTGAACTAGACATGCACTCTACCACTGAGCTATACCCTTCCCCCAGGAAGGCACTTAATCCAATATGACAGGTGTTATTATAAGAAGAAGAGTAGAGACACAGACACACAGCAGAGAGTAAGGGGTGGGGACAGGGCAGTGAAAACATGTGACAGAGGAGGTAGAGACTGAAGGGCTACAGCAATGAGCCAAGAAACCAAAAACTGCCGATCAACCACCAAAAGCTAGGTAGAGGCAAGGAACATTCTCCCCTGCATGTTTCGGAGGGAGCATGGCCCTGCTGACACCTTGATTTCTAACTTCCAGACTCAAGAACCCTAAGACAATAAATTTCTCCTATTTTAAGCCAGTTTATGACAATTTGTTATGGTAGATGTAGGAAACTAATACATCCATCAATTACATGATTGGAATAGACCGTGTAGAAAAATTATACTAAGAAACTACCAGAAGTTATGGGAAAAAAGGGCACAAAGAAAACTGAATAAATTTTAAAGTAAAGCAAATATTAGCTAAACCAACAAGAATGTAATAAAAAATTATAATCACAGCACACTGAAATGTTTAGCCATGAATAACGTTTGAATGGGCATAATAACTTAAGCATTCAAAATTGACTTAATAGAAACTTAACAGAATCATAGTAGGATACTGGGAAAATAAAAGCAAAAAGACTAGCGCTACTAAAGGTCTAAATCTTCATGTACCGTAACAGAAGTCAATATTTTTTTTCTAAAAGGTATGAATCAAAAGATAATAGTGTATGCATGTTATTCATATAAAGAAACAGAAAAATAACAAAATATTAGTGAGTCAATGTTCCAGACATATGGGGAAATAGGGATGGTCACAAGGAGAATCTGTTCTGTCTTTTGTTTCTATTAACTTATAAAACTATGTTACATGTTACTTTGATAAAAAATAAGACAAAATGTCTAAAAATTTACAGCATATTTAATGAAAAATAAACATAGAGATTTTAAAAGAACTCTTGGAAATTAAAAAAATATGAGAATACTCCTAACAGGATAGAATATATAAAACCTTGAAAATCCCCCAAAAGATAGAACAGATATTTGAAAATGTTAACATAAATAAGAAGAAACATATGTGATTACATCAAGAAGTTCATCACATAAATTCCAGAGCAAACAAAACAGATAAAAGGTAGGAGGATAAAAACATCTAAAGATATCATAGATGTCAAAACATACAAGACCCATTTTGAATTGTTTTCCTTTTCAGACCCATATCCTAGAAGCCTCCACCCTCACACACACAATCCTATAATCCAACTCATTGTTTGTCTTGTTTTGTTTTTTTAACTTCTGAAACTCTTCATGCTCTCTCACATCTGGATCTTCTCCTGTGCCTTTTACTATGCCTGCAATTTAACTCTGATTTAACTTACGCCTCAGTTTCAGTGCTTCTCTCTGGAAACTTTCACTGGTACCTTCCTACGTTTCTTCTGGGTCAAGGTTCCTCTTGGCATTCTGATAACCCTCTCTATTATCCTTATTTGAGTGCTTATTAAGCTGTCTTGTTCATTCTACTTCTTTATATCTCAGTGATACAGGAGAAAAATGTGGAAGTAGAAGGTAGCCATGCCCTGGGTCTCAGCTGAATCCCTGAGATGTGCCCCGCCAAGTGTGGGTCCTTGGTTTCACACAGGAAAGAATTCAAGAGCAAGCTACAGTTGAGTAAAGGTAGATTTATTCAGAGAGATACATATTCCACAGACAGAGTGGAGTATATCTCATAAGGCAAGAGAAAGACCATGAAGTGTGGAGGTGAGGTGCTCAGTTTAAAGTAAAAGGAGATACACACTCCATAGACAGAATGTGGGCCATCTCTGAAGGCAAGGGAGTGAGGGGCCATGAGGCATGGGAGTGAGTGTTTAAAGTAAAAGTAGTTACACACTCCATAGATAGAGTGCAGTCTGTCTCACTTGGAAGGGAGAGTGGCCATGGGGTGCAGTGTTGCTAGTTTTTATGGGCTTGATAACTTCACATGCTAAGAATTACTCCAACTACATTGGGGAAGGGGTGGCGATTCCCAGGATTTGGGCCACTGTCCACTTTTTGACACTTTATGGTTAGCCTTGGAACTGTCATGGCACCTATGGGAGTGCCATTTACCATGTTAAAATATTACAGTGAGCATATAATGAAGCTCAAGGTCTACTGGAAGTCAAATCTTCCGCCATTCTGGGCCTCAAGGCCTGTTGGGGATTGAATCTTCTACCATCTTGGTGTTAACTGCTGTGTCATTCCTTGAATGGCTGTGCCCTGCCCCCTTCCTTCCTGTCTCACCAGCCTTCAACTGTTATCCTCACAAAGCCAAGGAATGTGTCCATATTCTATGTCATGATGTGTTCTACCTATTTTGTCTTCATTTCACCAATGAACATTCTAGCTATAACTGTGATGCAAACTTCTTTTAGACACTGAGATGATAGACAGAAAATAAACAAACAAAAAAACACTTGTATATTGATGTTTTAATCTAGTCATACTTTGCTTCCAGTTCTGGTAAGAGAAGATCATGGATGATTTTTGCATATCTTCATAGTTTTGTCAGATGGCTCGATATCTTGCTTGAAATTTAACATCCAGTGATATGCTTAATTTTCAAAATATTACTTCTGGTATCCTCATTTTCTCAATTTCTTTCACAGACATTATCATAATCATATAGCATTCCTTAAACCAACAAACTTATTTTTTCCACAATATGAAATAATTTGTTTTAAACTAACTTTTAAAAAAATCCTTTCAGGAATTTTTCACTTTCATCACGTCTGCCTCAAAGCACTAGGTTATTTGTGCCATATAAATAAAAAGTAGACAACAATATTAATGAAAATTGATTATATACGTGATATTGATCTAGTGTTTGTCAATTGTAGGCATGTTTATGGATGCCTTTTATAGAACTGCTATAGGTTATATTTCCTATAGCATTCCTTAATTTTTCAGTCAGTAGCTTATGCCCAGTTGCCTACATTTGAAAATAATACACACATTTTGTTTTCTGATTTTAGAAGTGTAATACAAATACACAATTACTGAGAAAAATGTCAGAAGTGATAGTATCACTTATAGATGAATCACATTTAGAGGCTTAATCATCAATTCATAGAGTAAAATAATTTTTAAATTTTTATTGTAATTTATATCCAAAGCATTTTTGTTAATTATTCAGAAGCTATACCAAAAATCTTAAAAATACATATAGGAAATTCGTTATTTTTTTCTTTTAGCTGATAATGATTATTTTATATATATTAATTTCTTTGAACAAAATATGTGTAACAAAAAAAATTGTATTTTTGCAATTCTGTCTTTCACAGTCTGGTAAATCAGATTTAAATTCAGACCAAGTTCTTAAAATGTCTGCTTGCCGCATGGGAATGGGATCCCTCGGGATTCTACAGACAGACGAAGAGATTGATAAAATGATAAAGTGCTCTGAGGATCTCAGAAACCAAAAGAAAAGGATAAGCAAATAACACTCATTTTGGAAAAAAAAAAGAAGGAAGCAGTATTGAAAATGCACTTACATCCAAGCAAGTAAAACATACCCCAATTATCTAGCATTCTTTAGAATCACTATTTAGACAATTGAAAAAGAACTCAAAAGTGAAGTTAGCTTGAAATTCAGGAATTACTTTTCATCAATAAATTTTTTTTTATAATTACCTCCTCCTTTATTTACCTTAACAGTCTGAAAATTTGTTGTTCACAGTTCAAAGTGGTTCCTAGCACAGACATAATATTTTAAAAAATAGTTCCAAAGTTCAATGTATTTTCAATGTTATTGTTTAAAGATCATTTCTATCAGAAGAGGCAAGAGTTTAATAAGTTTAGGTATGAAATTAGTTTTCTATACACTTATAGGTAATGTTGATGTACTGAATTTACATATTTAGGAATATTATCTTCTAAATATTTTAGTTTGTGTTTTAAATACATTCAGGTGACACATTTGTTTCTGGGATAAGACACACATTCAATACATCTTAAGATATATTTTTATCAAATATTACTTATTTTTACTAAAAATACATCTATACCACCTCTTTATGCCTAATAGATACTGTGGGCCACGATTAATATTGTGGCATTTTTCCAATTTAAATAGCAGTATATTAAATAATTTTGTAAGTGCTCTCCAGGAAATTCTGGCTGAAACAAGTCATTTAACTCTTACATATTTTTAGATTAGCAAGGCCTATTACAGCTCTCTTTTACTATCGTATTTTATCTTATGGTATAAAAAAAAGCACCAAGAAAAATCCAGATTCTTAAGTATGCGTCTAGCCTTTGTGTATTTATCTGAAAGGCAGTGCTAAGTACAAACTGACTCCTTGAAATGAACCACGTGGGAGAGCAGCATGGACTAACTCCAAATACTGAGGTCAAATCCTGTGAAGGGAAAGTATTTGCCCTCCTATGTTTTTCACTCTCTTTTTCAAAAAGCTTGTTAGATTGAGGAGCAAGTTAAATGACATGTCAAATGCAAAATGTGAGCACTTCTGTTTGAGGCACTGTGGTGAACTGTGACGTCACCTAAACCAGGGTATGAAAGGAAACCGGCATCACCACCTGTATCTTGTGCCCTGACAGAATGCAACACCTTGAAAATGCTTGAAATGCCCCGTGCAACATTCACATCAAGGAAAAATGTTGAACTGCTGGAAAACTCTATTTTCTTATTACTATGGGACTTTAGTTAAATGCCTATCTATTCTCAAGATTTTGCTTACTGGGGTATCTCTAAATTAAAAAAAAAAAACCCTCAGACTTAAAACTCATGTACACTCACATTACCTGGTTAATTAATCTACAGTTAGGATAGCGTTTTCCCTTTTTCAAAGTTATCGTTTGTTTGCACCCATTTTGCTTTCCTCAGGATCTATAACGCTGCAGGTTTCAAAAAGTGCTTTGCATTTATGTATGTGAGAGCAATGTCATTTTAGGGCTAAAATCCCAACTGCAGTCAGTTTTGCCATCTTTTTGGACATTCACGGGTGTAGCCTATCAATGTTTAGGATGACACTCACTGCCAGATAGATTTCCAATATTATTTTGCTATCTACCCAATGGTTTTGCTTCTGTTGATATTAACCAGGTTCATATTAAAACATAAATGCCTTTAGCAGAAGGCAATTAGCAAATAACTGAGCTGTAATTGTGTTTATACTGTTAAGGGTAATCCATTATTTACAAAAGGTTATCTATTGATCCCACACATCAAGAATGAGAATCTGGTTGAGCCTCATTCTTCTCTACTATGAAATGCAAATCATGAGTAGTCCAAATGTTCAGGCCTCATTAACAGATGAATAAATACAAAGTCATGTTTTCATTTTATAAAAGCTTGTGTTTCCCCCTTATAATGCTTCATCTCAAACTAAGCAAAACAGAATGCTCTCTTGTTATTTACTGGGAGTCTGAAAAAGGAGGGTGTCACTTGTTTGCATAATGTAGTGAGTCCCCTATAATTGCAAATCAAGGTCTTCCTTTGCTGTTGCCCCAGGTCCCTCTGCCCCTTGCCATTGCCTCTTAGATCATCCTAAAGGGATGGCCCATTTCCATCTGCCAATGGAGTTTCTTAAGAAACAAGTAATGTCCTTGGCCAGGGATGTTTTTCCTGATACTTCAAAAATGTCCAACTCTCTGTGATACAAGGATAGGGCTTGGTTCTGAGTGAGGGCAAAAAAAAAAAAAGGCTATCTTTCCAACCCTGAGCTAAAATTGTTCACATGTACCTCAAACCACAGTATTTGGGTCCAAAATTTCAAGAAAATTCTCGTGAAAGTCAGTTTTTCTGCCTCTTCTCTCAATTGTTCATCTCCTGCAAGTAACTATCAAAAGTAAAAATGAACAACAACAAAAACCACCTATGAATAAAAATCAACAGCCAAAACCACTCATATCCTCACTAAGGAAATAAACTCTCCATTCAAGCACAGACAAAAATGTGTTTCTCCCATTTTTTCACTTCACTTCACCTCACAAACAACTAAAGCAAACTTCCTCAGACATATAAGTCTAGTACATCTACACCTACAATATGTATTACCTTTGGTATATATATTAACTCCTGGTTAACTGTCTCCCTAAATCCAAACCTCATTAGGGCGATTTGTCTAAATTGAGGAAGCATCCTGCTCCAAGTATAAATTGAACTCTCTACCTCTAGAGACAAAAGGAAATACAACTTTTTTATTTTTCGTACCCTTTGTATCAAAAATAATAGGCTACAGTCTCATTCAAGGTGTCCCACTGCATGCGCCATTCAAATACTTTTGTGAAATTTGAGTTTCATTGGCTATGACTACTGATTTAACTCAAAGAGAAATCTTCCAAACACATGTTTACTCTTGAATGAGTAAAACAATTCAAATCATGTGTTATAAATTGTTATAATGCAATGCAAATTACCTAACAAATTGATTTTTTTTCAAGGGGATTGTACTAAAGAAATAAAGTGTCATTCATCAAATTTTTAAGCATGTGTCAAGCACTGTTCTAATGGCTTTAAAATATTATGAAAAAATGAGCATAATGAAAATGAGGATTTGCAGAACCCAAAATGCAGAGGGTATGAGAAATTGAAAGTTCTTAACACAGAAGTAGAAACAACATACATAGAGCAACTACAGAAACCAACAGAAAAGCAGCATGCATGTGAACTTGTGATTGTTGCCTCTAACTCATCCACACCAACAGCAACTTGGCAAGCCCAACAGAGGCTATGGACATTCTGTGATTGTTTCTCACTTAATAAATTTTGAACCAGCTCCCCTCCATGAAGCACCATCTTACAGAGCCTCATCTTGAAACACTTATTTTCAGTTTGCCTCACAGCTCACAGATGCACTGGTCATTTTATTTTTTAAGTCCTTTTTTCTCTGTGTGTTTCATTTTAGGTAGGTTCTACCACTGTTTTCAACCTCACTAGCCATTTATTCTACAATGTCTAACAGGCCATTACTCATATCTAGGGTATGTTTCATCTCATCCATTGCAGTTTTCCTCCTTAAAAGTTCTATTTGGATAGTGTTTAAACTGTCCATTTCTCTACTTAACATGTTCATTCCCCATTCAACTTTTTTGAATATGCAAAATATAGTCATACTCTTTTAAAGACTATTTGTACTGATGCTATCATTGTTACCACTGTCAGTTGACAGATTTTTCTCCATGTGAGGGTTGTAAGTTTTGGCTTGTTTTTTGTGTGCCTGGAACTTTTCATTGGATGCTAGACATAAATTTTGCTTTGTTAAGTGCTGAATATTTTTGTATTTCTATCAATATTTTTGAGGTTTATTCTGTGATATAGTTGTTATTTGGAAACAGTATAATCTTTTGGAGGCTTGCTTTTAAACATTTTTGGGTGGGAATATAGCAGCATTTATTTGAGGTTTGATCTTGCTTCTCACTACTGACAACAGCATACTGTAAGAATTATGAAGTTTCCCACTTTGACTTACGGCAAAGGTACTATTTCTGGCCATGTGTGAGCTCTGGGGATTACTCTTCTAATCTTTTCTGGCAGTTCTTTCCCAGAATTGGGTACTCATGGGGTATTCACATCTCTGGAGTTCTCTCTCTGTGCCTTTCTCTTATTTCTGGTACTCTGAAAGAAACTCTAGCTATCTTGGCTTTCCCAGACCCCCAGTTCTATCTCTTATACTTGAGACTAGCAGGCCCTCTTCTTGTCTACTTTCTCTATGCCAACATCTGATATCTGTCTTCAAGAAGTAAACTGGAGCAACTGCAGGGTTCCTCTCATTTATTTTCCATCTCTGAGAGACTATGGTTCTTTTTTTGCCCATTTTCAATGACTCAAGAATCATTGTCTCATTTTTGTTGTTGTTGTTGTTAAATTGTTTTAGATAGTGTTAGAGACTGAATATCCTTCCAAATTCATAAGTTGAACCCTAAGCCTAAATGTGGCTGTATATTTGGAAATGGGATCTCTAAGGAAATATCAAAGATTAAATGAGGTCTTGAGGGTGAGGCCCTGATCAAATAGGATTAGTGTCCTTATAAGAAGAAATACCAAAGTGCTTTCTGCTTTCTTTCTCTCTCTCTACATATCTTCCTCTGCCCAGCCCCCTACAGGTGCACAGAGTAGACACCACATGAGGACACAGCAAGAAGGGGGCCATTTGCAAGCCAGAAAGTGATACTTAATCAGAAACCAAATCTGCTGACCTCTTGATCTTGAACTTCTGTCCTCCAATAGTTGGTGGAAATAAATTTATGGTATTTAAACCACTCAATCTGTGGTATTTTGTTACAGCAGCACAAACAGATTAATACAAGCAGGTAGATAAATCCTGTTGGCTGAAAGTAGAAGTTGTAGCTAAGTACTTCTAATCATGCACCCAGGACACAAAATTCAGAGGCTATCATGACACACAGAACATGGAAGTGAAAGCATGGAGCTTGCATCAGCAAGGTCCAGTAATATTAGTACTAGTAACATTCATCAAGTATTTAATCATGGGTTAAGTACCGTGCTAAGTGCTTTAATTTTATTATATCATTTCTTTCTCTTCAAAATTCTATAGAGAAGTCTAGAATTTCTTTTACTCAGAATAACACCAACTCTCCCAGGACGTCTAACCACCACAGGCAGCAGTGAGGGGGGAACTTAAGAGTTTTTTTTCCCCAGTCACCTGGAAAGATCCTTATACTTGTTCTTATTTCTCATTCTCGGCACCAAAATTCTGCCTTGAGACATAAAAACTAGTTTCATTAGGCATCTAATTTCACCAAACAACTGCAATTTATAAAAAGTCAAGTGAATATGTTCAAACTAAAATTCATATATTCAGAATTAGGAACTCATCAGATAGAACAATAGTGAATTAAATACAGCAAAGTAGTGCATTATTAAACTAGAAGCCAGATCAATAGAAAATATTGAAACAGCAGTAAAGAGAGAAAAAAATAATGAAAAATATAGAAAAAGTCATAAAGGGCTTGTAGGACATAGTAAAAGTTATATATATATTATAACACACACGCACACATAGACAGAGAAGTGAATGAGACTGGATCAAAAGAAATATATGAAGAGAAAATGTCTGAAATGTTCCCCGAATCATGAAAGACAACCAGCCACAGATGCAAGAATCTCTGAAAGTCCCAAGAAGATAAATAAAAAGAAAACCATTCTAAGATGCTTCATAGTAAAACTGATGAAAACCAAAAGCTAAAAGAAAAATGTTAAGGCAACAAGGGAAAAATGGATATATTACCTTCAAAGGAACAGCAATTAGATAGCAAATTTCTCAACAGAAATGATGATAGCCAAAAGATAATGGAATGACACTTTATAATGCAGAAAGAATATAACTGCCAATTGAAAAAATCCATGATCAACAAAATAAAATAATCAAAACTATAGGTGAAATAAATATGTTTTCAGACATGCAAAAGGTGAAAGAATTTTTTTTACCAGAAAACTTGCACTGAAAAATAAACAAAAAAACCTACTAAAGTGAGTTCTACCAGCAGGAAGAAAATGATCCTGAAAGAAACAAGGAAATGAAGGGAGGAATGAAAAGCATAATAATGATAAGTGAGTAAATGTAGAAAAAATATCAATATGCATGTATTGGTCACATTTATTTATATATAGAACATCTCCTCCTCCCATACATCAAACTTCTGTCTCAAAATCTCCTGTTTTAAGTTTAATACGCATCTCAAACTTAGTATGTATACAACAGAAATCATGGTCTTCCCTCCAAAACAGCTGCTTCCTCCATAGTTGTCAATATATTGGTAAATGACAACTCCATCTTTCCAATTATTCAGCTGAGATAGCTTGGAGCCAAATTTTACTCCGGTAATTTTTCTTTCACATATATATCCGAATTTTCAACAAGTTGTATCTTTACACTATTGCCAGAATCAAATGACACCACCTCCACTATGACTATTCTGGTCCATCTTTTCCTTGGATGATCCCAGTAGCATCCTAAATGGTGTCCCTGCTTCTCCTTTCACTCCACACATAATCTATCCTCAAAACAACAGCTAGAGACATCTTTTCCCAAACCTAAATCAGATCCTGTCACTGCTAAAGCCTTCCAGTAAGTTTCCACTGCATTTGAAAGAGAAGTAAATTTTTTCAAAATTATACAAGGTTCCCCCAAATATGCTTATTGTCTTGTTACTTATCTGGCTCTGTCTTAAAATGTATCTGTCTTTTGCTAACTGTTCTAACCACACGGTTCTCCCTGCTTTTCTCTCAAAACTGGAACACTATGCCTGACTCAGAGCCTTTGCAACTACTGTTTCCTGAGCCTAGAATGCTATTCCCCCAGGTACATGACAGCTACCTGCTTTACCTCCTTCATCTCCTTTAAATCTATTGTCAGTATCTTCTTATTGGTCAGGCCTCCTGACCACACCATTTTTAACAGCAGTCACACCCAGCACTCTCTTTCTTCCCTGTCTTATTTATGCCATAACCCTTACCATTATCTGAGAATCTATGGACTTTACTTGTTTTGTTCTTATTTGTTTTTCCCAAATGAAAAATTAGCTTCACATAGGTATTTGACATATATCTTATTGCAACTAGTGTACCCATATGACAGAAATAGAGCCAGGGAAATTTAGACACCCAACCCTATTTGTTCAATGAAAAGAAGCCTTAGCAATGCTTGAAAGTATTATTTTTATAATACATATTTTACGGATGTGGAAAACAAAGTAAATAGTTTTGTCAGGTTCACCAGCAAATAAGAACCGAAATCGGGACTAATACCCCAAACAGTTCAGCTCATTGTCCTTTCATTTTACCGTTGGACTATACTCTCTCCAAACCTCACTTCAAACTTCTGATAAAGAGTATTTAGTCATCCCTTGTTTTCCAACAGGAGAATGTGAGGTAATGTACACAGGGAGTTTCTAGGCCAGCAATGTAGTACTCATATATTTCCTTTAATACTTTGAACCCCAGACAGCTATTCTCTTTTGAATATTTCTGCTGAAATTAATGTCTACTCACTGGGACCTTTTAAGAAGAAAAGTAATAAGTTATTTGAGGGATTCCCTGCTCTCAAGCTGAATTAATCAGAAAATTTCACTGGGATTTTTGAACTTGAGAAGTACTTAATGGAGTACTTAGAATTTTAAGGGCTCTATCTTTGAAGATGTAGTAGTCAGGTCTCCACAAGCGAAGCAGAGATGGTCTTCAGAAAGAGAGCTAAAGATGAATCAGAACCAGGGGAACAGAGAGAGAAGAGCATTCCCTGATCATGTGTCTAGTGCACTATTTTTCTTACTAATTTTTAGCAGAATTTCATAAAGATTTTTCCCTTTCTATAACCTAAATGTCTTCAACGTTCTTTTATAAGTTTGTTTTGATTTGAAATCTAATTCCATTGTGCAAATTAAATTATAACTTTATATATATATGAAAGTCAGTTGCCAAAATATCATTTATTAAATTGTTCATATTTTAACAGTGATTTGAGATGACACAATAATCGAAACAATCTGCGTAATACACATTTTTGTGTGATATGTTTTCTAGAGGAGAGTTGAGGTACTGGTTAGTAAGAAGCATACTAAAGTTTTTTCCTTATCCTTGGGCACATCTATGGCCATTTGTTGCCCTGAGAACTTCAAAAAACATTTGTATCAAAATGTATTTTGAAATTACTGGATAATAATCTTCCACATCATAAAGGACAATACATTCTCAGTTTTGACCTATTTAGTAAGTACATTATATGATTAAACTTACCTATCAAGAGTAAAATGAATATTTTAATTTAAATAAATTGCACTGTAACATTTACAATATATTCTCACAATAAATAGGTAAAAACTTAATACTTAATTAAAAATGTAAATTATTCAGTAGCTATATAGTAGTGACAGGCTTGTTCCCATGTGTGGGTTTTCTGATACAATTTATGTTTTCTTCCACTGAAAAAATTATCTGATTGCTTATTAATCCAGATACGAAATTTTAAAGGTAATAATCATAGAAGGAAATAGTATAGAGTTACATATTTCTATACTTTTCAGTACGTATCTTATGATTTGGGGGAAAATAGTTAGGAAATAGTTTAAATTTATATGAATATTTCTTTATTTGATAATAATTGTTCTCTATTTGGAATGGTATTTCTTATTGTTTAAAAAGAGTATCACATTACTAAGGAGCTGTTTTTCTAGAAATAATATTACTTCCTACACATCCAATAAAATACTATCTGAGTATATACACTATAAATAGGTGATTACCAATATGTGGAACCAAATGGAATATGACATATCTCATCTATAGTTTATTTTCATCTCTCCTTACTTTACACCACTGCCTGTCTATATTTTATTTTAAACAATGTGGAAGTATATTCCAATGTTCTCAATATGAACAATGGATAGTCATTCCTTTGTGATGTTTCTTTTTCATTTTCTTTTTCTTTCCTTATTCTTTTTTTACCTCTCAAAGATTTATGTTTCTCTTGTTTTTATATCGTTAAAAGTGAATCACTTATTACCTGAAGGCTTAATTAATTTCCATTTATGTCACTTTCCAGATCATTAATAAAGCTAATGTTAAGATTGCTCCCTGTATCAGGTCCCTTCAACTTGACAGTCTGCTATTTTTCATTATTCTTTGTATACTATCCTTCAAAATATTGTCAATCTTGCTGACAATCCTCATAGGGCAGGTAAAAGTTAATTTTCCAAGCAAGATTATCTGAAAAATATAAAACAACTTTAAGTGCCTTATGATAGTGGATTCTCCTAAAGCAAAATTCTACCATTGCTTATGTTATTTATAGAATTATTTATCATTAATATGAGAAGAGATTATAATCATAATTATTAATCTAATGTATTTTAGTATTTTCTGGCTCTAATAGATACATAATAAAATAAGTCAGAATGTGACAGTAAATTGCATCAAGCCATTTAAATCACTTTGCGAAAAGTCTTTACTCTTATTTATTTGTACCTATTTTTGAATGTAAAGCTGACTCTTTTTTTGAGTTCCAATTATGAACTATCCCCAACTAGTTCAATATGATTGCTTAATTGATAGAAAATATTTGCAAATTTGCTAACTGTGTACAAAAATTGTGCAGCTCATTTCATAGAGAGACAGAGCACTTGAAACACAGGAGAGATCTCTCATTTAGTTTAGAGGAGGGTAAATGTTTAATGATTAACGCATTGTCAGTTTCCTCTGGACATTTCCTACAGCCTTTAATCAACATTCACTAGGTTTATAAGTCAAACAATTTTGTTTAATTCACACAATTTTTCCCAGTGTCCCCCTAAACATCTCTTTTCTCAAAGATGTTTTGTTAATTATAAAAGTAGGTCTTTTTTTCCCTTTTTTAGAGATATGATTTGCATGAATGTTTGTTTTCAGATAGCTGTTTCTCCTTTAAATTACCAAAGAGAAGGAAAACACTGGTTAAATAATTAACTGTTTTGCATAACAATGCATATAATCTTATGAAAATACTGCTTCACAATTATACAGAAATTCCTGAAATCTAAGTTACTGATATTAGCCCAGGCACTGCCAACTATTTTTAAGACACAGAACACATTACTCAAATGAAATCATAGGTTTACCTCAAGCTCTATAACAGACAAAAACTGAACATCTCTGTAAAACAGACTCAACAAAATGAGGTTTTGGGGTCTCCCACCATCTGCCTCTCCAGACTTCCAGGCTTCTTGCACTCTCAAGCCAAAGGCAACTCCAGGAAACTCTAATATAGTGAAAAAATCAATTTAGTTCCTTGTGAAAATGGGCATGGAGATCTGTGGATTAACAGAGCACAGTCAGTGACAGATGAATGGCCTACGCCAAGTCTTACTGTTAGATATGTGCACACACACGTTTATTCTGAAAATCTGGAAGTATCCTATAGATATAGAGCTGCTTCTGTGGAAGATTCTACTCTATTAGCTGTGATGTACCAAATGTACCTTTCTAAGGAGTCTTGAAAATTTTCTTTCATAAAGCCTATTTGTAATTAATTTCAGATTGTGGTTTACATATGACATATGGATCATTTTTGTGTCACATTTATTTTCCAATTGAATTTAATGTGCTTGACATGATAATAGATTTCATATATCATTGGCATAAACTGTTACTCTAAGATGCTTTGTGAACAAAATTTGTTTTCTTCATGTTTCAAGTAGCTGTGCTACAAAATCTTAAGCTAATACTTGAGCTAATACAAATAAAGACTTCAGTATGCAGGAAAAGGACATTTTTGAGAGAACTTCTTCAGTATCTTTTGAAACTAGAAATATGGAAAAGAAATTAATTCTTCATCAAAGTAAAATTAAATCAGAAAATGTATTTATATAATAGGATTATATAAAAATATAGTTCTTTCTCATATAAAAGTAAAATTACATAGTTAATAGTCGTATATTCAAAGCCCATATCAAAATATGTCAGTGGTTCTGGATCATGTAGCTTTGCAAATTTAAGTTACTGAAAAGTATGTTTCAATTTTCACTTGAAAGTTAAATACAGCAAACTTGGCAAACTAAAAATGTTCTGTTACAACTCATGATATTTCGTATGTTTCTTTCCTGGACACTTACTTATTACATTTGACAAAGCTTTAAAATTTGGTGTGTTGTCTCTATAAATGCACATATTTAGCTAACACTTTTGATTATTCAGAAAGAAATGAGAAAAAAAATTTTCCTCTTAATTATGGTTGTAATTTAGACTTAGAACAAATATAATCAATCACTTGATTGAGGGTGACTTGACAATATTGTCAAGTCTAAGATCTTTAGGTTTATCAGGACCCAGAGGAGAGTGGTGGCTGGCTGCCCTGAGGTCAGAGCTTTAGACAACCCAGATCTGGCCCTCCTTCACTCATGACTCTCATTTTGTCCCTCTCTACAGTGTAAAGAGAGTGCCAAGGAGATGATATTCCTACCTAAGATCCTGGTCCTGTTTTAAATCCACTCTGTGGATATCCAGAAACCTCAAATTTCCAGTCCCAAAGGACTGTTGCCAGGGCACTCTGACTACTGTGAAAGTCTGCACACCTCTAAATCTGAGGGTAGCTAAGAGGCAAGTGTTGTGGGGTCAGAGGGGTAGTGTAAAGCCCTGGGAAGGTAGAAAAGTGGTGGGGACATGGTAGAAGATGAGGAAATTCAAAAGCAGTTCTTTCCTTAACATCACTTTTTGGCATCGAACTCTGAGGAGTCCAAGAAGTGTAAATTCAAATTTGAACTTCTAGGTTTTTATGAAGATACTTATCAAAGTAAAAGGATTAAACATTTTATATCGTATATTGTTACTTTAATTTGTAACTTTCAAATATTTATAAATATATTACGTGAACCTCTGTCTGTGCTCTGGCCCTATAACACAAGCATCTCAATATTGGACATGAGCCTTATTACCTACACAGCAGGTAAAGGAAGAAAAACATTGAGAATAAACCATCTTAATTGACAACCAATTTAAATAATTTGGTTCCAAGTACTTGATTTTAGCTTGTTTTCCCATTCTGGGTCAGCTGAATTGGCAATCCACATGGTTTAATACAATGACAAAAATGGATCATTTACCAATCTCTCATTCTACCTGGGGATGGATGACAATCAAATGAATAATACAAAATTATTCCTTATTTTTTGCATTTTTTATAATCATATATCATAGCATATATATCATTATAAATATGTATCTCATTATAGTTAATATATTTAAGAGCCTAATATAATTTAAAATAAATTTTTTATAAACTTTTCAGCTTAAAATTCTAAATTAAATTATCTTGATCCAAATGGTAAAAGACACTGAGGAAAAATCACACTTTATATGAAGTCTTAGGTACAAAAATAGAAGACTCATAAAATCCAGCAGATACTGAGTTACTCCTCAAAAATTTTAAAAATATTTTCTTAGAGATTATTCATGAGGTAAATATATTTTTATTAACATAAGAATGCTGAATGATGACATAAATACTTCTTTCTAGTCTCAAAGTGTATAGAATAATAAGATTTTGATGACCATGGACTGTATGTGATTATATTTTTATGGATATTGTCTGAGTACCAATTTCATGTATGATTGATTTTCAAAATGTGTTGAATGTAATGTATTTTCAAGGTTCATTTATTCAAGATGAGGTTCAAGTCACATAAAATATAATTTCTCATAAATTATAAAGATAAAACAGTCCTCTAAAACACAAGAGTTCACATGAATTCCTATAGTAGAGTTCTTTTATTAAATGATACAATATTTTTAATCAGTTATTTTTATAGAGGCTAATAAAAAAGTATACCCTATAATCTGATTATTCAACTTAATCTCAACCAGCATCCAAGGGAAGACATTATTTTTCCCTGAACTTTCCTGCACTGAGTAGGTGTACCAAGCGCTCACCATCTCATTCCTTCATTTACATATACATTCAATTATTCAACTGCTACTTACTAGACATTATGCTAGGTACTGGGATATAAACACATGCACATATATATATATATATATATATATATATATATGCACACACAGTAGATTATTATATAAGAAAGTTAAAAATATAAGGAGGAAGACAAATAAGTAGTTGAATTCAATATAGATTGCTGAGCCTTGTGATAGGAGAAAGCACCCCCTGAATGTTTCTATCTGCTAAAAGTAACCAGGGTAACCTCATTTTCTTTTCAACATGGTCAATATGATGTCTTTCAGTACACTAAGTTAATTTTATGGTTGTATATATTCTATACTTATATTCATACACTATAACCCCAAAACGAATGAGTTAATTGAAATGAACTGACTCAAAATTGACGCACATCTAAAAAATCAATGACAAAGATATTAAAGCAGTTATAATAACTCTATTTTATATTTTCAGAAGTTTAGTACAAACATGGAAAATGTTTTTATAATTGTGTGAAGATGAAAATTTCAATGTCTGCTATAAAACAAATTACTAAATGGGATTCATAGTTGATTAGACATTGTGAAAACAAAGAAGAATGAACTTGAAGACATAGTAGTCCAAAATGAAACACTGATAGAAAAAATAATGAGAGAAAATAACAGCATTTGTGAGTCATGAGACAAATTTAAATGAAGTAAAAACTGTGTCATTGGAATCCCTGAGGGAGAAGCTTTGGGCAAGGGCAAGTGTCAGAGAGAAAAATACATGAACATTCTTTTGATATGGAGAAATTTATAAATTTAGAGAAAAATCCCCAAGCACAACAAATAGGAAGAAAACTATACACCAAGGCACATCATACTCAAGTTACTCAAAACAGGTAATTTTGAGAAAATCTTAAAACAAGAAGAGAGAAAAAACACAAAGTACACATAAAAAAAAAAAAACAAAGATAAGGATGACAGCAGATTTCTGGTGAGAAACACTGCAAGTGGTAAGACAATGAAACAGCATTTTTGAAGTACTGAAACAAACAATCCCCATAAACCTAGAATTCCATACCAGTGAAAATATCTTTCAAAAAGAAAGGTGAAATAAACCTTTTTATATATTCAAAAGCTGAAAGAATTAATCTCTAGCAGGTCTGCACTACAAGAAATATTAGAGGAAGTCCTTCATGCAGAAAGTTATACCAGAGAGACATATATATCAACACAAATGACAAAAGAACACTGAAATGGTAACAATATGAATAAATATGTAGGTTTTTCCCCTACTATTTAAAAAAATCTTTAAAAGATGTTTGATTATTTAATAAAAATAGTAACAATGTACTGTAGGACTTAGCCAGATGTGGAATTAAAATGTATGACAAAAGCAAAAAGGCAGAGAAAGAAATGGAATCACATTGTTGTAAGGATTTATAATATATATGAAGTGGAATAGTATCATTTGAAGGTAGACTGCAATAAGTTTACGATACAAAGGAGAAACCTTAAAACAACCACTAAAATAACAGAACAAGAGTTACAGCTAATGTGCCACCAAAGGAGGTAAATGGAATCATGAAATGAATTCAACTGATCCAGAGGGAAAAAAAAGGGGGGGCAGAGGAAGAGAGAAAAGCAAACAAAGAATAGGGCAAATAGAAAAGAAAGAGGAAGATTATAGATTTAAATATAATTATGTTGATAATTACTTTGAAGGAAAAAAATATTAAACCATCATATTTAAAAGGCAGATATGACCAGATCAGATGAAAAAGCAAGACCCATCTATATGCTGTCTAGAGAGAGAGAGAAAAAAAAAAAACTTTAAAGACACAATCAGGTAAAAGGTAAAAGTGACATATATTGCTGACTCCTCTGAAACCTTGTTTTCCAACAGGAAAGATAGAATCTGCACTTCACCCTGGAACACATTCCCAGAGGTGAATGTCAAGCACATAACTGGCACATATGCTGGCCTTTTACTGACAGTTCCAAGTGGATTTAAATGGATTTATGAACATTCAGGGTTTGGCTTTATAGACCAAGTGACTGAAGTCAATGCTGCATATACTATAAAGGATGAAAACCAAAAATTTTGTGCCAGTTTAGAACTCTTGGGTGCATTTCATCAGATCAAGGCACTCACTTCACTGCCTACTCAGCACAACAATAGGATAAGAAATAACACAATTAACAGACTAATCATATTCCTTGTTACCCTCAGAGCAATGGGTTAATAGGGAACTGGAATAGACAAGTGAAAAATCTTCTATTTAATGATAGTGGGGGTGGGGGTGATAGGGAGAGACAAAGAATTAAAGAGCTTGTCTACAGCCCTCTAGTGTTGTGATTCACAACCTAAAGTGAAAGCGACTACATTATATAAATGATAAGATAGATTTACATTATACAGATTATTCTTTTTGGTGAAACTGGGGAACAGAGACTAGAAGGTATGATATAGGAAATTAGTAGAAATCTTTCCTGTGATACTGCATCTTTCATTTTCAGTGCCAGATCCAATAGTCCTTGGACCAAGCTACTGTTAAGGATCCCAGTAGCTAGCAATTTTTCAAAATAAAATACTTTACAAAATTGAAGTTCTAGCACTCTAGTTTTATCCTAATTTATAAAATAAGGCAAAATGTTTTTCCATTTTTTAAACTAATTATATACAACACAACTAATGCCAATAAAGAAATACTATCCATCTCACAAAGAGAGTGATAAGAGTTATAATGCTGAAAATTTATATGAAAATTGGTCTGTGTGTATAATACAAATTAAGCATTTAATAAAGTAAAAGAACATGGGCTTTTGGATGCAAAAAGCACTGGTGATAGTCTCAAGTTCATTACTCAGTAGCTCATTTAATTAATTTATAAAAATTAAGATTATGATATTTTATTTAGCCAATTTTACATTCCAAATTCAGTCACAACCAAATCTCACATCATATGTGCTCTTTTGCAATGTGACTTTGCCATTCCACCTTCAGGAAGTAGGTAGAGTGCAATCCTTCTCCCGTGAAGATGGGCTGGCCCCAGCGACTTGCTCGCATGCCGCAGAAGTGATGCTACATGACTCTTGAGACTAGGTCATGAAGAGGCTTACATACAGCTTCTGTCTAGGTTCCTTGGAATGCCTGTTCCATGCTTCTGAGAAGCCTGAATCTCATGAAGAAGACATACATGAGACCTCTAGTTCACAGCCCCAACCAGCCTACACTTCAACTCACCTCAGCCCAGGCACCAGACATTTGAGTAAAGTCCCTAAATGATTTAAACCCCAACAGTTCAAATCACTTCTGCTATTCAAATGGGAAGCCATCCATCCAAGACTCAAACATTATAGAACAGAGACAAGTCCTTATCTGTTGCCCCCACCTCCCAGTTTTAATTCTTGATCCAGAAAATTTGTGAGCATAGTATAACGGTTGTGGCTTTATATCATTAAGTTTGCGGTAGTTTTGAGGATTGAAGAATTTGAAATAAGGTATGAAGAATAGCCCAACTATCAGCCTCACGAAGGGTTAATTTCTTTCTCTTTTCTCCTCAGGTCAAGAGTTCAGAGAGCCAAATTAGAGCTGATAATACACTAAACTGTGAAGAGTTCAAAAGAGGAATGATAAGATGACAAAATACACACCTTTGGAGAAAACATTGCACATTTATAAGTTATCATTTTAATAGCTGATAAGCCTATTATTTTAAAGTATAGAGAGTGAAAAAAATAAAAATTCAATTTACTATCTATTAAGTTTTTCTACATAGTTTTGTTCCTTTTTTAAGGAAAGACTTGTTTTCTTTGGAATGGTAGTACCCAGTAATAATGATGACTTTATTAGCGACACAGTGCGGGGAGTAAGCCTTGATTCATAGGAACAGTCACAAGCTAAGGTGGGAACCTGCAGTTTTCTCAGCATGATGCTTGTGTAGTGAACTCTTTGGGACAACTTGCAATTTCATTAAATCATTCCTCTTCCAACCAGCTTAACTACTACGTCACCACACAGCCTTCCCTAAAAATGTAATCATTCTGTTACTTTCTATTGTATAGACTTCTAAATATATAATGCATTAAACTTTTCTTAAAAAAAAAAAAGCAAATCAGGCAGCACCAGTTTTGGTCAGGGTGGTGCACTATTGCCAGCACAAACATGGATTGTTCCTTCTGTAAAACAGGACATGATAGCCTGCTCTTTACTCCAGTTTTCATGTTCTGGAGCCACAATTAAGTTAGCTCTCCCTAGAGGAATGTTATAGCAGATGTGAAATTACTGCTGTTTATCACATTTGAAGATTAACATTTATGTATATTGAAAAGGTTTTAATTTCCTAAACATGGATAAAATGAAATGGTAAAAAGATTAAAACTTACTGAAATATATAATGAGTGTTAATAAAATATTCCCTGGCCCATGCCATCTTGGGGATAAAAAGCAAACCACCATAATTTTTTTTAAATGTATCTCAAAAATCTGTGGGAACACTAGCCACCTTAAAATCCTTCCAAGTGATACAGAATGATTCAAAGGCTTTCTGACTATGATGTGATATCTAAATTTTCTCCTTAATCATGTCAGCTGTTATTGTGACATTCAATTGCACTTTTCCCCCAACAGGCCTAGATTTTGCATTAAAATGTTTTTCAACATATCTAAAAAAGAATTTTTATTGGGAGTATATCTCACTCCTCCACTGGATCAGTGGAAAATGTATTTTTTTCCTTCAAAAATTTGAAATAGATTCTTATTTAGTTCTGTAATATGTGTATCTATAAGCTCACTTAAAATATTTTAAATGTGAATGAAATATTTTATTGGGCTAAAGCTCACTTAGAGAACTTGTGTCTGATTCCTTAGAGAGGCTTCCAAAAAGAAAGATTAGAAAGTCTTTTCACAAGTTCAATAAGCTTCATATATTTTTCTTTCCCTGTGCATGTGTGTAATGTCTGAAGGGAGTAAAATAGTTTCTGTCCAAGTTGTTTTGGTTTAGGTTAAAAACTTCTAGGTCCTAGTAAGTGGGAAAGGAGAAAGACTTCATTTTCTATCATTTTCTTGCCATCTAAGAGGTATAGCTATCTGTGGGAAACAGGAATTAACTACAGTTAGAGGTATCTTTCAGCCGGCAGTCTCATGACTATGATGAAGGTACCCATATTTCGTTGACTTGCTTGCTTGCTTTTTTTTTTGTTTTATTGTAGGCTCACACTACTTGAGGCATTGTACTTTCTGTACTTTGCACAACTGATCCTATTAGGAATCACTGCATCAGCCCTCATTACGCCTTCCACCTCACTCCCACATACAGTTAAATTATCCTGCAACCTATGCTCCGTTGGAAATTGAAACTGAGTCCTTTGACCATTCATAGTTTCTCTGTTGTTCTATATCAGGCTATTTGTGAATTTCTGCTAGTTAAATTATAGCTTCAAATGCTCAAATTAGAAGAGCAAAAATACTAAAATTGAGTATCCGAACTTCCACTTTGTTTTAGTCAGTTTGGACTGCTGCACCAAATTACCAACATTTATTTCTCACAGTCCTGGAGGCTGATCAGTCCAAAATTGAGGCATTAATAGATTATATTCCTGGTGAGGACATGCTTCCTGGGTTGCAAATGGCCATCTTCTCCTTCTATCCTCACATGGTGGAGACAGAGCAGAGAGAAAGAAGTGCGTTCTCATGTCTCTTCTTATAAAGGCACTAAATGTGAGCGTTCCAGCTTCATGACATAATTACTTTCAAAAGGCTCTCCCAATACCATCTTACTACCTGCTAATACCATCATATTGGGGGTTAGGATTTCAACATACAAATTTTGAAGGGACACAAGCATTCAGTCCATTATATACTTTAAGCAGCTATTTTAAAATGAGCAACATTAGTAAGTGGAAATAAAAAAGAATAAAGATGAGAGTGAAAAATCAAGATAATAGAACAAATAATAGAGAAAAGCAATAAAAACAAAAGCTATCTCTTTGAAAAGCCTAATAAAATTGATAAGTCATTAACAATACTAATAAGGAAAAACAGAAAAGTTTTTTTTCACTAATATCAAGATTCAGAGTTAACTACAGTTTCTTTAGACATCAAGTAATAATTTGTTAATATTACAAACAACTTTATGCCAATAAATTTAGAATTTTGATGATTTGGACAAATTTCTTAAAAGGCACAAATTAACTATGGTAGTTTAAGCAGAATCAGAAAATCTAAATAACTCTTTTCTCTATCAATTACAAATACTGAAAACATAATTTAAAACTTTACCCACAAACAAGGCATGGATGTCTATTCATACTACTCCTATTCTGCATTATACTAGAGATGGTAGACAATATAAGCAATCAATAAAGCACATAAAGGAAATTAAAGGCATGCAGAATGGAAAATAAGTAGTTGAACTGACATTTTCACAGGTAATGATTAACTACAAAATTCCAAAGAATCTACAAAGACAATCTCCACCACTAAGGCATGAATTTAAGAAGATCACAGTGTACATGATCACTGTGTGTGTTTTTATACTAGCAGAAAAACTGAAACATGATTATTTAGGGAAAAGCAGCACTTTAACAGTAATATCAAGAAGATGCACTGGAATGAATTTAACAAAAATGTGACTCCCCAGACTAAAAATACAAACAATTTTGCTATGAAAAATTAAAAAACATTTAAATGAATAGAAGGTTATACTATGTTCATGGATTTAAAGGCTCAATCATTAATATGTAAATTCTTTGCAAATACTTTCATAGTTCCAACGCAATCTTGATTAAAATATTAATAGGCATTTATATAGACAAGCTGATTCTAAAATTTATTTGTCTGCGAAAAGGACCTAGAATAGCCAAAACAATCTTACAAAATAAAAATGTTGGAGGACTTATACTATCTTTAATTCAGAAATTAGCTAAATCTATAATATTTGAGACAGTGTGACATTGGTGTAAGAATAAATAAATACATCAATTGGACAGAACATTAAGTCCCTAAATGGACCTACACATATAAAGCAAGTAGATTTTTGACAGACTCCAAAGTGATTAGAGAAACTGGAGAAAGAAACTCTCTTCAACAAATGTTGCTGGACCACCTGCATAAGTGCAAGATCATAAATTTCTGCTCATCAAAAGTCACTATAAAGGAAATTTTAAAAAATAAGTGACATACAGATATTTACAATACACATACATGACAAAATACTTTTATCCAACATATGTAAAAGGCTCCAGCAAATCATTTTTTAAAATCAAACAATTTTAGACAAAAAGGTGGAGAAGATATTTCACAAGAAATATACTTAAATGGGAAATAAGTATCTGAAAATGTACTCTACATATTTAGTCATCAGTGAAATGACATCAAAGATACAATGACATACCACTTCACTCCTACTAGGATAGTTAAAATTAAATGTCAACACCAGTACTGGCAAGGATGTGCAGCAGCTAGAGCATCCACACTTTGCTGGAGCAATGTAAAATAGTAAAATCATGTTGGAAAGTGGTACTTTTTTACTAAACCTAACATATTGACCCAGCAATTTCATTTGTTTGATTTATCCTTGACCCAAAATAAAACAAATATAAGTAAAATAATTACATATAAAATATTCTAGTAGCATTATTATTAATTGGCATAAAAACAAGTATCAATCAATAAGAATGGATAAAAAAATTCTGATATGCTCAGAGGGGAATATTATTTAGAAAACAAATGGTCTGCTGAATCATGCAACAACAGCTCTGAATCTCAGAATTATATTAGCATTATATTAACATTATATTAAGCAGGAGAAGCTCAACAACAACAAAAACATATAGTGTGATTACATTTATATGAATATTGAGAATTGGCAAAATTAATATATTTTAATAGAACCAGTGTGATTATTTATAGAGATTGAGATTAATTTGTAAAGAAGAGGAAATTTTGGGGTTGTGTAAATATCCTATTTTGTAATATTCATCAAATTACATCAAATTATATAATTAAAATATGAGCTATCACTGTATATAAATGTATATATATAAATATTACCTCACCTCAAAAAGAAAAATCATAGTAAAAGTCCCAGTGTTGGTGAGGATGGAGAGTAACTGTACTTCTGTACATTCCTGATAAGAGTATGAAATGCAACAACTACTTTGGGACACTCTTTGCTAGTACCTACTAAAACTAAATATACATACTCTATGAGTAAGCATTTCCACACTTAATTATTTATCCAAGAAATATAAATTCAGATGTCTCCAACAGGATGAAAAATGCTCAAACTATTTATAATTGACATAAACATGAAACAAGGAAAGTATGCCACAAGAGAATACAACATACTTTCTCAAGAGTGGCAATATTGCCATTTTAGACCAAATAATTATTTGTTGTGGGAACTATCATATGCAGTGTAAGATGTTTAGCAACATCTTTGGCCTTTATCCAAAAGTTGTCATTAGTAAACACACAATTATGACAATCAAAAATATCTTCAGAAATTGCCATACATATCCTAAGGGAGGAAAATTATCCCTAATCGAAAACTACTGAAATAAATTAATATCATATATATGCATTTTTCAGTAGAATATTACTCAGCAATAAAAAGGAACAAACTATTAATAAACACACAACATGCACAAATGTAACACAAAGTAGTAAGATGCTGGTAAATGTTAATAGCTGCTCCCTGAGATTAGGTGAGACTGAAATACAGCATTTACCAACTTTCAGTTTTTACAACTATTTCAAAAGGTAGCCTTTCAGTGCTATTAGGTTTATGTTTTTAGGGAGAACATTACTAATAATTAGACTGTCAAAATATTTGGAAAGGTGGAATACCTCTATTAGTGAGTTTACAGATGCCATTTGACTATTTACTCAAAATATTGAATAAAATCTTATGAATCTATAAACTTTGGGTTCTTCTAATTTTGAGATTTTGTAATACTAACATTTGTCCTCAGTTTCTATTCCTTTTTTCCTGTTTAAGAAACTAAATGGATCTAAACTTTCAGTAATTTATATTTTTAAATGTTCTCTTTATATTTATTATAAATTCAAAATTATCTTTTTATCTAACAAGAAATTACTTTATATTTTTATAAAAGAAATGTATTTATATATCTATATGTGTATAAAAAGAGATCTTTTGTCCTTACAAGTAAGTACAGGTCATATGACAAATGTCTCAATCAGGTCAAAGATAACATGGGACCAGAGCAATTATTTTTCTTGAGGCTATGGTGCTGGATTCCTGATAATAAGGATATAAAATCTGACACCAGATTCTACTACTTAGAGATGCACCAACAACAGTAATAAAAAAGGATTCAAAAAAAAAAATTAACATGGCTTTTAACTCTAGAAGAAAAGATTTAGCATCAATTTGTAGCTCAAATTGAAGCACCAGCAAGCCACTGCAAATTCTGTAACATGGCTATAATATATTCATTTTGAGTAAATATCATATGTGAATTCTTGACATTTTACTTTTCCTTTTCATCCCCAGTTCACCATTTTTTCTCTGCAGAACCAAGATGGATGCTGATTATAAGCCCTGATTAATTATTAAATAATTATTCAGCAGTTCTTTGAATTTAAAAGGCCCCCAGATTGAGTCTTTAGTACCTCATATACTAATACAGTCACTGAAGTTGTCCATACTAATTTGAAAACTGAGGGGTACTTCATCACTCTAAAACAATGCCATTCAGTAATTAGGGGTAAATTACTCTCTGTAAACTGCATTCACTCGTTATTTCATTTATAATTTCTTAGAAAATGAAGGAAAGTAAATATTGGACTTTACGTTTTTCCTCATGTTGCCAGAGAATAGGTTCTTGCCTGGCACAGGAAAGACTTCAAGAGCAAGACATAGTAAAGTGAAAGCAAGTTTATTTACAGAGATATACACTCCATAGACAGAGTATGGGCCATGGTGGAAGGCAAGAGAGAGACCGACCACGAGGTGTGGGGATTCTTAGTTTTTATGGGCTTCATATTTCAGATGCTCATGAGTAGGAGGCTTATTCAAACTATTTTGGGGAAAGGGCAGGGATTTCCAGGAATTGGGCTCCTGCCCACCTTCTGACCTTTATGCTCAGTCTAGGAACTGTCATGTGCCTGTGGGAGTGCCATGAGGCTCAAGGTCTACTGGAAGTTGAGTCTTCTGCCATCTTGGTTCTAACCAGTTTGTTCTGTCCTCAATTGCTGTGTCATTCCCTCAGTGGTTGTGCCCTGCCTCCTTCCCTCCTGTCCCACTCATGTTAGTTGGGAAATTTAAATTAAATTAATATTGGTAAAATGGAAATTTATTGGGTGGATGACACTTGAACATCCCTACTCTACATCCTTCAGAAAAGTTCAAAAATATTTAATTTCAAAAGCATTTCACAAAAGTGCTTTACACTTTCAATAATGGTTTAGGCAGTGGTTGTACCTATTCTTATATACCTTAATTTTTAAATTCCGTTAAGTCCTTATCAGCCTCCCCATTACAGTTAGCCTCTTGGGCATTAAGTAACAATCCAAAATGTTTTAAGAAGCAAGGAAATTGACACTGTTCTGGAAGCAACACTTAATATATGTGATGTATGGATATTTGAAGGTCTCAGTTATAGCAAATCTGCTTTTTTTGAGAGCAAAGAGGTTGTCTCTTTCAAATAAGGAACATGAATTATTTACTTGGTCACAGATGTAACAGTATGCCCTTGTTATATAATATAACATACTAAAGCTGTAGTGAATGGGTTGATTTCTTTGAAAAGCTGTGCCAGGTAATATGAAATTTTATTTCATACAATTGTTACAAGTTGTAAATATATATTAATTTGCACTTTTCCCACTGTATGCCTAACACAATTATTTAGGGTTTCTTAAAAGTTTATAAAATTCACAATATTAAAATTATATCAAAAAAGTCCTCAAAGATAGGAAACACATTGAACTTTCTTATAATTCAGACTTAAATGCAATTTGCTTTATTCAGAGTCTTTCTGCCTCAGTTCTTCAGAACACAGTCATAATCTCCTATAATTATGAAGTACTTCATACGTTGAGCAAGTTTTACAGTCCACTAAAAAGCTAATTAATGTTAAATTTAAATTGGTTCTCTCACACTGACATTGCTGTGAGTAGCTGGCTTGGCTCAAATATAAAGTGCACTTTCCTTTGACCTTATATAACCAAATGCAAGGGTAGCTCATTAAGAGAATTTTAGCATTTCTCTTGCATGGATATATTACTAATCCTTGGGTTTCAAAAGCAAAAAAGAAAGTGGAGGGAAGGGGGTGCAAACTAGTGAAAGTTCAGGCAAGGGGTCAAATACCACATGCAGTTTAATGCCACTCTTAGTTTGTTCTTGACTTTGGGCAGGAAGCAAGTCTTCAGAAGTCAGATGTCATAAATAAAAGTGCTTATGCTTTCTTCCCCGTACTAATCTTTCTAATTTTGGTTTTAGAGCCTTCAACCTATGGTTATTTAACCTTACTGAGAATTTACACAAAGCATATTCTTGCCCTGTCTTCCAAAGAAACGCATTTAATTATAAGATGCATGTTAAGGCCACTTCAGATTCTCCTGGCCCCACCTCTCCTCCTGTCAATGTTCTGATCATTGTTTCCTCACAGACTTTGACCAGATTCCTGAAAATGCACTTGATAGTGCCTTGCCTCACGCCAGTGCCTTGTGTTTCTTTTTTCCTACTCTAGGATGCCTGAGTTACCTAGAAGTGTGGGGAGTTAACATCTAAGAAACCACTCTTCCTAATGATAAATTCTTCTCCTTTTCTTCCAAGTGTAGGGAGTCATGAGCTGATTTCCTAAGATTCCTCAGGAGGGCCACCAGGTAGAGTTTAGGTGGCCAGTAACATGCCAACTTAACACTGCATCCTTGGATGTTTTTCTCATTTCCCTGTTTTATTTCTTTACTCTTGCCCCCTGGGATAATTTTCCAAATAAAATACCTACATACCAAGCTTTCCCTCAGTTGTGGGTTTCAGGAACTTTAGACAAGACATAGAGCAATGGACATACAGACAGTGTTTATTAAATATATTTGTCTCATGTTTTATGATATGAAAAATATTCTGAGAGTAGTTTCTAAGTTTTTAATTTCACTAAATGGTAATCTTTTAAGTAAAGGACTAACATTGTATTGCCAACTTTTTAAAATAGGTATGGGTATTTAAATGCAAAACAAATATCTTCTTAACATACTAGGTTCTAAAATGTTGGCTACACCTGAATCTAAGAAATCTCACTTGCTGGGGGTATGACTTTGGCAAGTTGTTAACATCTCTGAATCTCAGTTTCCTCATCTGTAAAATGGGGATAATAACAGCATACTAGAAAGTTATAATAGTGGCACAATAGGTAATGAAGTGTAGTAGATATCTCTTGTTGCATAACAAACCAACCCCCAACTAAGTGCCTTGAAATATTAACCATTTAATTTGCTCAGAATTCTGCAATCTGGGCGGGGGTCAGCAGAACTATTTCTTCTGCTCTCTCTCCTGGGATCATTCATGAATTTCTCATTTGGAAGTTTCACTAGATCTAGGTAGTTCAGGATGGCCTCTCATATGTCTGGGGGTTAGCTGGGTGCCTGAGGTTTCTTACATTGAAGTAAGCAGCACTCCAAGTGGGAGAGAGTGAAATCTACAAAAATAGCTTGAGGTTGAGGCTGGGAAGTAACAAAAATGTTACTTCTGCCACTTTCTATTGGTCACAGAAAATCACAGGGATTGGAAGGAAAAGGAATAAACCCCACAATTAACAAGAGAAACAACAAATAACATGCAGCCCTTTTGTAAGGTATACACCACAGGAGTAGCATTTGCAAATAGTAAAGAACAGTGCCTGGCACATAGTCTCCACCAATTAAAAAATAACTATTTTCACTATGTATTATTTCCTTTACTATTATTTTAGTAAAAAAAGTCTCTTAAAAATGTAAAATCTATAGAATTATAGAGTAATTCTTTATATTTAAGAAATTTAGTTTAATAAAAATAGCATATTTTCTTATCTCATTTCACATTTCACACAAGATATTAAGTACATATTTATATGCATACATGCACACACACACACACATACACACACACAAAACTAACACTAGTCCCAGCACCCATATTTAGTAACTGGTCAAAAGCACCAGTTTTGCTTTTAAAATTCAGTTATAAGGAGTCTGGTTTGCCTAGATTTTGAAAAAAAGTTCTTATCACAACATGGCCATCCCAGGATTTCCATATAATTTTCTGCCTCATCAGACCTAGAAAAGCCAATGTAAGAAGAACACATCTATTCTGTTTGAAAACTGAAAGAAATTGTAGGGTTGGAAGTATGTGGTTTCCTATCCCATTAATGTCCCCAAGCTCCACGTGTGAGTTCAGGCATTGACTTAATTCTAGTAATGAGTACAGGACAAGTGTGAGGCTTTTCTCTTAGAACACATGGCCAAGTGTCAAGCTCCATTGTCGTTGTGACATCCTATTACTTTCTTCAGTGTAAGAATGACATTTTCCTTGGGTGGTTTTAAATATATGAAATAATCAAGGTGTATGATAGCTTCAAACACATTTTATTATTTATAAAGTGATTATATAAAGGTCTAAGCTATTTTTACTATGCAACAATAGTGCACTCCATGCCTAGCCATAAACTGCTGACAGCTTAGACTCTGGCATGAGACTTTGACAGAACAGGGAATGTCGGCTCACCAATGCCTTTCGTAGGCATTAGATTTCTGCATCATTTGGTTTGCTGAATTCCACACTTCATCTGTGTGTACCTGAGTGCCTGAGCACTTCTTGTTATGTAGATCTGACCTCTAGCCAAGATATCCTATTTTATCTGCTAGCTTCCCTTCCTGTTCCTGACCCTTCCACTTGCACTACATGACCCGTCTATCACTGTTGACCTATGATGAAAGGATTAGAGGGACTGTGAGGATCAGGGACAATCAGCTGACCTCGCTGCTCTACTACTTATCTGTTGTAACTATTTTAGGTGGATAGGGTCAACTACACAAAGATTGTCTCTGAACAGCAATAAAAGTCCACCAGACACTCTAATTCCTATCCTAATGTCGTGTACATTGTGATGTTGGTAGGGTGCAGCTAAAAGTTTCTATAACATCAAGAAACCACCTTTCAATTATTTATGATCAGAATTTTTCCAGGGCTTATTGTATCTGCCTTCCAGAAGTGATATGGAGCTGATAATGTATAAACTCCAAATTCTGTGTGGCTAATGCACCTGGGTCTTGCAAAAGAAACTAAAAAAGCCATATGACTCTAACTCCGAATCAGCTATGGTATTTCCTAAGGTACAGTGCACTTTCTACTTTGAGTGTTTACTTAGCAGGACTTGCTTATTCAAAAAGGTGAACTTTATAAAAAGTGTTTAGAATTCCTATAGTTTTCAGTAACTCTTATTTTATGGGGTATGTATTTTCAAAATTCATAGAAACCACATGGGTCAGATTTCTCTAAATATAATCTGTATTGATAAGGTAATTTTTTAATATTTAGGGAATACTTATCAAATAATACCTATTCTAGTGTCTTTACAAAGAACAAATGAGGAAAGGGATGAAAGAGCTAGCAATTCAAATCATTTAAACACCCAGGTTAAGAAATCTAGCTATTTACAAATTATCTTTAGTTATCAATAGTTAGCAATTAGTTAGGTCCATTATCAATGTCAATTATCAATAGTTAGGTTTAAATGGGTTTTAGTTAGTGAAAACAAATTTATTTAACAGATCTGTATTATTTTCCAAGCATCATCACCGAGGAAAAACAAATAACTTATATCATGAATTGTCATACAGTCTTACATAAGGAAGGTGAACAAATGTAAATGAAGGTGGATAGCAGAGGATTAAAAAGCAAACTCAGCAATTCACCATGTAGGCAATTCTGCCTAACAACCTTTGAACTATGTTCCTTATGTAAATGTTTTTGGAGCAGAAGGTGGTTTAAATTTAAGAAAGAAAAAGGCCACATGAAGATGGATATTTGTGTTGTTTTTGAGAGAATTTGTTTTCCCTTGCTGCTGGGCTTACTCAGGAATTAAATATTTTCTTCTAAAAATCAAGGTTTTTAAAGGAAAAGAAAGGATCTTTCACAGGAAAAATGGAAAAAAAATTAAATACAAGTAAAGGAATCAAAGTTATAGTAGGAGCAGATGAGTACAGAATGGAAAAGAAAGGATGAAACTCGGGTAGGAGAGAAAGAAAGCAACACGGAAGAAAGGATTATGCAGAAGAAATAAAAATCAGGAAAAAAGTGAGTCTGGAGAACTATGTGGCAACTGCAAGAAAACTTTATAAATAATTGTGATAATAGAACAGTGAGGTATTTGTGCAAGCAGCACTTCAGCACTCTGAGACAAGCCAAGAGGAAAGACTATAGATAAATCAAGACAATCTTGGAGGGCCCATTGCCACAATCCCAGTGAGCAGCATTTGGAGGCCAAAATTGAACTCACCCCTGAGTCCTTCTGTAATTGGATTTGGAATATTTGCAGTGATAAATAGTCTAATAAAAATATTGATTGGAAGAACAGTGCAGAATGGAAAGATCTAAGAATGTCAATGTGACCAAAAAGCTGGGGCTTAAATTCCAGGTTCAGCTCTTAATAGCAATGTGACCCTGGGCAAATTATTTCAATTGTATGCACCTCAATTTCCTTATCTGTGAACTGACATTTTAACTGTCTCATTCTGTTGTGAGTAAAATTATTAAGTCTAATAAATTGTAATAATTAGAAATGCCCTATCTGGGCATTGCTCAGAGGAGAAACCCTTATTCTTGATGGACTATAATATTCCTTTAAATCAGTACTGTGGTGTCCACCACCGTAGATCTCTTTTTCCCTCTTGTTTCTTAAAATTAGGAAAGTTTAAATGAAAGTGATGGAAATGACTGACTCTAATATCATTAACATCATTAGAGTATTTAAATTTGTAGAATGATAATTTTATTATGGAGTTTAAAAGAGATTTTAGGAATGCTAGGCAAGAAACTCCTCTAAGTCTTTATTCCTTTTATAGTTTAGCAATTTGCTATTTTATTTTCTCTCTGTTTTATGCAGTATTCTTAAAAGACAAGTGAGCATGAAAAATCCTATTAAATAGTTGCATAATTAATTCTTGAAGGTTATAGCCCCACTTTCTACTGAAAAACTTTTAGAATCATAGCACCTTAAAATAATTAGAAAAAAGGTATGTTTTTCCAAATTCATAAACCAGATGTTAAACTTAAGAAGAGTTTCTTACAGCTTAGCTTTTCTTTTAACTCATCAGTATAGAGTAATCAAACAGCCCAGAGATTTTCCTCCAGGAGAACATACTTCCTTTTTTCTTTATTCACCACCCACTCTCCAGCACTTGCAGTTGAGAAAATAACTTGAGAACTACTTTCATACTGTTTATCCATCTATAATGGAACTCTGGTAATTCAAGAAAGGCACATGTAAAGACTATTAGAATGTAGCTTGATTAGATCTATATTTTTGGATAGTAACTGCTGGCAGTCTTCAGGATTAATTAGACTGGAGTGAAAATGGGCAAAATGAGGCCAGAAAGGAGATGACACAGTAATCCAGGAGGGAGACATACAAAACAGTGAGATCATTCACAGCATGAGCAGCATTTAGTCAGCCTTGTATTTCCCTATACACACTTAATATAATAGTTCTTGCATTAATGTAACAGAAGACTGAACTAGGACTTGAGTGGGATTGGTAGGAGATTTAAGAAATGACTGAATGCTTGCCAGCAGCGTCCGAAAAATGATTGGCTACAGAAATTCATCAAATGGAAAAAAACAAAACTTTGAGGGTTCAGGAACATAGGACTAGGAGAATCAAGTGAATTAAGAGGTTGAAAAAAAAAAGTAGGAGCAAGTTTGGGGATGGAAGATGAACTATTTTTATGGGTTGAATTTGAGACACTGTCAAGACATTGGGCAAAAGTGTTCTGCACGGAGTTGGGAAAAGTTTAAGACTCCAGAAACGTCCTTGCAAAGTTCACTTATCTAGCACTATTGACACAAGCTCCTTTAATACGACTTGATGCTCTTGAACAGTCTTCTCAGCTATCTTGGGACTAGTTTCCCTGTTATCATGGTTAGTTTCAGACTAGAAGTTCTTAGCAGAGAAGCTGGAAGGAAAATGGGAACTTCCTCTAAAATGATATAATGTGGATGGCCTCAAATTACATAATTTTCCCTTCTATGTTTTATTCTTGAACCATGTAAGCTGTAAACATGACTGTCTTTTTCAGTTTAGCACTGTGAATGTCTCATTCAAACACAGAATACCTGATATTGGCCAAACACTCTTTTTTCCAATTTTATATGTATAATAATATTTATGTCTATTTCTATAAATACTGCCCCCATTTTTCCTCTTTCCAATAATTTTCAGCTTTATTGAGGTATAATTAACGAAACTGTAAGATATTTGAAGTGTACATGATAGTGATTTAATGTACATATATATTGTGAAAGGAATCCCTCCGTGTAGTTAACATATCCATCACCTCACATATTTGTCTCTGTTGTTGATGATAATGAGAACATTCAGTTCTATTTTCTTAGCAAATTTCAATTATATAATACAGTGTTTTACATTAGATCTTCAGGCCTTATTCATCTTATAGCTGAAACTTCATATCCTTTCACCGACCTCTCCCTTTTCCCCCTACTCTCCACCCACTGGCAATCACTTCTCTACTCTAAGAGTTTGACTGTTTTGTTTATTTTTAAGATTACAAATTGGGAGTTTGGGATTTGTAGATACTGACTACTGTATATAAAATAAACAATAAGGTCCTACTGTATAGCACAGGGAACTACATTCAATACCTTGTAATGGACAATAATGAAGAAGAATATGAAAAGGAACACATATGTGTATAAATGAATCATTATGCTGTACACCAGAAATTAACACATTGTAAATCGACTATACTTCAATAAAAATAAGATTCCATATGTAAGTGATACTATACAGTACTTGTCTTTCTCTGTCTGGCTTATTCCACATAGCATAATGTCTCAGGGTCCAGAATGGCAGGATTTCTTCTTTTTCATGGCTGAATAGTATCCCATCGTTTTTATACCATGTCTTCTTTATCCATTTATCTATTGATGGACATTTAAGTCATTTTGTTATCTTTACTATTGTGAATAATGGTGCAATGAACATGAGAGTGCAGATATCTCTTCCATATCCTGTTTTCATTTCTTTGGATATACAACCAGAAGTGGGATTACTAGGTCATATGGTAGTTCTATTTTTAATTTTTTGAGGAATCTCTTTACTGTCTTCCAAAGTAATTGCACTAATTTACATGCCCACCAATAGTGTACAAGGGTTCCCTTCTCTCGAGTAGGCATCCTTGTCTTGCTCCTGATCTTAGAAGAAAAGCTTTCATCTTTTAACTGTTGAGTCTAATAATTTTTAATTGTAAATTTACAATTCAATTGAGTTTTCTATCATTAGTCAAATTATTTTACTGTTTTGAGCATACAATCAACTCTGCTCTGTATTCCACTTAATGATTTTTATGAACTCCAAAGCTTCACTTTTCCCAAGTTTCTAACACATCTACTTCCTCAATTACCCTTTATTAGTTAAAATGAACTATAGCAGCAATATCCTTCTCATGACTTTATTGTCTAAAAGAAAACTCTTCCCAGAATGATGAGCATGGCCTCATCTGATTTCTGCTTTTGCTGAATATAAACTCCAGTAGAAACATACTGTGTAGTGTGGCATATTGTTTAAGACCATTGCTTTGGGAGCCAGAATGCCTGGGTTCAAACTTTGATTTCACCATTTGCTTAGTCATTGTGGGACTAGAAATTATTTAATCCTGGGTCTCAGATTTTTTTTCATCTGTGCCTGATGAACAGATTGGGTTGCTAAAGGGTTGCTAAAGGCCCTCTGCTATGCTAGCCCTGTGCTGTCAATACCCCTTCTTTAGTTTCAGCTCTCCTTACATTACTTGTTTTGAATATGCCATTACTTTCCTATTGGCACACAGAGAGTAATTGAAAGGGTTAAATGAGATAATATATGTCAAGTGCCTGGCACAGAGTAAGTTCCCCCAAAAGTGTTAGAAATTATTAATACTCCTGAACATCTGAAGTGCTTGTATGGTGTAATTATAGCTGATAAGTACTGATAAGTTCTAGATGATTAATATAAAGTGATCAATTTAATACCATAACCCTAAGAGGTAGCTTCTTTATTACACTTTGCCAGAGGAAAGTGAGTAACCGAGATACGAAGTGACTAAGCATACCTCCAGTAAGTGGCAGAACCAGAATTTAAACTGTCAGTCACGTTCCAGAGTATTTGCTCCTAACACTGCCTATATTGTTTCATCTATGTCCTCTACTGAGTCAGTCATTCTGTCATGATCCCAGTGCTGGTTACTGTGAGCCTCTCCCCTTTCATGATCACCTTCCCAGAGGTCAAGCACCACAGATTCCTCTGTGATTCCTGTGGGGCCAGAGTGAGCAGGGACTCCCAAGAAGCGACCCATAACCCGGATGTCCATCCTGGGCTTTTTTTTCCCACTGGAGGAGCTGTAAGCTTGAGGGAAACCTCTCATCACAGTGTTGTGCCAGCCGGGGCAGGGGCAAATGCGGTCAGTGTGTAGACACTGCTCTTACCTTTATAATGCAGTCTGCCTTGGTCTCCATAGTTCAGGGTGTGCTTCAGCCTCTCTCCTATGTTCTAGGATTCTCTCAGTGGTGTCTTCTCCATGAATAATAGTTCATTGTTAGTTGTTCTCCTTGGAAAGAGAGCAAATTCAGGAATGACCCACGTTGCCATCTTGGTGGTGTTGAAACCATGGGTAATCACGAGTTAACTCCATTTTACCTGTAACCTGCCTTCACTAATCAAAGTCCTTTTAATCGTTGCTACAAAAAACTTGCCTGTCCTCCAAGTGGCGTGTAGCCCACAATAAAACATTTGCCCAAGTTGTTTTCCAGGAAAGTGGAGTCAGCTGCACCTGGTTTGAGCTACACGAATGAGACAGAGCTGACTACGGTAGTTGCACAATTACCACACCTTTTTCCAATCATCTGTCTCCGTGCTCCCCATGCCTTAAATAACCCTGATTCTTGATTCTTTATCCCCAAAACACACCAAGCCCTTTGCCTTCAGGGAGGTAGATTTGAGACTTATTCTCGTTTCCTTGCTTGGCTGCTTTAGGAATAAACCCTCTCTCTGCTGTAAACCTCAGTGTCTCAGACTTTTGGGTTAATGTGCACTGGGCAAAATGAACCTTATTTGTTGACAATGTCACTCCCCTCTGAACCAGTCATTTTGAAGTCCATTTTCACTCTGACTTGTCTTTACTTCAATATAAGTTTGTTCCCCTCTTCATTTATCTACACACACACACACACACACACACACACACACACACTCAAATCTATCTTGTTTCCATCTACTCTCATAGGTGATTATTGTGCTGATATAAAATTTCTGGACCAAATACTAAATTATCTTGTCCTTTAAAAAATCAGTTCACATGAATGCACAATGCACCAAAGAGTAGAAGCAAAATTAAGACCTTAAATGCTCGTGTTTTAGTGGTGCAACTTGAAAAAAGAACCAAAAAAATTATATGACCTTAAATGATGCTAAGTACAGAGAAAAAGGCACAGTTACTCAGTTAAATCAAGCATCTCAGAGAAAAGTATTAGAGAAAAAAAATCTCTAAATACAAAGCACATCTTGCCCTATTTCAAAATATTACACATAATAACATGCTTGTAGACATAATCCCCAAACTCAATTCTAATACCTTATTTACTGTTTGAAATAAGGATATCTTTTAATTTTTACTGAATTTAGTTTGAATGAGATATAAATACCAAGCAATAACATTTATTATTATTATTATTGTTTATAGTACATATTTAGCATGCTATTAAATTAAAAATACAGTTCTTTTACTTCCTATGTTGATTTGTACTATATTTTGTCCCCTTACAATGGTGCATTTTATATCTTTCTCAGGAGGAAACAACTTGACATTTGGATATTAAGGAATACCTGCCCTTATGAAATAACAGTTTACTCAAAATATAATTAATTATATTTATTTTAATTCAATATTCAATACATATAAATATATATCATTATACTCTTCAATGAAAATCAATGAATAGTAAAGGCCTACTCTATGCCAGATATTTTGCTAGTTACTATGAAAAGAAGGAAAAATAAGATTCAGGATCTGCTTCACAAAACTTAACACCCAGTAGAGAAAATTAAATATAAAAATAAAACATTTCAATAAAGGAAGAATGAGACATTCTGAGGGATCCCCCAAAGTGAGAGATGTGGGCAGTGATTGAAAATTATCCTGGAAAGTTTAAAGAAGAATTAATCATTTGAGCCATGCTTTAAAGTTTAAAAAGATTCCAAAGAGAAGAGAGCTTGAGAGTGAAATGAGAAACATTTCTAGTGGAGAGAACTGCTTAACCTCAAGGACAGTGACAAGGAAATGAAGGGCATGTTCAGCCTAACCAAGCCCACCTTCCTTTAGGGTAACACGCACACCAAGTACGACAGTGGAGAGTAAGTCATGAACAGCAAGGTGGTGACAAACTGTGTAGATTCTTGAATGCTACCCAAGGAGTTTAGATGTACTTGCTGAAAAGTCAAGTGTTTCTGCTTTAAAAAATGTATAATGTCATCAGTATGTAGAATTAATTGAGGGTAGGGGAAAATAGTGGCAGAGAGACCTGTGGGAAAACAATAGCAGCAGCCAGCGTAGGGAGTGATGAGCATTTGAAATCTTATAATGTCCTTGTGAATTCAAGAAGGGGAAATACACGAGACACTTGGCACGTACAGTTCAAAACCGTCATAGAGACCATGCAGACTAGACTAGCAAATGTCCTCTCAATAAAGAATGTATTGTTTGACTAGATGACTTCCTACTTTCTATTTGAGAACCATTGCTATGAGTAAATAGTTTGTATTCACTAAGGTAAGAGTAAAAAGTGGAGAGCAGAGTTTTGCGAACAAGGGAACAGGCTTACGTAAAGGCGCAGTTATTATAAAGAAGAATTGTAATGAACTTTACCCAAGAACTAAAGAGCTTCCTGAAAAGAAGCGAAGACTAGGCTGCAGGAGGGGCTGTGCATTTACAGGTACCGACTCACCTTTGGATCTTGAAAGCACAGCAGCTTTGGAAGTTGCAGCTCAGACAACTGGCTTCTGTAGGACTAGCCCCTCACCTCTTGACAACCATAGTGATCCCAAAACACATGTTCTGCATGAGCCCTGTCACTGGCTTCGCTACTGTAAGCCTGCTCTCAGTACCCATCCAAAGTGATTTTTCCAGACATTCATTATCTTCCAGCAAGTACGGAGTTCAGGTTCTCATGATACCAGTAGATTGTTCAGGTAGTGAATGCCTTGTTCCAGACAAGTCTGAATATACTTGGAGCAGAAGAACCCCACATCCCTTAAAACACAGAGGGCAGATAAAATAGTATTTAGTATGGTTGACAAGCAAATGCATTCTTGGCATCCAAACTGTTTGTACTTCTTAGGAGGGCAGTTTGCAATGGAGTTTAAAAATCTGCTTTAGGAAAAAATCCACCAAGCTGCAGGGCTATTGTTTACCTTCCTATGAAAATTTTAAAAATCTCCCAGCATATTAATGTTGATAAAAATTGTGTTCTCATTTCTTTATATTCATAGTAATATGATGTATTAGCTATTTATTTGTTAGAACTGTTAGTTTATAATAGTTTGGAAATAAATATGAAAAACCATGGTGCTGGTTATCAACAACAAAAAATGAATATAATGTATAAAATAAACTTCTGAAAAATGCATAATAAGCTTTTTTTCTTGAACAATTTATTTTAATTAGTCATTTATAATGCAAGAATATTTAGCTTTCCTTTATTGTGGAAATATTCAATCAGAATACTTCCCTTATTTTATACGTAATTTCTTATTCTTAAGTAAAAGTCTTACAATTCCCAACTGAGTTATTGTTTTAATACAGTTCAAAATTCAGACACCATGCTAAAGAATTTATTCCTCAAAAAATAGTTGTAATAATATTTTATTATTACCACCATTATCAAAATTTAATTGCATATATTAGGACAGATGAAAATAATGTGTCCCAATAAATACTTCATTTGGGGCCAAAGAGTAGTCCTCATTTGAAATGAAAGATCAAAGCAAAGGTTTCTACCCACCAAAAGAGGTGTATCTGCTAAAATGATAGACGTGAAAGAATAATAATTTTTACATGGATTTTCATTCATCATTTTCAAATTTACAGGAAGATAAAAATTATATTAAACAGTATAGATATAAGAAAAAACAATAAAATAATATGTTTCCTAAAAGAGGTTAATATAGTTTAGGGTAGTACCTAATACCATTCTCCTCAGAATTTTACACACATAGAACAATCATCTGTAGTTAAAGTCTAAACATAAAAATAAAGTGATTCTTCAAGACCAGTATACAAGTTATATTTTGTATTTCTAATTTTCTAGCGATATATCCTAGGACATGGGGCTGTATGTAAAAAAATTTTTGAATGTAAAAAGTTTACTAAAATTCTTTAAAAATTAAAAGGAATCACATTATTACATAGAAGAGAGATTTGAGTATGATATTTTAGGGTGAAAAGATTCATTTATTTCCCATCTTCCAGTATAAATGTTTTAAGGAAATCCATCAATTAATTCTATTTTCCTAAAATGTCCATGAATGAGTTTGTCTCATACATGAAATTTATATAATTTCACTCTCTAGAAATAAGCTAGGAAGGAGAAAGTAATATATAGTTTCAATTTTAAGGTGAAAAATATTTAGGAAAATAGTTTAATAATGCTACCTAAAAATAGCATAATGTAGCCCCAATAGTATATCTTACAGATTATTCAAGAGTAAAATAGAAAAGAAAATTAGTATTTATAGTCAAAGAGAGGAAATGCAAGAAAATTAAAAATTGAGATACATAAAATAACAGATCAACATTAGTTATAGCAATTAATGTGAATATCCATTATAGCAAATAATGTAAATAGCAATTAATGTAAATATTACATTATATAGATATTCTAAATTCATATATATAAATATGTCTGGATATCATAGGGTAGCTCAATATATAGATATTAGCTATTATATCTAGATGTGATAGATAGCTCAATATATAGAGATACAGAGATTACAGATAGTTCAATATAGAGAGAGATATCAATATTTTATATATCATATAAAACAAGGAAAACAGCAAAGATACACACCAAAATATTAATGGTTATCATAGCTGAATAATGCGATTAGTGGTAGTCTTCTTCAAATTTTTGGTGTTTTCCAAATTATGCTTCTGACAAATTTTGTTTTTATAACATGAACTGGTGAGGCAGGTAAGACACGTTTGCTATTTTCCTCCCTTGAAAAAAGGCTAAGCATATAAAGAAAGAATTATACGGTTATCTCTTGGAATTAAAATTCACTGCCACTATTTTGTTATGTAGAAAAGCATTAGTTAATGTTTAAAAAAATTAGAAAGAAACAAATTACATGTTATTTTGCCCCAACTTTTTATTTGTTAATATTTGGCAATGTTAGACCCCATAATATAAATTGCATTTTCTATTTTACATGAGCTTAGACATGTCATAACATATTTCCACCATTACTGGTCCCTTTCTATGCAGATAACTGATAGATTCTTTGTTTCAAATTTACTATTTTCAACATTTAAAATTTCTTATGGAAAAACGTATTATTTCATCATATATTAAGAAGATAGAATTTAATAATAGTTTGTTAAACTATCATATGCTTATAAAGGTTCATTTGGTAGTGTTTTATAGTTTATATTGCACCCTTAGCTTTAAAATAAGTAGAGTTATACCTATTTGCAAATATCAATTTCAACCAGGGTTTTTCAACACTGACACTATGGACATTTTGGACTGGATAGATAATTCTTTGTTGTGAGGTGCTCAGTTAAGGGGAGAGTGATAAAAGGTAGAAACGATTTCTTACACATAAAAGATTGTGGAAGAAGGATTTGATGGCTTAGTAATTCGTATCATATACTGAACCTGTCACTGTTTCAAGGTCTCAAAAATCTTATAACCATGTTGAGGTCTGAATCTTGGTTTAGGGAACTGAATTTGCCTTGAAGATTTCTTCTGACTCCAGACAGGGCTTCCATCTGAAAGATCACAAGGAAAACATGGTAATAATTGAGTATCATATCTAAAAAATGTTTTATTATATATCAACTCCTTCAGAATTGTCTAGAGTGCAGACAACAGTTACATATAAACACTGCTGTTTGGAGACCATGACTTTAGTGATTTCAAAGGTCTAAGCCTCTCTCTCTAGGCATACCAAGGGGTTCTAGTTTTATGCAATTGTCCTAAAATCATTTTAGAATTCTTTAAAACACCTGACAGGGCCTTCAAACAGAGTTGAAGACAAACCTCATGAAAAGATATAGATCATAACAATTCAAGTATATTTTGCTGCCAACATCAGCCCTTTTGATGATGTTTTGAGGTTATTTTGGAAGCTTCTCTAGGATTCAGAGCATCAATCAGCAGACAGGTAATACTGAATTTTTAACTCTGGAAAGATACCCTCAAACTAAAAAGCTCTGTATGCCTACTTCCATCTGTACAAAAGAACAAATCACTGCAAATGAAGAAATTCCTATGGTAAAATATGGTAGTAAGAGAGCCTCTTGATAGTTTACCATCTCTTTATTCTCTACTTAAAATAGTCTCATTGAGAGTAACACCATTACAAGTAGATTTGTGACATGGACGTCTACTCCAGGTGAGTTGGAAGGAGTCATAATATATCCTTTACATGTAGGTTTCTTTTAAGTCTTCTGTTTTCAGAAAACATGGGAAACTGATGTGGGCTCTTGGCTCCTTCCCCAAAATCAGTCTTAGATGTACAGTATAAAGAGAGATTGATGGATCAAAGTATAAAATGTAAAATTATGAGGCACTTTTAGCAAGGAAGAAAGTGATTATTTCTCAGCGTGTGTAAAAATGGGCAGCACACAAAAAAAAAAGCTGGTTAAATATCCCAGATTTGGCATACTTGGGGGAAATTCTTAGTTGTCTTTTCTCTTCGCTGTATTTGCTAGATAAGTCTCTGCCTTCCTTAAAACTGAGAAGGTGCCTGTAATGGTTAATTTTATGTGACAACTTGGTTAGGCTATAGCAAACTGTTACTTAATCAAACGCTAACCTAGGTGTTGCTGTGAAGGCATTTTGTAGATGTGGTTAATACCTACAATCAGTTGACTTTAAGTTAAGAAAGTTGTCCTTAGTCATATGGATAGGCCTCATCCAGTCAGCTGAAAGCCTTAAGAGCAAAAATTGAGGTTTCCTAGAGAAAAAGAGATTCTGCCTCAAGACTGCAGCATCAACTCCTGCCTGAGTTTCCAGCCTGTTGTCCTGCCCTACAGCTTTTAGACTTGCCAGTGGCTACAACACCACAGCCCACAATCATGTGAACTAATTCTCTCCTGCCATGTGGTGTGTGTGTGTGTGTGTGTCTCCTATTGATTCTGTTTCTCTAGAGAACCCTGACTGATACAGTAATTGGTATCAACTCTAGAGGAGCAGAATCTTAAGAATGAGTCTGTCTTAACTGTTTCTGTGACTTCTGGAATTGGTTCTCTTAACAGATAAAATTTAAAGGCACTGATGAGTGTATTTACAGTGGTAAAGAGGTCGCTGATTGGATACAGATATAGAGTAGACATAGAGTTATTATAGTTATATCCTATTGGTTCTGTTTTTTTTTTTTTCTGGAGAACATTGACTGTTACAGTAGACAAATCAAGTTGGGATGGAAAATGGATAAAATGGTGCAGGAAGACCCAGTTCCCTTTGAAGTTCCCGCCACAGTCCCTCTCCAGACTCTAAGATCTAAGTAATTAAAACCTCAGGAATTAACCCTTAGAGAAAAGGAGTTTCAGAGGAGATCAAAGAGGAAATTCCATTAGAGAGAGGATCAGACGGATTGTCAATAATGGAAGTGTGTATTTGTATTCCAGATGCTCACCACCCTCATATGCCTTCCTCATTGATCCCCACTCTAAACTTAAGCAGAAATGCACCCACCAGAGATCAAACTTTAATCCATTTGTGCTCTTTTCCTAAAAGTAATATAGTCTAACCAGAAAAACTAATGGGATCTCTGAAGAATACAAACTCTAGAGAAGAAAGACAACAAACTGAGTAATAATAAAAGGTGAAGAAAAATCAATGAACCAGAGAGAATCAGAATTTAAAATAACCAAAGCAAATATCTTCCTCAAAGAAATCAGGAAGTTTATTGTAACATGGAGCAAAGTCAGATCTTTATAAAAAGAGACAGTCCAATTTTTATATATAAAATACAAAATACTTGAAATAAAAAAAAATCAAATTTGAATTTAATAGCAGAAAAAACAAGTTACTAAGGTAAAAAAATAAGGTCAAGAAATTCTCCTAGAAAGTATCAGAAACAGATAAAGTAAATAATGTGAAAGAAAGTTAAGGATATAAATGGTAGAAGCAGATGCAGCAATATCGAAATGATAGATGTCCCAGTGTGTGAGGAAAAAACATGAAAGGAAAGAAATCTTTTAGATAATAAAAATTCATAATTTCTAAGAATTAAGGACAGATAAAAACTTCAAAAGAATTTCAGCCACACTCACATACACACCTAGATAAAGTGTAGTGAAATGAAATTCAAGAATATCTAAAATAATGTGACAGTTCTCCAAGTTTCTAGGGAGCAAGCGTATCTGCCTTAAAGCAAGCATCAGACTGATAGGGTGAATGATTGACACTATAGGCAAGAAAACAGTGTTACATCATATTCAAATTACTGGAGAAAAAAAATAAATTAATGGCATAATTGTATACTAGTAGATTCCCATTTAAAGAAATAGACAAAATAAATCTATCTTTAATCACACAAAGTCTCAAACATTTTTAAATAAAAAACTATATGAAATTATACATGAAGGTAAGAGCCAAATAAGGACAGAAATGTATCTAAAAGTATGCTAAAAAATAAATGTTTATTAACATTATTAGTAATGTAAGGGTCAATAAATAACTTACCGAATTGACTATTGTCTAAATGTGAAATAACGAAAAAATATTCAAAAGAACACATAACTGAACTCAAAATAATACCAAAATTATACTTTGGGAGGTTGGGGGTACAGAATGAACAATCAGAAAATAAATGCATGCTGGGTATATGGAGAAGGAAGAAAATTTTATTATATCAAGAAAGTAATAAAGAAAAAGAGTTTAAATGACTTTAATAAATTAGATATCAAGTGCAGCACAAAAAGTAGAGTCTATAAATTCTGCATACCTATAGAAGAAAACAGTATCTATTTGTTTATTAAAATAAATGTAAATAAAGTAACTTGCCAAAATAGAAATTCTCAGAATGGATTTATAAAACCAAGATCCAGCATTACATAGTTAACAAGAAATTTTGAAATAGGTGAGTGGTGGATTTTAAAAAACTTGACAATAAAGGAATGGAAGAAGATATATAAGGAGAAATAAACCAAAGGAAGGCAAGAGTAGAAATTTTAATACTAAACCATCATGAAATATGAATAAGTAGCTCTTAAAAATAAAGCATCTATAAATAAATTGGAGAAAATATTTATAAACTTGGGGTCACAGTTTTCTTTGACAAGCCACAAAAAAAACACTAATCATTAAATTAAAATTTAGAATATATAAAGAACTTTTGCAATTCACTGATAAAAAGACAAACTCAATTAAAATAAACAGGCAAATTCCTGAACGAACATTTCAGAAAAGAATACATAAAAATGGCCAGTAAGCATTTGAAATATGCTCAACATCATTAATAATCAGGTAAATCAGTTAAAACCACAAAGAGATGCTACTTCAGAGTCAGGAGAATGGTTAAAATTTTAAAAACTTGACAGCACCAACTATTGGCAAAGATTTAAACCAACCAGACTCTTTAATTGGTATAAATTGTACAACTACTTTGTAAAACTCTTTGGCAGTTAAGCAATTATTGTAAGACCAAGCAATTCCACACCTAGATATTTACACAAAAGAAATAAAAGCATATGTCAAAAGAAGACTTCAAAAAATGTTTATATTTTCCCAAACTGAAAACAGTCCAAAGGTCCATCAATAGGAGAATGAATAAGCAAACTGTGATATATCCATTTAATGGAATATCATTAAGCTATAAATGGAACAAATTACCAATAAACGAAACAATATAGATGATTCTCAAAAATATTATATTGAATAAAAGTCAGATACAATGAACAACATAACATGTCACATCTCTTTATGTGTCAATTGCCTTAGGAGACAGCAACTTCAAACAGTGTACGGGCAACACTATCAGACAGGGAGGGGGTGCCTCTGCTGGCAAGAAAGGCTCAGTGAAATTTAGACTTCAGGCACTAAAATATACCTGAATCCACCAAAATAACTCTGTTTCAATTCTGAGTCCCACTGTTTTCCAACAGATACCCTAAACTTAAATAAGACATTTAGGGAGGCTATGAATGCAACTTACCTTGTAATTTGGCAACTCAGAGGATCAGACTCTGTTTCTGGTTTTTGTATGTTAACATTATGCTTTCAAGGATCACATCCTCTCAGGGGCACAATACAAGCTCTCCTATTGTCTGATAATTCAGCGAGAAAGAATTTTAAAGGTCCAAGCTTATCTTTACATTTTTCCTATAGGACCTCTAAGGAAGCTAAAAATATCCAGCCTAACATAGTCTTTTTATCACTTAGTAAGTGATACATTCTGATTGAGTCCAAGCAATAATATAAGTGAATCTTTCATAACCTTATATTACTTAATAAGCATTTCATTCTAAGAGACTTCAGGCAAAAATATAAGTAGATCTTTCACAACTGTGTACCATTTACTACCACTGCATCATTCTCTGATCTTAAATTTGAGTACCTGGAGGGAAATGTATTATTTTTAAGCACTACAAGATCAATGTAGCAACCTTAGCCTCCTATTTTCTTTAGAGTTTCTGACCCCCAACATCTCCAGTCTCCAGGTAATACTTACTCTATCAATCTATATTTACTACAAGAAAAAAGAATCCATCCTAGCTAATTAAACAGAAAGGGATTTATTCAGGCTATTAAGTGGCTTAAAGAATTTTTGGAAGGACTTGTGAGACAGAATCGAGCCTGAGCTGGTAGGAATGGGCCAAAAGTCACCCCCAAAGAATTAGACCTCCAAATGCTACTCTAGCCAAGATCAGGTGGCTGCCTGTCAAATTGGAAAACTGCCACTACAGAATCCCCTGCTACAATGCATTTTTACATTACGTGAATTAGCTTACATGTGAGTGTTAAATAAGGCACTAAGAAGAGTAAAGTGTCAAAACTGCATTAGTTTATAAGAATTTTTCCCAGTTTGTTAACCCTTCATACCAAATAACAACTGAAGGCAGAGTATATGAGTACAGTGTGGTGCAGCAAGCACCAATGAGTGACACTAGTGCCCTGAACATAATATCATTCACCCCCACCTCCTTTCTCCTGGGCTCAGTTTGCTAGATATTATTGGAAGGGCTGAATGTGTCATTTTCTCCTATCTTTGTGTATGTTGCTACTACCTCAGTAAAATAGCATAACACAAGGATTTTGAGGAACAGATCCATCACCTAATATTAGAAAATCCTGTTCAACAGCCTCTGTTAGAAACTGCATTAATGTCATTGGACCTACCATTCTATTCGTTGTTTGCATGATATGCTTCTGATTGCAAGAACCTGAATGATTTCCAGAGTACGAGAAGCAAGACAGCCGGGCGAAAGTAGTGCTAGCTTCTTTAGTTTTAGCATACTAGAAAGCAGTGGGGATAGTTGTTGAATCAACCAATCCAAAAATGCCTATCAAAGAAGGGGCTGTTGGCAGCTGGAATGAAGAAATACAAAGTCACAAGGAGAGAATTCTCCAGAAAAAAAGTCCCCACCAAATGCTTCACAATAAAAAAAGCAGGAAATTCTCCATTCGCCTCAAAATCAATCTGATGCATGTTACTACTCTGCTGGCCATTTAAGATGATTTCTGGCCTCTTAACTTCCCCTCCACTGTTCTCATCAATTCTGAAAGACCTCCCATCTCCTCCCGCCTCCCCCCAAAAAAGCAGTTAGCAAGTAAGAGAGCAAATGTGGAAGGAAAGAGAGATGTCAAACATCAACTCCTTTTGCAGACAGTTCTAAGTCTAAGGTAGGCTTTCCCCACTAAGGAGGGGGAAAGATTTGAATTATATTAAGTTTTAAGTTTTCTATTTTATTATGTCAGGATGACCAAAAATATATGGGATATGTCTGATGTTTCACCTAGAGTCAGGAAAGAGTTTTTCTATATGTGGAAATCACAAGACCTAAAGTGAGAAAAAAAATAAATTTTCTTTTGCTTGAGTCCTACTCTATAAAATATGAGTATCCCCTAATGGATAGAATATTTTAAATAAATAAATACTGCTAACATTTTTACTTCTCTTAATGGAAGCTAACCCAAGTGGGGCAAAAAAAACTTAGCAGTTTAAGAGCAAGGTGTAAAACCTAAAAAGCAATTACTCCATATACTAAAAGCAAAGTAACAGCAAAGGAAAACAAGAATGGAAAGTTATGTAGGACCAGGGTAATTGGTGTGTGTGAGCTGAGTAAGGTCCTTTGCCTTTGAAATGTGACTACAGCCCTGTCATGCTCTAATACCCCACAGGCAGCAGAATGATTGGAGCCAGTATTAACTCGGACAGTTCTGGGGAGTCTCTATTTAGCAACAGCTGTATGACTAGCACAAACCTAATATCGTAGAACTAGACAGATAGCGAAACAACACATAATCTTTTGGTCATGGGGCACTGTTACATAAATGCATCTGTGTTGTTTATTTGAGCGCTGCCAGCAATGGTTTATCAGATTAAAACAAAAGGGCTAAACTAAAACCTACACAACATGCAATTGTAATACTCTTACACTCTACACGGGTGTGTTAGTGAGGAGCATTCATCCATTAAAAGCCTGTTTCTATTTCCCTGTGAGTCAGTATATTACAGTGCTGAGGACTGGGGGAATTAAAGATCTGAGTGTGATTCTCAACTCAGCTACTCACTACTGGTCTGACCAAAGGCAACTATCAACTTCTCAACTGCAAAAGGAGAGAGAGCATTGTACATTCTTCAAAGGGTGCTTTGAGATATGTCAGCTAATATATGTTAAGTTCTTAACACAGTAAATAAGATGTGGTAAATACTTGAGTATATTTTGTCTTATTTTATTACCAAAATCATCACTAACCCATTTTCTTATGCTTTTTTCATATTTGATGTTTTTCTCATTTCATGGTTTAGACCACTTAATTAGAAGACATACATCTATCTAATGTGCTTATTAAGAATGTTAGATGGGACAGACATGAGGAGAGGAGAGAGATATAGAAGAATCCAATAAAGAAGAAAGGTCAGTGTAATAGCCAATAAGGTTTTGCTGTGTTCAGAGAGTTGAGCCAGTATAGTAGCTTAGTAAGTCCAGAAATCAATCAGCACAATTCTTTCATTAAACCCCAGTAAAACATGGTTTTTTCCAATTGTCACAGAGAGAGGAAAACCACCATTATTGCATTCATGTAGATTCATCAGTGGTTCTAAAGCCTATAACAAATATTTTCTAAAGTTCTTTTTACTGCCTAAAAAGACATTTATAGAAAATATAACCTGAAACCACATATTAGAATAATTCAAAATGACACATTGTTGATGCAAATCTTGAATCAATATAATGTCCTAACTGTTGAGGAAAGAAAGCATGATTTATAGTAAAATCATCTGCTACAATAAAAGACCTAATGAAGTAGTTAGATTCTTGCAGCTCCTTTAGTGAGTTTGAATTTAAGAGGAGCTTAATATAATAAGTGTGGGGAAATGGAAGAACAGAGACATGTGTGGATACTAAAATAAAAACTGATGGTAGGCTAACTAATAGTTAATTCTTGATAAGACAACTAATAACAGTGTTAACTAAGACTGTAGACCAGTGATGTCCAATACGGTAACTACTAGCCCCAAGTGACTATTGAAATATGGCCAGTGACATAAAGAACTGAATTTTTAATGTTATTCAATTTTAACTAAATTAGGTTTATATTAAAAACTAAATCAGTGTAAAATAACTCGATGTTTACACTATTAATTATATACCAGTATATAATTAAAATTAATTTCCCCTGCTCTTTTTACTTTTTATAATATAGCTACTAAAATTTTTAAAATTATCTATGTGGCTCTCATTTCTGTCTTGTATTGTATTTCCACAGCACAGTGTTGCTATAGACAAACTGAATGGTAAACCTCTGAGAATAGTAGCAGGGTAAAATTGATTAACAATAAGGAGTACCCCCAATTTGTTTCAATATGTGATTTCTACAAGCTAGATTTATTTCTGCATTACAAAAATTAAACTACATATATACAATTTCAAAACAATCTTTATTAATGAAATTCAGTGAGAAACCTGAATTTTATGTATGCTATTAAAGTTGCACAAACTATGTCAAAAGGAATCTCACGTTTCCTCTGCTACAAATACATATATTGGTGTTGGTACTTTTGCCAGAATTACCCTACATCCTTGACAGCCAGTTCAACCAAATATGTTTTTGGAAATCTACAGTAATTCATTTCTTTCTGCAAGAAGTAAATAAAAGTTTTAACAGTATCAAAAATCATCTTATAACTAGATTGATTGAAGTGTGCTTTGGCCCTAACATTGGTTTTCAGCTCAGTTAAACTTTTCTGTACATCATGATCAAGTGGGGTTCATCCCAGGGACACAAGAGTGGTTCAACATATGCAAATCAATCAGTGTAATACATCACATCAACAAGAGGAAGGACAAAAACCACATGATCATCTCAATAGATGCAGAAAAAGCATTTGATAAAATTCAACACCCATTTATGATAAAAACTCTTACCAAAGTGCATACAGAGGGAACATATCTCAAGATAATAAAAGCTATATATGACAAACCTATAGCCGGCATAGTACTCAACAGTGAAAAACTCAAAAGCCTCCCACTAAAATCTGGGACAAGGCTGCCCACTATCACCACTCCTATTCAATATAGTCTTGGAAGTCCTAGCCACAGCAATCAGACAAGAGAGAGAAATAAAGGAGATTCAAATTGGAAAAGAAGAGGTAAAAGTGTCACCATATGCAAAAGACATGATACTATATATAGAAAACCCTAAAAGGTCCACACAAAAGCTACTAGAAATAATCGAAGAATTCAGCAAGGTAGCAGGCTACAAGATTAACGTTCAAAAATCAGTTGTATTTCTTTACATTAATGATGAATCAACAGGAAAAGAAAGTAAAGAAACAATCCCCTTTAAAATAGCACCCAAAGTAATAAAATACCTAGGAATAAATCTAACCAAGGAGGTGAAAGAATTATACACAGAAAACTACAAAACACTGATTAAGGAAATTAAAGAAGACTTAAAAAAATGGAAAGCTATCCCATGCTTCTGGATTGGAAGAATCAATATTGTTAGAATGGTAATACTGCCCAAGGCAATCTACAGATTTAATGCAATCCTTATCAAATTACCCAGGACATATTTCACAGAACTAGAACAAATCATAATAGAATTTATATGGAGCCACAAAAGACCTAAAATTGCCAAAATATTACCGAAGAAAAAGAAGGAGACTGGAGGAATAACTCTCCCAGACTTCAGACAGTATTATAGAGCTACAGTAATCAAAACAGCATGTCATCGGTACAAAAACAGACATATGGACCAATGGAACAGAATAGAGAGCCCAGAAATGAACCCACAAACTTTTGGTCAACTAATCTTCAAAAAAGGAGGCAACAATATGCAATGGAATAAAGATAGTCTCTTTGGCAAATGGTGTTGGAAAAACTGGACAGCAGCATGTAAATCAGTGAAGCTAGAACACTCCCTTACACCATACACAAAAATAAACTCAAAATGCATTAAAGACTTACACATAAGACAAGATACAATAAACCTCCTAGAAGAAAATATAGGCAAAACATTACCTGACATACATCTCAAAAGTGTTCTTCTAGGGCAGTCTATCCAAGCAATAGAAATAAAAGCAAGAATAAACAAATGGGACCTAATTAAACTTACAAGCTTCTGCACAACAAAGGCAACCATAAGTAAAACAAAACAACAACCTACGGAATGGGAGAAAATTTTTGCAAATGAAACTGACAAAGGCTTGATCTCCAGAATATATAAGCATCTCATACAATTTAACAAGAAAGAAACAAACAACCCCACCCAAAAATGGGCAATTCTCCAAGGAAGAAATATAAATGATCAACAGGCACATGAAAAAGTGCTCAATATCACTAATTATCAGAGAAATGGAAATCAAAACTATGACAAGTTATCACCTCACACCAGTCAGAATGGCCATAATTCAAAAGTCCACAAATGACAAATGCTGGAGAGGCTGTGGAGAAAAGGGAACCCTTCTACACTGCTGGTGGGAATGCAGTTTGGTGCAGCCACTGTGGAAAAGATTCCTCAAAAGACTAGGAATAGACTTAAAATATGACCCAGGAATCCCACTCCTGGGCATCTATCCAGAAGGAACCCTACTTCAAAATGACACCTGCACCCCAATGTTCATAGCAACACTATTTACAATAGCCAAGACATGGAAACAGCCTAAATGTCCATCAACAGATGACTGGATAAAGTATACAATGGAATACTACTCAGCCATAAAAACCAACAACATAACGCCATTTGCAGCAACATGGATGTTCCTGGAGAATGTCATTCTAGGTGAAGCAATCCAGAAAGAGAAAGAAAAATACCATATGAGATCGCTCATATGTGGAATCTAAAACAAAACATAACAAAACAAAACATAAATACAAAACAGAAACAGACTCGTAGACATAGAATACAAACTTGTGGTTGGCAAGGGGAAGGAGGGTGGGAAGGGACAGACTATGATTTCAAGATGTAGAACAGATAAACAAGATTGTACTGTATAGCATAGAGAAATATATACAAGATCTTGTGGAAGCTCACAGCGAAAAAAATGTGACAATGAATATATGTATGTTAATGTATAACTGAAAAATTGTACTCTACACTGGAATTTGACACAACATTGTAAAATGACTGTAACTCAAAAAATGTGAAAAAAAATTTTTCTGAAAATTTTGGCTAACATGTTCATCTGTTTCAAATGGATTAATTACCCAATATAGTTTTGTAATTTAAACCAAATGTTTAAAAAATCTAATCATCCTCTTTCTAGTAGCCATTCAAATGAAAGCAATCAATTAGCACTTATCTAACTTCTGCAAATATGAAAGCTACAAAAATGTCTGATGCAAAAGCTAATTTTAAATAATACTTGTTTGTTTATTACCATCCCATGATAATTTCATCCACTATGTGATTGAGCTTCATTTCTAGAACCTTATAAAGGATCGCATTTAACTTTGTGAACATACAGATATATCTGCAAGATGTATCATTTTTGAGATATTTGAATTATTATGCTTAATTTTTCATTTAATGAATCAAAAACCCTTCGGTTCTTTTAAGTAGTAAAAAAATTTGAAACTGTATGTATATTGAAGCCACTTTACTTCCAATTTTAAATTTTCTTTATTACCATTGCATAGTATACACTTAATTTTATTGATAACACCGAATGTAACATTTACTGATTTTTGAAATATTACTTGATCATCCCTGATGTCAGCAAATGACATAATAAATTACTAAAATAACTAGAGCTTTTAGGATCAGCTTTCCACCCACTCTGTAGACCCCCCTACCTGCTACTAAGCAGTGATATGTGGAAAGTGCATCTGTTTTCAGAGATATTTTTAAGGACTCTGTGAACTGACAATCTCTTTGTATCCATTCTCAGTAACTTTAAAAGTAACATTTCCTTCATGATTTCTTAATCTTTACAAACCTGGTATACATATGAGCTGCAGTGATTCATTTTCACATAGGATATTTCACCCCTTGTATGGAAATCTGCTTGACTGCAGTGCATTACTCAGCTGATCTTCGACATTTTTCACAATCTCATCAAGCCTTCTTGATACAAAATCATTGCTCAGTGAATAACAAGATTTTTTCCATTTGAACTTCTTTCTATAAATAAAAATAACAATCTCTCAAACAGATGGAAAGATTAATTTTCTTTAGTATTTCTGGTTGTACATATCTTATAATACATTGTACTCTTCTGTAAGAAATAATGAAACCTTTAGTCCTCTGATTAGGATATACTTAAAGCAGTCTGGTGACAGTAATACAGTTTTCAAACTTCTCCTGTAAATTTCAGAAAAATGATATATCCTAATTCAATCAGTGTGTTTCTTTGTAAAGTTTGCATTAAATTTCACAAGTTTTATTGTTTCATTTAAAAAATGTGTTCACAGATTAGAAATATGAGAAACTGTTCAATTATTGGACAAACCACAAAACCCAATGTTAAATTAACAGCTAAGTAACATTGATATATTTTCTTTACATTTGATATTTTAAATAAGAATTTTTAAAAGTATATTTATACTTATAGAAAGAATCTCTAAAAATGTAATAATTGTAAATACAAACTGAAACAAGTATGTTACACTGGTGACTCAAATACCACAAGCAACATTGTCATTGCAATGTAATTTCCCTAAATGCAAAGTGACTTTTGGCAAAATTCAAACAAAACAGTAGACAGTGTCCCTTTGATATATAGATGAATTTCAGGAACATTTGGTATTTATTACAATAATGAAAAATATTTTGCATATGCCTGCAATGAGTTGGTTTCTAGGCTCAGGTAATGGTAAGTGACAAGGAGGAACAACAAAATATGTCTCCATATTGGGAGAATGTTTTTAATATTATTATGTGGTACCTCTCTATGCTTTCCAATACGTAGCATTCTTTGTCTCTATCTACTAATGCAGCAGCAGCTTTAGTAGTTTAGCAATCAAAGAAATGCTTCCAATAAATCTCCAAAAATTACCAGAAGGGGAAGGCTTCTGCCCCCAAAGAGAACACTGAATAAGACATAAAACAGTGAATTCTGCTATCCATGTGAGAACTTTTGCCTCATTTGCCTATTTAGTGTCTTTTTCTATTCAATGAATAAAAGCAGGTGTCATCAAAAATTTAGCCTTTGAAAGAGACTTTTGGGTTTGTCACAGAAGGATGATACTAGGAAACTTTTTAGCAAGTTTATGAGAATGAATCATTTTTCTTACATTTTTATATGGAATCTCTTTAATGCTAGTTTTATATTTTAGACTATAATACATAATATATGGGTTCATCTTTACATATCTATTATACAAAAAAATACTTTTTAGCAAAGGTTACAGTGACTACTATCTATTTTACCATTAAGAAATCAACATAGCCTTCCTCCAAAAACAAATATAAAGGGGATCATTGACTTGCTTTGGCAGCAAATATGTGTGCCTTTGTCTCAAATGGAAGAAGAAAACTAACATTTAATGTGTACCTAATATTGGCAAAATATTAAAATAATTGTTTAATTCTTACAACAATCACAGAAAACTATTTTAAAATGAAGAAACAAATCTCAGAAGATTAAATGACTTTGACCAAGGCATAATGAAAGTCAAGTTTAGTTAAGCCTTTCTCTTCTACCATCCTGTCCTCCATTTTAGCTTGTATGCTCATGGAGTGCTCCAAATGTATCCTTTCAAAATGGCACCTTATTATTTATAATAAATACCACAAATCTTTTCCCAGAATATCAAAACGATTTTGGAAGTTGTTTTTCAGAGCATCATCATTATTATTATTAAGTATTATTATAATTTTAATGTCTGCCCCTTTACTTATTGTTACTCTACTCAATTGATCCCCTGTTGAAGCATCCTGTCATTCTTGATTATGTGCCTGTCAATGTGATAAGCACTGTGGTTATGGAATAAGAGATATATGCATACTCCCCCTAAAATATGTCTGGCATAGTCTATGGATTTTGAAAACAAATAAGCCAAGTTTCCTGTGTTTTACATTTACATGAAAATACTTATTTTCCTTAAACATGTAAAGTTAAAAATTGTACTATGTTAGAGGATGTAAAGGATCTTAATGGCTTCATAATTAGAACTGTGGGAAAATCCCATTCTGAAGGCTCATCAGAGCTATCAGTGTGAACTAAGTCCATTTGCTTCTTTCTAGACTAGAGCTTTACAGTATTTTATCTTCCTATGATTCTGTCTGTAGTCACATTTTCTTTTGACTACCCATAAATTATCTATTCCACTCACATCAGTTTCTCTGAAAAGTAGCATTTATGATGGAATAATTTGGAAAGCCATTTATCATCTTCCTGTGGTCACTCAGACTTTTATCTCTCTTACTTGCATCTGCATTTCTTCTCACCTTTAAAGAGACAGTTTCAGCCTAATCAGGATATTTATCTGTCCTTGATATAAACTTAGGTTCTTGCTTAGTCCACTTGCTCCTGTGACGATTTATACAATTTCTTACGCAGTTTTACTTTGCTAATTGGTCCAGCCAGTCTTTCTTCCACCAGCTGTTTTTCCACTCATCTTCCCTTAAGTATCCCACCCAGTGTAATTTTCTAGTGTTAGAAAATAATCAACAAATCCTTTCCCCGATTCTGCTTTGGGTCCCCCAGTGGCTAAAATAATCTCATTATATTCCTAGGCAGAATTCATATCCTTTTTAAAAAATAGATCCATTTGCGGAGGTAACAAAACAAGGTGAAAAATCCCTTGCCTGGGCATGCCTGGGTAAGTATCTGCTGTTTGTAAGAGTTGAAGATTGTCTTCAAGACACTTGATTATCTTCATTTACATGCTCTCTGGTTTCTCATTTCCTCTCCTCCATAAATTCAATAATGTATCAATCTCTCAAATCCACTGTAGAATTAAAGGTTCCTAATATTAATAGGTGAAAGCTGTATAAAAATGTCTCTTTTCCTCATTCTTTGTATTGAAAAGCTTTAAGTCTCTGTATGTATGAACATCACGAGGCCAGATAATTGCTTTTAGTTGATATATTCGTAAAGTTCAACAGTGGATACTCCATAAATGTTTGATTTTTATTAGGAAATTAATTTGCAGAACAAATACTGGTAAAAGTTGAAAACAGCTGCTATTTTTTACCTTAAATATAAATATATCCTTGTAAATTGGATGCTTATATATATGTTTTGGTTTACATGATGCTCACTGTGATAAAAAGAAAGTGATAGGTAGAAACTGCAGGGGAAAAAGGCAGTATCCATGACTTTTAGAGGTAAGAGGAGAAGCTAACTGGACAGATAATGGGTACTGCCTATTTTGACCATAATATACAGCAGGTAGCTTGATTAAAAGGGATAGAGTAAGGAGAAAATCAGATTGCTGATCAATAAATGAAGAATAATATCAGCTTCTTTAATAGGAACAAGGAGTCTCAAGCACTTAAGATATATAGCAGAAAACAGGTATAAAATTCTGAAAATTAAACTCACATTTATCATTAAAATCGAATGTAAGGCAATTAAAAGCAAGAATCCAGAAAATAACAAGTTATGCACGTAGTACAAGAGTGAAAAAAATTCTTAAAAAAGAAAGACCTTAAGAGTTATTCATTTTATATTTGCGAACATCTACATTGGGATACTTACTTTTGTATAGTTAAAAATACTGACTGGAAGCAATGCTAAAACATCTTATAAAGGGCTGTTGATAAGAAGAGGACCATAGGGAAACAAACATTCCAGTAGGGATCCTCCACAAATACACTTCTACTGGGTCATTCCCAGTTCTTGCATTCAGGCCCCCTGCAGTTTTCATTGATTTCTACGGAACAGAGAAACCACATGTCTGCCTGTTAAGGTGCACCTTATTATAGTCACTCCTGAAAAGTAATGTGCTCGAACAAACACACATACACAATGTGTTCCAAATGTTTGATCTCACTAAAAAATAGAAAAAGATTGAAAAACACTAATGTAGCAATAAAGATCTAAATGTTTAATATCAGAAATAAAAATGTGCATTAAAACAGTGGGACAGCATTGCATCTTTATATAAAATCATTGAAATTTAAAATATAAATTATTTAGACTATTTAAATGATTCATTTTATATGATTTAAAAAATGTTTAAATATATTCCATTAAAGGAAAAATTTTAACTATCTATATTATCAGACTTAAAAAAAAATTGTGTGATCCTACAAAACTGGTGCCAATGAAAATATTAACCCAGTGACCCAAGGAGCCCATGTCTTCTGGATGGTGTCTGAGTGGCTGTGGATCAGAGCCCACTGATGATCCATTCTGAAAGTACATCTGCAGAGAAAATTCAATGTTGTCCTGAGACACTGAAATTCTGAGGTTAAAATGAGAGTTTCAGTGCATACACGGACATGTATTACTTCATGAGCCTCTCCTACCGGAAGATCCTGGCCTCTCGTATCAAAACACATCACTTTCATGAAAGAGCATGGCTTACTGAGACCACTGACATCTCCAAAGAATTGGGATTAGAGTCTGACATAAATTTGGGGTTTAAGTCTTAGTATTTATTACTTAATTGATTATCAGGGAGCAACAGCCCAAGAGGTGCATACTTTCTCCAAGTCTGAAGATGACTTATAATACTGAAGAAAAATATAGCTGAGTAGACAGAAAAATAAATTTTAGAGTCAAGAAAATGTTAATGCAAACCTTTATCTCACCAATCATTGGCAGTGTGAACAAGAACCAGCTATTAAATGTCTGTGACCTTGCTTTGCTTCTCTGGATAATTTGTTTCCAGAGCAATTTTTTGCATTGAATGAAATACAGTATGAAGGCACTTGGGATAGTATCTGGTGTGTAAGAACTTACTAAGTGCTCAATAAGTAGAAGTTGTTAACATTACCTTAAGTCTCCTACAGTGATATTGCTCTGTAACTCAGTCTATATGTTGGGAAGGATCTTTGTTTCAATCCTACCTTTGTCTCTCTTCTTCTCCCTAAAATTCTGAGATAATATTAATTTTTTCATATGATTTTAATATATACTTTTGACCAGAATATAACATATTTGTGATTAAATATTTAATTTGATCAAGATTTTTAAAAATTAATCATTATTTAGGTTATGGGCTTAATAGAGTGCCTGGCCCATAGTTTCAAAAAGGGCAGCTTTATACTTGTAATTAATCAGTCAATATTTTACTTAGCATGCAATTTTAACAGGTTGACCAAATAAATGGACACAAATCCTCTCTTTCATCACTCAACATGACCTCAAAAATCTCAATTAAGCTAAACAATTGCTTTCTGGACTCTACAGGGTAAGGATGCAGCCAAGCAGGAGTACTTGTTGAGAAATGAGAGGTAGCTGAAGACATCCTGATTAGTGCATTTATAGTCTCTAATCATTTCATGTTTTTCCCAGCAAACTTCTCTCACAGCTTGCCACTGAGCTAATGTAAGTCCCGCTTCTCTTCTAAGGCCCGCTTTACAACAAACTGATCGTATCCGACTCACTTTTGTTTTCCTCCCACACTGTTCTCGTTTATGACTGCATTTTCAATGAGCCATGTCATGTACTCTATGTGTGACAAACTGCGCCCTTTTTTTTCCTACAAAGCTGTTTAAATTCTCATATTATTCTAAATGATCTTATTTTGCTTCCATAAAACTCTTCTCATATTGCAAATGGGATCCTTGAGAGAAAGAATCACAAAATTCATATTTTTTCCTTTTGTCTCACTCTAAAAGTATGCAAGTTCTAGGTGGCAGTGTGTTGCCTCTTCAAAAATCTGCTCTGTATTGGAGGAGTTTAATGTCAGATGATTTTGTCAACAGAATCTGGCACCTCCCTGGGCTATGTTGGGTGTTTGGAATGAGACATCATTCTGAAACATTCTGGGAAGGCGATCACTTCTGCATCGTCTAGCCTGAGAATCTGTACTCCACTTGGTCCTCCAACACACAGTTCTCACCTGCTGGCTGTCATTTTAAGAAGGGCCTTGATTGCAAGTGGCCTTAGCTGTGGGGTAGCTCTGGAGATATATATTTTTCTGTTTTTAGTCTATTTTGTCTATCTTCCAGTTTTGCTATCTGCTTTTGACTCCTGAGAACAAGAAATATATATATACTTACATTTTATTTTGTTAAGGATTTAAATTATCACATGTTATATGATTACGGAGAAAGGTTTTACTTTTTTTTTTTCTTATCTCATTAAAACCAATGTTTTATTTTGATTGACCCTCTTCAACCTGAGTTAGTTCACTTCTTTTCAGATACATTTAGGAATCACAAAGCTTTCCAAATCTCTCTTAACAATTTTTCAAGACTCATATGTAGAAAACATACTCAACAATTGCAACTAGGTCAGATAGAAACTCCCCGGAGGATGCAGGAAATATATCTATCATTTTCATATGCTTATTACCAGGAAACCATCTGAAATCTTATTAGTACAGAGTGTGGGGATTTTTTAATTACTTATCCCTTTGGCTAATGACTTATTTACATATTGACTTGTTCCATGGATTTGAGGAGAAAACAATAAATGGGAACTCGACTGGAGAATAACACAGTATTCAAAATGTATTTTTATGAAAATCCTTCTTTTGTTGATTAACAACTTTGAAATGATCATTGTGTCATGAAATAATCGCTAAATGACATATGGCTCCTTAATCAGCCTTGTTCACTGCTGAAAGGATCATACAGTAATTGGACTTGCAAATGCAGGCAGGTTTTGACTTATCCTGGCTGAGGTGATGGGCTGTTTCAAACCAAGCAAATTCAACTCTGATTTTACATGCATGGATAGCACTGGCCTGCATGGAAAAATGAAATCCATTTCCCATTTTTCTGTTTTCTATTTTTGTGATTTGTTTTGGGTTTTTGTGTCAGATTTTGCATGGAATAAAAGGTACATGTTAAACTTTCTTTTAAAAAATTCTGTATATTTGAAGACAATACCTCTAATGATGTAGCTAAGATTAATACAGTATTGATCCTAAGCTATATCCCTCATGTGATTTACAGAAATGCATCTCTCTCCGGAAAATACTAGCTCCTAATATTGGTCTGCCATAATGACCAAGGTTATCATAACTAGAAACACTGTTCTAGGTTTAAGACATTATCTCCATAAAATCAAAATTTTACCTGGATACAGTAAATATTAGAGTAAACTAAAACATTATCCTTCCCTAATAATGTGGTGCCAAACACAGAGTGTTACAGTTTTGTTTTTTAATGGCAAACTATATTACCAATATCAGTGTATGTTACAAATAGATACTATTGACACAAAAGATCTATTAAAAATGATACCAATAAAATAGCATCGCATATATATTTATTGTAGAATGAACAGAAACTGCCAAGCACAACACATAAATTTTGCTTGCCTTATAGATAAAAGTCACCTAAATTAAATTGCAGTGAAGAAATATTTTTTTGACATAGACTGAAAATATCTGAACACATACTTGTTTTCACCTGTTTATCTTACTTAAATTTTAGTTATAACACCCTGAGAAAGTTACTCTCTATTGCAAACTAAGTCTCACAGAGGTAAAATGACTTTCAAAAGTTCAAACAACTAGTCACTGAAAGAGCTAACTGTAATTCAGTTCTTCTGGCTTCTGTTATGGTGCATTTTCCATGAGTCTATTGCAAATTGAAGAGAGTAAAGTCAATCTATAATAAGAATATGTTACGTCTGTAATAAACAAAGCCTGTATTTCCATTATAATCTCTAAGAAAATTATCTTTGTATAATGAGACAAATTTTGGCATGCTGGCTTCCTGATTCCTGGATTACTTTGTTGGAATGGATCTCAAAATCTCAGCTCACTGCCATGGTTGAGAGTAAATAGCTGGATGCATTGGCCACTCCCTGGATTTGTTTCAGGGCTACAGTTTGGCAATCTCAGGCCCACCTGGAACCGATAATAAATCAAGAATACCATTATGGTAAGCCTTGCTCCTAAGTTTAAAGAAGAGGAAGAAATAAGATAAGAAGTCTGTGAACTCTTACCCTTATATTATTATTCTATTTATTTTTAACTAATGATCTCCCAGACACCATAGTTCAAAGTATTCATTGTATCTCTGTAGCACTTGCGTACACAGATCATGGAGTACTTACTAATTGTGTGCCACCAACAATACCTTTCTTTTTATGTATCTTTTATCTCCTCAGTTAGAATATGAGCTTTTGGGTACCAGAGATATATTTTATGCCTTTTGTTATTCATAGTACAGCAAGACAAAGCCTTTACAGAGTAGATTGTGAATTACTTCCTGATTTAATTTTTGATTATTTGATTTATTGGGTGACTTATCTCACTTAATGTTTGAAAATGTTTCCAACTTTAGAAACATTGTTTTTTAAATGTATGTCCAGATAAAATTATTTAAAGCATAGCATCTATTTTTTTCAATGGTAAGTCCTTCCATCCAAACTAAACACTGTATTCTAGTTATTACTCACAGGGTCGTGGGTTAACTAGTCTGAAAAAGCTGCATATGCATAGTACAATTAAAGAAATAAGTACATAGATGGCGAATGCTGTGAGCTAGGTTTATTACTATTAGAAGGGAAATTCACATGTAGGCAAGGAGAAGGGGGCCAATGTGAATAATGTGGTAATGGATTAGAGTCAGAGACAGCTATATGAACTCATGTTTAGTTCAACAGAGATATACTGATACAGATATAGACATCTATCTGTATAGATAGATAAGTGATTATAGATGTTTGTGCATACACGAGTTAGTATACATTCCTATATTCCCTCGTGCTGTCATGTGAGTGGTCCTAGAGGCAACAATGCCAGAAAGTTGAGCCTACCCAGCTCTCAGATCTTTGTTTCTAAGACCATTCTCCAGTAAAAGGTATCATGGCTCCTGGGAGAAATGGCTTAATCTAGGGATGGGGCAGGGAATATACAAAATGAACCCGGAGATCTTATAGTGCTAGAAAGTGAGTAAATTATTAAAACACAAAACAAACAAACAAAAGAAGGATTGGTGAAGTCCAAAGGGACACCAGAACCTAACTGAAACAGCTGTCAGGGCCAAAGCTAGAACAATTTGAGCAATAAAATAACGTAGTATTAAAGTATAACACAAAGTATAAAATAAATATCCATGAGTCCATATTAATAGAAATAACTGAATGAATAAATAAATGGGAAAGAAGAGGCAAACCTACTTTACCTAAGAATTACAAATAATTTATGTAGCTATTCTTCCCTCAAGAAGATGGAGCTTAATTTGCCTACACCCTTGAATGTGGATTGTACCAACTAGTGACTTGCTTTCAAAAAAGTAAAGTATGGAAGAGTGGGGGAGTGCCTTTTGGGTGGAAAAATCTGTCAAATGTTACTTTGGCCAGGTGATAAAGTTCTGCATCACCAACAATAAGCCATGGTTGCATGTGCTTTTAATACGATGTGAAGAAAATGATACTTCACAATCTGAAGCTCTTTTTACACAATCCATTTTCTTTACTGGTGTTGAATTTATTGAATATACATTGGCAATATGAAGCCTTTGCTTACTTATTCCTGATAACTCTCCCTTTTATCATTCACAGGTGTTACAAGAGTAAATATTTTGAGCTTCTAACTCTGTCCTGGGTAAATTTTCTGGAAGAACCAAATGACATTTACTTTTAATGTAATAATTGATATGTTTGGGTTTAAGTCTACGAAAATGGCATTTGTTTTCTGTTTGCCTGTCTGCTCTTTCTTACACTCTTCATCTTTTCCTGGCATCACTAGAGTGAATTGATATTTTTAGTATTCCATTTATTTCCTCCATTGACTTTTTAGTCATGTCTCTGTTCTTTTTTTTGTGGTTTCCCTAATGTATTTTTAATTTATCAAGTCTACCTTTAAAAACAATCTACTACTATTTAAACAACACAAGAATCTTATAACAGTGTACTTCAAATTACCACCCTCATGTTTTTTGTGTCCTCATCATATATTTAATTCTACATATCCTATAGATCTCACAATCCACTGCTGCTATTTTACTTCAGTCAATAGTGTCTAAAAAGTATTTAAACAGACAGGTATTGATATGGATACAGATAAAAACACAGAAATAGATGTAGATAGAAATACATTTATTCACATATTTTCTTCTTCTGGTATTCTTCATTTATTTTCTATAGGCTGAAGAACTTTTAGCATTTCTTGTGCAGGTTTGTATCACTTGAATTCTTTAAGCTTTTGCTAATCTGAACATGTCTTTATTTTAGCTTTGTTTTGAAAGGATATACCATTTAAATACAGAAAACTTGGTGCGTGATATTTATTTTCCAACACTAAAAGGATGCCATTCCAACATCCGGGTTCAATCATTTCTGGTAAGAAATCAGCAGTACTCTTCATGTTCCACTGCATGTAATGTCGTTTTTTTCTCTTTAGATGTTTTCACTATTTTCTTCTTTGGTTTTCCACAGTTTGACTATGATGAGTCTATATCTAGTTTCATCATAAATATGATTGTTAACTTCTGAATTAATATCTTATCAATTTTGCAAAAAATTATGCTATTATTGCAGTAAGTAGATCTTCTGCTAGATTCTTACTTCTTCTTGGACTCCAAATAGATGTGTTAGACCATTTTATATTGTCCCATAAATCTTGCAAGCTCTGTTCTCTTTCATTTAGTTTTGATTTTTGCTATTTAAATTTGGACACTTTCTTTGACCTATATTTAAGGACACTGATTCTATTCTCTGCTGTGCCCAGTCTGCTGACAAGCTCTTCAGAAGAATTCTTCATTTCTGTTACCATATTTTTCATTTCAGGTATTTATATTTGACTATTCTTTTATAATATCTATCCTTCTTATAATACATCTCATCTGTTCATTCTTGCTGTTATCTGCCTTTTGGCCCAGGTCCTTTAACATATCTGTCATAGTTACTTTAAAATAGCTGGTCTTTTCAATGAGATCTTTAAACATTTTTATAATGGCTATTTTTAAATCAGTGATTGATAATTTCAACATCTCCTGACTGCTTCATTGTTGATTGTGGGTCTTGTTTCTTCTGTGTCTAATAAATTTATCTTAAATGCCAGAAAACTGTACAAAAAGAAGAGACTGAAGTAGACAATATTTATACCTAGAAACAAACAAGCATGTCCCTTCTTCTGAGTCAAACATGTTTGTGGTTGAGCTTGTGCAGAATCTGTAGTTGCTTTAGTTAGATTTAGTTCACTGAGGTTCCACATTATCTGAGGGTAAATTCAGATCCTTTCTTGTAGCAGACTTGGGGTCTGAATGCCTACACCATCCTGTTTCCCTGTCCTCAGACTTCAAGAGGTCCCGTGCTAATGCACCTTGGAGAGTTTTATCTCATCTCTTTCCCACACCCAGCCACATATGACTTCTGCCTCACCGTCATTATAAGACCCAGAGTGTCTATGGGGGTTCCCTCTATTCTTCTGCATGATTCTCAGACCTGGGGAGTCTCTGTGCACCTGCGCCTTAAGGGTAGCTGTCAGGGGCTTTCTCAATTCTCCTTTCCTGCCTTCACAATTTAGCAGGCCCATCACATCACCACATAATGAGCATCTGAAGTGCCTCGGGGCTTCCCTCAATTCCATTGTCTTTCCCTCAAACTTCAGCATTCCCTGCATACCTGAATCTCTCGTGCAATCTGTCTCAGCTCTCCCTTGTAGCTCCCAATTTTCTCCTGAATGCTCAACGAAGCTCGTGGAACAGATTTGGCAGGTAGTTGCAAATTTTCTTTGTCTCTGCCTCCCTGGGATTCTAAACTGTCATACCAGCCCATCAATCTTTAACATCTTATTATAAAAAGTATCTGTTTTCTCCTGAGTCACAGCTATGATGACTTCTTCCTCCTCCTGCTGTTTCACCAGACAAAAAAGCAGCCATGGATCAATTCTCTTCTAAGTCAAGCTAATTACTTTACATGCTCATATCTCTAAGGAGCTTCCGAAACTATGACTTTCAGTTTCTTCTTGCTAAAGTGGAGGAACGTCCTCTTGCAACTCTCTCTATATCCCAAGTGGAAACAGAAGTCCCATTTTTATTTTCAGTGGACTAGATCCTTCAATAGTCTCTTTGAATAATGATTAATGAAAGATGTTTTAAATTTTCAAAACATTTACAATTAATTTCTCTTATTCCTAGAAGTTTATTACTTTTACTGTCTCTAAAACTACTGAGATGCTTACCATTGGGATTTCTCAGATTTCTCAGAACAATTTCTAGGTTCTGGATTTATTAAGTCTCAACTCACAAATCCAATGTACAGTGGCTGATATAGCATACACGGCTAACTGCTAAGAGAATATTCTGGTTCCCACAAGAATTTAGAGAAATATTTCCCTGCATGTAAAACTAGAACAATATTGCTAGGGAACTAAAAGATTTTGAATTTTAAAGTGCAAATACAAAAGTCCAGGTGAGATTAAGGTAATTGTGGGGACATGTTAAATACAAAGATTTATTGCTTAAGCTTAATCCTCAGAGTATTAGAAAACTAGTGCAATTCATTGAAATAATAAAGGGCCCATCTCATAGGCTTTATATAAAACAATGTTTAAAGCTTAAGGGAAGCAAAAGAAATGTTCTTGACACAATCTGAACATAAAATATTATCTGTATTTTGAGATACAGTCACCTTGAATACAAGCTTAAAAGCTTCAAATTGATTTTTATAAAGTACTGATAATTGGTTTTGCCATCAAAATAGATAATATTCAACAAATTCCAAAATGCATGTAACCACCCCAATGTAATAAATTGATATCACTCTATTTCTACAATGCATTATTAGTTTAAAAAATACATAACTGTCCAAATAATCTGGAAAGTTCTGAGTTAACAAGCAGGTAATTCAGAAATAAAGGGAAGAGAAACAAATACTTGATTAAATATCACTACAGATAGAAAATAAATGTTGACTAAAAACTGTGTTTGTTATTAAAAATCTCTCACGAATGAATCCTTCAATACAAAAAGACTAATTATAACTGCAATGTGGATAAAAGGGAAGTGAAGAACCTGAACTTTATGTACTTACCACTATGTGCTGGCACTGTTACATCACAACTTTATTTACGTATCCCAAAGTGCATTTCATGGAACTCGTGGCTCAGATGTCAGTATCCCAGCATAAGTCAAACATGAGAAAGGCTTAGTTTCCAAATCAAGTGTGGTTGACATTTAATTCCATGTTCTGAGAAAGGAAAAAAAAAAAAAAAGGGAGGAAGTAGGATTAGAAGGATAGGTAGAGGAGGCCTGACTTCAAAGATACTAAGTCTTCCGTGAAACCACAGAAAGCAGGCATCAGAATGGGGAGAGCCATCAAACAATACAATTCTCTCAGGAACCATTAAATCAATTCTTGGCCACAAAGAAAGGAATACAAATATTTGGCAGCTCTTCACACTGGTTATCTAGTAGTGAAACAATTTAGGCAGGGATTTAAAATGTTACCAAATCACTAAGGGCTAAGGCTGGAAGCGTCAGTCAAAGGAGGCATAAACATGCCTCATAGTTGAGCCTAGGGACGCTTTATAAAATATAGTTTGGTTAAAACAGAGCTAGAGATCAGCAAATAGCTTGAATATCCTCCAGCAATGCTCAAGGCAATGAAAGAGTTGACTGTGTTCACATACGCAGCTCCAAGATATTCAAGTAGTAGTGAGGCTGGCAATTTAAAGACACAGAATGTCCCTGAAATACAAACCAGCTGAAAAGGAAACAACCTTTTTCTTTTCTGAATAACTGTCTTCCTCATGCCACTCATTGTGCCTGGAATATTCTTTATGAGATTAATTAAGGATTAAATTTATGCATGTTAACTTTCTAAACTCAATCCACTTAGTCATAATCTTCATAATATAGAGTGGCTCAAAAGAATGCTCTACATTTGGATCACAGCATTTATTTATGCCATTTAAACATAGCTGCTTGAGCAAGAAAAATTAAGCGCTTTTCATCTGGGCTATATTGTGATGAAGGGCATAACTGACTGGAAATAGAATTTTGAATATTAGAATTCAAACACATAGATAAGTAGACACATACACATATAAAGTCAAGTATGAAATTGAACGGAAATTATCCTATCATGCTGAAAAATGTGTAATACAGCTACAAAATATGGAAGTTTAAATACTATTTTGTGAGGAGGATTATTCTCTTTGAAAGCTTTGCCTATGAAAATCAGCAACGTAGGTCAGTAAGTATGATGTTGCTTTAGAATGTATCCCAGCAGAATCACATCTAAGTTATTGGCATAGTGCTTTTTCTCACATAGAAAACTTAATACAGACAGTACTAATTATCAAAATCTATGGATATTAGTTTTTAATCATGGTGAATGATTTGTCTGCAAGTCACAGAGAAGCCAACAAAGAAGCAAGAAAATATTTATTATTTTACCTAATGAGAACCTGAAATTGAGCAGTTACTCTTTCCATTATGTTACTCAAAAGATCAGGAATCTGATTAGCAGCAGTATTAGTTAAGATTAGTTTTGGAATTAAGGGACAGAGACTTCAAATTAAAATAATGGTCAAAACATAGAAGTTTATTTATTCCATGAAAACTCAAGTGCAAGATCCATGGCCAGAAAGATGCTCCAAAGAATTGGAGATATGGCCTTTTTCTATCTTGTTGCACCATTTTTGTATGAGTTCCATTCCCAATTCACCTTATAGTATAGAAGGATTGCTTTAGCTAGAGCCATATTATCTGTATTCTAGACAACAAGAAGAGAAAAGACAGAGAAAGGAACTACCAGAATTTGCATATCTTTGGTCAGAACTTAATGACTTGACAGCATCAAGAAAAGCTGGTACACATTAGCTTTATTTCAAGCAGCCATGAGTACAGCTAAAATTCAGAAAGCCTGTTGTACAGTGTGGAACACCTAATTCCTTCTACAATATTCCTTCAGTTTTCTTGTTTTTCCTTAAGATATCAAATGATATTGCTACAGCTGCAGCAGTCACATATTCAGAAGATTTCATTCAATCTAGGAGAGGCAAGAGATATTTTCACCTGCCTATCCACTATTATCTAAGAGGAAATCCCTTTCCCAGAGCTCCCTCAGGAGACCTCTGATTATAGCTCTTTGGACAGAACTGTGTCACATGCTCACCTGTAGCTATAAGGACAGTTATGAAAGCAAGAATCTGTCTCAGAGAAGAAGATTGGCTTGAATGATCAAGACCAATGGCAACTAATCTTCTTAGACTAGGAACATTGGAGTCAAAACAAAGTTAATGTTTTGTTAGTTAGCAAGACTAGAGTATAGCTATTGACTGAGTAAGCCACAGTATTTGTCATTATAGCAATGTTTTGGGTATGCTGTTAAAAATGTAATGACATAATAAAGCCAAAAATAAAAATATGAAACACACACTTTCAGTTTTGGAAAGAGGTACTTGTGGAATTAGTGGAATTGATGGAAGGAACGATGGAAGGAAAGAAGGAAGGGAGAAAGAGAATGAGGCAGGGATGAAAAAAGGCAGATTGAAAATAAAAATAATTTTTTGTTTCTAAATATTGTTTGGGCTAAATAGGAAATCAAGACATAAACTATTAGAATTGACTGAAAATGGGAATAAAACATATAAAATGTGATGGAGCTGAAATTTTTCAGAAGAAAATTGTCTTAATGTTTTATGAGAAAATAAGAAAGATTACAAGATAAACTAAATATTCAATGTTGGAAGAAACAATAACAATATATCAAATGAAAATAAAAGAAATATGCAAAGATGAAAGTGAAAATTATTTATGAAATAAAAATCAAGAATGTTTTAGAACATCTATTAACTTAATTTAATATATTATTAGGTTAAAAGATAAAAATGTACAAAGATATCTTTAGATGCTAAAAAAGAACTGGAAACAGTAGGTATGCATTCTTGGTTTTTAAGAAAAAAAAAGATCATGTGACAAACTAAAATAGGAGAAAATACCTTTAATCCGTTACAGACTGTCAGGAATCAATAAGAAACCCTTTATTAAGAGTGAACAAGGAATCAATAACCCAAATCACCAATTATTATTCACATTATTCTTCTAATGAATATAGTGATAAAATTAGAGAATTTAGTCATTTGAATAAGGAAAGTTAATACAAATGATAATAATCACTGTTATTATCATTAACAATAAATAGGAAATATAGGTACATTAACTAATATAGTAGTCAAACTTACTAGAAAACTCAGCAAGATGCAAGACAAAATACACTGTACTCTATACCACACCCTGCTCTATCCCTTTGGTTTATAATATTATCAGAAATGACTGGCTTTTGAAAAAAGGTAATATAAAAGTGTTTTATTCACAATACAAATAAAATAAATAAGAATAACATAAACTTAATCAGCAAGACTTTTATGAAGAAATAATAAATTTCTACTTAAAAACCTAAAACATGGCCTGTATAAGTAGAGAGAGATCATATTCCTAGAAAAAAGAATCACTGTGTAAAAGAGCTGACCTCTCTTCAAATCTACACAAATACAGTACAGTTAAGTTTCTGTCACCCAATAAAACCTTGACTGATGGCTTTCCCTGGAATATAGACTAAAGAGTTCCTGAAATTCCAATTGGAGGTGATGGAGAGACCTCAATAAACAGCTAATCTAAGAATCAACAAAAAAGTTTGCAAGACTTCCAATCTCAAAAGATATATATAAAAACATATGGTTAGACAAAATAACCCATGGTTTCAATTATCCATCCCCCAACACACAAAGCAATGAAAACTACAAGTCCAACTGGTCCATATTCCCTGTAATAATTTGAGATAAAGTTGTTGCTCCTGGTAGCCAGCTCCAAGTTGAGAAGCCAAGGAACTTATTTTCAGTAGTAGTTAACAGTTCCACTGAGCCAAGAGAGATATACCAGTGACATAAATTTAATGCAATGCAAATTGCAATTCCAAGGTAATTTTTTTAAGTTGAAAAAATGATTCTAAATTTAATCTGGGAGATTAAATACATAAATTTTGAAGAAACATTATAATGGGGTAGTTGCTCTACCAGTTAAATTTGAACATATTCTATAAAGATTATAAATAAAACATTCAGTCATAGCACAACACAAACAGATCAATGGAACAAAACAGAAAGTACAGAAACAAATTCTTGAGGAAATACAGGATTTGATGAAGCAGTGACAGTTAAAATATTTGTTTATAAAACAGTGTTGGGATAAGTGACTATCAATTTGGAAAAATAACATCTTTATATCTGTTTCTCATAACATAACCAAACACAAAAAGATTAAAGTGATCAGCTCCAAAGATTTCAGAAACACAAACAAAACACAGGTAAATTTTCAGAAGGTATGCCAGATACTCTAGTGGAAGTTTTCTTACAGGCATTTGTGATCAGAGACAAGAAAGTGAATGCAGTATATGGATATAAATTACCAGACCCCCAGCACTCTGTAAGCAAGCTCAGGATAAATCCTTGTAGGAGAGACATCTCCTATTTTTCTTTTTTCCTGAGTGTAATAACTTGAAATCCTTGTCAACCATTTAAAATATACATAAATAAACTCTTTTATAACATTCAGAAATCTTTTTTTCATTTTGAACTCATATTTCCATTTCACTCAGTCACTAAACTGCATGTTAATATAATATTAGTTTATGCTTAATGCTTTTTTATTAAACAGACCATCTCAGTTCTGTCACAAAATATATACATATAATAAAAATAAACATTTTGTTATATAAGCTTTTATTAAATTGTTTTCCTCTAGATTGACTTGCATTATAATTGTCATTAGTACATGATTGATCTTAGCATAAACATTAAAAAGTTTTAAGTAATTTTAACATAAAATTGATTTATTCAAAATGCATTATCTCAATGAGATTAATAGTTATTTTTTTCAATTACTAATCTTATCCACAGATAAATTATTGCTAGAATATGACAGTTTACAGTTAATCCTACTGATATTTTTCATTTTATTACTTGAAATAGTAAAGAAACTTGTTTATATGTATAAATTGATAAGAATGAATGGGGCTCTATTTTAACAACATCACTCAATTCTTTGAAATCCTCTAGAATTACATGCCAAAATAACATAGTGGTGCATCATCAAAGTCATTAATTATAAATCAGTTAATTAAGTTATGTTTCAGATTTGTGGAAAGCAAGGAACATGAAGTAACCTGAATTACAAATTTTTTTTACCCAGTAATTAGCATCATTTATTGTCTTTATTTGGGGGAGGTGTGATACTTAATTTTATGATCAACTTGACTGAGGTAGGGGATGACCTGACAGCTGATAAAACACTATTTCTGGGTGTGTCTGTGAGGGTATTTCCGGCGAGAATAGCATTTGAATTGGTAGACTGAGTAAAGAAGATTGCCCTCTCTAAAGCAGATGGGCATCATCCAATTTGATGAGGCCTTGAATAGAACAAAAAGCAGAGGAAAGGTGAATTTGCTCTTTGCCCTTGAGCTGGGACATCCATCTTCACCGGTCCTCCAGTATCCCTCTTCTGGTTCTCAAACCTTCAGACTTGAATTGAATTACAGCACAGGATTTCTTGATCCACAAGCTTTCAATGGCAGATCATGGTACTGCTTGTCCTCCATAATTATATTCGCCAATACCTTTAATAAACCTCCTCTTCTACACATCTATACACATCCTACTGGTTGTGTTTCTCTGGAGATCCCTAATACATCATTACAATCAACCTAACTTTAAAATCATTGTCAAATGATTATAATTTATGCCAAAAAGGTGTTTGGTTAAATTCGTTAGCCATGCAGATTGGGTAAGTTAGGGGTAAAAGAATAACCAGGAAAACAAAATTGACAACCATAAACAATAGCACAAACCTTTCAGTACACTAGGAATTATATATCGATTTGAAACCAATACTCAATGGCATGCTGAACTATGAAACACTAGAGGCATTACAATTAAAATCTTAAACATGTTATCACTAATATTTTTCAGTTTTATAACAGAAGTTCCTGCCAATAAAATTTCACAAAAAGGGAGAAAGGGAGACTCATTACTTCTGGAAAGAAGCAATCAAAATCGTCATTATTAGCAGATTGTATTATTGCTTACTTACTAATAAACTCAAGGCAATCAAAGAAAAAGAAAAATCGACCTAAGCAATTGTATCGTTGGTCAAATGAAGCTATTAGCATTTGAATTGATGGAGTCAGTAAAGAAGATTGCCCTCACTAATGCAGGTGGACATCATCCAATCTGATGAGGGCATAGATAGAATCAAAAAGTCAGAAAGGAGGACAGATTTGCGATTGGCTTGAGCTGGATATCCACCTTGTCTTGCCCTATGACATCAGGTGCTCTTAGTTCTCAGGAATTCAGACTCAACCTGGGATTTAAACCATTGGCTCCTCTGATTCTCAGGCCTTAGGGTTTGGACTAGAACTACACCAGGAGCTTTCCTTAAACTCCAGCTTGCAGACTGCAGATCAAAAGACTTCTAAGCCTCCATAACCATGGGAAGCAATCCCTCATAAGAAATCTCTTTCTATAGATCTATATATATACTTGGTTGCTTCCCTGGAAAACCCTCATGGATACAGAAGGGCTACCCAAAAATCTTTTATCCAAACTTTACAAACTACAATTTATTGTACCTGTTATTCTTTCTCTTTGGTGCATCTTGTTTTACTCGATAATAATAATAAAAAAAAAGACTTCTATTAGATAACTTCTCTGTGCCATCCAAATACTTTCTCCTTCCTTCTTTACCCTGGCCTCTGCTCTGGTATGTTGACCGGTATGGAGCAGTCAATGGGCTTCCAAGCCTTCTAATTTCTCTCTGGCTTCAGCTATAAGAAGGTCTAGCAGATTATCTGAAGGAGAGAAGTGAGTGAAGTCAGGGTATTTATTTATTCTCCTGGATCCCTCCCCTTCAAAGCTGCCCAGACTGGCTGTGTCCCTATACAAAAGTCAGTGCTCAGTTCCAAGCAGCCTTGTCTACAAGATTAACTCTCCCTCCAGGTTTCAGTAAGCTCTCCCTTCCTTTGTCCCTGTGACTAATTGGTGGTAACAGCCTCACTGCTGCTTGGCCTTAGTTCTCATTTTACGTTTTGTGATTCCTCTATAACTCAACCATTTCCTTTTAATTAGCCCCTTCTAAGTAAATTATCTTCAAAAACTGTCATTTTAGTGTGTCATCTACTGAATCTTGACTGATACAGAGTTGGAATGATGGAGATACTTTAATCCTTTTACAATTTTATTAATTTAGTGTTTTTAAATGTTCTTAGCTTGAACTATAAAGATATGTTTGTCAGATACTATGGAGCTGCAGATTAAGCTCATTCAATTCATAAAAAGATGTCCAGAATACAACTGAATTAACAGAGCCAATTCTCATTTTCCAAACATTCAGTTCTTTCTCTTTGTCACATGAAGTCTGATTTCATTTATCAATGTACATAACTGTGTTATATATTTCAACAATATTATTAAAATGAAAAACAAATAGTGACATCTTGGAAGATAAATTAGTAAACGCTGTGTACTCAAGATTTAAATGTTGTACATCTGATATAATGAGTTTATTCATTTTATTGTAAATTGTAAAAATTAGACAATATATGAATATGTTATTTTTCATTATTCAATTGTAATAAGTTTATGCAATGTGTGTAGCTAGAATTTGTCATCTATTAAGCAAAGAGTATGATAAATATATAATATTTCTTTGATAAAGTTGTGTGGGTGCACATATTTTTGGCTTTCAGAATAATTAAATAATCATCAAGAATAAAAATTAGAAATAAATTTATTTAGTTTGTTACACATCATGATAATATTTTCTTATATATTTAACAAGGAAACAATTATCTATGGCTAAACTAACTCTGATAGCCAGAATACAATTAGAAAATTAGAGATAAAAGAATGAATTTCTTCTAAGTTGTAAATAAGGTGAGTTGACTGCCATTAGAGATCTATATAGCTTTTGATATGATTTAATAAAATAGGTTTTAACTTCCTTATTAAATAAGTGAAACTACAAATCAAAAGGAAACATTTCTCTCCTCTCTTTCTCTTTCACACACACAAACACACACACAAATACACACACACACACACACACACACACACACACAGATTATATACTGAGGCCATCTGGGTTGATAAATTTGCTGTACAACATCCCAGATACAATTTAAATTTTTTTATTAATGGACTACATTGATTCTGCAGTTTTATGAAAATGCTTCCATTATGAGAAGTGTACTGAGAATAGCTTAAAAGAATTGCTTATGTTTAAATACCTGAGATCAGAGAGGATGGAAGATGTTAGCACTCAATAACATCTTTATGCTTTTTCTTGCACTTACAAAATTCTCCCTCAAGTGTGATGTATTCCTTGCTAGTAGCCAAAGGTTAGAAGACATGTCATTAAAGAAATTTGTCATCATACCTAATACCCTCACTGTACCATGTATCAGATTCATTATACAGTATGAGGTCAAATGTCCCCTTTCAATGAGCATGTTTTGTATGCTTCACATACATCACTCTTAACAGGCACAATTATGACAGAAGCAGACATTAAGCCTTTTGGGTTTGAGGTGCATTAATTAAATATTTAAAAGAAGTTGCTTTTGTTTGATGTTCTGAAGGTTGACAAACAATGCATTTTTGCGGTTAGAGAAGCCTCAGTATATAAAAGTTAATTTTCTTAGAACTATTTAGCCAGATTAGATTTGAAAAGTGTGTAATAAAGTATTTAACCTTATCCAAAAAGAGATCTAGCCTGTACCCTCAGCTCCTGAGCAGTGGGAGGTGATATCCAAGCCCTTAGAATATCTTCCATCATAAGAATGTCTATTTACCCGGAGATTTTTGCCGTCGGTCTAACAATGTGAATTACAATAAGGACTTTGGGCTGTATGGCATGCACTCTATCTCCAGTGAGCTGGAGACTAATGGTGAGGCATGTGAGAAGTCACACATGGAGCCCCAGCAACAACTCTGGACACTAAAGCTGAGATGAGCTTCCCTAGTTTGCAATGTTCTGTGAGTATTGTTGATGCCAGGAGGATAATGCATCCTGAAGAAAATAAAAGCTTCACTTTTGGAACCCTCCCTGATTCTTCCCTATGTGTCTCTGATTTTAATCTGTACTCTTCCCTTGCAATAAACCATACTGTGAAAGATAACAGCTTTCCATAAGTACTATGGGTCCTTCTAGTGATTTATAAAATCTGAGGGAGGTTATAAAATGTGCAACTGGCGTTAGAAGTGAGGACAGTCTTGCGAACTGTGCTGTCTAACCTCACAGAAAACATCTCATATATCCCCTTTTACAGATACTCCCTTTGATAACACAGTACTGGAGGACACTGCATGCATGTAAAATCATGCTTGACTTCGATCTTTCACATGAAGGTAAGTAATTATGCACTGTCCAGCTATCAAGAAATCATACAAGGTAAGGAGATTTTCTTAGAGCTGTTGTTCCTAAGGGTACCAGTTAACAGAGGAAAGAGGAAACTCTGGGTCAGAGAGGATACTGCTGGCAATTACTGCCATAACCTGCTCTGCAGGTATATTAACTGGGACCTTCTCTGGGAGAATGCCAAACTGGAGAGACATTATGGACTGGAGGAGTCTGGTGGTCTCCAACCTCCCAAGGTAGGAAACAATGAACATTTTGGGAAAGGGTAAAAGCGCTTAGGCTGTAAAATATTGCTTCACAGAGGAAAACCTGACTCCAGAAAGACTAATGGGCTTGGAAGGATTGTAGAAAATCAGGAAATTTGAGGTTGTAGCCTAGCGTTGGGTTTCCAATAGATTTGGTCTTCTAAAAGAGCCCCATAGTGCTATTTTCTACTTGGATTTTATATAAAATTTTCATCTGGAAAATAAGGTCCTCCTAAGAATTACAAGTACTTAACACCTTATAATTAAGCTGAAGTTTAAATTCTATAAATATACATATGTGAATACACAAATATTTTTAAATAATTCTAATAAGTTAATCATAATATTTAAGTTACAATAAATATAAACTGTAATTTACATTTGGCAGAGTGGCTTGAAAGTCTAGATAAATCAATACAGGTTTAACAAAAAAAAGTTCTATTTAAATTACCTCACTTGCATGGCAATGTGAATAGACAGTTCAGTCTTTGGTGGGTCATTTTTAAAAAATTTTTTATTGAAGTGTAGTTTATTTACATTAGTTTCAGGTATACAGCAAAGTGATTCAGCTATACATATACATACATACATATTTTTTCTTTTCAGATTCTTTTCCATTATCTGTTATTACAAGAAATGGAATATAGTTCCCTGTACTATATAGCAGGTCCTTGTTGTTTACCTATTTTATATATAGTAATGTGTGTCTGTCAATCCTCAACCCCTAATTTATCCTTCTCTACCCTTTTCCCTTTGGTAACCATAGTTTGTTTTCTATGTTTATGAGTCTGTTTTTGGTTTGTAAATAGAATTTTATCATTTTTTTAGATTCCACATATAAGTGATATCATATGATATTTATCTTCACCTGACTTACTTTACTGAATATGATGACCTCTAGATCCATCCATGTTGCTGCAAATGGCATTATTTCATTCCTTTTTATGGCTAAGTAACATGCCATTGCATATATATACCACATCTTCTCCATCCAATCATCTGTTGTTGGACATTTAGGTTGTTTCCATGTCTTAGCTATTGTACATAGTGCTGCTATGAACACTGGGGTGCAGGTGTCTATGGATTATAGTTTTCTCCTGTATGGATATATGCCCAGGAATGGGATTGTTGGATCATATGGTAAGTCTATTTTTAGTTTTTTAAGGAACCATTGTACTGTCCACCATTGTGGTTGCACCAATTTGCATTCTGGTGGGTCATTTTTAATTGTTTCTCCAATGCTTGTTTTTTCATAAGAAGCAGTTTACTTTGGGCTTAACAGAGGAATCAAAAAATGCCATATCAACACTAAAAGACAAGGCTCCTCTACTGTAGAAGAAGTTAAGGAAATAACCGGGAAATTTATTAAAATATGTAGATTTGCAAGTACTAACTACTGTATATAAAACAGATAACAAAGCCCTACTATATAGACAGGGAACTATAATCAACACCTTGCAATATCCTATAATAAAAAAGAATATGAAAAGGAATATATTTACATGTACAATTGAATCATGCTGTACAGCAGAAATTAACACAACATTGTAAAATGACTATACTTCAATAGAAAATAAAATATGTGGATTTAAACTACATAACATTAAATCAGGCAATGCATATCTGATCAGTTCACTGTATAAAAATTCTGTGACAATGAATTTCTAATCATTGTCTATATATCAGGAGGTACATTTGTGCCCAGTGTTCCCAATAAGCCACAGAAGTGGAGGCATCAGATGAAAGTCTTCTCAACTTATTGCCCAAGAATCCTCAGAGTACCTAGCATGAGGTGGGGGAAATTAGACACTGAACATGGTACTCAAGGACCTGTCGGGGGAGGGGGAAATAATTGAAAATACATTCATTACACTCGGTGATAATTGATCTCTGATCGTAAGCTAAGCACATTCCTTGTGCTGCGTCACAGGAAAAAAACAGCTGTTGTCAATAATGATATTTGATCCTACTGGTGAATTACAGGAAGTACTACTTAGTGGCACAATCTGGCTCTTCCTATCATTCTCCAGTGGCAGGGAGGTGGGTGAGGAGTTTCTACTTGAATATTTAGGAGTTTTCAGGGAAAATGATCTGTCTTTTGATAACATTAAGAACTATATACCATAGGGGTGGTAAGGGATAAATTGGGAATTCGAGATTTGCAGATACTAACTAATATATACAAAACAGATAAACAACAAGTTCTCACTGTATAGCACAGGGAACTATATTCAGTGTCTTGTAGTAATCTATAATGAAAAAGAACGTGAAAAGGAATACATGCATGACTGAAGCATTATGCTGTACACCAGAAATTGACACAACATTGTAAACTGACTATACTTCAATAAAAAAAAAAATATATATATATACAAAAAAAGAATTATATAAATTCGTATAATGCTAGGAATGGCAGCTATCTTTCTTTGGCTTCTAGAAGGTGACTTATTTTCACTGCAAGGTCATAACCAGGTATAATACAGGTTTCTGAGTAGGCATAGTAGATTATTGCAATGTCCTCATACTTAGAGATATAATGCCATGAATGACAGCAGAATGACAAGGTGGCTAAAGAATAGCTCACCAAAAACGTTCAAGGCAAACAACTGGTGGAGAAATGTGACCCATTATTTCCACTGGGTTCTTAAATCATTGCATTTTGGCAGTAGACCGGAGGGAAGGAAGAGAGAAAGAATTAAAAAATAAGGAAAGAGAGATAACACAAGGACTAGAAATAATGAAGCTATAGGCATTTCAAATGATTTAAATAACTCCCTTTTATCAAATTTCACCTGGGTGTGCAAGGCAGTGTTGTTCAACATAACAGTTGAGAAGTAACTGTTTATTATTAATGGTTGTTCAGGCTCGTTCAGAGGGAGGCAAAGCTGAGCACTTCTCCAGTGCAGCCTTATCTCTGTGAAGCAGCAGCCTTGAGAACATAGGGCTTCATCTATGTTACAGTCTGATTTTAGCAGCTGAGGAACAGCAGGTGACAGACTCTTAACCTCTGGGGAGCTGGAACAATCGGACAGCAAAGAAATAAATACCCGGCACAAATAACTCATGGCATCACCACTGTTTACCTACCTAGAGCTCTTTGGAAATTATGCATTATCAGTTCCAAAACATACACCTGAAGTTGCCTAATGGTTGAAGGTATAGTAGTATTTGGCTGGTAGCTGAATTTGAGTGGGATACAGATTCCAAGTGTTTTATGAAAATTGTGCCTTTGATACTTGTTTCATTTCATTATAATGGACAACACTTGTGTTATTTAGTGCATTACATTTTGCACAGTTTGACCTCTGTAAGCATGTTGTTTGGGTGAACAGTTTCATAAAAGTAGTAGGAAGAACTCAGAATTTTCAAATGTTCAGTTGTTATTGTTGCTTTAATGAGCTGGGGTTTTTTTGTTTGTTTGTTTGTTTCATTTTGTTTTGGCCTATCATTAGATTTCCTTAATGGAAAAGAGGAGAAGGAATTTTTTTCCTTTACATTTAAGTAGCCTGATACAGCATCTATGCTGGAATAAGGAGAGAATATAGAATCCCTGGGGATTGATCAGGGGTCTGCATAATTCTTTTAGGTACTCATTTTACTGATTTTATGAACATATAAATTTATTCAATACTTTTTAAAGGGGTACATATTTTTACTATGTGATAACAAAAGTTCTTTACAAGTCATGGAGAATTGAAGAATTAATGAAAGAGAGAAAGAGAGAGAAAATAATTGTAAACTATGAGTTGGCGATGGTGAGTAAAGAATTTAGAAGAGTATGTTGTGAATGTGTTATGTCAAACCTTTCCCCCAGCTAAACATGCATATTTCACTGGCTTCCCTTCATGTACTAGCTTGTGAAATTTGGGCACATTCCATAATCTTTGCATATCTCCCAATTTCCTCATATGAAAGAAGATTAAATAAGACTGTTATGAGGAGTAAATGAGATAACCCACATTAACAGCCTAGAATCATGCCTGGTGCACCGTAAGTGCTTAGAAAATGCTAGCTATTATCGCCACCCATATTCCCTTCCCCAAAGTTACCAAATAAAAAAAATCAACTTTTCTAATTTAAAAATCCAGTAATTCAACTCTAGGAATTGTGTCACTGGAAAATGTTTCCATAAAGTCTATCTTTTGTGTTGTTCATAAAATTTGCAGGTAATACATAACATTCTATGTCCATTTAGTTTTCAGTGACAATCACACAGGTATCAGGAAGTATAACATAACGTTCATGAGAGAAAATTCATGCTCAGATTGGCAAACATTTGGCAGATGAAGAGACTTTTGAAGTCTTTTGTAGTGTTGGCACACATTGCCTATTTTGGGTTTAATTAAGACTTCAAAAATTTAAATTTTCTTAGAAGTAGTCTTCTTAATGTCATTATCCAGATATGTTATTTTTGTAAAGAAAACTCTTAACCTTGTAGAATAGCAGAATATATCACCCCAAATTATGCCACTTTGGCATAAGGACAATTTTGAGCAGAGGGCAACTGAGAAGAAGCAGATAAAGGAAAAGCTCTCTGCCCTACCCCTATATGCCTAAAAGGAGGACATAAATTTGCAAGGGTGCCCCGCTTCCCATCTCTACCAGGAAGGAGAGACGTTAATTATCAGAGACAACTTTAGAACCTTATCAGCCTGGAGAATGCACCTGTGGGACCTCCACAACATAGCATGCTAAAGCTACCTCTTATCCATCATTAGCCTCCTTTTCTATTTGCCTTTCCACAATGTGCCACACTAGAAACTCGAAGTCCTTTACCTCTGTCCTTTTTCTTCTCTAGAAATTTATTGTTCTTTTGTTAAGGTGTTAGTAAGCCCAAGTTCTAACCATCCCTTGGAGTTGCTCATCTCTGGGTATTCTCATGTGTATGCATGATGCACATGCTAAAAATCTTGTTTGTTTTTCTCTTGTTAATCTGTCTTTGATCAGTTTCATTACTGGACCTGAGCAGGAGAAACTAGGAGGTGGAAGGGAAAAGAATTTTTCCTCCTCTCCAGCCTTTTGGGAAAATTTATGTGTTTTTAGTGTGTTGTATTTTTTAAAATGGCTTTATGCATAGTTCAAGAAGGGGGTAACTTACAAAAATTTAAGGGGTGATAGTAAGGTTCCATTTGCTCACCTACTGCTTGATACTTGAAATTTAGTATTTAGTGTTTTTAGTTAGCAAAACTTTGATTTTTGTAAAACTCATGCTAATTTCTGTGCAGAGTATGCAGAGGCTGGTTTGCTCAGCTAATTTCAGTCTTTTAATACTTCAGAGTGAGTGAGTTTATTCCATAAACTCCTTGAATGTTTATAGATAATTAAAAGGAAAAATACCATGAAAAAATGAGTGTCAGTGAGTGGGAAAGGGACATAATTAGGAAGTAAAGTGATATAAAATGGGAATCTGATGTACTACAGAAATTTCCTTGCCTACTTTATAATTCCCTAGGGTCTGCCCTTCTGTTCGCTAAGTCTGGGTGGGGAAAGAAGACCCAAGATGCCGCTGCAGAGGTACAGTGTTGGGGAAGGAATGAAGTCCAGTAAATTTAGGCCATCAGAACTTAAAGAAGGGACAATGGAGGTAGACCAGGACTGGGAAAACCCAAAGACAAGAATAAAGCTCTTCACCAGTGCCATGTGAGGCCATGTCTGAGCCGGAAGCAAAAGGTGAGTTTGCTCCTCAAGATGCTCTTATCCAAAATATCAACAAATTCCATTTGTTGAAACAATGGAAAAAATTTAATAAAAGCTCTATAATAAAAAACGTACAATTAGATGTAAAGACCTGCATTACTTAATGTGTTTCTAGGCTATTGTCCACCCTCATTTACCCACCTCGTGTGATGTGATAGAATTGTAGCCCTGGCTGGAACCCGGAGGCTCATTAGAGACATTCCTCTCACACAACACAGTGTCTAAAAACAAATGAGAGTCTGTCTTTATTTATAATTGTGTTCACCACAGATTTTTTTGGCATTTACTTTTTATTTTAAAAACATTATATTAAAATAATATTTATCTTAACTGCCAAGTTTTTCAGTGCTCCCTTATATTTTGGGTCAAAATGAGTGTCTCACTTGCCTTACCCTAATCATGACCCTGCTGCTCATACAGAGTTTTCCAGTAAGGGTAACAGAGAAGGACTAAGCAATTATATGACTGTAACAGTTATGTAACAGTTATACAGAGAGAATTTTGTAATATGTGGTTCATGTTTTCTTTCTCATCAAGCCTTTTGTTTTTTATTCCTTTTTATTACGTTTTTACAGAGATTGGGGCCCTTATTGCCATATTGATTAGAATTAGTGATATTCTGCATCTTTGTCATATTTGTGGTATTAAAGGAAATGTTCCTAATTCTAATTTCACCATTAGGAATCATATTGCTATAGTTGTCAGTTATTATCAGGTTAAGTAAGTCTATTCTTATTTGGTGAACAATTTTTATCAAAGTACCAAATGTTGTTATTGCATTTTCTTCAGCTATGAAGTGAGATTTTTCTATAATTTGTTATTATAATATTAATTATGTTAATTAATTTCCTAGTATTAAACTATCCAATCATTGTTTTGAATCCCTGCTAATTGGATTTTTTCTATATTATCTTTAGGATTTTCTCTTCTAATCAGCGTGTCATTTTCTTTTCTCATATTATCACCTGGAATTTATATCAATATTATACTGGACTCAAAAAGGAGTTGAAAAGCGTTCTTTCATTTTTTACCCTCTTAAGTTCTGTCTAGAATTTAAATGATTTATCCTATAAAGTTTTGATAGGCTTCACCATAAAACCACTGAACCTCTTATTTTTTTTATGGGAAGAACTTTAAATTCTGATACTTAAAGGCATTTCAATTATTCTTTGCAAAATTTGGAAAGTTATGTTTGTCTATATATTTTCTTAATTCTTTCCTGCTTCCAGATTTTTCAGTGAACTTTTTTATGGGGCTGTTTCTTCAAATATCTGCTTTGCTAAATGTGCTCTTGAAGAAATGTGTCTTTGTCATTGAAATTTAAATTTTTATTGGGATAAAGTTGTTGATAATATCCTTTTAGAATTTTTACATCTTTTGGTAATGTCCCCTTTCCATTCCTCATATTTTAAGTTTGTGCTTTTTATATTTGTTGATCAGTCTTGCTTGAGGTCTGTCACTTAGATGAATCATTTCAAAGAAAGAATTTGTTGCTTTGTTGAATCTCACTTTTGCTTGTTTGTTCTTAAGTTTTTGATGTTGCAGGTCACACTCCCTGGGAAGGAGACTACAGGTGAAATTTAGCACAGGAGTTTGGTTAGGCAGTGTTTTTGGAATTAACTCCTGCAGGAGAAGGGAAAGGATTAAAAGACCAAGAAACTGGGTTCTGATTCTTTCACAAGAAAGGCTTCAGTCAATCTCACAGAGTTCTGGATGGCATTTTAGAGTTCTTCTGAGTTGATGAGACTGGTCCAGGACTTTTTACCCTTGTGTCCACCATTGTTGGATACCATATATTTCAGGGAAGGGGAAGGACTTTCAGTGTGGCAATTCTACCCAGTCCCAGCACCCCAATAGTCCACAGAATAACTAGTTTAGTAAATGGTCATTGAAGGACAAGTCCAGTTTAGAAATTAGAATCCTCACTTTTAGAATTCATTCTACTTGAATCCACTTCCACGTATGTGTTGGCAGCAGTGGCTTCTCCCTGATTCTGGTGTGCTTTTTCTTGCTTTTTTTTTTTTTTTTCTGTTGGAAACTCAGGAGATGAAGGAACCACAGTTACTAACTATGCAGCAGATCTAGAGGTTGCAACCCATACTCAGCACCACCCTCCTTGTTACAGACTAAACAACTGTGTCTCTCCAAAATTTATACGTTGAAGCTCTAACCCCAGTGTGATGGTATTTGGAGGTGGGGCTTTCAGGAGACAATTAGGTTTAGATAAGGTAATTAGGGTGGTGCTCCCATGATGGGATTCATGTCTTTATAAGAAGAGGAAGAGAGACTAGTGTGTTCTTGTGCTTTCTCCTTGTTTCTCGCTCTCCATTACGTTCAACCTTCGTCTTGTGAGGATATAGCGAGAAGGCAGCTGTCCGCAAACCAAGGAGGGCCCTTACCAGGAACTGAATCTGCCAGCACCTTGGTCTTGGATTTTCCAGCCTCCAGAACTGTGAGAAATAAATGTTTGTTATTTAAGCCAGTCTATGATATTGCATTGTAGCAGTCCAAGATGACAGACACTTCTTAACTTCCTTTCCATTCCCTTCAGTCTTAAATAGCATCTCTATTGGTCTGCATGACCTAACTTTAGATAAATCAGACCTTCATTCATAAGGCTTCTGTAGCCCTGATCACCATGCCTTCTCAAGCTTTGGCTGCTGTGTTATTACATTTACTTTCAACATTGGGCAATGAGACACACCCAAGTGGATTAGCTAGTGTTAAACACATTCCTCTCTACTATCATCTTGTACAAGAGCTCTACCTTTTCCTGAAGTTTAGATCAGTTAGCCTCTTTAGTGTGGTGACTTCTCACCTGGCACCTTTCCTTAGGGAAAAATCACCTGTAGTACTCAGGAAGAAGCCATAGCTTAAGTTCATGGTCATTCTTGCAGTTTCCTGGGGCCAGTGCATTCTACCTTTGTCAGTCAGAACTTACACACCCATAGATTCCAGAATTATGGGTCTGGAAAGCCCAAATACCCCCAATTAAGTAACTGAGGTGATGTTAAGTGAGTTATTCCTATTTTAAGACCTTGTTTTTCAGACTCGTGTATACTACTTTTCAAGAACACAATCATATTATGATTGTTCATTTAGAATAATTACAAATCCTAGAAAATGACATAGCTTCTTTGTGTGGTCTCATGTTTCAGCTGTGTACCTCATTGGAAACTTTACAGTTAAAGCACTGGCCATACCACTGTTCTACCATGCCAGCACCAAGTGACTGACTGGACTCCATGCAGAATGGTGCTGTTAGGGTGCTCAGTGTTTGTCTCTGTATGTCTGGACGCCATGCAGTGGTGATAGATACATTACTGATGGAGATAGGGTGCCTGTACCACTGAAATCATGCATAGACTCCCTCATACCACCATGGTTACCATGTTCACATGCCCTTCACGCCAGCACTTTGAGGTTGCTGTCAGTTAAGCAGGTCATTCTATGAACTACGGTTCAGTACTTCTTCTATAGTTAGTGTGCACTGATGAATGTGAAAATTTATAGTGTCTAATATATGGGTTGAAGCAGCATCCTCAGATGTGGAATACACCATCTCCTGTACCCTAGAATGACTACATAATGTTGTGCTTCCTTCCTGTTGGTGAGCAGTGCAATAAGCAATAATTTGTCCTTTACTTTATAGATGTCCTATAATGCCCAAACCATTGAATTAAATTTCACTAATTTGGCAGCCCTTATTTTCTGTAGTGTTAGAGAGATTAATTTTTTACTTTACTGATATTCAGTTGTTCCAGCATTATTTACCCATCCTCACTAAATTATATTGGCAAATTTGATAAAAACCAACCAGCTACATATTTATGCACACATTTCTGGATTATATTCTATTCCATTAATTTAAATATTTGTCCTTCTGCCAATACTCTGTTCCCTTCATCACTGTCACCTACCATAAGTCTCAAAATCAGAAACTGTGTGTTCTTCAACATTGCTCTTCATTTTTAAAGTCACTTTGACTATTCTAAGTTGTTTGCAGTACATAGAAATTTTAGACGCAGCCTAATTTTACAAAAGTCCTGCTGAGATTTTAATTTATTAAAAATATGCTCTCATTTTTTTCTGGGTTATAATGTTTCAGATGAGAAATGTGCCAATATTCTTATTTTGACTTAGTACAATGCGTCATTTTTCTTTAGCTGCCTTTTTTTTTTCCAGGTTAGGCTTAGGGTTAGGGTCAGGTGTAGGGTCAGCTTGATACTTTTAAGCTTTTTAGGGTGGGTTTAGAGGATTCTTTAACTAAGGATTACTTTAACTCTACTAAGGCATGACCTCTCTGATATCTCCACCAAATGCTCTGACTGATGGGAAAGTAAACACTTCCAAGTCCTGTTTGAGCTACAGGAATTGTTCAGTGAAATCTCCCAGCTTGTTGCGTTTCCTCCACGCAAGTGCACTTAGTGTTTAGCAACATACTAAAGGGGGCCCTGGCGTATGTTCCTGGAGCTCCTCCTTCAGGTATTTCCTTCTCTTTGGTAATCTGCTTCACATTAGGCATTTCAGATGCCTCAGCCTTCCCTTTGATCTTTCTCTGCAACTCAGTGAGATCACGTGAGAGATCATCTTCCTGCAGCAGCTTGGAAAATGCTTCCAGGTAGATCATAGGGCTCATCTTGTCTCCTTTTCCTTTGGACTATAATCCTGCGCTGCTTATAATTCTATATCCAAAAGCATTTGACTCATACCTTTTCCAAGTTTTCTAGACATTTACAATATTAAGAAAACTCCAGCCCTTGTTCTTTATCCTGACCAGAGCAGAATTCTTTATCTGTTCACTCTTGATAACATTTTATAGATTACTGATTTTGTGGCCGCATCTATTATTTGCTTAAACATTTTATATACAGTCATTTTACACTCCATTTGTGATCATTTCAATATCTGAAGCCCTTTGGAATCTAAATATGATTTTTGTTGTTTCTGGCATCTCTCTCACTGTAACTTGATTTATTTAATTCAATCCTTGAGTATTCTAGTATGAACTTTTCTCCAGGAGGTGCCTCCCA